>NC_088245.1:38880489-39505489 GCF_036013445.1 Caloenas nicobarica
GCAAGGATGCCATCACAGGACTAGGAAAAGACCGGCTGCAGCTCCCCAAAAAAACTACTGCCGTCTTCAACTTGTGTGATGGGATGGATAAATTTTAACCAATATTCAGGAGCAGACAGACACTTCTCTCAGCCACAATGCAGGGTGGCTGGCAGTCTCCAGGAAGGGATCTTAAGGGACATTTGGCTGCAGGAACAGTTTGGCAGTTCCGGGCTAAGCTATTCCCTCCATGAGTTGGTGCTGCCGTGCATCGACCCACACTAGATGTCATCCCATGCTCACCAAACTGGGAAAGGCTGTTCAGTGCAACTGGAACTCAGTGTAATTAACACACGCTTCTTAGAATAAGGAAAAAACTTCAGTACAATATATGGTAACCTATAGCTCAAAGAAAACCAGCAATTCCTATGTATTCGTTCTGTTTCTCTGCTCCCAAAGAAATCACTCATCCATGTTAGATAGGAACTCAAAGCAGCTCCTCTCTTGGAAAATGCTGACATCTGATTCATCAGCACCCAAGCTTTTAGGGCACAAGAGGGATCCAGGATTTCCATCTGGGCTCCCCGTCCAGGTCCCTACTCTCAGCCCTACAAAGGTCTAGCCATATCCCGCAGGTGCCTACTTCCTTCCTTAGGTCAGGGTTTTGCCTACACAGCTCAATACAGATCCATCCCACTTTTGGTTTAAAACACAAATTAGCTAAACCAGTTAAAAATCCCTGATGGGGACACATTTCTGAGAGTTTATGCAGCTTTAAGTTAATTAACAAACTTCGTAGCTCCAAGCTAAGCGAAGGAATGGTAAGTAACCACCTGCAGCAGTACCTTGCAGAAGGGTGGGAGCTGGGGACAATATCGCAACGAGGAGCAACGTGGTTCAGCAAATGCAACACAGGATGAATTCTTTCAGCAGACAGCAGGTGGTGATCCAAGATCACGGCACTGGAGTGCCAAAAGCAAACACCAGAAAGGCACACAAAGGCCTCTATAAAACTGTCAAAGAGGAGTCTATTTTGTGAATGTCTGGTTTTGTTTTGCTCATTAGAGAAATGGGTGTAATTATAGGGATATGAAAGGAGCCTTATAGCAATGCAGCTACAGAGTCCTTCTGTATTGGTACACCATAGGTATTAAAGCATAACCAACCAAATAAAAATTATAATCCCAGTAAAGCTGAACTGGCATGATGTCTGTATAGACATTTTCATGCAAACTGCCATAAGGTAAATGGTCTGTGCTGTCCACAACCTCACTGCGAGTCATAAGCATCAGAGAAAGGTGCAGGGAAATGCTACAGCATGTAAACATCAAATAATCTCTTAAATATGCCTTTCAACTCTGGTAACCTCCAAATCATTGGGATAGACACGAGCATATGCCTATTAGCAGCATGGGGTTTCTAATAGGTATGCCTTTGCTGAATTCATTTTATGAAACCTTGAAGCAACTGACTTGCAGCTAAGGGAAGGCAATTAACCTGTTTGTGAAGACTGGTGTGTTCCAGGCTATGACTGTTTGCACTCTGCACTAACCTAATCCCTTTCGTAAACAGCAAAACTGTTTGTAGCTGAGACCTGAAGAGCCTGGCACGACCATCCAACCTGGAGCTGCTGCCTGCCCTCAGCTCTCCCATGAAAGGGATCCTGTGAGCAAGGGGATGGGGGAGATCACATCATCCCTTCTCTGACCCAGGTGACAGTCTCCCATCGGGGAGGCAAACGTGACACATGGTTCCTGCAGAAGAGGCTGAGCACTGCTCCTCAGCAGTAAGAGGGGAAGGGCCCACCACACCATCCTGCTGCTGCAGAAGCAAGAGAATAATAATACTAAAGAACACAGACTGTGGGGTTTTTTTCCCCTGCTTCTCACAGCTGAACACAAATTAAGGTGGCTCTAGCAGGCTCCCCTTCCAACACAGCCTCCTCTCTCAGGAGCCCAGCTGGGACTCGTGCTCCAGAGGGGCTCTGGCTGGACCTGCCGCCCTCCCACCTTCAGCTGTGCCCTCCTGCCCTCTGTCCCCTGCCAGCTACAACACCCCATCTGCCCTCTGCTGAGCCGTTTCAGCACATATCCCAGGGGAAAAAAAACCCAACACCCAAACTTGCTTTTTATTGTCAGGTTAGTTTTGTTCCCAGTTCAGAGTGCTGAAACGGCTTGGCAAGGAGTTGGAGAACCAGAGTCAGAAAGGAGAGGGGGTGGAGAAGCTCGGGTCATGGGCACCAGCACTTGGATGAGCTCAGGCTGCCGGGGAGCCGCAGTCTCTGGCACACATTAACCCCCTCCCCAGGCGGTCCCACAGTTTGCCTGCTGATAAACACATCAGCAAGCAATTTCTTTGCAAATGGAACAGATACAAAGCAGCGTGAGGGTTGCTCCAAGACCCACCAGGAATTTGAGCATGATCCCTTCCAGAAAACCACAGGTTGGGGCACTATACCAGCGATAACCCCAACCTACACTGGTAGCTCTCGCAGCACGTGGAATCTAAGCCTTGATTTCAAAAATCGTGCTTTTACTGCTCAGGGTCATGAAGCTACTCAAACACAAGCCTAAGTGATATACAGGATGATGAAGGAATGGCTTTCCAACTCCCCAGTCACATCCAAACAGCAACTTGGCCACATGCATGCCCACTAACATCATACAAGCTCTTTACCCCAAAATGCAGTAATAACACTTTCTTCATCACGGCCATTTCATTACAGATTAGTTTCTGAAAGGAAAGAGTGGGTAAAATATCTACAGAAAGGAAGTTTGGAGATAAAAAGGATATATAAAGATTATAATCATCTTGTATTCTTCAACTTTGTACAAACCTGTTTCTTGATTCAGAAGGGTACATGACCCTAACCCGACACCCACAGTCCACACTAGAAAGGCATTTCTGTTATTCCAGAGAGTACGACTGGCATGCCTGTCTTGCGGAAGACCCAGACTGATAAAAATCAACATGCTTTTTCTTGATGTGGATTGATCATAACAGCACCTTGACAAGGATCTCAGTAATAAGGGGATTTGTATTTCATCTGCATTTATGGAGCTTCATCTTCATTTGATCTATGACATATGAGGGTAACAGAAAAGGATGATGGATTTTGACTCTACTACCATGGGCACAGGAGCAATTCTTCCTGAATACTCCCCAAAACAGTGCTCTACCTACAGGTAGTTTTGCAAAACTTTAGTGGAGTTTTATGCCAGTTTTGTTAAAACAGAAGAAACTTTATATGTATGCATTCTTTTTTTTAATTTACATCAGATGTAATCATTTTAGGAAACACTTTTTGCATCAGGTTAACTTAAGCCTAAATAAGCTAATCTTCCACCAGAGGCGGGGCGGGGTGGGGAGAAGCCTGCACTCAAGCTAGCACCTAGCTAACCATTTAAAGGCATGTTTCCTTCGACTTCCTGGTGCAAGCTTGCACTAGATTATCTAATCTTACCCTTCCTTCTCCTAGATATGTAAAGCAAGGGAAGAACAAGTTATCTTCCAATATACACGCTATCATTCCAGGCCACCAAAAACTGTTCCATAAAATAAAACAGCTGGCCTTTTTTTTTTTTTTAAATCCATTTAAGAACTTTACAGAGAAGAAGTTCAAGCCCTTCTTTTGCAGGAAAGGATGAAAGAAAATTATAGTCTTATCTTACTCTTATACACAGGAAGAACTCACTCATCCCCATGCTGTCATTATTTCCAGTAACGGTCAACTTCTGCTCTATCCCAACACACAAACGCAGGCTCCCAGTGCTCAATGCATAACGGTTAATTAAGAAGCCCCTGGGCAACCTGCAAATAGGCTTTCTGTTGGATATAGCCAAAGCTTCAGAGTTACACAACATTAAGAAAGCCCAGAGCCACATCTACTTACCGCCTGAAACATACCTTTCAGATTTTAAAAAAGCACTGATTTTCTGCTCCTGAAATCTACATTATTCCTCTTTACAAAAAAGCTAAATGTTACTGGCACAAAGGCATCCCACCAAATGCTTTCAATCAATTTACACTCTCTGGGGTTGATTAGAAAGAGAGAATTGTGCTTCAAGAGATGACATTGAGGTCTCAACATCTGTTTCCATTCCATATTAGGAATGAAACTACCTCCAAGAACTATTGGAGAGAAGGGATGTGGAACAAAGGAAAAAGTCACCAGGATGGATTTGTCCTCAGTGGCAAAGCCAGCAAGTAAGAGAAAGGCTCGGGCTCAATTTTTTGTTCCAGATTGGTTCTTTATCACCTACCCTGGCTGTGTTCTTCCCACCAGTGCAATACTCCAAGTGAATATTTTCCACTTCATAGTCCAACTTTCTTGGGAAAAAAGATTTCCATAAGACGACTAGCTTTCAACAAATAAATATGAAAATAAAGTCTCAAAATATTACAAATCCCGCCATACGTTAATCCAGCGGGCACCCAGAGTGGCAGAAGCATCTCCCACACAAGTGAGATTACTTTACTGTTGGGTGAAGAGGGTTAAGTTTCTTCTTTTGGACCAGAATTCAAATGAATCATAGCTAAGAAACAGTGTGCTGCAGATGTGTCACATATGTTTAATCCAAGCTAACCACGATTAGCTTTTCAGCGGATTAGCAAACCGATCACACTCACAGCTGCATGATTGTGGATCCTCATGCAGGGAGGCAGCGGGAACCGGAGGCTGGTGGTGGGGAAGGGGTGCAGGTAATTGCTCTTTCAGGGATGGTCTATGGGTGCACCAGGGTGCCTGGGCACTCATGTATATGACTCTCAGACAGCACAGAGGACCTGCCTGTGCTGGTTTTCTGCCTTACTCCTGACCACTAACCCATGATTCCTGGTGCTGTTCCATAAAAGAAGGGCTGCAAGAACAGAGAAATATAACAGGAAAGAAAATCCCATCTGGCCTCATGGCAACTCTCAACGAGGCTGTCAGGGTAATGTCACAGCTACCGTTATCTCAGCTAATTCTGCAACCAGTTTGCTCACTCCAGACAGCTTTGTTTCAAGGAAAACAGTACTTCTCTGGGTGATGTCATATTTCTAAAAAACAGTATTTGCTTCTCCATCTCCAATCAGGTACCTGAGCTGGACTGATAAGAAGTTTTTCATCCCACATCCCTGCTCTGCAAATGGACTTTCAACCTGTATCTGCAAGCACATCACCAAGTCTCGGTGAGTGTGGAAAGTTATTCTGGCAACCTCAAGAATTCAAACTGCTTTCCTGAATGTTTAAACTCTCATGAAGCTCATTCAACCCCTTAGAAAGATTTGTATTTACTTTAGTTACAGGAATTTTTCAAAGCCCTTACTATGTGATGCAGCTATCTGTAAAAGACTCTTCCAGATCTCTCCATATATCCAGTGCTCTTCTTAAGAAGGATTCTGAACACCACTTTTGGCATCGGGCTTCCCTGTCAGCCTCTCCCCTGCTGTGAGGAGAATGAGCTGAAAGTGGTACAGAGCTGTGTGGAGGTGCTGCTCCGACCTGACTTAGCTCTTGGAGGACGGACAAACCTCAAAGCCCCATCACCCAGCTTCACCTACACAGGCTCTTCCAACTCCCCCAATTTCAGCGTCCAGCAGGAAAGTCCTCCCACCTGCCTGCACTAATTCCAGCACCTCACAGGGAAAAGGAGCCCTGCCTCACTGCCAGAAGAGGAAAGGAGAAAGTGCCAGGAAGGGGAGAGCACATCTGGAATCCATTGCAGAGCACTGAATGCCTCGGAAAGAACTGCAGAGCTGGCAGAAACCGTAGCGAGGAGCCGCATGTTCGGGCGTGACTATGGAGCAAAGGTGGGGGACAAGATGTATCCAGCATACCTAAACACAAAACCAGAGCTCCTCTTGAGGCTCTTCTTTTTTAATGCAAGAAGCTAAACATCTCAGCCTCATCACATTTTCACTGCCACTGGCCTATTGTGGGTAGGGTCAGAATTCAGTACAGGAGACAGGGGATGCGATGCAGCAGCCCCAGCTGAGGCAAATAGGGCTCATCTGTGACTCAAGCGCCAGCACTCAGTAACACAGCGACAACACTACATCAAGATGCTCTCAGGGTGGGGGGGGGGGAGGAAATCTGTGACTGGCTTGGCACATGCTCGAGAACAGAAATTTGACGGTTTAAAAACACAGATTTCTTCCCACAGCTACTTTCCATTCCAGCAATGCATTCTCCTATCTCCTGCTACTCATTTGTTCCAAGAGGAGTTTTCCATTTTCAAGGAAACCTCCACTATGTGTCCTGGAAATCAGAGGTTCTGGAAAGGAATGGCCAGAGAAGGAACTCACCAATGCAGCAGCCTGGTATACAGGGTGACTACAGCTGTCTGGATATATTACCAACAAGCAGGGTATGGGAAGCATTGCTACTTTAGCATGTGGCCTTGACCAGATGAAAAAACAAGGTGATACACACTTCCACATATGAATTTTAAAAAGGGAATTTAAAAAACTCAAAAGGGAACAAGAAAGAGCCACAAAAATGACCACAAGATTGGAAAAAGCCACATGGCTGTACACTGAAAAACCTGAAAAGCCCAATCTATTTTGCTTATAATTTAAAAAAAGTGTCAACTGATTATTTTGTGAAAGTATATTAACGGGAGGGGTGGGGGGAAGTAGGCACTAATAATATGTAATCTAATGAACAAAGGCATCAATAAAACCAATAGCCAGCAGCTGAGTCTGATAAATTCAGCTCTGGTAAGAGGTACCATTTTAGTTTGTTTACTGATTTCTAAATGACAGTCATTAAGTCAGCTAGTGAGGAGGACTCAGCCCTTTCCATCTCTTCACGCCTTTGTGCTGAAAACATTATGTCATTCGAATCAGAAGTACCTGAGTGAGACATAATGGCCTACAACACATATGCCAGAAGATACCATCTGAGGCCAGATCTATAGGACAACGTTCTGGAAAGCTACAAAGAGCTGGTGGAAGTCAATGCACATAAATTAAAGCAGATTAAACTAAGCAGCAGACAAATTTATAAGTAAAATGACTCCACCTCATGGAGGGGAGCAAGCTATTGAGAAGTATGGGTGCAGTTTTGTGTACTACCTAATATGATAAACTACCAGCTGGCCTCAGAAGTGCGGGCTCTGCTTCCCTCCCCGGCTGTTGCGAGACCGAGACATGCCACAGCTGTAGCCAGAAAATTAATCCAAACAATAGTTGTCTGTTTGGTCATAAACTGAACCGTCTCGCTTTATATCTGCCTAAGCACGGTGCCCAAAGCAGTGAGGCAGCTGAACATATGGCCAGGGCAGAGAGACGAGGGGGACTATTCTTCTCACAGCAGCCCATAGTTATGCTACATTAAGCGCAACTTGGAAATGCACCTGAAAGCCACTTCATCCCAGAACAAGAGGTTACATGGACATTCTGCATATGTTACTGTCACTACCTGCTTAGCTTTCAGAGCGTCCCCATGTAAGCCAGCACAAAGTGGGTTTTTACACAGTGAATTTGTCAGGTATCTCAGGAAAGATTTCCCCTTTGTTATCAAATCCTTTAAAGCATCTTTCCCCCAGGCCTTCCAGCTAACGTATGTTTACTGAATTCCTGCTGTGACCACAAACCAGCATAGACTTCACCCTTACACAGGCCACCTGCAGAGCTCAGAGGTGGAGCCCGAGGTCCACAGCGTGTCTGACCATCTTTCACTGCTCCTCCTGGGCTGGGTGTTCTTAATGCAGGTCCTGCAGAGTCCTCCTGCTCAGCAGCTCCCTCCGCACCTTTGGAAGTATGCTGCTCGCCCTCGTCACCACCACACCGATGCCTTGGCCACAAAAAGCATATGTGGGTTTAACAACAGCAATACACCAAATATTCTCATTAAACTACTGCATATTACTGGTAGTTGCACTTTTAAACTGCTCTGTTTTACTGAAGCTAAATCGATAAGCCTTAAAAGCTAAATTGATATAAGAACATCTCATTTTGGTGGCATGCCTGTCAGCATCTGCAGCTCCATTAATGTTACTGCACGCATTCCCATGAAATTTACCCCTCCATAATTCCCAGCAGATCTCTACCTTCCACAGCCAAGTGCATTAAAGGTTTTTTCTCTCCCCGCCTCGCTCTGTCTGCTCACACCTACAGGAAGACAAGAGAACAGGCTACGCAAAACTTAAACCCTTTCAGCCAGTCAGTCTCCCCTTCTGTACATCCCCTTTCACGCATACAGTGTCAGGCTAAACAAAGCCGCTCGCTCCAGGATACAGGCCTAGAAAAAAAGCATTAGCATCTGGCAACCAAGAGCAGCACCCCAGCATACAAGCCTGAGAGCAAACACAAGTCTCTGGCACGAAGAGGAAACACCGAGGCGTACGCCTGACTGCTCCTGTCAATCTTGCAGCGGGGGAATGCCCGATTTTTTTTTTTTTTTTTTAAAATATATTTTTATCATATTACTGAACGGAAATGCCAGGGACTGCTGCAGCCCCTGTCCCTTGAGGCTCTGCTGCTGCCATCAGGCTGTGCTGCCTTTGCAGCGATGAATATTTAAACAGGGCAATAAATATTTCAGAGCACATTCATCCCAATGAGAAGTCTACTAGCATAAGAGAGACGAGACAACCAGGCAGAGCCAGGGCT
Source organism: Caloenas nicobarica (assembly GCF_036013445.1). Lineage (NCBI taxonomy): Eukaryota > Metazoa > Chordata > Aves > Columbiformes > Columbidae > Caloenas > Caloenas nicobarica. Next base: position 38,889,067 of record NC_088245.1, read on the forward strand.
GCTCCCTGTTTGCCCCTCCAGCTCCCACACTGCCTGCCCTCCCTCAGCCCTCCTTCCCTCCAGCCCTCAACAGGCACCTGAGAGCCTCAAATATTGATGAGCACAGCTCTGGTTACTTTGCAAACAAGCAAAAACACCGTGAAAAAAGTAAAAAGGTGCTCTGCTTTCCAAAGAGGTGCAGAACACACCGCATGCTTTGCCTTCACCTTTTCTGGGGCCTCTGGCTTTTGGGCGTAGTGCTCATACTTGGGGAGAAAAGAATTTGCTTTAAGACCCCACAGGGTCTTAAATCTTTGAATATTGCCCCTTCAAAGAGCAAAAATACAAGCCCACCAAACTCAAAAGCTCAACCGGAGCCTGGCTGAGCTATAAAGTATGAAAGCCTGACTCTTCCCCCCACAACTCCCTTCCTTAATTTCAGGACTGCATTTACTCAGGCATTTCTTGCTCGCTAGCAGCTCCGCTGGGTTCTCTGTGGGACGCTAACAGATGTACACAACTTGGCCATCACTGGGACAAATAAAAATCGGCTAGAAAACAGGTTTAGGACATAACAGAAAATGCATGCATTTATTCAGCTGTCATCTGCATGTCGTTCACGTACTGGGGCTATTTTGACTTTCATGGTGCTAAAAGCTTGCATTTTTAACAAGGATCTTAGCTATGGTCTCACCTATAAAGAAACTATTTTTAAAAAGACAATTTCGAGGCATAAATAAAATTTTGCAGTACATTTTGAAGGAAATCAAAATCACATATAAGATACTTGTTCAGGATCAAATTTATAGGGCCATAAAAACCCATGGCCATGCTCAAAACAGACTTTCATACCAGCTTCCACTGCATATCTCACTAGATTCAAAAGACAAGATATTTCCTGGTCACACAATATATGGAGAAGCCTTCAGGAAACAGATAAGCCTACCCTGAATGAAGGGAAGCCAAAAAGACATGCTCACAAAGAGCAGCCAGCAGCCAAAGGTTTATCTTAAGTGACAGGTGCAAGCTGGCCTGCCCTGGCTAACTGAGCTGCACCAGGGCAGCTCCCTTCCAGGTAAAGGCTATAACTAATAGCATATAAAAAATTAGAGGCACCTCTGCCTTTCCCAGTGCTCACATTTTAAAAGAGGATGGTAACTAAACTACAATCTCAACATGTCACATGCTTTCAATGACACCTCTCAGACTGTACAAGGAGAAGATGCTCCTCGTACCTGGATCCTGGCCCAGGTTAAGGTAGAAGCTGGGCACCAAATGGTTCGGCCCTGTCACGGCTTGGGCACGGCAGGGCTCCTGCAAGGGTATGTGACAACTCAGCAAGGTCTGCAGACGCACAGCCTTGGATTAAACTGCTAAATTCCCCTGCAGTCTCATTTCAGCTGCTTTGAGACCTTTGAAGGGGAACAGATGGGTCTTTCCTATGCACAAAAACGGCCCTGCAGCACATTGAGAGTGAGCTTCCTACCGCAAGCCAGAGCTCCTGCTATTTCATCCATGGTCCTCATGGTCAAGGGAAGAGATCAGGGCAGCATCCAAGTGCTGCACAGCCTGCTGGGGATGGCTGGTTTCCTATTAATGAAATTCTGTCTCATTCCCCTGCTCTGTGGCATGAATTTGCTCCAAAGCGAAGTATTGGACCGTCAAACAGGAAAACCTCTCTCCAGACAGCAATTGAAGGAAGAGCAGCTGCCTGCTGAATAGGTAGATTAATCACCTGCCGCTGCCCTCTGTCCCTTCTGACCAAAGGCTCCTGGAAGAGCAGCAGCATCCCTCCTTCAAGACTGGTCATCAGCCATGCCACCAAAAAGATGCTGCCTTATATTAAAAATATAAAATGGCAATCACAGCAGTGTAGTTAAGAAAGTAACGACAATACCGCTGCTTGGCCAGCAGCTAGTCCTGGGATTTTACATCTCTGCTCTTAACCATCACCACAACTGTCCTTCATGTATCACTAAAACTAAAGGATCCAGCCAGAAGTCAGACCCAGCCCAACACAAAAAAGCATCTTGTACTTTCCTATCCTATTAACAGTCCTCGTACACAGAGGAAGCAAAATATCCTGGAAGATGAGCAATTACCTCACCAAGTATTTTAGAGCAGGAGCCACCATTTCGCAGCAGACATCAAAATAACAAGTGGTCCTCTGCTAACTGTGCAGCTCCACGTTATTCCCATGATGGGCCACATACCCAGCAGCACACTTACATGGAAAAAAATGGCATCTGATCCCAGGCAAGAATGAAAAGATAATGTTTGCTACAACACAAGAAGTGTTAGGAAGGAAAACAACATTTAATCCTGTGCCTCCTGAGGACCTCTCATGACTCAGAAAATAAATGTAAACAGATGAAAAAGTTAATTTGGATCCTATCAGTCCCACTGGCATGCAAAGGGCAGAGCAGGCACCCTGGGGAGAGGGAGGGAAAGATTTGCCATAGATCAGGTTACTACCACTGACAGCTGACCTAAAACACCACAAGATTTCAGCAGACTTTGCCAGTCCTTCTGATTTCCACAGGTACAACCCCCTCTCCTTTAAGAGATGAGACATGTGAAATGTGCAACACCGCAACTGAGGACAGGGAGGAAGGAGATCCTGCAGCACAAGTATGTGAGCGGCCAAGATGATAATCCTCACTGCTTTAGAAGGAGCATAATTAACTGAAAATAAGAAGAAAGCAGAAGTGAATTGCTCTTTGAAGAACCCATCCATCCAAAGCAATGAAGATATAAGGAACCGGAATCATTTCTCATCAGTCTGAAGCCACTGCGTGGAACAGACGCACAGACAGTTGCTCTGTCCTACAAACACGCTCCTTCGAAAGACATGTCCCTCTAGAACCCTTGGGAAGCCGGAGACCCAGCTTGCTGGGTGGGCTTAAGGCAGTTATCCCCCAGATGGGCCAGCACAGCCCACAGACGTACTTCATCACTGCCAAACCTGAGAAATGTTCTTCAGCATAAGCCCTCGGCACTTGGTTTTAACTTCATCTCATTTGAAGGGATCTGAGCTGCCCTGCTCTGCCGGCAGCAAAGGGCAGGCAACGGTCGGAGAATCAGGACTAAACAGGCACCAAACGCAAGAACAATTCAGTGCTCTGTAACCTGTTTTTCTGTTGTGGGTGATCCCTTCCCACCTCATGCATCCAGGCTGGTAAAGCTTATCACAAACCAAGCATTTTTTGTGTCCTAATAAATTTTTAGGAAGAGTTAATATTCAGAAGCAGCCAATGACAACATGAGTAGTAGCCCACAGTAGCCCAAGTACTTGTTGTTACCTGAAGTCCATTTGCTTTCTTAGGCCTTCAAAATGCACTAGAAGATTCACAGGAAGACTGATGCACATGAAAAACCTCCTTTAAATCTAGAAATTAACCACCATTTATTTAAAAGGCCACGCTCCAAAAATCATTTAAGATTAAAACAATGACAACTGAAGCTATTGCTCTTATAGCTTCCCCTTGCACGTCCAAGACGTAAAGCCTTGCCAGAATCCCAGAACTCGGCACCACAGGGTATGAGGACCACCTGCATTTTCTAGCTATGGTCAATCTTTGTTGATCACAGAGAGAATGGTCTGAGCAGCTGCCTCTAGCATTGTGCTCACACCAGCCTAATTAACAGACTCATCTCCACGCACTTCAGCAACAGCAGGACTGATGCACCTGACCTCACACCGGAGCAGCTCACGCAGGGACTGGAAGTCTGGGCAGAAAGGTGGGACGGACACAGCTGAGGGCAGTTCCCAAACCACCTCACAGCTGGATGGGCTGCAGGAGGCCTGGCCCCACGCTGGCACTCTTCTGCTAGGACTGCCACAATAGTAGCCAGGAGGCTCATTGCAGCACTGCATTTAAATTGTGTCAATCAAACATGGTTCTTGCCTGCCACCAGCTTCTTTTCTCCTAGATTTAAGCCAGATAGTATCTCAGAATAATTGTAAGGCTACGCACTGAGCCTCACACCTAACCCAGAGGCCTGCTACACTTTTGAAAGCCATTACAGCTCTCTATAAACCCTCCGGAAGAATGAAATTTAGCTTCTTTTACTCTCCTCCAAAACATTCCGAAATTCCTATTACTCAGCTCTAGCTATTCTTTTCTGTGTTACACATAACACAGCTCAGAGTTTCCAACCCACCCACTAAAAAAAGCCACTTTGGCTTTCTAGATGCGTTCTTGGCCACGTGGCTGAGCTGCGAGGCAGGACCTCTAGCACCCAATCGGGCAGGGAGGAGGCAGAGCAGACACCGATCTGAACTGGGAAGCTCAAGTCTGCAGTTGCTGGCGCAGCTTTCTCCCGACTTCTGCGCCACACTTGAAGTAACTCCTGCAGCTCGTCATCAAAACCAATTAAAAGCTTCCCTAACAACAACAAAAAAAGTCCTGAGAAATCACATTTAAGCAGAAAGAGACAGTAACATCACTGCCTCTCTCACCTCCTCACAGCTGGGCTTGTTCCAGGAGGACCTGCATGTTGTCTAAAGCCAAAGTTGCCATCAGGCTGCCCAAAATGACAGTTTCAGACTTGATGGAAAACATGGCTCAGGGATCTTTAATCTGATTTAACCCAGTTTATTTAGATTCACTCAGCAAGACAAGGCATTTAGCAGTCTAGCTTTGACAGAGCATCAAGATCCCAGCAGTCTTTTCTTCCACCCTTCTGAAGTCCATGTTACCAGATAAATTCATTCTCATATCCCTTGCGGCACTTTGACCCAAAGGAGCTTTGAAGATCTAGAGTCCCTCAGAAAATTTCTCTTAGGATGAAGGTTTACAGCTGGCTTTGGATGACCTGAATTCTTTCAGCCACAAAGAGGGTCGGTCCCTCCTTGACTACACCTCTTCATCAGTCACACTTTGCATATGCTCATTCACAGCCCATCACCCATGTCCCCGTGAAGGACACCTGGAGCAGGGAACTGTTTCAAGTTCTCACCACAGCCTCCAGTTACCACTTTCTTCATTCCCATTTCTCACCACACTACACTCCTTACCACAGATTTGCTCCATCACAACCTAAAGTGACCCAAAAAAAAAAAAAAAAAAAAAAATCAACAGCCCCCCCCCCCCCCCCCCCCGCCCCGTCCCTTTTATATAAGAGGGACTCCTAGAAGTACTTTTCCTCCCTCTCCCACTGCTTCGAGACAGAAGAGAGCTTCATCCTGAAACCGGCTGGAGGCAGACCAGAGAAGGGTTTTGCAAAGCAAGTATAACAACAATAAATAGCTTCATCACACACACAAAGAAAAGCAAGAGGAATATTTGAACAAAGCTAACATGCCACAATACCTTCTAGTCCAACCAAGTCAGCAAATTGACTAATCCACTAATTTCACCAAATTACCATACTCTTTCTCCTCTACCTCCTGGTAGAGGCTGGAAGGATCCTTTGTAAGATAACACAGACCCAAAACTCTGCCTGTGAAACTCCAAAATCCTTTCCCCTGCTGCCCTATTTATCTCAACCACGTTTTACAAAGCAGGAAGGGACACAAGCTAGAAAACAAAAGCCTTTCTTAGTTCTGCTCCATAATATTCCTAAGTACTTTGCATAATTGTTCAGTTTTGATAACCTCCTTTTATATGCTGCAATAGCAAAAATAACAAAAGCTACAAAGAATAACAAATCAAATTAAGGGTTTCACTCTTCATGGAGGGTATGTGAGACAAAGGAGGACTAGAACTACCCAAGAAATCTGAACTCCTCTCCAAGGCATTTTTAAATCTGTCTTTTTCAGTAATTTAAAGCAGGTTTTGCTATTAGGACTGGAGGGAGAGCATAGGCTTCAGATAAGGAGCCTCGGTGAAACCCAATGGGTGAATGATGGTCTATGCACTGTGTAGGTCAAACTCTGATTATCTAAATCTTAGTTAATCAAAAGCAATTATCTGAAAGTCAAATATGCCCTCCAAGTCAGATAGCTTGGCGAGAACGGGACTTACAAAGCACACAGAAATCCTAAACTCCACAGGACCACAACTGCAGAGACTATGAATTTTAAGTAGGATAACCCAGAGGACAGTTCAGAAGGTTTTAACCGTACTCAAGACTCCCAGCCCGAGGGCAGTCTTCAGAACCGGCTAGAAGATTACCCTTGCAATTACTCGGACATTTTTGGTGTCTCCATGCACCCTCAGATTACAGGCTACTTGGAGTGCAATTCCAGTTAGGTATTTAGAGAGGACTCAGGGTGAAAGTCTCCATTACAGGCAGGGCTGGTAGAGCCAGGCTGGCAGATACTTCCCATTCTAAGACCCTGTTTTCAGTTGTTTGTAATTCTGAGAAACCACTTGAACTGATTTTTTTTTCATGCTATCTGCGTTTGATTTCAGGGTTGCTAATTTTTTTGTTACTTTAGACGTATCAATCCAACCAGGGAAAGAAGTAGGTGGAATATTTTGTCTTGTTTATGATTAAGGCGAGGGGGGACGGGACCACAAACAAACAAACAAAAAAAACCCACCTCACACACTTTGAAAGCCCTGTGAGGACTTCAAGTTTAACAGAAAAACTTGCATTTCAGGGATCTATATTTAGCAACCCATACTAAAAAGTCACCGAAATCTGAGCATTGTGCTTGTCTTACATTTTACCAACTAAATCTATTAGTAAAGCCATATATGATGGTCCAAAAAGGCTAAAAACAAAAAAAAAAACCCACCAAAATCTGCCAAAAGGAACCAATCCACTCTTCACATTTATCATGGAAATAACAGATGGTGGCAACAAGCTTTATGTTAAATATTAGGAAACATTTAGCAATGCTCAGAAAGGAAAGGACTTGGATTGTCAAGGCTGGCAGTGGCATCACAAATGTTTTTGCGGCAGGTTACTCGCCATCAGGAATGGTTTAGACACAGTTGATTCTAACAGGAAACAGAGATGCTTGAGGGAGGCCAGCAGTGCCACCTGCACCACATTGTCTGTGATCTCATGCTCTGGTTCAGGGCTCATCCACAGCTTCACAGGAGATACCTGCAAGGTCAGATCCAGGCCTGGAGATCAACGACAGCAGGGAGATGATCCATCTCCCATACTTTGCACCATCCCCTTTGCAAGGATCAAGTAACATGGAGCAGCAGTTACCTTAAATCCAAAAGAACTCAAGAAACAGATCTGGAAGTGTAGTGGAAGGAAAGTAAATTGGGACAAGAAACCTGAGCACCAACAGGACAGACTTAGTGTTGGGGGGAAAAGGGATAGATCAGATAAGTTTGACTGCAATAGGAGCAGAAAAGGGAAACTAAATGAGGAATCTAAATGAGGAATGCAAGGAGTGAGTGAAGTTAAAAAAACATATGACAAGGAGGCTATAGTGAGCACAGGCAGGAGGAGGAGAAAGAATAAGCAGGCCTAAAAATTAGCTGAGAAAGAACTGAAATGGTCAAGGCAAAAAAGTAGTGTGCCAAAAGACGATGACACATAACTGGAAAGGAATGAAGACAGGGACAGCATGGACATGGACTTGCACGGGACAAGCTACTAACCAGGGATCATGAGGAGAGAGTGAGAGGAAGAAGACCCATCTATGATGGATGGCAGAGCTGAGACAGGCGAGGTCATGCAGGGATGGAAGAGAGGGGAAAATGTGCCTACTAGTGTATGCTCCCAAAGCCTAAACCAGAGCCTAATATTGCGAAAAGTCACCATTCTTCTGCTGTCAGCAAATACACAAAACCAACTGGCAGACACAGATCAAGCTGGCCTGCAGAGAAAATGACAGCTAATTACACATTCAGTGTAAGGGGCAGAGGTCTGTGGGATTCATCTGGGATGGCCAACCCTGCTACCGACGCTTGCAGAGGTCATCGTGGTGACACATATACTGGAGCTGATGGGGACGGGTGGAGGGTTGTCTGGTTTTTCTTTCCTTTCTTGTGGAAAAAAAATAGCATGCAATCATGTGATTAAAGACTACCATAAATAGAAAGAGAAATAAAGAGAACAAATGAAGGTTTCTTCCCCAACTTAAAATATGGAAATGCCCCGGAATTGAAGTGCTTTCCCATTACCATCTTGATAACTCTCAATTCAGTTCGTGAATAATATTGCTCAATGGACAGTTTTTCAAAGCGGAAAAAAAAATCAGATATTTTAAACAAAGCACACTGTTGAACTGCTCCAGCATTTGTCCAGTTTTCTTTTATATAGGCAAAGCCCACTGTAGTTTTTTGAAAAAGCTTTCAGTTGAGCATTAATTGCTCTAGCTTCTACGAACCCTACAAAACCAGCCTATATATCCCCAGCCGTCACTGGTCATAGCATAAGCTTCAGCAGCCCCAGGAAAAAACAAAAACAAAAACCACAACATACGGATCATAAATAACTGTACAGGAGCAAACCAAAATACTTTTGGTAGGAAAGTTAACATTTTTCTACTCTGATTCCAGAGAACATGTCAGACAAGAAGAATACCTGACTACATCCTTTTTAACAATATTAGAACAGACTGAGGCAAATCAACCACCGCCTCCCTGGTACTCAGACCTCCAAGGGATGCCTGTCAGTCAATTCTGTGACTTTGCAACTGGGAGACAAACAGGTTAAGGAACTCGTTGAAAAGGGGCAGCTAACTGCATGCATAATCTGCTGAAAATGTATCTAAAAGAGGAACATCAAGCATTTTACCTGAAGCAGTTAATAAGGCCAGAATCCAGGCCTAAAAACGTCAGTTCTCCCATTGCAGCCCCCTTTTGCACTGGTGTTAGAATTTTATAGTAGAAGGCTGGTCAATACTAATTAAGTGCAATGGAGCCATCATGAATTAATAACCTGCAGGGGAAGACATTGCTGGTTTTAAGGGCTTCTCTCCTTCTCACCCTTCAACTTTCAGTATTTTTTGGTAGCTCGCTACAACCTTTTCACTAATCCAGATACTTCACAAATTAATAGTTCTTAAAATAACAATAAAACAGTATGTTAAATTTACACAGCCTTGTCATCTGAATATCACAGCATGTACTGTGGCAAACTTAGGCATCCTCATTTCTCAATTCCCAGGTACCTGGGGATTAGTTACCTAGTCACCTGCAGAAGAAATGCATTAGGGAACAGCGAGGTTATTTCTAGGACAGGGACTTAAGGAAATGGCACTGCTGTATCAAGTTCCCCCTTACAACACCATCCTGCCTAGGCAACGCTGAATGCAGTTTCTGCCATCCCAAGTCTGCTCTGCAAGCACCTGCAGCGGTTCGCTCCTACTCCAATGCATCTGAAAGCGCTCAAGAAAGGTGGTAAGGAGAAAAGGACTTGAAAAAACACTCACTGGATTCTGATAGGCCCCATTGATTTTAAGCCCTTAAGAAAAAGCCCTTCTCAACCAGCAGTTAAATCTCTAAGTATCACAACAGTTACAGACACAACGCACAGGCCCACCTCAAGCAACCGTGCCCTTGCATCGGGGAAGTGAGCCGCAGATCCAGCTTTCAATTCCCAGGGGAGATTCCCCTGGAAAAGTGACCATCCAGGATTCCTCTCACACAAACCTCTGCTGCTGACATGGTGTCTGCAGCGTTAAAACAAAGTCCTATGACAAAAAGTAGAAAGGAAGCAAAAACTAGGGGAGGACAGGCATAGGCAGAGAGACAGGTACCGTGTAAACAAGCGTCACTTTTGAAAGGCAAAGAAGAGCACAAGGCCATGGACAGAGAGCAATCCCCTTCAGACAGCTCATGCAAGTTTGCAAGAGTAACAGCAAACCGAGGAGCAAACAGCAAGGACACTTGGCCCGAAAGGAAAAGGAGATGCAATCCTCAAAGCAAGAGAAGGAGACGGGAATAGTAGTAGCTCCTGAAAGAAGTCAGAGAGAACAAAAGGGAGCCTTCCACTATGCACAGAAAAAGCTCTTTAAAAAAAAAAAAAAAAAAAAATCAGTGAGGCAGGGGAACCCTGCAGAATCCAGCTTGCCTGGAGGGGAACAGATCCTAAAGCAGACGTAAGGGGACGGCTGTTCTGGGACTCAGTCTCCCTTGCAGACAGTTCAAACAAAGGAGGACGGTCTCCTATAATGGGATGCATTGTACATTTTTAGTTAGCACAAGGTGGCTGTCGTGACAGGGCTCCCCATCTCCTGTCTTCCCTTCCTCCAAATATGCATCCCCTGCATTATCCCAACATGGAACACAGACAAAGATCCATTTTATCACACCATTACTGTAATGGGAGGTAGAGAAAGACAGAGAAATGGAATGAGGCAGAAGAAAGAAAAGGAGACAGAGAAGCTTTTAATGAGTCAGTCGCAGCTCTGATTTAAATAAGATCTCCATTTAAGGAGCTCTGCATTTGTCTTTTTTTTAAATTAAGAAAAAAAAGAATCACTGACTGAGCAAGCAACTTTTGGCTGCACAAGGTTGTCTCAGCTACACACAGGGTCTGGCAGGGAAAGGGTTATGAAAGGGGGAAGGAAAAGGGAAGAAAACCTCTGGAAAAAATGAGGCTGCCTGCTGGTTCATTTTAACAAGGACATAAATTAGTCTCAAAGCCACAAACGCCATCACCTCCCTGAGCCCTGGGCAGAGTGTAGCAAGTCAAACACGTGCCAAGATAAACGGTGCTGGCTGGAGCCTCCGAGGGGTGCTAGGGGGGACAGGAGGGGGCACACTGGCAGGCAGGGCAGCAAAGACACTTCAAGCAGTGCCACAAAATGCACACTGGTGATCCTACAGCTGCACAGAAGGGGACCCTTCAGATGTTCCTGCCTACACCCACATCAAAATACATGAACTCAAGAGAGAAAGAGAGAAAACAGGGTGCTGCAGTCGGAAAATAGCAGCTCTCCCCAGCCTGGCTTTAATTACTGCGAGCAATCCTTCCTCCTCCTCTTCCCACCTTGGAGGAAGGCCGCCAGCAGGCAGCAACCCAGGTGAAAGGCTCCATCGCCAGCAGCAGAGAGGGGAGCAGACAATGGCGGGGTGATTCATTACAAAGGCACACATACATATATACATACACACACATACACGCTGGCTCGGCACTGCCGGCTGCCACATGGGCTGGCAGGACTCCTTAAGGAGGCAGCAGCTCCCTTCCCACTCTCCGAGATGCTCGACACCTTCCCCCTCTCCCAGCCCTGATGGGAAACAGATTCGGAGGAAAACGCCAGCAAGGCACTGGGCTGTCCAAGAAAGGGAGGGCTTTGTGCTCCACGCAAGCCAGCAACCTCACCACACAGAGAAAAAAAGCCTTTTAGCATATAATTCCCATCCACCCAAGACTCTCTCCTTTATCTGCAATTAGCACATGATGTACTGGGCCTCATTTAACACTCATTTTCACTGATTTAGGATTAAGGGGGATAAGACCAGGGTACTTTCTGTTAATGAATCCGAGCTCTTGCTCTCATTAGCAATTTTGGTTTCCTCTTCTTGAAGCATGTTTCTGCCTTCCAGCACCTCCAATTTCTTCCTGTAACTGCTTCTAGTCTTCCTGCCCCACACACTCTCATTTGCTTTACCAGCTCCTCATGCCTGCAAAGAAGCTGATCTCCCAGATTTCCAAGGAAGATGGGTGAGCTTGCTCCCTAAAACACAACAGAACACAGACTAGGCAGGCAGTGTTATCTGGAGACTGAACCAAATGTAGCGAGAGACTGTAGCAATGCTGAATTTAGTCAGTGGCAATTACCAGCTTAACATACCAACATTTACTTTTCATAAATGAGACAGAGTCCAATGAAATACATTCACAAGTTGTAAGGTCACTCCACTGCTTCAAAGCAGTACTAGAGAATGGGAAAAATGTGGCTGGGGATATTGTCCTGGATGTGCCACACTCCTTCAGCCCCATACTCAGCCATAACTGCAGTGAAGTACTGCTAAGGACCAGCCTAGGAAGCCAAATGCTCCCGCTGCAAGAAGCAGGACTACGCTACAGCTAAACTCACCTTCTGTGTCTTTCTCAACTGTGCATAAAAGGGCTATCTGTTCCTCATTCGGAGACCCCAATCGAGAGACAGTCCAAGCTCTCCTCCTCTACTGGTTATTTTAATATGCATCTTCTTCAGCATTAGCATGTAAACATGCAGCACAAATCCTGAAAACCTATCCTAGATAGTACATACAGTCATAATTCAAGGTCAACTAATACTAATAATGCATGGTCTTGATGCCTCCTTTCCCACATCAGTAAATTAACAATTTCTGTGGAAGACAGATTTCCCTGAAGTGTATTAAGATATCCCAAACCTTTAAACAAGTTTATATCCACCCCGTTTCAGCAGAATCTCATCCTTCCCAGCTCTACACATCTCCAAACCAACCTGCTCGTGCTTCAGGGTGCTCAGTGCTAGGCACACACAAACTGCACGCACTTGTGTCCTGGGGATCCAGGCACAGGCTGTGTGTCTAACAGTTGTGGCCGAGAGCACATTGCAATACAAGGCTGCACAGAACAACTCTTCGAAATGTGCACACACCAATCAGTAGCTTGGGGGCATACACCTCCATCTAACCAGGCACGCTCTGAGTGTGCAGCAATACACAAATGGACCCCAACCATAGAGACATAGCTTTTCAGCATCACTCACTAAACTAAATATAGGTACAGAAAGCCTCAGGAGATTTCTGCAGAACTCTTCCATCTCAAAACAGAAAGCCTTGGTCCAGATAAAAAGGAATCAGTAATGGAAGGGACTAAAGAGCAGAAGGTGGGGCTTGGGAGCCTAGAAAGATACCTTAAGAGTGGACAGAGACCTGTTTTTCAGCCACTGACAAACACAAGATGAGAGAGAGGAAGGGTCAAAGTGGGTGTCACTGCTTGCAGCAGATTCACTCCAAGCCATGCACCCACAAAAGCACTGTCCCTTGCACTGGGACATGCAGGATCTCAGCAGCAGCTACTGAACGAGGATTCAGCAAGGGCTAAGGAAAGCCAAGAAGACAGTATGCATCTAGTATGAAAAACTGCAGAGCTCCACAAAAATAACCAGCACTTGTGAAACCCGGATTTGAAGAAAAGTTCCCTCCAAGAGTCCTTTCCTCCGCCCCCTTTGGGAATATCCCCCAAAGGTTTCCAGCTCCGCAAGGCACTGCAGGGCATTATATAATGCCTAAACTCCAAAGGATTCCAGCTCCCAATACCTTTCTTCTCCTCCTCTTCCCTTTTCCCCCTCTCCCTCCAGTGGCTACTTGCAGATGCCATGCCAAACAAAAATCTAAAAATCCAAAAATATTCAGCAGCCTTAGAATGCGAGCATCGTCTGATAAAACACCGTTGCGCGGCAGGGGAAATGCAACGGCCCTGGCAGCTGGGTGTGCTCCCCTGGAAACGTCAGCCGCTTTCCCCCCGGGAAGACACAGGCAGCCCCATGCTACCTACAAGGGCTTCCCAGCCCTCACGGTGACCGGCAGCTGGATGGAGAAATGGCTGGGAAGACGTCTACCTTCGTGCTCGTCCAGGATCGGTCCTTCAAAAGAGGCGTTAGCCTAACTCGGGAGAGAGGCACCCGTGCTCCTCACACACCTTTTCTCCCTAGAGAGCGCTGTGAGGCTGCTCCGGGCAGGGGGACTGCAGGAACCCCTTCCCCAAAGCGCCCAACCCGGGTGCCCGGCGCGACGGGGATCCCTCCCGCCCCAGCGCCGGGCGAGGGCGGCGCGGAACCTCGGCCGCCCCAGGGGGAGGCGGCAGGGCAGCCCCGCCGCCGGCCGCTCCGCTCCGCACCGCGCCCGGCACTCCGCTCCCCGCCCAGACAAAGCCGGGCAGGCAGCCGCCGTGGCGCGGCACCGGCAGCCCAGCCCGCCCACCAGCCTTACCTGAGTTACCATTTTCTTTTTCTCCATAAACCAAAATGGGGGAGCCCGGCCGCAAAGGGGAGGGGAAAAAAAAAAAATAAAGAGGAAAAAACCCAAAATTTAAAAAAGCAGCAGCCCCGTGCAGGCGGGCGGCGGCGGGTGCCTGCGCTGCGCTGCCTCGCCGGCGCGGTGCCCCCCGAGCCCTTTTTCCTCCCTTTCTTCTCCCGTGTTCCTCCCTTTCTTCCCCCTTCCTCCCTCCCTCCCTCCCCGGCCGCAGCTCCCCCCGCCGCCCCCCCGGCTCCGCCAGATGGCTGCGGGAAGCACCGCCCCGAATGCCGAAGGTAATTAATGCGAGCCGGGACCGCCCCCGCCGCGCCCCGCCCGGCTCGGCCGCCGCCGCGCCCGCAACCCCGGCGAGGCGCTCCCTCGGCTGCCCGCCGGGACCCCCCCTTTCGCACCCCCAGACAACCAAGGAGCTGAAAACAAAAGCGAAGGTCGCCCCGCGCAGCACGGCTCCCGGCCCGGCAGGACCCCACGGCCTGGCCGTGTCCCTCTGCACCTACCATCGCCAGCGGCTCGGGGCTGGCGGCCGGGCTTCTCCCGCCTGCAGCTCAGGAGGCGGGAGAGCGCATCTCCCAGCAGGAGGATGCTCGGGAGATAGCTGTCAGTTTGGCACACACCTCCCTCTTGCCACAAAGGGGAGAACGCGTGGGTGACACGGTGCGTCAGATGAACCGGAAGCAGAATCCGTGCCAGGATCTGCATTTCTTTCATCATAAAAACTGGAGATCGCTGGACTCCTTCCCAGCTTGCTTTTTTTCCCCTCCCATTTATCTTCAGTAAGCATCTGGCCCTTAACACCTGAGCACTCCACGGTTGGCAGCGCTTGTTCTCCCAGCAACCCCGTAAAACACACCGATATACTGCTACTCCATTTAGCATATGGGATCCAAGATGCTCCAATTGATGTTTCCCAACATTGCACCCAAAGAAACCCAGGACAGGGCTGAGCACAGGTCCACCAGTCTCTTGGCTAGACAAGGAGACTGTGCCAATGCTCCAGTGCTCACGACATGGAAATAAAACCAGCTCAGGCAAGGTGCCCCTCTGATGTCTCTCTTCTTGACATCTGGTACTCAAGAGACACCCAGGTTTTTGCAGCAGAAAAGCCAAATTACGGTGCAGTAACACGTTGCATCCCCATGTGTTCTCTTTTGCACAAATATGCCGCATTATAATTTACACTCAAAAAAACACCCAAACCCAACAAACCTAATGATTTTTCCTTCATGGGCTTCTGCTACTGCACTGTTCTCCAGACAAGCCATGCTGACCCATGCCGCACTTCACAGTTTCCCAATTTCAGCACCGCAAAGCGACCTCTGGCTCTCTCCCTTCTTCTTTCTCTCCTAATGCAGTAGAAGGCCATCAAGAGCACGCATCCTTGCCACACTCACTCCTCTGGCATGAAGAGCCAGAGACCAAGACACCAGCAAGCCCTTACATCCCGCCAAGCATGGAGGCAGAGACACATGGGCCAGCCACGTCATAGGACCAAACTGTAGTGTGGTGTCCTCTTGGAAGGAGTCAGCCTCCACGGCTGCAGCCCGCAGGGCTCCAAGGCAGAGTCTGCATTTTTCCGTTATCTCATCCTCTCTGCTAACTTGTATCTAACAATACTACAGGTTTATAGGCAGTATTGCAAAACCAGGGAAGGTATTGGATTATTTTATCCTCCCCTATTACAAAGCTGAGATTCTGGAGCAAGATTCTAGGTCAAGTGTAAATTCCACTTCAAAGCAGCAGAAAACACAGTGACCTCCTTATACCTTTGCCACGACAAAGCACCAGGTTTCGGCAACACGTACCTCATTCACTAGACCTCTGCAAATCACTCAGGATAATCTCCTTATTCCCTCCACTTAACTGCTGCATTCGCCCAGTCTCCTCTCTGCCATAGAGTGGCAACTTCTTGTCCTAGAACTAGGGCATAGACCTTCAAGACGAAACATCATGCTACCGTCACCCACCGCTGTTCACAAGGATAGCATCATTTCTAATCCATTTTGGCCTTCACCTTAGGAACCTCCAGAAATATTTCCCATCAAAAAGAATCCTCTAAGGAAAAAGAGGTGCGCAGCCATGCACTGAACCCTCACTTGCACTGCCTCCCCACCGCCCAGCTGGTACACTTGCTTTGCTCAGGTGCCAGCAGAGTGGGAACGCCCTTTGGTGTAATCTACTGCTGGTCTCCCTCTTTCACCTCCATTGTAGGCCAGAGAGCATCTCATCCCCCCTGCTTGGAATATATCCAGCTTTGCTCCCGTTTAGCAAAATAAAAGCCCCCATTTCCAATGGATGCGCTCCGGCAACAAGAAATGCAGATCTGCAGGAGCTCTGATTGCCATAAAAACATCTGAAAGTAACATCTGATACAGATTTTCAAAAGCTTCAAGAATGCCATGGAAAACACAATCAGACATGATAACACTTGAGGTCTTTGTTGTCTTGGGCTCTACTGGAGCCCACAAAGCAACACCTGATAATGAGCAAGGGTGGTAAAATTAATCGTTGAATCTGTGCGACTCACCTTTCTTCACTGAGGGTTGGGGGTTCAGATGTCTTATGGCCAAAAGAAGTAAGTTTGGTGGACCTCCATTTAAGTTGTCCTATGTGCAAATCATGGAACCACTGTGCAATTAACCATCACCATTTGCCACTCTCTACTGAGGAAAATCAAAGATTCAAACTGCAGAACACGCTGCTTGAAACAACAGAGGAGCACGAGTAGCGCTGAAGGCTGGAAGCCTGAAGAACATACTGCTCAGAGCCATGAGATCATCCCTTCCTACTTACTGCATTTATTCAAGAAGCAACATATTCAGAACGGCTCTAGGTGCCAATACTTATGAGTTCTCATGATTTCTTGTGCATCACAGGCACATATGCGTTGAAACTCCATTACCATGCTGTAGAAGTCACATTCTGAAATAACTATGGGCAAATTTAACTGGTGCCAGGACACAGCTTATCATCTTTACCACTCCTGGCAAAGCTCATTGCTCCCACCTGTGCACATCTGCACCACTTCTGTATTCTCTTCTGTGTTCACTCAGATGCACATGATGGTTTTCGGTTAGCTCCTATCATTCAAATCCTAATGGAAAATAAGATGGACAAGGATGTTCAGGCAAATGGCGACAGTGCAAGGCCAATGAAATCACACTGGTGAGAGCAGAGATGAAGAACTAACCTGTGGTTTGACTAAGTGGTTTACACATAAACTTTCAAATACCTGGGTTAGTTTAAAACTCACAGGACTGGTAGAAATGGCAAGAGAGGAGAGAGCCACAGGTACTCTGCTTTCACCTAGTTCAAGGTTTGTCTTCTTGTGCTATGCCTGTAATTCCTCTTTGCTGCTAAGGTGCAAAGGAAGCACAGCCTTCGATTTTAACATCCCATTACCTGCATTTCTGTGCTGGCTCAAGTTTAGATGGAGCAAACCTGCCAGCTGGAACAAGGCCAGAGGTAAGAAGAAAAAAAGTTTCAAGTGCAAAGAACCAATTTATCAGGAACAAATCTTAACAACCAAAAGACACACTTCTGCTGGTGGATTCTATTCATGTGTGTAATAAAAACCCCAGTACAAGGTAACCTAACAAAATATCCTTTAGTGCCTATCTGAAGTATCTCAGGGTAGATAATCTCCAACTGCCAGTCTACATTTCATGTTTTTCTGGATAAATTTGGTGCCTATGAGGACAAGGAATGCTGACACTGAATAGCCAAGGACTGTGCAGAGAACATCATCTTTCACTTGGCTCCAAAAGTATTTGAGCCTGACCCATAGCCTCTGGCTTCTCCAAGACTCCACACGCTGGGCCAGCAAATCTCACGTGTGTTCCAAATATAGCCCCCTCCCCCAGCAGAGGCTGTAATACAGGCTTTGCCCTGCCCCAAGCGCTGCTCTCAAACCCACCCATTCCTATCACCCTACACATCCTCGCCGGACCTCCAAAACCAAAAAGGTGATGAATAAGACTTTTTTGGAAGTTTTGTGGGTGGTTTCAGAGGAGTGAGGAGGAAAATAGGTGAGAAGCCGCTCCCGTTGGCTCACCATCCCTGCGGGATGGACTGCAGTCACACGTACAAGTCACATGCACCCAGACAATGCAGTAAGGCACACAACAACAGACTAGTTTGTGGAACACGGATGGCATTGCTGTCAACTAAACCCCCCTACAGGAAAAAAAAAAAGGGGGGGGGGGGGGAGGAGCACAAAAAGCCAAAAATACAAACCAAAACACAAAAGTCTTGAACAACACCGACCTTGGAGTTAAAGTGTCAAACAGTCCCACTCATACACAGGAGCCTCAAAGCCCTTCACAGAGCCACCGGGCTGCCAAGGCCTGGGACGCACCAAGCCAAGGAGCCCAGCACGGAAGCAGCGTCCTTCTACAAAACCAGCAGGCAGCCTCCAGTTTTGCCCAAAGAACATATAGAGCAAACACCAAGACTTTTATAAAGTCACCATTGTCCTTTTGCTTACCTGGACGACTGGGTATTGGTAATCCATACAATACACACCATACATAGCCAAAGATCCTTCAGCTAAAGGCCAAATGGACACAGGACTGGAAGCTTCAAACTCGAGTCTCCGTCTTTCAGCCTTGTGGGAAGGACTCTGGCAGCCCTGCGCAGTGCTTGGCTCGGGCCTCTGGGGCCACTCAGGTTGACACTAGCTCAGCTGAAAATAAAAAGGAGCTGCCTGGCTCGGCTCAGCTCAGCCCCTCTCTTCTGGGATCCAGCAAGGCAGCGCTCAACCATAGGCAGCAGACGCTCCTAAAATTAGAAATCCCCTACTGAAAACGGCCCTGCAAGCCTTGACTGAGGAGTGTTCTGTGACTCCCGGGCAGCAAACAGAGCGAATCCCGGGAAGAGGGGGACACAGGATCTTCGCAGGCACCGCTGCCAGCGACGGGAGGAAGCAAACAGCATTTAGGATCTGAAAAGAGCATATGTTCTGCGCTCTAGGTGCGTCAGAGGGATCACTCCCAATCCAGGACAGGGAAAAACATATGGGACTGTTCCTCCCCCACCCCCATACCCTTCTTGCTGTCCTCGGCAGGGACAGGTGCTGGGATTAGCATAGTAAAAAACCCTTTGGTGTCAGGGAGGGAGGGAGAGGGGAGAAACCACGTTGGTATCTCACGCTGGAGAGATCTCTTTCACAACGGAGTATGTGCCCATATCGTTTAACGCCTCTCCCTCCCTCCGCACTTGAGGCAGGCAGGGACAGCTGCCGGAACGGGGCTGGTGGGGGGGGTCGGGCCCAGGGGTGGCCCCACCACCCCAGCCCTGTGCCGGCAGGTTGCCCCTTTCAGCTGTTCCGGTCAAAGTGGGGGTTGAGGGGGGATTAACTCTGCCACAGGGGACAGCGAGCAGTGGGGAGAAGGGGGCAAGGCTGGGCAGGGCCAGTTGCTGTGCCCATTTTAGGAAGCCCGTCCTCCCCGCTCCCAGGGAGGAATCTGCTCCCTGACCGACAGGGACAGATGGGGAGCTGCCCGGGCAGCGTCCAGCAGGCTCACCCCGCCGGCCCTGCATGCCAGGCACGCTACCAGACACCCAAGAGCCCACTGTGGGTTCTTAGAAGACACACCATGGCCGGGGGGGCCCAACCTCCCATAGCAAATCACATGAGGTTTCACCCATCACTACACCAAACCACACCAGGTGGACGCCAGTCCAAACCTGGGCTCCCAAAGAATTAACAGCCCAAAAGGTTCCCACTGTCCTCCAAAGGACAGCAGTGATAAAATCCCTCCCTCTGAAGTTTAAAGAATGAGGATATTACAGTGATCAAACCCAACAAGGGCTACCCAAATTTACTCCCACCTCCATTTTAAATGTACATGGTGAGGGCTTTTTTGCATTTCTAATATTTCAATTTTCTGTAGTGCTGCTGTGTACCACTGAACAGCCACCTCGGCCTAGCTCTGGGGTAGCTGCCTTTCCAACCTTACTGATAATTTCCTCCCCCTCAAAGAGTTAAACTTAAGATCCTTTTTTTTTTTCCCCCAAGAGGTTAAATACACGGATCATTCTTGAGCACAATTTGCATGCACAGCACTTTGTAATTTAGGTAAGGGGTGCCTAATCCACAGCCCCGACCCACCCAGCCTGGCAGGAAAGCTCTTGGCTTGTCGGCTGCTCCCACTGCCCCACGGTGCCCCGCAGGACACGAGCTGGGCGAGTGGTCACAGCAGCTGCCACCCACTCTCATCATTTTTCCTGGGGCCACAGGGCCACTTCTTCCTTACAAAAGCAGCACGGCCAATTTGAGGAGTATAAAGCATGACATTTTCTACATCTTTTAAAAAAAAAAAAGTTTCTATAGCCATTGTTTCTGCGTGAAGATTTGCACAGTGAGAGAAATTAATTGCCCATAAATGGGAAAGCAGCTATGCTTGTAGATCTCTTCACTGGGGAAAAAGGATGAGGCTCCCACAATAAACCTCTATCTCATTCTGCCTTAGGTCAGTTTATTTTGCCCCAGACCAGCTTTCTGGAGCTCACATCATGCCTCCTCCTCACCTTCAGAAGGTTGTCTGGCCGTCGCTCAGCACTCCCCCTTCAAACCCCACTTTGGGGCACAGACAGTATCTGGTTTCCTCTGAACAGCCAATACTTTTTTCCCTTCTCCTTTCTGTAACTACACATTCAATAGGTGCCTGCCCTTCATTCTTTTGCATAGCTTGTTACTATGCACTCAGGCAATTTAGTATCTCCAATAACATCTTTTTATGAAAAGGCATTAATTTATAAAAACCTGTAGTCTTTTCCACTGCCTGTTTTTGCTACTTGGTATTAGTGCCCCAGGTTTTAAAATCAAATCCCTGAATAAGTTAAAAACCTTACATTTATTTCACAGTCCAATTCTTGCCATTTCCAACCAGGCCTCAGGGGAATAAAAGATATCCAAATCCTAGTGCAGATATCTTACTATCTACACATAACCAGCAAATGGGCAAAACAAAACAAGGAGAGGGAGCACGGAGCACCACCTAAGTTCCTCTTTTGTTTTAAATACAGATTCAGATAGAACTGCCGTGCTTTAAAGTTGTTGATGCAGATTTAAATGTTCTGCCTTAACTAGCATTAAGATACTTGGGTGACACTTTGGTAAAAAAAGCATCGTGCCTCCTGCGTCCCACAGATGATTAAATGACAAAAACTAGTTTTAAGCTTTTATGTGCCAAGGTGGATACAGCGGGATTAAACAGACTTTATTGACTGGTAATAAACTATGGAATTTCTGCAGGGCTGGCCATAATGGCTGGTTTACTACTGCACATTGACTTGCAACCAATTTTCATCAAATGTAAGATGGCACTGCACTCCATAGTTTTATTTCAAGATAAAGGCCCAACTGCCTTACCATATAACCTGCTACGCACATGCATTTCCAGTAACACAAGTTAGGTAACTGTTATAAAATTACAGCCTTGTTCCTGCAAATGCTTGCACATATGAATAATTTTAAAATTACATAAATATTTATACTGGAAAAGAGCTCCTGACACACAGGACGAAATCAATTGCTATCATACAACGTCACCTAATCTTTTCATAGAATTCATCAAGCTACATCATAGAACGGGGTTTTGCAGCTACGCTACCCTGGCCAAAAGGCTGCTCTAGAACCTCCCTCTCCAGCAGTTGGGAACTGTGTTTGTCTCCAGCGTAACATTATTCCTGAGCAATTTCTGTTTCTTTTTGTTCATGTGCCAGTACCATCCTCTGGCTTAACCGTATTTTCTCTTTCCTTTACAACTAAACCTCCCGGGTGTATCCCCTCTCTACCCATCTAAACAAGCAGCTGTTCTGCTCTTTTCTCACATGACAGGCTTGCTGTTCCCCAGTCTCTAGAAGGCTTTTCTTGCACCTGATCAACCCCATGCTCATCTTTATTTTTCTTTTCTTTTTTTTCCCTTTTTTTTTTCTTTTCTAAAAAAAGACATTACCCAGAACAACATGCTTAGCTCCTAATCCATTTCACAGTTCCAGCACTAAACTGCATCTTCACCAGCCTCATCAGTACTTTCCTCTGTAGCACCACATCAGAAGCTGTAGGACCCATCTACAGCAAGATACATTATCCCGTTAAGAAAAATGCATGAATTTAAGAAAATGGGCTACCTTTAAGACAGATAGGCTGATATGGCACAATCCTAGTCTAATGCATTTGTGTTGCCTTTTATCTCATTTTTCACTTGTGTCCAAGCCTTTAATTACTATTTTTGTCTCAGATTTTGTGTGCAGCTGAGGTTGGACCAACACGTCTGTATTTACTCAGATCATCCCTCACCATCAACAGGGCTATTACACTTCCTTTTCTCCAAACACCTGGTAGCACTCCTGACTTCATAGATTAAAACTTGTATCAGATCTGCAACTTCATGGACCAGTTTTTCGCTTTCAGGAACAGGAATCACTGCTCCTGAGGCAACCCCACAGCCCAGCCCAGCCTGCATGCATGAGGGTCTTTGAAATGCCCAAGGTGGTGGTTTCTATGGTAGGTTCATGCCCATTACCCATCCTGCTTTTGCTTCCATGATCAACTCTATCTGTAACAACAACAAAAGATTTGTTCATTTTTGTGATCATAGTGCATATCCTCATTAATTACACTATCCTCAACACTAAGTGGCCCTACATCTTCCCTTCTCTCTACTTGTATTTCAAGAATTTGTCACCTATTTTCTTAGTAACATTGCCAAGGTTGGCAGTTCTCATTTTATCCCTACAGTTCCTGACCTTAAAGGCATAGTAGTGTCTGCTCCTAAATCCTTTTTCCATCCCTTGTAAATTCTCTTTTTGCACCTAGTAGCCTTTATAAGGTGATTATGGCTCCAGTCAGGCTGCAGTTTCTTCTTACAAGCTTCTCCATCTTTACTTGTGTCAAAAATTTGTATCCAAAGTACCTCTAACAAAAAACAAACAACAACAAAAATACCCACCACACACACACAAACCCAACCACACACCTCTATATTCCAGTCTGAGTTTTCAATCCAGTTCACTGACCTCATTAAATATGATTCTATGACATATTTTGCTCCATGTGTCAAAGCTTGAATCATGATCACCCCATCCAAAGGTGGGGACATGGAGGCTTCTAAACAGCTTGTTTTCCTGTAACAGTCATAGCACCAATAATTTACTCACTGTCTTAACAATAGGTGATGATGCTATACTGAAAAAATCTTTTGACCCTATTATTATTAGCAGTGTTTGTTCTCCAAGCCTTATCTAAGAAATTAAAGTTTCTTTTACTAATATTCCTCTCTCTAATAGTATGGGGAATAGTATCATCTCAGAGCCTCAAAATTGTATCCAAATCCAATCCTACCAGGGATTACAGCGGACTCACAGTAGCCCCTCTGGGACCTCTTTTACCATTCTTCCCCACAGCAATTTTGACCAGAAACAGATCTTGTGTTATCAGTATTACTCTTCTTTCTTCTTCACAGTCTACTGCATACAATACAGCCTATCACCTATTACATCTACCCTATCTGAACTGCACATAATCTTGAATGCATGTTAAAGCCATGATTTCTATTCTTGCAGATTGATATTATCCCTATAATATCCAGTTTCATGTTCTGCACCAGTAGCTCTGGTTCCTCTATTCGTTATTTCTAATGCCAGGACCCTGAAAAAAACCCTGATACATTTGTGCATTTACCGATCACACAGCTCCCAGCTCCCTCAACTAAGAGCATCACCCATCTAGTTACTGCTAAATTTTATGATTATTTTTATAACATCAAATGTTATTGTTTTCAATGTCCTACCCACCCATCGCATTGCCTAGAGACACTGTTTTACATGCTGCTGTAGCAGCATTTACCTAATTTTCCTCTTTCTGCGTACTAAGCAAAGCATGGAGAATACACGAGTTTTTCCCAACGTTCTCAAAACATAGCATTTTGCTTCACATGCACTGATCTCTTTGATGTCTGCAGACTACGGAGCATTTTGGAAAATGCAAGACCACAGCCCTGGGCTTTGCCTGCTCTCTTCAAACTGCTTACAGCAAGCACACTAAGTCACAATTACAATTACAGCTATAAGAACAGAAGCTAGCCATAGTCTTCCTATACTTGAAGTGCATTCATGGTAGTTCCCAACATTTTCCACGTACCTTTTTTTTTAATTGTGAAAAACTGTGGTACTGTGGGGACACAGCAATACAGCATGGAGTCTGAGATATTTCTATACTGCACAGTCATTACACCACATTGATCTTTACTAAGGAAATTACACAAACGGTTTCATTTTATAAACTGAATTTATAAAATCTTTAGTATAATTCTCTGTTCTCCAGACAAATTAATCCAAGCCTTATCTAGTTACTCCCACTAAAGAGCTCTTACCTCCGCTGATTCTAACTCTTCATCGCTAGAAGCCTGGCTGATGCTCTTCCTCTCACCCACCAAAAATGGCATCTTTAACAATTAGCCAATCACTACATCTGCTAAACTGGGTCATCAGGGATCTGATGAGCAGCTTACAATATGTCTCTGCTTTTTAAAGACTGATGTAAATGTAGGAAACATGCCAGCGAGCAAGGATGCATTTTCTGGCTGGGTATGTACTGATTTCCATAGCAGCTAAATACATCGAGTGGCTCAGCCAGCACATACCGCTGTTAGACAAGCAGCACACAGTACCAAGACCACATCTTTAGAGTTACAAGAGATTCTCATTTTGCACCAGAGCAAGTCTCATGTCCTGAGCACGAAGGTGGCTTTCACTCACTCCAGGTGAGTATACTGGAAAGTCATCATTCCTCTACAGGGCTACATTTTCTGGGCTGTGTTGCTTGTTTGGTTTGAATAGGTATAACATTTTTCAAAGAGCTGTGTGATTTTTTTTTTCCTCCCAGTTGTAATATAACCAACATCTATAAAAATTACATATGGTCTAGTAGTTGTTATTTTGACTCTGAAATCATCAGAGATTCAAGCGGGGAGGACGTAAATGTAGGCAGAGCACGTACAGCAAAGCTCAATATTCCAAAATAGCAAGCAGAAGCAAAGGTGATGACAAATAGGTGAACACATGAATTGGTTTTCCTCACATTTCAGAAACCTGGCAGTTTCACACAGGTGTCCTGATCTTAAGAGCAAGAAGATCTGGTGGTGGATCAGGTATGCAGAGGAGAGAACAACTCGGTGCGAAACCAGCACGTTCCTCGCGAGTGAAACGCGTTAAGCATGCAAATCCTGAAGATCAGGAACAAGAAGCATTAAACAGAAATGGAACCAGCAGTTCTGGGAGATGTGGAGTTGTTGCAGAAGCAAACGAGGGCATGTTGGATTAGTGTAATAAGGACATCACAGCAAAGAATTTCAATGTGTTGGTAAAGCCATAAGAACCACTACCTGCCTGAACCCAGCCTGATTAGTTAGTACTACTGATTCCTCTTGTGCATGAGGATTAAGGTTCCTAAAACACATTAGCACAAATGAAATTACCAAAAATAGACTTTGAATCCAACAAAACTAAAATCTCTCCGGCAAAAGGGCTAAGAAGCCCAATGCTAGAGAAAGCAGCAAACACCAGGTTACGTGTAGCGGAGAAGACAGCCCCGTCACACTCACTGCTTCTGCCAAGAAAATTCCCCAGGTAGACAATGGAACCTCAGTCATTACACATTCCAGTTTTCATGGATAAAATTCACATTTTCAAGAAAATTTTAGATAGAAAAATACCAAAGACAACATTTAATAAAATGAAAGCTCTGAAATAGCTCCTGGTCATGCCCTTTCCCCTCAAAGCGCTGGAGATTTCTCTTTTCAATCTTCTTCTGCAACACGTTCTCCATTCACAAGACAATTTACGTACAACTGATGGAGTCTGCATCTGCCTTTACCATTCTAAACACTCCCAAAGCAAGCTCTGTAGTCCTGAAACTCATGGAAAGTGACTAAACAGCCAGGCACTGTGCATGCCCTAAACTATGGGCACGAGATACTTGCATCCTGCTGCCGCCCTCAGCTATTCACTGCATCACCTATGCACAGCTATTAAATATTAATGGTTTGTCTAGACTGGAAAACTAGCACAGTTTTAAAACACAATTACAAATACACAGCATAAAAGGACAGGTCAGAATTAAAAATAATTATTTCTTAAGTACCACTTATTTTCAAAGCCTCAACAAACTCTGCTTTAGGGAAGGACAAGGGAAACGGAGGCAGAGCAAGGATATCACGTTGGTCTGCTGAAACAGCATATTGCAAGGCCTTTGTTTGCTGGAAAACTCTTTTGTTTTGTTGAGCTTTCTTACAGTCATCCAAGTAGAACAGTAACATTAGCTAACTCCAGAAACCTACAGACCAAAACAGGACTCGTGAAATCACAAGCCTGGATCTTCCTCAGCCAGAAAACAAAGCTCTCTGCATACCCGATCTATGCACTCATGGCTGTCAAGAAAAAACAAGACTCTTGGAGAAACCCCGGGAGAGTAAAGACTCTTGATCCTGAAGTTAGATCTGTGCAGGCAGAGTCTGAAGTTGGAAGTACAGACCTGCCCACACAACTTCAGCTGCCGGACAAGGACCCGGAGTCAATTCAGGCAAAACTCAGATTGCCCAAAGTCTGTCTCTGAAATTGTTACAAACGAAACATGTAAGGCAGCGATGAACACTCATCTGAAGTTTGAAAAACCCTGTGTCAAAAGACTGTGCTCCCAGAACTGAGGTTTTGTGCACGATGCCAGCTAACGAGCTGGCTCCAAGGAAAGCAGCTTTAACAGAACAATAACTCATAGAAATATATTAGTGATGAAGTTGCAAAATAAAGCTGGCAGCAGTCTGGATATACTAACAGCATGTAGAATACACAACTTCAATTCCTACCCCAATCCACTTGTGATGCTTTACACGCATCACAAAACCTGTTTTAATGATGCTATCTTGAGAAATCTCCAGCACACCTCAGTAGAACAGGCGACAGGGTCAAAAGCAGCTTTTAAAACCAGACAGGCTCCATCACCTTAGTTATTACCAGACACACAATATAAACGGGGAAAAGAAAGTACACACAGATTTTTCCAGAAAAAAAAAAAAAGTATCCATGTGTTGGGCCTGGGCCTCCTTTCAAGGAGAACTCTTAAGTACTTGGCACTGCTTCAGGAAGAAAGTAAGTGTACTTTTGGGCTAAGCAAAGAAGGTGATCGTAGCAGAGTTTTCTTTTGGGACCACTTGTATTTGCACTTATCTTGGTAATGCTACATGTCCATCAAAATGCTTTTTGCCTGTTACATGAAAAACAAAGAGGTGTCCAGATGCAGAATTTCAACATCAAAGAAGTTTCCTCTTGGTAGTTTAGACATTACATGACAACCACGCTGCCTTTCTGTATTCCTTTGGGGGCAGTAGAGAAAGGGGATGCAGACAAAAAGAACAGCGCAGAGGCAGTTTTCCTTCATTGTAGAGGCTGCTGGATGTATCGGCTAGCTCCAGAAACTCAAATAGAGAAAACCTTTGACCATTTTGTCTCTCATACTCCCACTTGATTTTTCACTTAACAAGTAGCAGCAGTTCAATTAGCTGATCCTTAAGGGGACGACGTCCATACCTAGACAGTTAACAGGGAGATGCAAAAGACAAAGACTTGACTCTTCGACGAAATACAGCAGCTTAAGCTTGAGCATGTCTCCAGATCTCTTGCTAAGCTTAGAAAAATTAAGGTTAATTCCTTAATTAAAGAACTATCTTCCTAAGAATAAATATTATTAAAAGTCACCAGATGGTAGTATCAGAGATACTCTCACCAAGTATTTTTAATTGAATGAATCACAAACTAGGGCTGGACCGCACAGGCGATTTCCCCCGTAGTGTAATTATAGTTACACCGTTATCTCAGCCCCACCAGCACGTCGCCACATGGCAGCCGCGGGGCTGTCAGCGACACCAGGCGCATTCCCAGTCCCTTGCAAATGCTGGCGGGATAAACCACTTTTGCTGAGGGTTTGAGCGAACACGTTTTACCTCACCTTTGCCTGGGGTGAAGGGAGCACACGATCAACTATTGCACAGCATTTCAGTACGTGGCCGTGTCTGACTCATCTAGCTGAGTGCTCGCTCCCTAACGGAGACGGTTTTGCTATGGATTTTCCTCCCCACCTCACCTCCCAGCTTATCAAATTGCTTCCATGTGACAAACTAAAATAGAAAAAGGTACTTGTTCCAAGTTAGAGTGTTCATACGATAAAATACACTAGTATTGACTTAAATTCATCCCACCTTAGAACAGGATGCCTTCCCAGCTACACACACTAAAGCAGAATTTGGAGGAACTGTTTTCTCAGGCAGCATTGTGTTCTTTTGACACAGGAGCAAAGGCATTCCCTGCCTAACTTGGTTCAAATGGAATAGCAGAGCAGCTGCCTACAAACTGTAACCGTGCAAGCAAGAGACAAAACATGTCAAAAATATTAAGCTAAACTCCTAATAGAATGGAAGTAAAAGAGAAATAAACAGGCAACACAGTCTATGTGAGACAGCCGAGTCTGAGACCACATTACTGGCAGGAACTGAGGAATTGGAGAACATTACGCAGGCAGGACCTTTGGCTGCTGCAACAGCAGGTCACCGAATAAATCTCAGGAAATAATTTGGAAACAGTTCCAGCGTGGCAGTATACAGAATATGATACGTTCAGTGTAAATCTGTAAAGACAATTTCATGATAGAAGAATTACATCTGCCCATTAATTTCTTGTAGGCCCCAGTTCAAAATCTTGCTCTCCTGCTAAGCTTCATATGATGAATCCTGCTTTCTCCCCATTCCCACTAAAAAAAAAAAAAAAAAATAATACCAAATTCAGGCAGCTCAAAAGAGATTCAAGAGCAAAATACCAGAAGTGCTGCAGTTAAGAGTTTGGTGCATTTGCTGCGTGTACAGAAAGGATCCAGAAATAGCACGCAAAGTCGAGGTTTGGCAAGAACGATGCAGTTTACCCTGAAAGAGTAAAGTCAGACACGCTAAATGAATGTTGACAGCAGCAAGTCATGCTTTAATGTAGGGAATGACCCCAGGGACTACTCTTGTTGAGGCAGAGGTGCTAGTTATTGCTGTGTCCCTCCTTCAGTGGTTTTAGTGGAGAAGGAGAAGGCTATGGTGGAGAACAGAAGAGGTATGTTGAGGCTATGCCAGCTCTTAGGCAAGAAGTAGTCTTCACATTGCTTTCTGCCTCAGACTAAGACGAAAACACTAAAAGGCAGCAAACACCAATATCGTGTTTGGTTGGGTTTTTTTGAAATCTATTTCTCAGAAAGCAGGAGTAATCAGAATTCTGGAAGTCTTGTTCTCACAAGGTCTCAAGACATGGGGACCGAGGTCTGCCATGGGCACAGAAGCTGTTACCCACACTTCTCCCCAAGAGCCATGAAGACTGAATAAAGCCTGACATGGCTCAGTCCCAAAGCCTGTCCTGTGGACTAGCTTCAACTTTCCAGCAAGTTCTAAAACAAGCCACAGCAGCTGAAATCCTTGGACAACAACCACCGGGGGCTTTCTCTCCAGTTGCATCATCTGCACAGTCAAGATACGTGCTCTTTTCAGCAGCTTTCTGTGGCCTCTACAATTTCACGCATTCGTTCACCTCAATTTGCCACTATCTGCATCCTCTGTCCCCAAACCAGGAAGCCATAAAGATGGTTTCCTGGCTCCCATGAAAACCCTTATCTCTGTGTTCTGTCACTATCAAGAAATCGCCAAAGACTTGACTCGCGTTCTCTGCACAACTCTCCAGTAACTCTGCAGTGGGGCTATTCTCACTTTGTGGTAACAGGATTACCAACACAAAAATTAACTGCAATCCCTCTGCATTCTCAGCTTTATTATATTGGCAGCACTCGAACTTCAGCCTCTACAGCTTTACGGGTCTCTTAGCATGAATTTAAAAGAACCACTTATCTCAGGCTAGAGATTTGTGCATAGGCCAGAGTTAAAGTAGGGCAATACTTAAGCTGCATCTCAAGCTCAGATGGTAATGAAGCAAAAGCTGCAACTTCAAGCTCTGAAGGGGCACAACAGGCACAACTCCTGCAACTGCTCTGAATTAGATAGCTTCTGAGAAACTTGGGTGAATACTGAGAATCTAATATGGCTTGACGGCCTGCGACTGAACTGCTTTAGTAGGCAGGTCGAGCTGCAGTATCCTCTTTCACATGCGTTACCAGGTCCTCAGTATGGTGCTTGGAATGAGACCCTTTTCTGCAGCAGAGGATGTGCAAACCCTGCAGGAAGCGAACTTCAGAGCAGCAGATTGCCAAAAGCATCTCTGGGCAAAATGAAGAAAAACCATCGCTGCCACTCAACTGCCCCAGATTGTCTGCCATAGAACAGGAAAATACATAACCACCATCAAGATGAAAACAAAGAAAATGATGGCCATATAAAAAAAAAAATTTAAAAAAGGCAAAAGACCACAAACATGAAAAAAACCCCACAAAACAAAACACTTTCTGCACATTCTGTTCCTGACTACTTATCTTCTTTACAATTATGGGACAGATCTAATAACAGCTCCTAGAAATCCAGCTGTCACGTTTTGATAGTTCACCGATTGCCCACAGAGATCTAATTACCTTGGCCAGTCCACATGCCTAAAACCTCACGTGGGCACTGCCATTCCTCAGCCTTGCCCTGCCAGAGGTCTGAAGAGTAGAGGCAAGAGCAATGCTAGGATGATCAGATGGTTTTTGGAGCCACCAAGGTCAGAGTATAGGGACAAGAAGAAGGGAAACAGCTGCTCTAGAGCTAGAGACAACAGAATGTTTAAAAACCTAGAAAAATAATTAAACGAACTAATGAGCCATAGTTGGCAAAGGAACCATAGGTCAAGGAAGATACAATTCCTCAGTGGGGTAGAGGTGAGAAAGGGGAGCAGCTCTCCCATGTCAGGGCAGAGAGGGACCAAGTTAGCAGCTCCATAACGGAGCTGTGACAAGGAGGAGATTTATTCTGGAGTTTCAGGGCTAGAATATGCAGTAGAGGATGAACAAAAAGGAATGTCTGTGGTGGATCCGAACAGGAGACAGGGGTGGGATGGCAGTGCCACATGGTTTGTTTTATTATTGGGTTTGTTTGTTTGAAAAGGAAGTTAACAGAAAAACACCAGCAGCTTAAAATGCTCCAAGCATACAGCCTGCCACTCCTCCTAGGTTGAGACAAAAATTCCTGCCCTGCAATGAGAAGGGGTTCTTGGGATCCAGCAGCTCTCCCACTCTTCACCCCCGGCTGGGGGGCGGAGGGGGTTCCTGTATCAGTGGCTCGGCAGCGCGGAGCTCCCCGTGCTGGCACCAGCCGCCTGCCCAATTCAGACCTGTAATCTCCCTCAACTTTGATTTAATGCAGCAATTACTGGTAATGTGGTTTGAAGGAGATAAATGCCCAGTACAGGGCTGGTTGGCACTGATGCTCATTCCGCTCATGATGCGAGAACAGTTTTAATTAAAATCCCCTTTATGATAAAGGAGCTGCTTGACTGGATGTTTCTGTGCAGCCCTGATACGGAGCCTCCTCCAAAGCGGATTAGAAATCAAAGTTTCCCCCTTCTCGCTACTGGCAACACACAAAAATAGGGAACACAGTCCACATGTCACCTCTCTGCATTTCCTTAACCCTAGAACTGCTGGGGAAATGCCCAGGTTTGCTTAAAAGCAATTGCCACCTTTTGCCATAGCTCTAAGTGTTTTCCAAAACCTAAGCACCAGGGCTGCTTTAATTAGAATAAACGCATCAAGAGAGCCCATCCTCAGTTTCCCCTCTAGCTGGTTTAAAAGGAAATCAGCTTGGCTTCTGCTATGGCAGAACCGTCCCCATAGTCTGCGTTCTGGCAAGGAGGGAAATCAGACCCACGTTGCTCTGGCAAGAGGGTGGGAGGTTGGGATCTGGCTGAAAGGGTGAAAAAGCAGAAACCTCTGCTGGGCAAGGCCAAGCGGCATGGACAGGGAAGAGGGAAGGAGCAGCACTGCAAGATAAAGGCATAAAATTTGGCAGAGCAGTCAGGATCCCAGCACAGACATGTTCCAGAAATGATCTGTCAGCTCTTGATCGAGTTACAGCAAATGTAGGTGCAATTTTGGGTTGGTTTTCTTTTGTACAGTATAGGAAATACCAGAGATGAATACATTAAGAACAGCTAGTTTCTATTATTGCAAGTGCCAGGAGCAGATTGTCACAGTGAGAAATTGGCCTTGTGCATTACACAGAAAAGGCAGCACTGGGTTTGGAAGCCTGCAGACAGTGCAATGTGAAGATAAAGAGCCTCAAGTCGGAATGCACATTATTCCTCTCCTTAAGCCACCGAATACCCGTAAACATAAAAAGGCTGATTTAAGCAGCTGAATTTCTCTGTGACCTTCAGAATATATCTGTGGACCATGGGATTGTCCAAGCCTTCTCCTGGGACCCCATCCTCTCCTTTTCAGAGTCTTTGACTCATTGCCCTGGGAGTGCTCCATATTCCCTGAATTTATCTCTTCCCTAAAAGCACTCAATGCCAGTCAATGGGATTCTGCTCCAAAAAACCCTTTTCCTTCAAATTTCTTTCTTAAAGTGCCTCTCATTTTCCACGATCGCCCACCCCCTTCAGCACAATACCAAACAACAGACGAAAAACAAAAATTAAAGCATATAATTCTCAACAGAACCAGGAAGGATTCAGCA
This sequence comes from Caloenas nicobarica, assembly GCF_036013445.1. Classification (NCBI taxonomy): domain Eukaryota; kingdom Metazoa; phylum Chordata; class Aves; order Columbiformes; family Columbidae; genus Caloenas; species Caloenas nicobarica. The sequence goes on from NC_088245.1 coordinate 38,921,552, forward strand.
CAACAGCATGACCAGCTGAATCCATAAGAGTCTGAAGCAGCAGACACCAGACCAAAGGCTGATGTGGCACCACTGTAACGGTAAAACAAGCCTACGGAGCACATTGTCCCTCAACAGCATGAACAAAGGGTAAAAACACCAGGTCAGAGATGGCAATGTGAAGATTTAATGTGGTTTTGCTGGTTCACAAGGGAAAAAAATGAAACCAAAAAAGGCCTGGTATAATTAACAAGATTAAAGGGGGATTTAGGATCAGGACAGAAAAGCAACAGGCCAGATTGATCCTTACAGGATTAAAGCTGGAATCCTACTAAGAGTCCAGTGGTTGAGAGATCAACACAATGTAATGGGATTAAATCAACATCAGCTTTTGTTTTTACACAACTGAATCCCCCGTGCCCATGCTTTTACCACTTTGGATAAGCAGCCGAAAAGTTGACTGGTACCTAGAGACAACCAGTATGCAGGTCAGCCAGGCACTTCAAAAAAAAAAAAAAAGGTGGTTTATAACAAATTGTCCAAACAGCCAAGAAAGCTGAGGATTTACCAGAGTCCATGTTTCAGCCAGCTCTAAATTAATTGGTATCAAGTGTGGTGGGATCACCCTAGGACTGACGGATGGGAAAGCTGGGAAGATAGTCCCAGCTGTATTCAGACACGCTCCTGATGGGCAATTGCATTTTGATATTGTCTCTTGCCGGTGAGGAACAAAGAACACAGTATACTCCACAGAACACATCAGCGAACACGTTTAAGACAAATTGCTGCATGTTCCCACTGCACAACAATATCTAAGAATTACAAAAGTGAGAAAAGCCTCTTTCAGCATGTATCATTTGCATTACAGCTGGTGCAACACATGCAGGCCAGCTGCACCTCTATTCTCCTGCCCAAGTTTCCGAAGCCTGTCGGTAATTTGAGTTGGTAGCAGCGGTGGGAGGGAGAGAGGGAAACAGGACAAGGCACTCCGTTCTTTCTAGATATGGATACTATTTTTGAAGTTTTTATTCTTGTAGGACAGAAAAACATGCATGTTTAAATGAGATCCATTGCCACCCTGCTCGGCTGAAGAGGGAAGGGGTGTTTATCGCACACCTGTTCACAACAGCTAAACAGCTGCATCAGAGAGAAACGCCCCCCCCATGCAAGGAAAATACATTAAAGCATCTCGAATTTCTACAGAGCTTCTGAGTCCTAGAGGTGTTTAAGAATAGCAGTTACACATACACTACATACAGTCCACCAAATCTTTTGCTGCAAAAGAAAAATTTTGCCAACACCAAAATTTTAAAATGCAGATACTGCCCATTTCTCAAAAGGTGCCACAATCGGTAGCCTCACCTATGCTGAATATGCTGCTTCTTTTCAGCTGGTTAGACCAAGAAAAGTAATTGGCATTCACTGCTCCTCCTCACTCAAGCAGCAGCCAAAATCTCAGTGTAATAAATTGGGGTGGGGGAAGAAACAGCTGAAACCACCGCTAGATACAACAGGCCTGTGAGCAAAGCTGCTGTGCAGTTACTGAGACGCTCCTGATGGAGCTCCGAACCCCACTCACGCTGCCAAAGAGGCTTCGCTGCCTTCCCAAGAGATGCTGCATCTTCACTCAAAAAGGGTTCTCCATCCAAAAGGTACGTCAAGGACGCAAGCAGACCCCACTGTAGTGATTGAGGGTGAGACGAAAAAAGGAGGACATTATGACAGAAACGAAAAGTTAAAAAACAGCAACAGGCAGATCACACTGCACATTTTCTGTTTTCTAGCCATGCATACATATTTGAATTCCAGGATTTTTCTGCATTTAAACTTTGGTTCATCACTAGATGATTTATTTAAAAAAAAAAAAAAAAAAAAAAAATCCTACAGAGGGGTACTCCAGTATCATCCTATGCCAACTCCTTAAAGCACAAAGAATAATCATCCCTAAGAATATCTAAAAAAATTGTCATCTGGTCAAAATATTTTCACTTCATCGTTGTCTTAATGTCCAAGATTCAATTTGAGCATTGTGCGAGGGACAGCATGTTTCATTTGAGGTAGGAGAAAAACTAACTGCCTTTGCCCTGGATTCAGCTACAGACCCAAGAACCATCTGGTAAAAAGGCAGCCAGAGCATTGTGCAGGCAGTATATTAGTCATGAGATGTAGGATTCTGAGAACAATGAAACCTAAATTTAAGGGACAGACAAGGGAAACTTAATTACTTGTTCAAGCTTCTTCACAGCTTTAAGGAATCTTTAACACTTTCAGCAAGAGAATTTAGCACCAGAGGGCACAAAGCATGTCCTCGACTGATTTCTTAATTTTCTGCGAGCCCGTTCTCACTTCCAGCGAGGAACTATCTGCATCGGTCCACCAGCACAGCCTGCCTCTCCAATGCACGGCCACAGGATGCATCACATTGCCCTCGGTACCGAGTACCAGCCAGAGCCGCGGTACTGCAGATATAGGTCACAGATTCTCCTCCAAACTGACAGCTCCCTAAAGAAAACATTTTGCCTGACCCCACAACGTGACTCTAACTCCTGCTGTGCCCAGTAGCCCCCGCTGAAGGATGAAGGGATCTCTTCCAGCTAATCGCACAAGCCATCCAATCATACTTTTGGTTAAGCGTGCACACATATGCAGTTGATACGCTAGTGACCGCTTAGAGATGTGGCAAAAAAGCCATCCAAATTCAGATCCACCAAAAGACCTTTCCTATACCATCACTGTAACATCTGGGCTTTGGACAAGGGTAAAGTTCTGGTGCTGCTGGAACTAAGATTTGCAAATAAGCACCATGAGAAGTGCAGGAAACACAGATGTTCAGTCTCAAATTGCTATTTTCTATGCTCTTCCTCAAGCTTTCAGCTGGAAACTAGGAAGGCTGAGGTTTATTCTCTTTTTATTCTCTTATGGTTTATTCTCTTCCTTCCAAGATAAACAGGCTGTTTGGTGAAAAACTAACTTAAACAGGACCTGGTCCCTGTCAGTCTCCCAAGACTTGGACAGGCTTCCAGCAAACAGAGTTCCCTGCGCTCATCGCTGTTTGCACAGGTGGGAATAGCGCAGACAGGCAGAAAAACTGCTGGAGAAATTTCACACTGACTCAGCCAGCCCACCTCCCTCTAATTCTTTTGTTTAGACTCAAGGAAGGAAATTCCTGAAAGTGATGGCAATGTGCGGGGCACTGATTTTACTTGATTTCATATTAATCAAATGTAGCCTACAAAATAGATTATCCTGAATCTCCTTTCTCTGAAGCCAGTTGCTTAATTTGAAATGCCTTCTCTTTTTGAACTGCACTGGGCTTTCTTGTCTCAGTAGTGACCTTGGCATCTTCCAGGATTACAGGCTTGCAGGAGCACATAACTGGAAAAAATCACCTGGATTATCAACTCTGGCCCTCTAATAACACAGGTGTTCTCATTATATAATTTCTTTCTTAAACTCTTCTTTCTCAGTTTCCCAAATCTCCAAAAGCCTGTATAAAACCCTAGATGCAAATAGATGCAAGGTGCTTTGTCACACTAACCCCCAGGGGAACGCAATGCAGACACCCTCAAACCAACTGTGCACAGAGCAGCCCAGGTGTGGAAGCAGCATAACCGTGTTCAACCAAAGCTAATAAACCTTATCGAGGAGCAGAACTCATTATCTCAGTTGCAGGGCTGGACAAACATAACTACATTACTTCTGGATTCAAGCTCCTACATATGCATGCCACAGTATGGCACCGCCGGGACTTGCAGGCGGGGGAATCGGCTTACAGGCTACTGGTCAGGGATCTTTGCATGAGCTCCATTTGATGATTTTCCAGGGCTTTCCTGCTTCAGAGCAAGAATCCAAAATCAGTGTTTATATTAACACAAAGTGCCTTTTACCATACCAACAGAAATTCACCCAGACCTGACATGTAACATGCGTTCAGGAAAACCTTTCAGCACCCTGACAGACACAGTCTCCCAGAAGCCACCACATCTTGACCTCTCTTAGTGGTAACAACACCGTGCATGTACCTTTCACACACAGCAACTGCGTGTTCTCCATCCCGTCAGAGCTTCAGCTGATGGCTGACGTGTTTATTTGCCATTCCTACCAAACAGGTTCCAGCCAAAGACCTACAGGCACAGCCAGACTTCCCCAGCAATAGCTGCCCCAGGCTTGGCAGCAGAACAGAGCAGAGCGGCTGTTTTCCCTGGATAGCCACTTGCTTTGCTGCTATCGAACGCATGCTTTGAAAACCACGCCATAATGACCATACTTTTCACTGGCAGCACCTACCTCTCATGAAAAAACCCAAACAAATAATAGAAAGACATGGCGTGAGGAAGAGCACGTTGCTAAGACCCAAGTTTGGCAGCAGAGTGGGGTTTCCAATTCCTTAGTGGTAAAGCTGATGAGCTTGGAGCCTAGAGGGAAAAATTATTCCAGCGAATGCAAAGAAAAGCTTTTAAGTGACAAAAACGCAAGTAAAAGCCAGGTCAAGAAGAAAACCAACAAAAAATATTTCAAATTGAGCTTGGCAAGCTTACTAGCACTATTCTTATTGTATGGTAGAAAATTAGTAGGTCTAGGTAAGATATTCACTTTCACAGGGCTCTAGAAAAAGAAATCATTTCTAGTTGCAATAGGCAGCTAGCCCTCTCACAGACATTCAGCATGTTCTCTGTACATCACTGTGAGAAATGAGGAAATTATCTATACCCACTATAATCTGAGATCAGAGCAATGAATCCGGTGCTTTCCTACCAGAATCCTAGCAACAGCATGGATCTCCTCTACCTTGGTCTCTCCTGCCTTTGATAGTTTCAGCTGTCTTTGAGCACAGGAGAAGGATGATTGATAAATTGCTTGCTAGGGCTGCTGCCCCTTCCTTTCAACCTTTCTTATAAGAGACCTCCAACAAGGCAACATTCACACATGCAACTCTCAGAACACATCATGCTCTTTAGAAAATACTTGGAATTAAATGACTCTAGATTATATCTTATGACTCACAGTACACAAAGATTCATCTGCTCACAAATGAAAAAAACAGGGCTTTCTTATCCAGAAAAGGGTTAAACACTTTTTCTACACTCAGACCACTCTGCTCCTGGCTGTTGCCAGCAGAACGTCTGCCTCATGTTGTCAGTACACACCTCCTACTGAGCCAAGTCCATCTCACCTTCATAGCCCAAATTACCCCATGTCCCACCCAGAGAACTTATGACTAGGAGCCCTCTTGGAGCAACGCAGGAGCTCAGACAGCTACAAGCAAATGGGGATGAGAGAAGAGACAAAGGTACATTTAGATGGTCCCCTATGAACAAAATACTCGTTTGCAAAACCAGAATTCCTATATGCACCTCCTATACGTAGAGGCAAAGTACCCACCTTGAGTTTCAACACTGCCAATCAGATGTATGCACTCCAACGATTTGCAACATCAGAGACTATCACGCCATCTCTGCTTCAGAAACACTGTATACAACTGCGTCCTACACAATGAGAGTGTTAAGATAAATAGTCTCTCTTGATATTTAATGGCACAGCTAGTCTGCCGCCTTCACTTCCCTCACAATGCCAAGCATTAGGTCACCACGACAGATATCTGAAGTTTCCCCCTCTCCAGCTCTCCACAGCCCACAATTCTCTGCAGTCTACAAGGCTCTCATTTAAGAGTATCCTGCAACAAGTTACACCCGAGGGAATATAGTTCAGCAAGCAGGAATGTCAGTCTGAACCAAGGCTACAGCACCACTTCATTTAAGAAACAGCACTAAAATCAGGGACTATGATGTTGCAGGTATTTGGGTTCAGTATCCACACCATACTACAGCTTCAGAGGAAGGCATGTTCTCCTTTTTATTTTATTATTTGTCAAATGTGACAGCGTTCAATATTGCACAATCTCTTCAAGGAAGATAATTCTGTAACATGCACCCTGGGTGGGGGGGCAGGGAGAAACATTATGGTTGCTGTGGGAACCTTAATTCTGGATTTCAGGACTTGCATATTTAAAACCTCAAATTTAACATTGCACTAATGTAGCTTCATGCATTGAATTAAGGAATGACTCAGTACAAATCTCCATGCATCCACTGAAGTCCTGACGTTCCAAGGACAAGAAGCACAGAATAGAGAAATCACAGCACAGGGAACAAGGGAGGAACCTGTGAGCTGGGAAGCAAGAAACTGGCACAGCCAAGGCACAGCAAACCCCACACCAAACCAGATCTGTCACTCCGGGCTCCTTGTTCTCACTGCTAAAGGTTATGTAGCCTGACAGGATAAAAAGAGCTTAAAGCAGAAACACAGATGGGCATGGAGGAAAAGGTTTCTCAAGGGACCAAGGAGGGGAAGATTCCCCAAAAACAGTAGGGTAATCTGTACTGAGAAGGGAAAGATCATATCCAGACAGCACAAATTCACTAATTTTTTTTTAATTATCATGGCACGATGCCTGGATGATGCCCTTAAAACTCCTCAGCAATCCAAGCGTTTAACAGTTCTCCCCACTCCTCTGAGGTTTAACCGCAACACAAGCACAGCAACAGTGACTTCCCAAAGTTTAGGGTGCAGGCAGAAGCAGCAGCCCCTGGAGGGGTACCAGTCTTCATCCATCCTCAAGCGCCCCGAAACTCACACCTCTCTTAATAATCTGGGACAGTCCTTCACCTTTTGCGCCAAAGTTGGCCTTTACACAGGCTGACACCTCCATTCTATGGGACAGTTCTCAGGCACCGCAGGGCAGTGAGGAGGAGGTGAGACAGCCGGGCAACCCTCCTGGCTCCCACCCTAACCCTCCTGGCTCCCACCCTTGCCCACATCCTCCACCTTTCAGCTGGGTAAGGAACATCTCCATTGTTTACTGCTTATCTAAAATCAGCAGCAGCGTGGCTGATTTACTTCTCTTACCCCACCCACCAAATCAAGCACAAATCTCAGCTGAACCACTGGGCCTGCCCAGCCTTTCTGGCTAAAAACCGGCACTCCGGTCTGGGGTCCTGCTCACCGAGCTGTGGCAGGGGGAAGAGCGGAGAAGGCGGATGTGCCTGCCAGCGGGGCCTGACGGACAAAACCAGGCAAGTGTGCATACCCCAGCACAGAATCAAGTTACCCTGCAACAAAGATAGTGTGTGTATGTGCAAAGGAGGGAAGTCAAATCCTTCTGTCCGGGTTCCAAGGCTCGCTTTGTTGCTAAAATAAACCAGTGTTTGTTCCTGGGAGTGATGGGGAGCCGGACTCTAAAAGCAGCAGCAACAAGAGCCCCCACCTTCAGAGTTACGATTAAAATCTTTTAAAAAAACCAAAACAAACACAAAACAAACAAAACACACAAACAAAAAACCAACCAAACAAAAAACCAAAACAACAAAACAACGACAAAAAAACAACCCACAACCACAAAAACTTGGGAACTGATTACTCTTCACCTCGCCTATCTAGGTAAGGAACCCAAGGGCAAACTACTGATCTCAAGGGTGCCCAGGAGCAGACAAAAGTACACATAGATGACTAACTAAGCAGCCTAACAGCTGACTGCTCCAGAGGAAATTCCAGTCCTTGCTCAAATGCTGAAAATATATATATGCTTTTACATATGTTTTTACTTTGCTTGCTGGATCTATAGAACACTTTACACATGTTTTCCTGACATTATTTTCCATACTCCATCAGAAACTCGAGTAACTGTGCCACTTCTGGAAAAACAACCTTGCATCCAACTTTTTTTCAGAACAGCTTCTCCCCTCACCCCCAAAGCCCCAAATTGCAAAACTACCTATTCCCTCCCTGATCCTCTCTTAACCCTCAGTAACCACAGATCCCTTTCAGCAGCACTTCTCCACTACCTGGGATGTCTCTCAGTAACACCAAAATCCCATAGAGCAGAGGCACATAGGGAACAGTCTTATGCATGAAAAAAAGATAAAATATATCTATATATATATAGGTCTCACAGATGGCAGACAGTGAGCAGCACTACACCAAAAATGTCTCTGAGGCACCTGCTCAAAACTGCCAAAACTTTCCTCTCCAGAGGAACTTACAACCACAGGAAAAGCGTGCTTGATACCCAGTTAACAGTACTCGCTCTAAATATTACTTTTTACAGGGGAAAACTACATCCCACTGTGTGTAGAGGCTGCAAAGAGCTAAGCCCAACAGTGACAGCCACTCACAGAGTGCAGAGTCCTTCAGCTTTCCATTCCTTATATGTGCAAAGTGTGCAAGCCCTCACACACGCTTCTCTACTCACCCAGAGGTACATCATGTTAGCCTGGGTCCTTCAAACCCAGCAGTGAGGTGATCCGGCAACGCAAGAGGCACTTCAGTAAGGCTGTTGAGACCGAGGCTGGTTGAGGGTTTGGTGTTGTGGTTTTTTTGGTTTGGGTTTTTTGCTTCTTTTTTTTTTTTTTTTTTCCCAAAAGGAAAAAAAAAACCAAACAGCTCAGTTTGAGGCTTAGAAAGCGTCTCGCCTCCTCCGCCCCCCTCCTCCAGTTCTGGCTGCTCTGCGCTCTTCTCTCGCACTTAATCTCTCCCTGGGAGTTCCCAGCCCCGTGTGTCTGTACTGGCGTGCACAGCACACACTCTGCATTCGCCTCCAGGGAATTTCTCTCTGTCATTCTGCTTCTAAAAACACAATCTCGGCCTCACAAGATTCTTGCAAGAGGCAGGGATGGGTGGGGTTAGTAATAAATGCAGCCCAGCTCCCAGCACCGGAGCGTGCTTACTTTATAAAAGGGATTTTTAGACATGAATGAGACAAAGCCTTGTCCTCCAAGGTCACTGGGGGTGATTCCCATTCCCCCCACCCGCTAATTGCTCCTCCAGGAATCATCTGCAGATGCAGGAGCCATGCATGGTGCCATAGGCAGGTTCTGCATGTCTTCATCTACCCCATTAGTCAACACCCAAAATTCAGTCACAATTCAGTAGCTGTATTTAATCATTAACCGCTGACAGGCACCAAGGAGCACAACTACAGGGCTCCTGAAGCTAAGCAGAAAATCGGTGGTATGCCAGCCACCCCGGAGCTCCCACAGGAGAAACAAGCACCGTCAGCATGAGCTGGGGAAGAGAAGCGACTCACAGATAAAAGAGTTAATCTGCTTTCGCAGGTGGCTCTGCATGAGTATTTTACAGACTTGCATGTTGCTAAAGGGAAAGCAGCAGCTGGCTCTGGTTCCTCTGAGTGTATCGGGTTCCCACTTGCCCAGAGGCAGCTCCCCCCCAAGTCTGACAGGGGCGAGCACCCTCTCACAGCCTTGTGCTCCCAGACCACTCCAATGTCAGCTTCACAAATCTCTGCTGGTGGGGCAGCAGCCCCAGCAAACGCGCGCTGAGCAAAAGACACTCTCGCTCCAACTACCTCCACAAGCTCCAACAAGCCGTTCCCCGCATAAGCAAATCCTCATCCCATCCCCCATACCCAATGCCACAGGACAAGTGTCACCTCCATCTCATTAATCAGTTCAACTGCTCTTCCAAACTAGGAAAACGAGTTTCTCACCCTCTTCCCTTCCCACCTCAAAGTGAAGAATTGACTTCCCTTGCAGGGCTCCAAATGCCAAGTTAAAATCGGCCTCTTCTCAAACAGGGGGGGAAAAAAAAATAAAATAAGAAAAAAAAAAATCATGTTTTCATTGAGGCTCTGGTCTCCTTGGAAATGAGTTTGGAAGAAATATTTTTATCTCAGCTAAAGATACAGAAATGGTGCTCTTTCATATATCACCCCAACTGCCTTTACTTACAGATTACTTAAATGAAATCCAGCAGGCTCAAAGCAAAGCAAGCAGTCGTCCAGCCTGTCCCACTCCACCCACAAGTCCAACCCGATCTATGTGGGGCAATAAGCTGCTGTGCCTCCCATCGCAGCCAGCGCAGATCCCAGGCACGCTCCGCGCTCCCCAGGCTCCTGCTCCTCTCGCCTTCAGCAGGGCAGAAACGCACCCCAGGGCAGGCTTGTCCCAGGTATTGGCGCAAACACAGGATGCTGATGGGCTCTAAGGGAATGCATGGTTCTCGTTGCACTCCTGCATCAAAACCTGGAGAAAAGGTTTATCACCATCACCACGGAGATGCGCTTGCTAGATAGAGGCAGGACACCGCTCGGCTTTCCAGCCAGAAGCAGGAGCCCTGATTCAGGAAGCTCGGGTGTCACTGGGCTGTTCAGCTATGGCATCTCTCAGGCCTCCCATCTGCTCTCACCTTTTGGCATGACAGGTCAGGTTGAGAGGGTGAAAAGCAATGTTCCTAAAAATCACTTACTGCACCAAAGCCTGTGCACCGCATACTCCAAAGAGCAAACCATGTGATCCATGAACTTGTTCCCAAATGCTCTGAGAGGAGTGAAACAGCAGCAATGCTGACATTTGCATCATGGTCAGATACTTCAGTTATCATTTCAGCAGGAGCACCACACCAGCAGTAGCTACTAGTCCAGCCAACCGGCAAACTCAGAGACACTTCTGCATCAAATAACCTTTATGGCATTTTCAAAGTTCTATTCTGATCCAGAATCCCAATCCAGAAATTATCTTACTATCATTTCAATGACAGCTGAGATTCCTTGTGTGCAGAGGAGGAAGTGAGAAGACACGTGGACCAGGTAAGTAAACCCAAATAAATCCTACTTCATATGTATTTCCGTAGACGACTTGGAAAAGATGAGTGTGTAAAACTAAGCTGAAGAGTGACCAACAAGCTCTCTAATTAAAAAAAACCAAACAAACAAACAAACAAAAAAAAACCAACACACCTTCTTCCCCAGAGGCTCATCCTTTAGGCTACTCTTCCACAAAAGAGAAAAAAAAAACTTTCAGAATAAGGCTGTTCTTTCATTTCAACAGCTGAGACTTGTTACAAATCATCCTAGCAACTCCACAGCTGAACCGGTTGCATTCAACCCCAAAGCAAAACCAGACCTATGAACCCTTCTTGAGTTATCCATATACTGGCTTGAAATTCATCTGCCACTGTTGCAACCAGGCCACGACCTCTCTGTGGAAGGTATATGGGAAGGTTGCTGAAAGCAGGAGACTTCCGGCAACAAAGTGCCCTGATCCTGGAGCACCTTTTGATGAACTGCAAGAGCAGGTTTCTCAACGCTCAATATTCTCAAGCGGCGAGAGGAGTACCCGGCTGCTTCGAAAACGATGCTGCAGGATTCTTCTGGAGGCATCACCACTCTGGTTCAACAGAGCTGCTGCTGCTGTCCAGGGGTTCACACCAACATGAAGGACACAAAGTGCACACTCAAGACTATCCACATTTGTAGACAATACTGCTGGCAGTGGGGTAGCCATGTTAGCCTCAGATTATAAGCAAAAAAAATATTTACTTGGCCAACATAATTATGCAGGGGAAAAAGAACCAGATCGGCTATGAATCCTTCTTTAAGCTTTTATTCAGATTACCTAGATTTTCAACTGCATTAGCTGGTATGTGAAAGATATCAATAGAAGACATTGTTTCCTGGAAAACCTATTCTAAGAAAACACAAAATATTCTGTAAGTAGCAAGAGGACAACGGTATGTTGATGAGCCTAATTCCAGAAAAAGAAAGAGACGTGACTAAGGCTTCTGAAAGAGGTAGCTAGGATCCCCTCCAGATGCTTTATCTTAATCCTAACAATGGTGATTTCCAGGATATATGCTGGGGAACTTGGAAGGCTGCTGTGTGTGGAAATACACATGATCTCTTAGGGTTCTCTCCTGTCTCAAAAAGGATTAAAAGCAGAAAGAAAAATATTTTAAAATTAATATATACTGAGCTAAAAGAGAAATGTTCAGAGCTGTAGCCTAGTGAAACACTGGTCCCTCTTCTCTGATGGGAAGCTGTTGTGTAAATCAAACTGAAGGGGGAAGAAAGCAGTCTGCAAAGATATTAATGCTTGCTAGAAAGGTAAGAAGGTGTCAGCAAGTAACGAAAGCGGAAAGAGAAAAAAGGGAGCAAGTAACCATTTATGTAATATTATATCAAGATATTTAGCAAAATAAGAGGCACTGGAAAAACAGAAAAAAAAATTCTACGTGCTTCTGTACTAGTATCAAAAGGCTTAATTACATACAAGAAGAATTGTGGCTGCTCAGTTATGTGCTATAAATTCAATCAAAAAATACTGCTGGTATATAAGTTTCAAATAAGCCAAATGCTTAAAAAATAATTTACCAAAAGTTCTACCCTATTTAGGAAAGATCTGAGTGGGCAAACGGGGAGTGGGTATGGCACAGTTTCAAACTGACGTTATCTGTTTCTAGCTGATTGTGTCTCACAAGCCCGATTTCAAATGCTCGTGGATTAACATTCTAGCAGATAAACCTCAACACAGGGTACGAGCTGGTATGTCTGATACACACGACTGAAATCACATTAGATAGCAAGCACGATGAGTGGGTAGCTAAGCACCTCTTCATAACAGAGGGAAAAACCCATCTGCTCACCAGGAATTTCAAACACAATGACACTCGCAGGAGGTGTCGGGGGGCTAATGCCAAAGAACACCCTCGAAATTTCTAAATTACAGAAAACAATTTCTTAGTTCAAGAAGTGTTACATTGAAAATGAGCAATTCCATATTAGATTCCATCTTGGCAGAAAAGAGCAATCAATCCGAAAAATAGAAATTAGCGGTAGCTTAGGTAAAAATGATTGTGACAATCACATTTGGGTATATGGAAGGAGAACAGAGACCAAACCAGTGTATCTACATACATACTCAGCACTTGAGTAGGACCAGAGGTACACTGGCATATTTTTCCTGGACAGACAGATTGTTTATTGGGCTGCCCTGTCACATCCTCACACTCGAACACTTGTATGTATTCTAGCAAGCGAAAAAAAGAAAAGCTGAGAGAAGGAAATAGAAACAAAATCAGGAAGGGGAAAAATAAAATTTACAAGGGAATCCTAATGACAGGAGGTGAAATCCACAGCCAGAGCTGGAAGACGATAATGAGTTTTTCAAAGCTTCTGAAGAATAGCAACCCCAGCAATTGCATTGACCTGCTACTACAGGGAAAAGGTAGAAACATCCCCAATACTGAAGAAAGAGCCAAAGCATTCAATACGTATTTCTGTTCTATATTTGGAGAAAAGTCAGCTGTTGCAGTCTGTGATAACGACATGCTTTCCATTCCAGCAGTAACTAAGGAAGATGTTCCAACACCTACCCAACAAACAGCACTGTCATGCTCTTATCTAGCTTGAGCTTACAAACAGAAGGGATGAAACCAGATAACAAGCGGGTTTTAACCAAACTACAGCTGTGAACATACTCAGGTGTGGACACTGGGGAGGGCCTGCAGCCTGCATCCAACTGCAGGACCTGCATTTGCAGCTCTAATAAGCCCTAACTACAGTACTAGTTCTCCCTGTTGTAAGGCTCTCTCTGCCTCTGACTTCCTGGGCAAGACTTTGATGAGGAGTACAGTCACAGTGAGTAGTGGAGAACTGCTTAGTAGATCACTTCTCAACTTTAATTCCTAGGTAACTTTTTTTTTGTCTTGTATGGATTGAGGGGAGACCTTATTGCTGTCTACAAGTACCTGAAATGAGGTTGTAGCATGGAGGGTGTTGGTCTCTCCTCCCAGGCAGCAAGTGACAGGACGAGAGGAAATGGCCTCAAGTTGTGCCAGGGAGGGTTCAGATTGGATATTAGGAAAAAATTCTTCATGGAAAGGGTTGTCAGGCTTTGGAACAGGCTGCCCAGGGAAGTGGTGGAGTCACCATCCCTGGAGGTGTTTCAAAGGGGTATAGATGAGGTTCTTAGGGACATGGTTTAGTGCTAGAGTTGGGTTATGGCTGGACTCGATCTTGAGGGTCTCTTCCAACCGAAGTGATGCTATGATTCGACGAAACCTGCTGTAAGGCCAAAAGTGCAACTGTGATAAAGTGACATCCTCAAATGCAGGTGTTTGTTGGAGCATGTATTATTGAAGCCCTGCTGCTGTTAGCTAAGCTCAGCCAAAAGATTATATCTCTGTCAACACCAGAAGACTGCATCAAGAAAGCAGTGCTACCAGTGAAGCCACCAATACCAATTTTTGCAGCATCTGAATTTTCTTGGGAGCATCCAGGTTGGAACTCTTCCACCAGTGAGAGATAAAATAACACCTCAATGCTGAGCAAAGTGAAAAATGAAGTAAGGTCTGATAATGGGGAGTCTGAAGAACAAAGAAGCAAGTAGAAGGCCTCAAGCAGGGAAGCACAAATTCAGTTGTGCACCTGAACACATCTGGGAGAGCATTTGGACACACAAATGAAAAATACTGATCATAAAAATATCTACTCCTGATGTTCAATAAGGCTTCCTGGCAACCTCTCCTGTAAAACAAACCCATAAAATAGTTTTTAAAAACAGCCTGAACTCTAAAAGACAATAATATTCTTTTACGGTTAATAAGCGCTATTGAATCTATGTCTTCCTCTTCACTGTGCAGTTTTTCTTGGCTGAAAACTGGAAGGGGAGGGACTCTGAGGTTGGGGCTGGGTGAAGAGGGAAATTTCATTTCTACCCAAAGGAAAACAGTTGCTCCCACAGCCAAGGGCCAGACCAAACTTTCACATTTCATGCAGAAGGGGGATTCAGACTGAGGATAAGACTCAGTCATCATCCCACCACGATAAACCCTTCAAGAACCATCTACAAAAGGTCTGACTGGAGATGGGGGGATGTGCTCTGCAGTTTGGTTTTTCATTTGGTTTGGTTGCTTGGTGTTTTTGTTGGGGTCTGGTTTTTTGGTTTTCGGTTTTGGGGGGGGTTGTTTGTTTGGTTTGGTTTTTTGGTTTTGTTTGGTTTTGGGTTTTTGTTTGTTTTAAGATGATTAGAGACAGGGCTGGGAGCTATCTGGGGAGAGGCACCAAGGCAGCCCTGGGCACACATGCACTTCCTATGGAGATAAGAGGATCTTCTTTGAGGTTGGTTTACTCCTTTAGGTGCTGCTGGAGACTGCCCTGGTGGCAGAGTCCTGCTCATCTGCGGAGCCTCCCTCCGCTCAGGATCCTGGCATTATCTCTGATTATCAGCATTTCTGAGCCACAAGGTAGATTTCCTCTCAACATCCAAAAGGACTCCAGGAAGCCTTTTTCTGCATTATCCTGTTTGCAAAAGGAAGCAAGAAGAATACAAAGTGCATACAATAAATCACCCAGAAAAATACCACAATCCCTTTTAGATGTTTTGCCAAGCAAATAAGCCAAACACTGGCATATTACAAGAAAAAAAAGCATTTTGTTATACAGCAACCCATTTCATTACTGGAAAACTGGATTCGCTATTCTCTCTCCTGCAGGTATGGTTCAGCTACGCAGCCAGAAGCTTCAGAAAAGAGATTACTTATTTAAAAGCAAACTATCAAGGGCTAGTTTATCTTCCACAAAAAGCCAAAAGCCTGAAACAATAAAACACCTTGACATGCAAACAAAACCAACAATTTTCAGGAACTGTTCTGCTACTGACTTGACATAATAATTAAATTTAAGTCTTTAAATAAATTTCAGAAGGTCTCAATTCACAGGCTTATTGTTCAAGTACTGGGTTGGGTTTTTTTTTTTAAAAAAAAAGGGTACCAAGAAAAGCTTTTAAGACTTCGTTTGGGATTTTCCTCTCCTCACAAGTACGCTCAAGAGCACTATTCTGGAAGGCACTGTCAGTCCTTCAAGAGAAATGTAATAAGCTCAGTAACTAGAAAAGGTACATTGCTGAAAATGTGTTCCTAGACAAAAATACACTTTTAAATAAAAACCAAGAACACCCACATCAACAAAACTAAATTGTGAAGCCAGAGAATTTTAAGTTAAACGTTGAAGAGCACAGAAACATTTAGATGTAAGGAATTCTTACAGTTACAGTATATTGGTTTGGGCATTCATCTGCAGAAACGAAATGGCGATGCAACGGCTCCCAGCATAAGAGCAAATGTGAGTTTGTGCAGCCAAGTGGGAATTTCCATTAATTACACCTCTTAGCCTTACTATGGCAGAACAGGAGTGAAGTTTGCAATCCTCCAACACCTTCTGAGAAGCTATTACAGCAAGCTGAAGGTCTGGAGAAGTAAAAGCACCTCTGCAGCTGCGTTTTCACCCCAGGGTTGATTTTCGAGCTGTATCTTCTCCATTCCATCACACCTGGATCTAGTCTGAAGCCTACACTGAATTGGCATATAGCAAATATATTTAGATACTTGTAAGAGGGAATCAGAATAAGCTCTAATGCTGGTATTTAATTTTTTTTAAGTTTAGTAAACTAAAAGCTGCCTTAATATTTTTACTAGTAATGTCCAAAGAACAAAGTTTGATCTCCCTTCAATTTTTCCATGAAGTAGCAGAAAGTATTGCACAGCATTAAACTCCAGCAAAAGTCTAGTTTTAGTGTCAAATCAGGAGTACGATATCCAATAGAACTGATAAAGAGGAAAAAGATTCTCTATGCTCTAGACTTGTCAGTGCTAAAGATGATATTTATTTGGTTGTGGATTTTGAAGCAGAAGCCATAAATATAAAAATGCAACTCAGATTCTACCTCAATATCTCGCCTCTCTATAGTCTGCAAGGGAAGTGATAGCAAAGGATGAACTGATGGCGCCAAAGTGTTCTCATATGCAAGGTATGAGACTTCAGGTGGTAAGAGTGAAGGCTTCAGATACCTCATCAACGGACCTACAGCATCATTACACCATTTTTTGTCTCTATGCTTCCCATGTCAAGCGGCTGTACCGCACCAGCGATTCATCAGCACAGCAATAACCCAGCAAATTAAGGAAGGATACGAAGATGAGAGTATTGCAACAGAGGGGCAAAGAGAAGACAGGGCATCGCTCTCTTCTCTGGACCACTGCAACTTTGACTTAGGCCTGCTGCTGACAAAGGGGAATATAGAGAGAGAACACCATCCTCCTGCAAAAGTGACTGACTCCTCCTGCCCTGTTTGTGCAAAGGAAGGTTAACAACGCTCGCAAGATATTCAGGAAGTAATGGATACCCTCTTGCTCTGAGCAAATTCCTTTTCAATAACAGTAGTAATTTCCTAGGCAATACAACTATTTCAAGGTATAATGGCTACTATATTTATCTACATAGGCCATGTTCTGCTGGGATCTAATTTACTACAGCATAGAAAGCAGTTTACAAATCCTGGGATAGTAACATTGCTAGAGACAGGAATAAAATTCTATCCTATATCACTTGGTTTGAAGATTGGGTTTTAACATCCCTTTTTAAGAGTACAAAATGCATTCTCTCCAACTTAGACTCAAAAGACTAATAAATGGCAGAAGCAGACTGCAAATACACTTATGAGAAGGAAGAAATCAGCTTAACAAATACATCCTGCACATTTTTTTAACCTTATTGTCACAGCAGCTTTATTTCTTCTTTTATTCAAATAACATTATTTCATTTGACCCTCTCAGAAGCAAAATAATCTGTGACATTACCTAGAAGCCTTACATACCTAATGAAGACAAAATATCTTACATTTGTGATGTTTTTGTTAGCTGAATGCCTGAAATACAGCTTCAGTATGAGAAATGGCACAAGCATATAATCAGCAAAGAAAGGAATTACTGCAGCTAATGAAGAAGTAACACAAACACTGAATGACATGTCCCAAAAAACAACAAAAATAAATTGCTAAAACACTTTGGTGGAACACAGCATCAACCTGTGATAAGTAAGAGTGGGTGGAAAGAGACCAAACGCATGTGTCAGGGGACTGCAGATACTTTCATTATGTAACGGTAGTAAGAAAATCCAGGCGAAATCGCCATTAACGGAACTAAAAGCAAAATATTTCATGAGGGGTATTGGCAGTTGTCAAACCACATAAAGGAACAGCAGACTGTTCAAATGTAAAAGGCATTAATAAAGCATAAGACGAGGCATAAATAGATATAAAATATAGAGAAAGATGTCTAGAGGACAGAAATGCTACTGGAAAAATTTAGTTATAGAATACAATATCCCCAACTTCAATTCCCAATGATCAGCAAAGGTCAGTCATCAGAAAAGCAATTCTGCTTCTGATCTCATTCTGAGCAAAGCAGTCTTTAACCATACCTGTGCCACCACCATCTAGCCTGATTATTCTCATGGCTGCAGCAAACAGCTCCCTCCATCTGTCCTCCATTCCTCAGGGAATTATGAGCATAAGATGATTTAGAAAAGTGTGTGTATGTAAAGACTAACCACACTACTTGTTTCCTGCTTTTTAAGCAGAAGACAGTCTATTCTTCAAAGTCTTTTTAGTGTATATATTTAACATGTGACTTCCAAGATGGCATGCGGATAGATACCTACCTATTAATGCTATTTTTAACAGGGCATTTTGCCATTCTGCAGATGTCACATGCAGTAAGTACTGGAAGCATCCTGAGTTTGTAACATGGGATGTTCCCAGAAATTCAGATGTATTTCTTGGCACTTGTGTCAAATGACGTATTTCAATTGGGAGGATCTGGACTTTCATAGGAGCAGACCAGCTATAGATCTGGTCTTCAGCATCACCGCAGTCTATGGGGTACAAACATACTGTGACCCTCAAACACCTTCAGCTGAGCTTGTATTAAGGCTGTTCCACATTCCCTTCTTTCCCCCACACCCTGCCAGAGCAAAAAATAAAAATTACAGTACTGTAAATTCCATTCTGATGCCTTTCTGACCAAATCCTGGAAAAATTAGACTTTTCTATCAGAGGCTGATTGCAGCTTCCTTACTCTTATGACCCCTTTCTACAAAAGACAAACTCAATGAGTAGCAGCTCCCTCACATTTCAGTTTATATGAGATGAACGGTATGAAGTGACTATGGCCAGTCAACACATGCAGTTATCGTGCCCTAGGTCCTATGCAATACATTCTCATCTTAGTCCAAATTTAAGCTTTAAAGTGTAGTCATATTGTCTAACAACTACTGCACCCGCTAGAAAAGCTACTCACTTTGATAACAAAGCAACCAGCAACAACAACATATGAAATTCCTCCCGGTTCCCAGATTCCCAGAAAACAACAGTGACCAGAACCATCTTTTTCCACCCTTGTGTGACCTGAAGAATGCATTCTTCCTTTCAGATAAAGGCCTCGCTGTGGTTATCTAATGCTAATGTCACTACAAACTGGATTAGAGACGCCCAGAAACCTCGAAATATGTACATGGATAGTCAGCTGTATCCTAATTCTAAGTCTGAAGGAAGTCAAATGCTCCAAATTGTGCCTAATGTAGTTAAGTTTGCCCTTTAGGTAGGATAGACCAGTAAGAACATATTACACAGTGATTAGATTAATTCTTGAGTGAAATTCAGAGGGCTGGCTCTATCTGTCTATTGTGCCAGTATATTTCAAATTATTTCAGAGACTAGCACTCTTCCCGTGCTCTGCTCCACAGCAGCAGCTGCTCAAGAAATACAGCAGTTCTCTGTCTGGGGGGAAATTGGCAGCAACTGGGGACAACACTGCTGTCAGAGTTCAGCTCCCAGTTCTGAAATGCCATTCTACTGGAAATACCAAAGAGCCTAAATCCAGCTACATATACTACGGGATGTAAAATAGCTGTATCTCAGCTTTCAAGAGAAAGCTCCAGAGCCTCATGACATTTACTCCTTTGGCCCCTGTCAGTCTTCCTCCAGACCCTTCAAAGGATTGGATCTAGCTGCCGTAAATGGCTGGAAAACAAGATGTTCTCCAAGCACTTGGAATTGAGGAGCCAGGGTGACAGGTGCCCCAGAAATAGAGATGACAATCAAACTG
Organism: Caloenas nicobarica; assembly: GCF_036013445.1. Classification (NCBI taxonomy): domain Eukaryota; kingdom Metazoa; phylum Chordata; class Aves; order Columbiformes; family Columbidae; genus Caloenas; species Caloenas nicobarica. Next base: position 38,941,265 of record NC_088245.1, read on the forward strand.
TTGCCAACATTAGCCACTGCTGTCCTCCTGACCTGTAAGAACAGTTAGCCCATGCTCTCCAGGTGTTTTAGGAACGATGGACCAGAAAAGCAGAGGAGGATGTGTTTGCTGGCAGTACCTGAAGTCTCTCCTCAATAAAATTCAAGCATGAAGGAATTTCAGTGGGTCTCATCAGATACAATCCTACCGGTGAACTTTTACTAGGCCTGGCAGAAAGCACAGCTCAGTGCTGCCATGAGATCAGAGCGCAGCTTGTCACAATCCACAGGCACCAGAAGAGTTAAACACACAGATTCCTGCTAAAACTGCCAAGAGCTACAAACCTTCCCCTGCGTGGGCGGCAGCAGCAACTAAATCCACTCCCCAACAACTGGCTGGCCTGAGGAAAGACAGGAGGGAAGAGACAGGTCATGGGGGACAACCCTCCCAAGTAAAGAGCAGCACAGCATCTGCTCAGGTTTTCAGTTAAAATCAGTGAGACAGTTCTCTTCATTTTATCGCCAGCCTCTCGAGACAGCAGCCTCTGACCTTTACCAGGAAGAGCACCCTTGTCCTCTAATCACAGACTTCCTGGAAAACGCAATCTAGCTGGCAATTAATACAGAATAGAGGAGGAAAAAAGCGCTTCATAACATCAAATTACCACTGCAATATTTTTAAATACATCCCCCACCAAAACAGCAGAAGAATTCAAGCATGTTCTCACAAGCCATCTCACTCCACTAGCACTATTTGACAGCACTTATTAAAAAGATTTTCTCTCACCTCTCGCCCCAACAAAAAAACCTGCCGCCCCCCAAAGACTTGTTTTGCAGATGTTGCCTGCAGCAGCACAGCTTCTTGCCGTGAAAGCTTCAACACAGGTGTGCAGAGCATGACCTGGGCAGAATTACATGTGCCATTTCCACTGGGAAATCTGAGAGACTTATTAAGCCAGGACAGTGCCGATTAATCTACTAATGGAATGAATCAAAAGTGTGTTCCTGGCCCTTTCCCTTTCACATCCCAAAGCCTCGGGGGAGCTGAAACCATCTGGCAAATGCCTGCTCCGAGCAGCATTATGCTACTGCTGGAAATACCTCTCCCTTATATTGAGAAGAATGAAACCATCTTCTACCCACCAGCTATTCTCAGGAGCACCTGCGTAGCCTGCCGAGGTTGTCTGCTTGCACGCAGCATCCTTTCCCCAGCCAACGCAGAGCTGCTCACTCACCATGCAGGAGAAGCCAGCAGAACAGAAAATGATCCCATTCATTTACTCGAGGTCCTGCTGAAGTGGCCCGCACGAGCGGGGCGTTGAAGCGGTCACCGTACTCGGCGTGATGTTCACAGGCTGCCCTCCCACAGCAGAGCCCAACTGCAGGCAGGCAGAAGCACACTCTGCCCAGACTGAGGAAACGCTCCTGCTGAATTCTCTCAGTCCTTGGGAGTTGTAGGTAGGGTAGCAAGGAGGTGTTTATGTTAATTTAAAAAAAAAAAAAAAAAAAAGAAATCGTCTAAACACACTCGAAATGGAGATCTGGCCAGAGAGCTTAAAGGGAAATGAGGATATCACACAGCTCCAAGGTTCATACATGATACAAGTTATTACTGTGAGACAGAGGGAAGGACTGACTCAGAGATGCTGAACACCCTGCACCCTTTGAGTAATAAGCAAGCTCAGGAAGAAACAGAGCTACAAGGCAGCTGTCACAAAGAAAGGATCTCTGGCACTTTTAAGATCATACACAAGCAGAGGAGCTTCCTATCTTACAATTTAGACACACAAGGAAAGAGAGAAAGGCCCAAGACAACAGCAGTCATATGACTGTGGAATTATGTAGATGGTAACAACTGGCTTTAGACTGTCATAGGAAAACACAAGCACAGGGCAGGGGAGACACGAGGTCCTCCATGCTCAGAGGCAGCACAGAGCATGTTTAGACAAACATCCATCAGGAATTGCCGAACTTGTTATTACAGACTCCCAGAAACAGGAACTCCACTCCCCTAAATTACTGTTCCAGTGCTTCACTACATTGAATCAGAAAATGTTGGTTTACCCCATAATATCTAATTTAAGCCTTCTTTGATGCAAATTAAGCTGCCTTCGATGGACATAGTAAATAATCAATCCTCATCCCCCATACTCCTCTACTCTTTTTTTTTTAGAGAAGAAATAAGCTCAATATTTTCCTCCTATGTCAGGCTCTCTGAGCCTCCTTTTCTTGCTCTTCCCTGGACTTTTTCCAGATTCTGTCTGTATCTTTCCTGCAGTGCCTAAAACTAAGCAGTGCTCCAGTCACTGTGATGAGCTAAGAAGAATAATCACCTTCTGCAGTTACTCGACACACCTGGAAATGCATTCCAGGCTTTCAAGATCACAAAAACAGCACCACATACTCTGTTATCTCCTATTACCCCAGTTCTTTCCTTCAATATTACTGCTTAGCCAACTACTCCATTTTATATTGCATATAGAGTTCCTTTCGTTAATACAGCCTGGTTTTTTTTAATTTCACGTTGGATTTTAGGCCATTTCTGCAATTTGCTGTAATCTTTCTGACATCTAATCCTACCTTCCAAATGCTGCCAGCCCCTCTGCATACATATAGTCAGTCACTATTTCATTACCCTGATGTTTGATGAACAGAAGAGCAGAGCAGCCAGAGCAGACCATGTTAAGACTCCAGACCACACACACACAGAAAGGCATGACATAATTACTCCAAATATGGTTTTCCAATGACGTGCTCAATCCCTTCTTAATTTCACCTTCCATTTACCTAGTTTATGTAAAGGTCATGCGGGACTAGGTCCAAAGCCAGAAGCTTTCTCCATCTGCCAGGCCTGCTGCCATGTCAGAAGAGAAAATTAAATTGATCTGACATGATTGGTCCTTAAAAATTAGCAACGTATGTCTGTTGCTGCCTTAGTTTTCTTCCGTAAAGAATCCGACCACAAGCATCTGATCTTTTTTTTTCAGCATCTTTCCAGGTTCTGCAGCTACACTGACGAGATATATTTCTTGGGATCTCTAGCCTCCTTGAGAAAAAAAAAAAAAAAAAAAAATTGATTCAAGAATAATATTTATTCACACACACACATTCCATTCACTCGAAAACCGTGAGATTTCACAATATGCAGAATATACACTGGAGACAACCGATCACTCCAGCACAGCCTCTGTGGGCCTTAACCCTCACTGTAAGCGTCTGTCCATTTACACCCCCTCTAAGCAGCAGCAGTGCTGTGCAACACATGTGCCTTCCAACAAAACCAGCTTGGGCCAGGAGCCTGCTCAGGCCAGGGAATCACCAGAGATCACCTGTTCTCTGGCTCCCCTCTAAATGCTCCTCTCTGTTACCAGCGCTCATTCTCTAGCATCCCTCCTGTACCTCCCCCTGAGTCATTTTGGAACAGAGCGAGGACTTGCATTACAAAAAGCTTTTCCTCCCTGCCTCTTTGAAGAATGAAACACTTAAGCAGGCCGGGCGGAGGGACGGCAGTGCCTGTCTCAGCCCTCCCTAGCTGCTCCCCGTGCTGGGTTCAGGCACTGACCCATCTACTAAACAAAATTTGCCCTATAGAGGACAGTCATTCCGCAGACTTAAGGGAAGTCACCCCCAAATGCTTGCGGGATGCAAGAAGCCGAACCCTCTTCCCCCTCTCTCCCTACGGCTTTAGCCCTTCCCGTTGTACAGCGACAGCAGAAGCTTATAGCAGGGGACACCCTGCGGGTCTCTCTGCGGGGAGGACGGGGGAGCGGCCGGGGCCCCAGCGCGGGCGGGGCGGGGCGGGGAGCGCTGCCCGGGCGCCGGCCGCCCTCTCCTGGCAGCCCAACGCCACAGCGGCCCGGCCCGAGCCCCATCAGGGCTCCCCAGCGCAGGCACACGTCCCCCCGCACCCCCGTCCTCCTCTCCGAGCTCCTCCGGCTGCACCGGGGCAGGACACGACGGCCAAACCCGAAGAGCTGAGCCCCCTGCCACGCTGCAGCAGCGCCTGGCAAAAGCCCGTCAGCAACGCACACGTACTTTTACAGGTATCTAGAAATAACTTTTTGCAAAGGTATTGTAATCCTTCACAAAAAAAAAAAAAACCTAAATGCACAGAAACTACTTCAATTTTCTTCTGTTTGTTTGGGATTTTTTTCTTCCAGTTAAGAAGAAAATCTTCACCCATGCAATGGCAGCGCAGCTGTGCAAGCTGAACACCCCAAGGTCCCCTCAAGTGAGAGTTTTAAAACCACTCTGGTTTCAAGTTTGCTGTGTACAGAACGTTTTTCCCATAAAACATACCTAAAGTGGGAGACTCATTGCCACAGGATGTTGCAGATGCCAAAGATTTAGACAGGCTCAAAAACCATTTAGACAAATCCGATAAAGAAAGATCTATCACAGGTGACTTGAAAAATAAAAATCTATGGCCAGGAAATCCCAAAGCCACAGGATTGCTTCAAGAGTACAGAGGAGTACTGAATCTTGGCGCAGCTCCCTCTGCTTTAAGTACTTGCTATTAGATACGGTCAAAGCCAGAACACTGCAAGGCAGAGACCTTCTGTCTGACCCAGAATAGCCACTTTCAGGTCCTCAATAGGATATAATATCCATGAACAGGCTGTCTTCTTTACACCATTTGGTTTTGATCCTCCAATTGATCATTTTACAGACTACTTCTAACACACGTGCTACACTCTCTAGCACTCACATAATCATTCAGAAGGGGAAATCTAAACAAGATGTTGTCCCTCACGCCAAAATAACTGAGCGGCCTGGGAGTCTCCAAGACTCTTGCAGACATGGGGTAACTCTTCAACGGTCAAGAAGTACATCTCAGGAGAAAAAGTGGTCTCCTGGTCCTCTCCCAAGAAGGATGACTCACATCTCCTCTCTTTAACCCTAAGCAGAGATGAGAAATTGCTTGAATCAGAAGACTCAAACATGAAAGGAATTTCTATTACATCATCCAGCCTATTTCCTGCCAACGCCTTACAAACCCAGAGTTTGGACAGACTATTCATCAGCAAGGTGATGGTTACTTCCCTTGAGAAGCTCTTTATAGGACCGAAGAAGCTTACTGTCAGGAAGTCTTCCCACATATCTGAATTAGATGCACTTCTTAACTACTTCTTCTCATACAACTTTTCTCCACGTGGTTATTTTTTTTCTGTTTCTATTGAGTAACAGCAAGGCGTGCATTGCTATGGAGCTCACCAAAGGTGTTTATAAACAGTCTTCAAGGTTCTATAAAGAAAGGGTTTCCTGCCTTGTATTCAGAGAGACTGGAAAGGTAGCAGACGTAAGGGAAAAGGGAAATAAATGTATAGTCAGAGTGATACGCTTGCAGAACTTGCGTCAACTGCAAGACACCGTGCTTCTTCTATTATTGAAGGGGGTTGATGGTAGGAAATCAGCTAAAGAGAAAGGAAAGGAGGGATTTGGGGGAATGTGGCCAGCCAACTTGGTTCAAAGAAGAACTAGAGAAAGCAGGTTTATAATAGGCTCAGTATTTAGTGGTGTACGCATTACCATGTTTTCTGATCCCAATTCCTGAATCTTCCCTGCAGTTCCTTAGGGATTTAGCTGGGGCTTAAGAAAATAAGGAACCACTTCTTAGCACTTTAAGCGATCAAGTATCTTACCAAGACAGTTTTGGATTTGGGGGAGAAGTATTACTAGATTAGTCTCAGCAGATCTCATCTTTCCACTTCCAACTCCTTCATGATTGTGGATGTGCTTGAACTTCAGCCTGTAACCAACTCCTCCCTCAATTTTTAGCTAAATACTCTGCTCTCTTCTTTCCTTCCCAGATTATCATGATTTACATTGCTTTTAACCTAACTCTCTCCACTCTATCAACACTGTTTTATTTTCTGAATGTGCTAAGAGCTATAAAGAGTTAGATGCACTCCAGTAAAGGGTGTCTCAGGAACTTCTCCCCTCCTGCAGCATTAAATGCCTTTCCACAGCACACCTTAACTGGCCCACACCCTTTATAGCTTGGCTGCTAAATTGTAACCTCCCCAGCAGTTATCCCACTATGCACCCTTGAACCCTCTCTGTGTGCAACTGCTTCACAGATGCTTCCCATCTCCTAAGTATGTTGACATTTTTGGCCTGACCATATTCTCTAAAGTGAAGTTCATTATTTTCGATGGGAGGTTGCAGTTAGGTCAGTAACAGAACATCCCTTCGGTCCTGTCTAGTACAGAGTAGAAACATTCACTGCTTGCCTGAAGAGAGGCTATAGAAGCCAGGAAGCAGCAGATTTGGCAGTCTTAATCCTAATTCACCTCATTTTACACATAGGGAAGATGTTTAGAACCACTTCCCCTCATTAGCTTGGTCCTATCCCAAATTCTGGGTTGTTTGCTTTCAAGCACTCCTCAGAAGCACCAGGAACACCAAGTCTGGTCTTCTCCATTTTATACAGAGGACCTCAGGTGCTTTCTGATCTTTGTCCTGGCTGTTCACTCACGGAGTGAGGTGTTAAAACTTTATTTAAGGCCTTTCTAGAACCTCCCTCTGTCCCTGAGGTTAAGCATCTGTATTAAATACACTCTACTCAAACCAAAACTGTAAGAAACAAACAAAAAACCTACAAACAACTCTCATTTCTAGGTCCTGAGCAACTTAACACTTCTACTGCCACAGCCTCACAAGTTACCAAGCTAGCTAGTATACACACTAGAGGGTTTATTTTCATGGTCAGTTACAAGCAGGAAAACAAATTAAAAACCGAAATGCTTTTCAGGAACACTACTTGCAGATTTGAACTCTTGAGACAGAGTCTATTCCAGAACCAACAAAGTAGGGCACTGGAGAGACTGTGGTTGGTGCTATCATGGTACAAACAAAAACAACAAATGGCCAAACCATTTTCCTCCAGAAGTTCACTTTTTATTTGTCTTATGAGAAGAGCATCTCAGTCTGTTAATACTAAACCAAGATATTTTTGTGGATATCCTAATCCATGCTGAATGACTCAGATGCTAATCAAGTTGTGGCAATATGCCCAAATGCACGCTTCATCCACGTGATGAAGAAGAGGAAGATAGGTAAAGGAGCCTGATACTACAAAGACAAGAGAACAGAGGTTTCTACCTCTGAATTCTGCCGAGACCCCAGCTGCTGGCAGCAGAGAGACCACAGATGGGAGCAGCGGTGTCTCTGCGCAGGCAGTGCCAACAGGCAGCCCAGTGACCTGCTGTCCTCCCTCCCCATGGGAGCTCACGCATACCCTTCACACCTCAAGATGAAAGGCTTCCTTGCCCACTTCCCGCATTGGGGGGAACTGCACAAAGAAAACAAACAGGGAAAAAAACAACAGGGGAGGCTTCCTGTTCTCAGGGACTGCCGCTGCCACCATTCAGCCAGCCCAGCTTGCAGCCCCAGGGAGGGGAAGACACGCAGCCACCTGCTGCCTGCAATGCCCCAACAGATACTCTAAAGCAGCAAGTGGGTAAAGACCCTGGGGAACGGGCTGGCAATTGGAGAGGATTTAAGAGCATTTCACCTTAACCTTGAATGCAAACCAAGGGGATAGTGATAAAGCTGTTCCTAGCAGTTGCCATGGGCACCCACGCTACCTTGGGCTGCAGTCTCATCCACCTATATGAGAACAACAGGTCAGGTCTGGTGAGTGCTCAGATGGAAAAATCAGCCACTGAAATGAAGCTGTTGTAGGAAGTGTCACTTGTGATAGGTAACGATGTTTCCACCACATTAGTACCAAGTCAATGGCCCTGTTTGATTTAAGAATTGTAGTCATAGAAGTACAAGCTTTTAAAAGAGGCTTCAAACCAACATCCTAACCCGTTTTGATAGCTGAGGATCACTTTCCGTAACAAAAGAGGTATAATAGGTCTGACATCCTGATCCATTTCTGGCGTCTGCAATTACCTCCTGCTTCCATAAACTCACTCTCCTCCTCTCTTCCCTTCAGTGGCTGCTAAACAACGTGTTCTTGCTCATTTTGCTTCCTGTTGGGGAACAAAATTGTTCTGTGCAGCTGCCAAATTCTGCCACAGAAGTGCCAGCATTCAGCACTCAAACAAATTTCAGATATCATGTCTAATATAATTTGACATGGAAAACACTAGAGCAATATGAAATAGGCCTTGGCTATATATAAAATGGGCTGGTGCAGTCAGCACGGAATAGCTTTCTGGAAGCAGAGTAGTTACTCTTGATGAGTTTGTTTTTATGTAAAAGTTATATCAGTATAGCTATACCAGTCATTTTCCATGTTGAGACCAACTCATAGTACCTCAGAGCTGTTTGTCACAGCTTGGGAAACGAAGCAAGGAAGTCTTGGTTCACTGCATTTTAGGCAGGTGCTCATGTTACCAAAAAAAAAAAAAAAAAGAAACAAAAAAAAGAAACACCACTTTGTTGGCAGGCCCAATGGAGGGATAAAGAACTGAATAGTCACCAGAGAATAAGCTCTCCTCACCAAAAGACTTGGTTCTCATCTCTGTTAACAATGTTACACTAATGCTGCCTGTATTTTCCCTTTACTGAGGGCTTCATTCCTGGCATCAGCATAGCTCTGGGGAAAAGGAGGGGGGGGCATCCTGCCATTCCTGTATGTGTATTAGACATCCACAGAGCAAACCTGGAATTCTTGAGAACAGTCCCAGAGAGCTCTCCAGCTCCTTATGCAGCAGTAGTGCAGCACTTCAGCAACAAAAAGCCTTCTCTTTTTAGGCAAACTTACACCGTAATGATTTAGCTCACATGCTCCTGGGCCCCATCACCAGAAAAAATCCAGTAAAACAGCATTATGGCAGGGCAGGTGCAGAACAACCCAAAAACTCCTGGTTATCATAAAGCAACCACACAACACCAGAATTAAGAATAACACAGCCTTGACATGAACCCAGCTCATTTGCCTCAGTGCTGCTGTCCATGCATGATGATGACAGAATGCTTAAATATTTGGGAAAGGATACAAAAACTTCATACTGTAGACCTAAGCATTCCCAAATCACCAAAGTGAGGACTCAAACCAATCACATATTTCAACTACAAAAAAACCCTACAATAATCTGGAACATCTGGGTATGATTTAACCACTAGAGGGTGTAAAAACAGCATAGTGAAAGGCTTGCAGCCAGCAATTAATGGCATTTAGACCTTGAAGGAGCAAAAGGACATACAAACAAGTGAAGGAGTAGGATGCTACATAAGGTGAACGGAAGTGCAAGTTATATCCACAGAATTTCTAGCAGGACTACTGTGGTCACACAATGAGAAGCCCTAGAAATAAAGCTCTGATTTGCTACTTCTGCTAAGGAAAACATTGTGGTAAAAAACACAGCACGAGTATTTACAATAAAGAACTGCAATGGGAAAGAGCGAGAGACAGAGACGCTCACCAGCTCAAAGCCAGCTCCTAATCTGAGGAAATCTGACAGAATTGCTCCTGCATCTCATAATTTGTTACAGGGTGAGGATCGCTACACGTATTCCCACACCACTTCCTTCCTCCTTTCCCAGCGCAGAAAGGCAGGTGATGGATCAGCCATCGCTGTCTCTCCCACACCAGCCCCAGCCTGTGGCAACAGAGGACTTCTTTCTCTGCTGCTATCATGTCACAGGTCCTGAATCAAACTAACTAAAAGCCTTGAAACCTCATTAGTGAGAACCAGACCTGAATTTAAGATGCTTCAGGGCCAAAAGCAAGACAGAAAGACTAATACCTAACGCAGATCAAGATGTTACTGAGAGTAGGAAAAAAAAAAAGCAACCAAAAAAAATTTTTTATGAGTATTTGCTAAAATGAAAACACACGAGTTAAACTGAAGCTGTTTGCCCAGAAAGAAATTTCCATAGATCTATTTGCCATCTGAAATACATATGCACACTGGCTAATACATTACTTCCTGTGCTCACCCATACAGAGCCATCCAGGGCTGCCCAGGCTGTAATCATCATTTCACGCCCTGGCTGCTGAACAGCTTCCCGTGCCCATCTCCGCTGATCTGCCAGCAACAGACGGTCGGGACTTTCAAACCAGAAGAGTTATTAAGGCATGAGAAAGAAGAAACCTGCGAAGTGGGACATACTGGTAGTCACCAAAATGAAACACCGAAAGACATCTGAAGACACTCCTAAATGGGTAAGATGAAGTACAAAATAGGGCACAGAGGGCAAGCGAAAAGCACGTATGAACCACGTTAAAGATCTCGGACTGGCTCTGCCTCTCCACCCAGCATCCCTTACTTAGCCTGGATAGAGTAGAAACACAACTCCCACAGCATCCCAGCGTGTAATATTTATTTGTGCTGGTTAACAGTTTAATATATCCCAGTAGACATTCTGAATAATTTCCTCCTATACAGAAATTCATACATGTTACAAGCACTGAAGATTCAAGCTCTTCAGTTGCTGAAGCTGCACTATGCTGCACTTCCTTCATAACATCTCCCGTTATGCTGTTGCTGCATATACCCAGACCTCATCAAGATATGATGAAAATCACTTTCTTTATATAGCAGTACCTGAGAGTATTAAAGAATTTGATTTTGGTTTTGTTATTTGCTCATTACCAAAATGTGCTGCATTATTGATTTTCCATGCATATTAATTTCCTGTTACACTGGTTCATACTTTGCTTTGCAGTAGCACTGCAGAACACTGAAAAAAACCCCTTCGGTCTAAGAAGGAAGGTTTAACGTGTGACAGTTGTATCTTACAACCCATTAAATTTCATTTGTTCCAAAGCATCTCCTCCTTCCATCGTGCAAATTCATCATCTGGGATTTCTCTGTCTTCTGCTAGGAGGCAAGAGAATGCTTACAGATGCAATGCAGTGAACAGTGTAATTTTTACTGCTGTAGAAGGAGAACATCCTGAATAAGAGCAAGGGGCAGGGGCCCTGCAGGGCTTGAAAGGAAGGCAAGACAAGTTCACAGATACTAGAAACAACCCAATGGGATGTGTCATTCCTTACTCCACCAGCAAAGCAAACTCTCACAAAATTTCAGTGCTATTTTGCTCCCCAAATGCTAGAATTACAGCAATAAGTATAAAACAAGGCCAAGCATGCGCTGGCATTGAACATCTACAATCACTGATACTGAGGAGATATAGTGGGAGCTTTGGACAGCGATTTTAAGTTACAAATTTTTTAAGAATAAAGAATTTCCTAAGCCATTGGTAATGTGGATGATGTTTAACCCCTTGCCAAGCACGTTGCCACATACCGCTGAAGGCCATAAAAAACATTCAATCCACCACATATATTTCCACAAGCATTCCACAATAGCACAAAACAATTTCAATTCCATAACAAGACAGCCAGGAAGGTGTTGGACAAAACATCCATAAGTGTAAAGAGATGCATGCGCACACACACACATTTGCTGCAATCAGACTCTTACTTGATTGTCTCTTGCTGGGTATCCATGATAACCTGAAGTCAGAGGCTCGTTCTGCAAGACAAGAAGACAAAGAATGCATGTTGTGGTTACAAGGAATAGAAACCAAGGAATTATATGCCTGTCTTAACTCAGCTGAAAACAAGAACCTGCATGAAATGGGGGGAAAAATGAGCTAAGATTAAAATACTCTTCTAACTTCCTATTTTCCATGTAAGCCAATACACCTCAGATTCATTCTCAACCGCATATGCCAAACTGTGCAAAAGAAAAAAAAATAATTCAAAGCCATAAAATAAGCATAAACTAATCTTACCCCCTGTAATTTCAGCTGTGTATAATTTTTGTAATTTTCCCAAAGAATTTTTATATGCAAACTTCATTTACCATCATGACAACTGAACAAAATAGAACATAAAATTAGAGAAGCTACTGCCTACCTTGCCCAGTCTTGAAAAAATGTTTCCATAAACATTAGCCATAAAGTGTCAATTTTCTCCTTTTCAAAGCTATACTAATAGTTTAAGATGTACTTAAAAAGCAGTCAGTGCAACTTCAATCACCCCAGTAAGCCTGAGAAATACCTCACACACTCCCAACAGGAAATCAATCCTCTAAACTTTCTTCCTTCACCCCAGAAGGGACTCTGAGCCTACATGTTTTGTGTTATTGGCAGCCCCATCACCCTGCTCTGCAGGAGTATATCAACCTCCAACACCTCTGGAATTTCTCCATTAAATTCCCAGACCTGCCTCTATTTTAGCAGTGTAGCAGGGATTAAGATAACATACTTCATGATACTTCCTAAATGTTTCTTTCTTTTTCTTAATTTATTTTCTGTTATTTTCCCTCCAACATCACCTATTCGAAATGGGGACAAGGCACTCACACATGGCCCATGCATGCACCTTTCTCTCTGGATGAAGGATAAACTAAGTTATAATAAACAAAGCCTGTATCAATTCCACCCTGGTACTCCTGTGCATTCACAAGGAACTCCCAGTAGAATGCTAGGAGGAGGAAAGGAGGCAGCCGCCCTCCGCAATCACTTTTTAAGTCTGTTCCTATCTCTTGTTATGGCTTGTGAGGAGGAACTCCTAAGTCAGCCCTGCTCTTTCTCCAGCAGCTCTTGGGCATGGGGGGGGCCCTCTCTAGAGGCCCAAGGGGAAGACCCTGATAAAACACAACAAAACAATCCTCAACTGTCAAAACCAAAGATGTTCTGGGCATGAAGCTGACAGAGATGTATGATTGCTGTCAGGAAGAGTTTTTGTTGAGATGTTCTGGGGTTTGTGCTGGGATACTGGGGTTAAACAGACCAGCTCCTATCAGAAGGAGGTCTTCTGCCCTCCACAGGGCGTGTGACTGCTGGCACAATTTCAGAGTTTACACAAGAGCACTTTAACATAACTTCTGCTAAAAAACAAGGTGCTAATATTTCAATACAGGGACTGGCAATGCTATTTTAAGTCCAGATTCATCCTCCCTCTCTTCCTCTTTACCTAAAACCTGCCCAGAGGATTCCCTGTGGAAACCTGCCAGGAAACATCCACGCTCTCCTCAGGCTCTCGCACTAAAGCTACAGAACGCACACAGTGTGAGAGCTTCAAGGACAACAAAACTTATGGCAGCCAGTTTTGGGGATTAACAGTAATTAATTAGGTTGACCACCCTGTGAGTACATTCTTCTCGAATACTAATAGCCAGCAAGCAGGTAAAGCACAAAACTCCACAAATAATACAGAAACAGAAAAAAAGACACAGAAGTTGGAAGAAGCAAGTGGAGACCGACAGGTATAGTACCAGGTTCTCATCGAGCTTTTGGGTTTTAACCGTGAACTTAATCAAAAACCAAGCAACGTCATTATGAAAACACACAACTATTTCTTTTCCCCCAGCGTAAGAACAGGTTATATAAAAAAAAAAAACCACTATGATTGCTGTTCCTCCCACACGCTACAGTTTACCAACTTCAATAAGTGCCATAAGCATCCACCTGTATCAGGAGATATGGTCTTCTCTAAAAGACCATTCATTCCAGGTACGCTTTTAACAGCACTTGTACACACACCTATGAGGTCAGTACCTCAAACAGGCTTGTGTGCCAGTCTCTCACAACACGTTGGAAACCAGGAAGATTTCCACACAGAGAATAAGGAATTAAAAGAGAAGTTACCACTGCAGGTACCAAAGATAGGGACAGTGAACACAAGCAAAGTTATAATGAAGAAAGGAAAAATAAATCGTTATCTTGAGGATGATGTTTTACACAACAAGGACTAAAAAAAAAGGGACTGTCACCAAGACGCTGTGGCAGAAAACAGACAAAACCAAACTTTGTGGGATTTCCTGAAGTCAAAAGACCTGGATGCCCAGAAATCACATCTAGAAACAGAACAGTTTCATAAGCAGAAGCAAATCACAAGCATGTGAAAAGGAAGAGAAAGATTATTACAGAGATCTGGTCCACAGTATGCAAGACGTTGGAAAGAAACAAGAAAAATCAAGGGCACAGGGAAGACACTACCAGCAATCTCCACTTTGTTTCTTGGAAGACAAACTCCATAAATAGCAGACTAAAAACATTTGAGGGATATGGTTGTATCAGAAAGTAAAAGAAGAGGTAAAAGAAGAGGTGAAAGAAGGTTACGTTAGGAAGCAAGAACTTGGAGAAAGCAGAAGTTAGAAAGAAGATAGCAGCTGGAGCATTAAGGTCACAAAAAGGCCACAGATATCTCTGCCTTTCATACAGCAATGCTACCACCAAGGACTGAACCCTCTGCAAAATCCCCGCTGTGCGTATCATTGCTCTAATTGAACTTAGCTCTCCAAGACAAGGCAGGAAGCGCCTAGGGAAACCGTCTCCTGCCAATAATCTCCAGTGCTGCCAATTTTACAGGTCACTAATGGTGAATCCGGGGCCTGCCACATGATTATTCCATACGGAGTTTCCTTTTGTTGAAAACTAAACAGAGCAAGAAGTGAAAGCAGTAAACTCCTGCAACTGGAATGGGACAGTCCAGCAGCACCCAGAGGGAACACCCCGGTTAGTTCACGAGTGATCCAAGGCTGGGGGTACAGCTCCATCTCCCCCTCTGCCTGCAAATGCACAAAACTAATCCCACAAAATGGAAGTGAAAAGAGAAAGAGGGAAGATTTAACATGGATAAATACTCTGCCCACAAACACAGAGGGACCCTGCCTTCTGGCAGCAGCCTAGTGGAAGAGGGAACCCCCACATGACTCCATCTCTCTCACAGCTCCCTCCTGCCAATTACATTTCTCTTTTGATACCAGCATGCAACCCAGACATTCGTAAATAAATTGAGTTAGGCAGTGCTAGCCTGCAAAATCAAATCAAACTGTCACTGGGATGTTTCACTAGCTCGTTTACCACTGAAAGGCATTTATTGGGTACTTGCGATTTGCTTTAGAGAAGGAAGGAAAAAAACCCTAGAAGCTAATACAGTACATCAGCTTTCTGTAACACAAACTGTGATTTTATTCAAACAGTATTGATGATATCATGTATGGGTTTCCACGCTTCTGTAGGATGTGTGAGCACAGTGGTTGTACTCCAGAAACAGTCCCTGTGCAGGTCAACGGGATCCAACAGGATGAAAGCCACAACTCAGTCAAAGCCCCTCAGCCTTTAACCCCAACTCTTTACTTCAAATTTTCCTTCTTCTTTAATTTCCCAGCCTTGTTAACACAAGTTCTTTTCCACTAACATTTGCAATAGCAAGGTCTGCCACAAAGTGCAAGCCATGGGTACTGTCTTGGGTCACAAGACAAACACAGTACAGCCACTTGCAGATGACTTGAAGGCAAAGGAGATGCTCCTGCACTAGCAGAACAGCCAGGCTTTGGGGTCATTGGGTTTTTGACACCTCTCCACTTGATAAGTTTTAACACAAGGAGTTGTCCATAAACCAGACACCAGGAAGACACGATCAGCTCTGCAGGTCCTATTAACTTATGAAAGGCCACAGTGGACTGGAGTAGAGGACATTTCCTCTAGAGAAAATGCTGTAACACATAATGGAAGGTCTGAAAGTCCTCTCATGCTTTTCTTAAAAATAAACCCAAAATTTAGCTTAAAGAGGCAATAACTGTCTTTGACCTAACTTGACCCCAGAACAAATTAATTTTACATCACAGACTCACCATTTTGCCAGACGCAACAATTAGTGAGGCCTGATTAGCAGTTGTTTCTTGACAGCCGAACTAAATCTAAAGCCTGCAAATTACAAGTCTGCTGCTAGGAACTGTTATCGTCACGAGTTCATCAGTATTTCCCCCGCTGGAGAATCAATTCCTGCTAAATCCAAGCTTCATTTTGGAGTGTTGAGTCCTTTCGGTTGCAAAGATAACCTCAGAAACATAACTAAGCAATCTACCTTTTCTGGATCTGTGGCATGCCTGCTTTCCTGACAATGCTGGGAAAAGTGAAGTTAATGCAATGCTTTGAAGTTTCACAACCACCTCCTGGCTCCTGAGCAATAGCAGCAAAACTGACAAAAGAACAGTTCATCTGCCTCTGCTCTGACAGCCCCTGAGAGTTACTGGTAGCACAGCAGCCTGGCGGCAGGGACAGAAGTGACGAGGGAAACCCCCAGCTCCGGAAAGCCAGAAACCCCTGGACTACATAGAGCAAAAAATAAAGGCGGCAAGAAGTTACTTGTTCTTCCCAAAAGCAAAACGGGATTTTGAAGTGGTGAGATAGCACAAGTTACACATTTATCAGAGACTTGTGCTAGACAAGAAGTAGCCAATTTTCTAGAATAGAGAGAGTAAGATGTTTACCAAAAAAAAGGCTGAAAACACTGGCAACTAAGGTATTAACCTGAAAGTGACAGTTGCAAAAAAGTAAAGCTCGCAGCCAGACAGAGATCCGAACACTGTTTGCCACAGCCAAGTGGTTCACCATCTTTTTTGATTTACTTCTTGCATAGCATGAAAGACAGAAACTCTGTGCTGGGAGGAAAGTGGGCTTGAAAAAGGCATTTTAGTACTTTAACTGTGGTAGAACACTAAGAAAACTGCAAATGACCCTATTATCAGCTACCAAGAAAACAAGCAATTCTTCATCAGACTCTTATTTGTATGAGTTACTACATACAAACAAAAAAGAAATATCTGTTTCTTTGTCCAAGTTTATTTGATGCATTCAGTCTGCCTTCTTAACTGCATATGTCATCTCCCTACCTCAAATTGTCTGTGGATAAAATTAATGTGAAAAGCAGCTTCTAAGGCTGAACTACAGATTAATAATGAAAAACTGAACTAAAGTAGTTTTTAACTGGATCTTAATGACACCCTTCTCCCTTGATACTTACCCTAATTTGATATACAGCTCTTGCTAATCACTCTGCAGTTCTAATAGCTGCATCTATGGTGTGGGACCCTTCCCTTCAGCTGTCTTCACTTTCAATTAAACTTGCTTCTCAGCTTTGGCCGGTTTCCACACACCATCTAGCAAAGAACTCCTATTTATTTGCTTCCTTGCTATTGTCCCGACATCAACAACCTGTGCTCACGGTGACGCAAGTAACAGGACTTACATTTTACTCCTTACCCTTCCTTTTTTTTCTTTAAAGTGTATTTGGGGACTAAAAGCCCAAGATCTTGTTAAAAGGCGCCACACCAAGTACACTGCACGCTGCTGTCCTTGATCGCTGGGAACACGCACGCTGGCTGGCAGGGCCCCAGCTTCCCATATCTGCCCAAATTACTGAGGCCACTTCTCGAGGGACAGAAAGCCAAAGGTGCCATCGCCAGCACGGTGCTCCTGTCACCATGGGCCTGATGCCGGCATCTGCCCCTACAAGAGCAAGGAAGCACCCATGGGCTCCCTCCTCCGGGCCCTGGAGGCCAGGGCCTGGCAGCGGCCAGGATGGAGGCCCATCCGGCCCTTCTTCCTTCCTGGAATTCTGGCCCTGTTGCTGCGGTTACAGCGGTCTCCGGTCCACCCCACCCCCTTCCCGGGTTTCCCCTTCTCCTAAAAATATCATGTTTTCAGCAGGAGCCGGCATGATGTCAGACACACGGCATGAGAGCGCTCCTGCACCGGGCCTCTGCCACCTCGCGAGCTCCAGGATCCCTGGCGGGGCGGACGACGGGGTTCCCCACCTCCGGCCTCTCAACTGCTCCTGGAGCCCGCATCAGCCCCAAGGCTTTGCCACCATGGGGCTCTCCAAAAGCCGGCTGCCCACCTCTGTAGCAGGGACACAGTCCCCCACAGCCCAAGGCAGCCACAAACCCACAACACACACACAAACACAAACCCACAAACCCTCTGCTTGGCCATCACTGACAAGCAGGGCCCAGCCAGAGGGAGGCCAGGCCCACCAGATGCCCCGGGTGGGAAGCCCAGTGACACAGTAAAGTCGAGAAAGGAAGGTGATGTCAGATGAATAAAAATAGCCTTCTGCCCCAGCCAGGGTTTGAATACTTTGGAGCAATTAGCCAGGCAAGCCCACAAGGTGGCCAGCAAGACAGAGCAGGGCAACTTTGGGGGACGCTGTGTCCCTGTCAAACAGAGCGCTGGTGAAGCCACCCAAACCTGTCAGTGCAATCTTCTGTATTTGAAATACATATTTTCTTAACTCCAACCTCCTGGCACTTCTGTTCTGAGAAATCCAATGTATACTACAGGAAAAATAATTGGTTGGCGTAGCATAAGCTGTAGAACAGAATACACACAAATATACATCTGACTAAACCATACAGAAAGATGGTGTTTAAACTTTTATGTCTGTTAAAAAATTCAGTATACAAGTTTACAAATGCACATACAGGTTTTAAACTGACAGTGTCTGTATGAAGTTACAATACATATGTCTAATTTTGCAGAGAGAAGAGGGACTTTTGTACACAGAAAGCACTTAAGCACTTGCACAGCTAAAATGGACGAGCTAAAACTGAAGGATTTTACAAAAATTCTTTATAAGAATGCAGATTCTTCCCTGATTGGGGGAGGGGGGGACTGTGGAGGCAGGGGGGGAGTGTTTTTTTGTGGGTTTTTTGGTGTTGGTTTCATTTGGGGTTTTTTGGTTGGTTTGGTTTGGTTTTGGTTGGTTGGTTTGGGGTTTTTTGGGATTTGGGGTTTGTTTTGTTTTGTTTTCTTTGAATAATGGAAGTAGATTTCCAGAGGTCAGAAGCAGCTTTCCACCAAGTGGGCTTTTCATTTTCCAGATCAGCCAAGGCCTGTTTCCAGCTTCTCAAAGAGATGAATTTCATTAATTTAGTGTAATTTAAACGTGTGAAACATACACTTTTTTTTGGACTACATATGGCAGCATCCTCACACTGTTCTGGGCATAAAGGCACTACAGGCTGCCTCTCCTGGTCCATGACCTATGCTGGCAACAATATATCCAGTGCAAGTTAAAGCCCCTGGGAATACTGTGCACAGTGTGACGTCTATGATCCAGCAAATACAAGGACACTCTGCATGCATAGAAGTCAATAGCACAAAATATTGATTTCCCTCCTCTTTTAGTAGGCAGAAGCATTTTAAAATAGCAGATCATCTTCGCTTCCCCTCTTATTCAACAGGAACAGGACAGGGCTCACAACAAGGCTATAAAATCCAGCACTGGGGGCACCTTTGGATGCCATAATTGTTACATGGGGTTGAGGAAGCATTTCAGAGGTAATTCATGCTATGCCATTCATTACAGGGCAACATGCTCACGGCACGAAAATTCAGCTTGCTCAACCACCATGGCTACAAGCTTCCACAAGGTGAAGAGGACTATTGAGTTTTGCCTTTGTAGACAGCTTCATTGCTTCTGCTTTCTCAAAAAACCAGAATGGAGAATACAGAAGAGACCAGGACAAGGGAGATGATAGATCCAGAAGGGAAGTCAGTTGATCACAAGCTTCTTGGTTGATTTTGCAGATATTCAGAGGCTGTTGCTCAAAGGCTAAAAAAGTACTCCTACTTTCCAGAACAAAATTATAGTTATTATATTACCTGCAGAAGAGAAGGCTGGAAGTAATTTGTTGGTTGGGTGTGAAAAGGCTGTGATATAAAATTAAACCTGCCTAGCTTTTAGGGAAATCAGCAGGAAAAAGAGATAGAGGCACAACAGCACATGATTCAGACGAAATCATGCTGTATACCAAGTGCTGCAGGCAAATAGGTGCTGGAGAAATTTTCTGTGCCCTGGACATGCTGGCCTGATTGCATAAGCCGCCCTAAATAGTTACAGAAATTATTTTCCCAAGTTCGTGTTACAAACCAGCTTCCCTTTCCCCAAAGACATAATTTCTTCGAGCAGTCTAGACAAATGCAGTTTCATCTGCTGGCCCCGGAGAAAGGAGAGAAAGCAAGGCAGGCAGGCTGATGGGCCAGAGCTATCATGGCAAGGGGTTAAAAAACCTGGAGGAGGGAGGAAGCGGAGGGCTTGGGGTGCGGGGTGAAGAAAAGGCAGGCTTTGGGAGCGCGGGCAGCCAGAGCTGGTTCTGATCAAGCCCACCGGATTGTGGAGCTGCACAGGAAGCGCTGGGGGGGCTGGGGGTCTCAGCCGCCACCATCCCAAACACACTAGAAACCTTTGTGTTCCAGCAGCACCATCTGGAAACAGTTAGAGAGAAACAAGTCCCAGGCCTTCCCTCCCAAAATAAAATAAATAAATCCACTGTTAAAACCACTAAGCCTGGCCTCTTTGTCCCTCTCCTGGAAAGCTCCTCTCCCTGCAACTCCGGGGAACAAAAGGGCAACTATACAAGGGAACGAACCCTCTCGAGTGCTGTGAGTGTGTCTTGCAGGGTGCAGCAGCCCTCTCTGCTCACAGTGGGCATCCCAAAGTGGCATCACAAGGGGCACAGAAAGATCACCTCCTGGGCAGCACCCTGCTTCAGAAGCAGTGCTGGTGAAAGAGCATCCAGGGCGCTATTTGCACCTAGTACGACCAAAGCGGGGAAAACATGCACAGCGAGTTCAACTACAGCCACAGTATTCCCAAATGGGAGATGTGCACATCAAGGGCTCACCCTGAATTTAGGCCTCTTCGAAGCTCTCATTTCTGTGACAAAAATCAGCACATAGATGCAAGAGAAACCACTCCAGTGGAGACAAATATTCCAGATGCAAGCCAGAGATTTAATTCTGTTCTTAAGAGGATGGAAAGACCAGGATGCGAAACGCATCGTCATGGTGATGCTCTCCTGCTGCCTCAGAGGTACCAAGAATCAGAAGGGCGACAAAGACTGATCCAGCCATTTCCACCCCCCTGAAACGGCTTCTTCCGATAAGGACTGGGACAGCCCTCTAGTGCCTCAGCACATGTTCTAGAGACAAAGAGGGTGTCTGTCTCCAAAATGCCATTCACTACTATTTTAAAAGGGAAAAGCAGAGGTCATGACTGTTGAATTTTACCAGAACGAATCCCCATGTAACAGTTTATTAGAGAGGTACTCCCCTAGCAAGGCTCCACAACAAAGTAAAGCCTGCAGGGCTTTTGCTCTTCCCGCCTTGCCTTTACCTTTATTTACCTCTCTCTCCCCTACACATTAGTATTTTTCAGGGTTTTTTCTTCTAATTAGACACCCAAATGCTGCAACAGTTACCTACAAAAATGTAGAAACATATCAAAACAAAATCAAAGCTAACCTTTCAACATCCCAATTAAGCAATTACATATGGAAAACAACATGAGTGAATCCTGCTATAACACAATGCCATTCCACTACAGAAAACATGCATTTGCTTTTCTTCTTACATCCACACTGTAACTGAGTGTCATCTCTTCATGGGCCACAGACCATTTGGACGGGATGTGGCCACGTGCCAAGGTCCTCTATAACCAGAGCGCAATTCATAAAAATAAAAAAAAGTCTTAAAATAACTGGTTTTCGTAGCCATTAACAAAGGCCTCCTTGGAATCCACTTCTGTTACACAAACCTCCTCACTACTCCTGCGAAGCTGTTGCTAAACACGATTGTCCTGGGATGCCAGCATGGTAACTGTGGTCACACCTCCCTTCTGAGTATATGAAAAAAGAGAAATCCTGCCTAAGCTACCAGAAACAGCCACCCTAGACAAACTGTCCCTATGGCAGGCTATAGCTGATGCCCCAATCTGGCCAAATAACTTATACTGAAGGAATGATGCATCCCCATCCAGGCAATGGTCACAGCTAGAAAGGGATTAAAACAGGGAAGAAGGGAGCACTAATCCAAGAATCTCCTTCCCTCCCAAAAAAGGAACACCTCCTCCATGGAATCGTTTTGAGAGGAGTTTCAGTACGTGATTTGTTTCAAAATTTTGAGAGAAAGGAAGAAAGACTTGCCCTTCATTTGGAAGGCAGCATCCAAAAAGTCGGGAGAACGCTTTGCAAAGAGAGGAAGATTCAAAACAAAACACCACCCAACCCAGCTATGGGGACAAAACAAGGTATTTACAGTAAGTTACTGTTTCCACCTCATTGCATATAGAAGCAAGGCAAGCCACTCTGAAGGACTTCCTAAGAAAGATCGTGTTACTGTGGAGAGCAAAATTATACAGCGAGGTATCTGTAAGTGGTCTGAATTCTTCAGTTTGGGCCAGATGGGAGTGCTAGCCCTGCTTATAAGGGAAAGGCTGCTGCTGCCTGTATTCTACCCAGATGGGCCAAGAACTTTATGTATTAATGGAAAAATGAAGTGAGAGGCTGCCAGCAGTCTCAGGCATTGGATATTCTTATACTATTGTACATCCCGTGTTTAAATACAGCCATCAACCACAAAAATAAGATTGCATTTAAACGGCGAGGTCATAGGAACAAATCAGGCCTGTGGAAGGTCAAGATGGGTGCCAGAGATCTTTGGGGTGACTACAGCATTGAAGCACCAGGCTGCTGCACCCCAAGCACCCAGGAGGCTGCAAGACCCAGGTCTGCCGAACAGGCAGGAGACAGACACATCCCACAAGCGGCATCCCACAAGCCTGCAATGCATTTCTCTCATTTTACCAGCTTTATGTTTAGTTAAAGCCCGGGAAGTCCTCAGAAACAGACAACCTCCTTACAGCGCCTCAGTTCCACCCTATTGTCTTTAGACATAGTCTGAAGCCACTGGAAAAAGACCCATCCCATCCCTCCAGGAGGTCTCAAAACCCCTGGGCTGCACATTCCTGCCAGCACCACACAAAAGCATCAAAGCCCGCTCCCTTCACTGTCTGCAAGACAGCGTAACAAACAAGCTGCTCTACCAGTGGTAGAACTAACAGAAACTAGTTCCTCGCAGATTTGTACCCTCTGCCCCCCGGCTGCTTCCCATCCTGGCCTCCCACAGCCATGACCACATTCCCGCGCACCATGTCCCCTGTCACGGTCCCACCGGGCAGAAGGGAGCACATGCTATGGCCAGACCGTTCCCTCCGCATGCTCCATACAGAGCGTGTAATTCACCAGTCCTGACCGCCTTGCCCTCTATGAGGCATCAGCTGCATCTCTCCCCACAGGCCCCCTGCCATTTTTCAAGAAGCTTTTAGGAAGGCGATAGCATTACAATTCTACCAACTTTTAAATGCAACTGAAATTACCGCTTGTTTTGTAAGAGTGCACGCGTGGGAAGGGATTGTCACAGCATATTCACATAAAACTTGTTTCCTTCACAATTTAGTCTAAAAACCTCTCTTGTGTGCAATCCCTGGAGACTTCTTTGCATTAAGAAGTTACATTTCCCTCCTTGAGCCTACAGATGAAATGCAGAAGAGATCAAAAAACACCCAGCTCCTGAAATTACGGCATCATGTATCTTCCTATGCTGCACATTCAGATGAAGGAAAGAAAAAAAGGGAGCCATTCCCCCACTGAAAATACAAACATCTTAAATCAGGTTCAGAGAAACTGGCAGTATAGCAAACTCCTCAACTGGAGCAGACTGAAAGCACCGTGGCAAACAGCAGAGAAGGCCAGTCAAAGCTTCAAACTATGCCAAAGCATCCTCATTTTACTTCTCAAGGTTTCTTTATAACTACAGCCAACATTTCTATTCAAAGCTCTAGACAGTTGCAGCCCTATAAATTCAGTTCTACTTGCTCCTTCTTTCTGCACACTTGGTAACAACTGCTCAGCCCAAGTATAAAGAGATTAAAACCCAACTCCCTTGAGCTACACAGTCATACAAACCTTTTAAGAGCATGATTTTTACAGCCAGATTAAGCCAATCTCAAAGACCACACTATGAAAGGGAATCACCCTGTTCTTTCCCCTCCTGCTCCCAAGCATCCCCACCTCATCTCTTACATGTGCAGTAAGGATCACAGAAGAACATGGCAAGTCAGATCAGCTTGCTGATCCTCCTGGAAACTAATCCCTCAAAAAAGAGAAGGATTAGCTTCATGAACAAAGGTGGTCATGACAGACCACGTAATCCCAAACACCTGTACATGGGAGAGTGCAGGACCACATAGCTGTAGTCAGGGAGAAGGCAGGGCTACTCTTTCAATGAAAGAATAGTCTCAGATCAGCTCAAATCAATGATGAAACTGCAACAGGAGCTTTGCTGACAAGCCTCCTTCTTAGAAACTACCTATCCTTGACCTTCATGCGTTTCAGATCCTGTTACACAGACACCTTTAACACTGCTTCAAGATTCAGAGTTTTTACTCCCTTGAAGAACCAAACAAGAAACATCAAGCAGTCATCTGAGGCAGCAGAAGAAAGCCTTATTCCTGACCACATTTCACAGCTTTCTCATGCCAAAATATCTCTAATATTGTATGGTCTAACCAGACACAGCTGATATTTGTTCATACTTATTTCTTCATCCCTCAGAAACAAGGAACACTTCAAGTCTGCTGCTGCTCTGCCAATGACTGGACCTGCTTAAGTGAGGTTTCATGAGCAATGGGATGCTCTATGGATACTAGCCACAAGTGCCCAAAACCAAGCTGTCATGCTTGGTCTATTAATTATTTGCACAACTGAGAGAATGCAGGAGGGAAAAGGCATTTTTATCACTTAAATCTACCCACACTTGATAGCTAGTTTTCAGATCAGTAACTGGGGAGGACCTATAAAAAGAGATGCTAATGGTTTTTTTTCCCCCACTGTATTAGCAAAACCACACATAGACCCCTTCTGTTTTCAGTGCTTTGGATTTGTGACCTCCAGGGCTTTCAGACAAAAAGCATTGCTCTTTGCTACAGGCCCATACACCATTGTCACAAAGAGGTGCCAAGGATTTGACAAGACAAACTGCAGAAAGTATTGGCTGACACCAATTCTGGAGAGGATGCTGATGGTAGGATGAGGCATGTAGAAGACTTCACTATTAAGCATGCTAAAAATACAGATCCTCTGTCAAAGCCATCCATATTTCAGAAATGTTTCTGCTTCTCCGCCTGATGCTACAGCCTTCAACAACAAGATCTGTACACGTTCAAGAGCTGAGAGACTCTATCCCAACTTGGAATATGACCCAGCATCAATGATTAATGCTTTCATTACCTCTCAGCTGGGTTACAGCATGGTGACATTGACAGCACAAGACTTCAGCTTTTAAGAAACTCCAAATCACCGCTGCAGTTCTCCACACAAACGGCCAAGCAGGTCCCAGGGTAAACTTTTATACAGGTCATAATGCAAAACACGCTGCTCTTGAAGCCACAGATCATCACAAACTTCATCACTTTTTGGGAGTGCTAGGCACATGCTTACTTCAAATACTCCCAAAACAAATAAACAAAATGAGAAGTGAAACCTTTCTTCTACTTTAAAAAAAAAAAACTGAACAGAAATCTTATCTTCAAAAGCTAATCTTGAAGGAGTATATATTGCTTTTCCTAAAAAGGATAGAACAAATGTCATCTCATTATATTAGTCACATATGTCTAATGCCTTAAAGGAAAGCACCCAAACTATGACTGCAGAAGATAACATTGTGCGTGTATATAAAATATACATTTGTGCCAATATATTACATATCTATATATTAACTTGACCAAAACTGAAACATAACAGACTCCTAAACTTTCTAGGCAATGACCAAGAACAGTGAGGATTTTGCAGCACTAAAACTGTCACAGAAGTGAAGAAAGGCCAAGGAAGGTTGCTGGATTTGCAGCGCATCTTCCCTGGGCCAAAAACCAAGTCTTCAGGCACTAGCACTACCGCTTGCAGTGTAAAAATGTTTGTGTCAAAATGAAGCTTGTAATCCTCCTGGGTGAAAAAACAAACCTCCTAAATCCCATCCCATATGAAGACAGCATTGCATCAGTCAGAGTCTATTGAAAGATAGCATTGGTGCCCTAAGGATTACTTGCAGCTTTAAAGCAGCACGAGGAGAAAAAGAAAAAAAAAAAAAAAAAAAAAAAAGTAAAATATGCTGGAATTTCACACAGATGCTGCTGCATGGAAGGCTGTTATCAGCTGCACAGAAAGGCACTGCACAGAATCAGGACAGAAGAGTTGAACACATGCAAATCAGAGATTGAATGAGATTGCTTCTCTCCCCCACTGCTCTTCAATCAGATCAGGAGGATGAAGGAAAGAGACGGAAATCTGCTCCCTTCTGGAAACAGTCAAAAATCTCCTGGGGGAAGAAAAAAGAGGGAAGGAAGAAAAAGGCTTCCTTTTCAACTGCTGCCATTACTAAAACCAAACCAGGTATAAATGAGAAACTCCAAAACTTAAAATCTTGACCACACAAAGATAGTGTAGTATGCCCCCAAATTCTGGTGATGGCACTTCTAGTTCTTTCCTGCATCCTAGAAGCCATGTATTACAATAAGGCCTAGCTTCTCAACTGAGTACATGTAGGCCTCACCATTTATGAGTCCCAGTCAATCAGCTTTTGAATTTACTTCTGGAAGGGCTGGATGCTTTTGCCCACAGCAAAAATACATTTGCAAGCCCCGTGTGCTAATGGGGAAGTGCAGCCCCAGGCTTTCTCTCTGTTGCTGCAATGAACACCACTGCAGGCTTCAGACCCTTGCAACTTGTCTCCCTTCCACTCAGCCAACCTTAAGCAAGAGAGGAAAGTTTGTTTCAGGTACTTCCCTGTCCTCTTTTGGCACCTCTCTCCCCACTCCTGCCTGTACGAAGGACAAAACAGGCGACTTTACCCACCGTTCCCCTCCTTCTAGCCTTTTTGATTCCATAACCAGTCAATAACCAGTCAATGCTCATGGACACATGCAATGATCTAGGCCTTCCTGGGGTTTCTTTTGCTTCTCTCTCCATTAAATCCGTTCAAGACTCCTCTGTTGCTTTCTGCAGAGAAATCACCACAAGCAGTATTGCAGCCATCACTTCAGAGGCAACAACATACTCCACTGCTCTGGGCAGAAGAGTCAAAGCAGGGGAAAGAAAGACAGCATAACCTTCCCTCTGGGTTGCCCACCACAGCCACACACCGACCGCAAACTGAGGCTGGGGAGATGAGCAGTGTCTCTGAAAGCCTTTTCCTTTGGCTGAGGGGACAAAGCATTCAGCAGGAAAAGCTTTCGTGCAGCCAGCAGAAAGGTACATCCCACCGGCATCCAGCGTTTGCACTGGCATGAAAGGACCGGGTTTCTCTCTAGAAGAGAGCTCTGTTTTCTCCAGCATCTGTCAGACCCCAGGGACCCCTTAGCATTTTATCAAACACTAAAATCCTAGAGGACTGTAACAGCACAGGATTAAAAAAAAAAAAAAAAAAAAAATCCAGTCCCTGCCACTTTGTATTCAATAATTTACATACCACCTTACTACAGAAATCAGGTTTTGAGGGAAATTATTGGTCACAATTCCAATTATGACCCCTATTTTGCCCACCAGATACACTAGTTTTTAAATATCAACATAAATACTACACAAAAATTCAATCCAACGTCAAGGCTGATTTATTCATCAAAACCACCAGAAGGAGATTCTGGACAAAGAGGATGAGACAAAGAAAGAGCTGATTTACATGATCCAATTAGAGGTGAAAAAACACTCCTCTGTGCAGCCAGGAGAAGGACCTGAAACTCCATCCGACCCTGTCAACCGGGACCAGAGAGCACTCTGGTCAAAGGAAGCTTCCCCAGGGACCAGCCACCTGCTGTAATTGCTTAAAAAAGAAAATACAAAGCAACAAAGCAGAGGATCAACACAATGAAGATGGTACCAAACGTACACCCAGAAGTTCTTGCAAAGAGAAGTGATAACCTCCTCCAAAAGTATAAAATGTGCCTTAGCTAGCTTTCATGAGTTGTCATAATGTGAACAGTAGAGATCTTTTAAACGTTTAACAAAAAAAATATTCAGATTAGTACGAATAACATCATAGGCAAATGGGAAATGGTTTCCATTAGAACAATAAAGGAAACACTTCCTCTTAGAAAATGTGAAACATGATTGCTTTTTAGTACAACCACCCCTGAAAGCTCAAGATGCAGAAAAGAGGAGAACCTCAAATTGTATGCAAAAAATAAGGATGTGGTTTGCTGAGAAATCCACGCCATGAAGATGAAACACAGATAGGATACAATACCAGATATCGCATGCAGAGAGATGGGAGAAAAAGATTAGGACCTGGGAGTCCGGGCAGACTTTGGCACAGCTGTAGGGCAGAGACAGATATAAACACACACAAACCTGCCAACGACCCTCCCAGCAGCAAAAGGGCCAGTGCCCACCCATGCTGCAGATGGAATGACCACGGGGCAAACCAGTCCCACCGACACGGGGCTACAGAACCCCAGGTTGAGCCTGGCGCAGCCACCCCCCCTTCCCCAGCCCTGTTCCCCCAAACACACATGGAGCGGGGTGCCCCAGGGCAGGCGCAGCAATGAATTCATCACCGGGTGCTGGCAGGGTGCCCCAACATGGGCAATTCAATAGGAATAGCAGGCCAAGGAGGACTGAATAATTCAGGCGCTCCGCTCACTTACGCCGCGCCGAGGAAAGACGAAGCCAGATTGTATCACCTTCAGCCACCCCGTGCGCCTGCGGTCAGGGTCAAGATGGGAAGCCACGCGGGTGGACAAGCCACACATGGGTGGGCAAGCTCCGCACTGCCCAGGAAAGCTGCCAGCGTGCCAAACCGTGCCACGCCGGCAAGAGCTGGCAAGCCCTGCCTGCCCTTGCCACCACGGGAGCAGAGCGGCGAGGCGCCACACAGCACCGCTTGTTCCCCTCGCACACAGCTCCCTGTGTCCCGCCGGGAAGGGAAAAGCCACGGGGAGGGTCATGTGCTCTCCATCAGCCCGGCTCCCAAAGCTTAAAGCAGAAGAGGATGGAGGCTAATCTCGCACAGCCACCGCTCTGCCCTAGGAAAGGCTGGCATTAGATTATTCTATCAAAAATAGGAGAAGCTGAGGGAGGGGAAGAGGGATAAGGGAAGACAATGGAAAAGTGTTGAGGATACAAAAACTGGTAACCTTCAAAGTGATGGGGTTACTGAGTCAACATTGCATCATGCAGCAGAGGAAGCAGCTTTTGGAAAAAATCCTGTCTGCCAGTCAGTAACATCTACTGATGACCAGAAGCACACAGAAACACTGGGGAGAGTCTGTGTCTCCCTCACCCAGACTGAAAACAGACACTGATTACAACTCAGGACACTCTAGAAACACAATTTCTTCTTGCCACCAACATGAACATGAAACCCTCAAGAAGGGCAGAAATTATCTCTGGATTTCTTTCCTCCCCTTTCCACAATAACACATCTAATGCTGAAATTGTTCTGCCAGATCTCGAGTCTTGAGGCCAGAAGAGAACTAGCAGATCAACCTGATGTTCTGGGTGCTCTGATTTTTAAGGCATGCATCCCCCAGCACATGCTGCAACACGGCAAAAATGCCTCCAGCACATAATGAGCGTGTTCCCTCCTCCTCCAGCTCAGCAGCCAGCTTTGCCCCAACACCAGGTACCCCATGTTATCCCCCCGCCAGAACAAGAGCATGCCGAATTGGCCAGGGCATGAACAAACAGCGGTTACAGCAGCTGATGGCAAGACGCAGAGCCTCACCACATACCGGGCAGCTGATAGCAGCACTGAGTCAGTCTTCCCCATGAGGAGGTCTCCACACGGTTTCTGCTCTTGAGGACTTTCCAACCAACTGATGCGGCACCAAGCACATGACGCGGTGGCAGCACTGGTGCTGTCCTGGCGAGCTGAGCTTCCCGGCATCGCACTACGGCTCACGGACACGCTCCAGCAAACAGCGTGTGCAATGGCACCGTACAAGGCTAAGCAGATGGAGGAAGATCAGGTCCACTGTGCTCAGCAGAAGCCCCAGCAGGTAGAAATTAAAAAAGAAAAAAAACAACCACAACAACAAACAAACAAAAAGTTCTCATTTGCTACCTACTCCTTTTCCTGTACAGGCAGACAGGGCAAGGCAACTTAAGCAGAGATGTCTGTCCCACTACAGATCTCCCTGGGGCCTGCCAGGACTTAGACTGTAGTTCAGCAAAGAACTCCAAACCGAACATGCAGCCCCAAGTAAATCCTCACAAGCCTGGGCTCCAGCAGCAGCTTATCGTCACTGCATTTTTTTTATATTTTTAAAGATCTTTTTGTCACTCTACTGACTGTCACAAAGGTAGTATTTGGAATGTACAAATCTGCTATAAAAACCATGCAGAGAGAAAACCTTAACAACTGTATTTTAGATGAATACAAAGTTAGCACAGAGCATATTTAGACCAAGCCTTTTGATGCTTCAGATCATACTGTACAAACACCTGCAAACCAGTAGCTCTTCCTTTGTAAACAGAGGCAGGATAAGAGAGAGGGGGGAGAAGAGTATGAAGTCCCTCTCAGTCTAAATCTCTCGTTCCTTTTAACAAACAGAAATTACTGCGTCATTAGATTTAGTGGCAGTACCTAAAACCAAATCAGATTTGGCAAGAGGAAAAGAAAGCTATTGCCTCCTGACATTTGCAACTTCGAGTATATTACACCAGCTCCTCCATTTATATTTAGTGCACCGGTAAAGAAAGCAGCAGTCTCTAATTAAACAGGCGCAGCATAATCTTTACTGAGGGATCAAACGCACCAGGAACCTTCCCCTTCCCGGTACGTCAGCTCCCTGGGAAGCCGGGTTCTCACACACTGCGGAAACCATCCCGGCTGAGTGAGTCACCACTGCCATCCCAATGGGCACGATCTGCAGGGCAGCTGGAAACCCCCGCTGGGAGATCAACAAAACAAGGAGAGAAATACAGACAAGGTCCTGATTTTGCCTGCTCCAAGGGGTTTGTTTTATTCTTCTCACTTTGTCTGGACCACCAGCCTCTCTCACGCCTCCTGGGACTGTCTCACCATTGAACAGGACCACGACCATTGTTTTAGCTTCACCAACACCATGATGAACTCTAGAAGCCAGAAGAAACTCAGGTGATGTGCCTCTTGCTGGCCAGGGAGGACCTCCTGGAAGAGCTCCTGTGCAGTGAAGTCTCAGGCCATTTCCTAGCACAAGGGAAATGGAAAGCAGCACAATTTGGAAGGGACAGAGGGTTGCAATTGAGGGGTGCAGGGCTCCGTCAAACACTGCCAAAGCAGTTTTTGATATCCCTGAGCTTTTACAGAAGCTGCAGACTTACAGCTCTCACCTGCTTCCCCAACTCAAATCTTTCAAGGAGTTTAGTGATTCCCTACAAGCTCCTCACTATAAAACGTTCCCCATTTTTCTTATGTTTGCATTCAGCAAAAACAATCCTGGCACTGCTTGAGCACATGCTGCCTAAATTCAGTGAAAAATATGAAGGATGCAATTTTCCTTTAGCTTTAAATTCACTACAAAAGCACGAAAACACAGCTTATGGCCATATGGCCACATGATACCTGCAGATACACAGAGGTCTACACACAGGTCCATAATCAAAATGTTCTGGCCTTCTACTGGTGCAGCAGCACACAAAAACCAGCAAAGCATCCTGAAGCATAACTGACCTCAGTTTTCATAACTGATCCTCCTCACTCCAAGAAAACTGGAGTTATTTTATATTATGACCTTCAACCTACAGGAAACAGCAAAGTAAGAGCCGAGGAGAAATATTTACAGAGAGGAAACAGCTGGAAAGGGGCCAGATGAGTATCTTCAACATGTACAAAGTTTTCTAGTTCTCTGTTTCAGTTTCTGGGCCAGCTGAGAGCCACCAAGCAGCACTGCACTGCCGCCAGCTGCAAATGTGAATCTCAGCCCGGAGACTCCCCTTGACAATCAAAGGAAGGGTAGGAATCTCTCAATGAGCCTGCTCAGGAGGTGGAAATACAGCATATTTGGCCAAACCTCATTACAGGGCATCTCCGGCCTTTCCTCTGCTGCTTGCTCATTGTGACAGCCAATCTATCCGTCACACAGCTCATCAGCATGCAGTCGCCTGTCCCCCCCTGCCCACACCCTCCCCATACACTCCCCAGCATGCAGCAGTAATTGCCTTTCCTATTAGCCCACAGCGACAACAGCTACCATGGCAACTAGCAATGATTTTAATAAGTTTGGTCTGTTTTCAAGGGCAGCACGCGCGTGCCGGCACATGAGCGCGTTGCAGACGCGCGCCGAAGGGAAGGAGGGCCTGCCATCAGCTACAAAGGCAGAGTTGAAAACACAGTTAATTGGAGAAACCGCAGATGAACATTTATCCCCCTCATCTGCAGGAGGAGAGGACAACCGCTTACTCCTAAAGCAGCGTGGGTGTGAGAGCTCAACAGCGGCATGGCGGTACTAAACATGCACAGGGCTCTCCTTGCGAGAGCTGCAGATGCTGCCCAGGTGACAGAAGTGATGTGCAGCTGCACCGTGAGTACAGCGTGCCATGTTCATGTATGTACTGCTGCTCTCAGCACCGGGGAGATGGGCACAGCAAGCACTTGACAGCACCCTCCCTCTCAAAGGGACAGCAGAGGCAACCCAGCTTCTTCAACAGCTTCTCTTTCTACAATACTACCAGAGTGTCCTCTCAGGTCACTCTCTGAGTCTCCTGGGCTCCAGAAAGTCAACATGTAGTTACTGGTTTTAAAAAAAAAAATAAAAGTCAGCGTTAAGGAGAAAAGTTTTGCCATTGTTGCTGCGCGCATACACAGAAAACCCCTGCTGATTTACAGCTTTACTTTAGCCCTTCAGCATCTGGGGTTACCTGTCATGGCCCCAGCTACAAGCATCTCTCCTGCCAACTGCACCCACAGGCAGGATCCTCCCAGCACCTGCACCTTTCCAGCATGCCACAGCCCCCAGGACACCCTGACTCCCCAGGCAGCTGCTGGTGCCCTGTGTCCCTTGCTCCCAGCACCACGGCACAGACATCAGGTCTGTGGTACCTCAGGCTAATCCGCAGATCAGTTTAAACTGCCACGGAAGATGCAGCTGCCATACACCAAGAGCAAGGCTGTGAATTATGGATAAACTACTCCAATACCTGGCAGGATCCAAAAGGCACAATCTCACACCCTTCCCCAAACAAACAGTGGTTCACAAGCTATCCCCTCTTTTTAAACATGACCTAGCAGGCAGACAGCCACAACAACCACCACAGTGGAGTCAGCTGAATTTAGTGATAAACTTCCTTCTCTTTGGCATTACTCATTTTCTATGACATCATGAAAAAGAAACGTGAAGCCAAATGGAGAGCAGAGGGAAAGGATCCCTTCTTTCAGCAGCTCTTTACCATCAGACCAGCTTAGCCTCAAGTTTAAGGTTTCATACCAGGCACCCCAACACAAGGAGTCACTACACAGGGACTGTTCCTGCTGTAGATACCTCATGGTCACAAGCCCTTGGTGGCCCAGAGCAAAGGGGTGTTATCAATCAGACCAGCCTAAGCCAGGTGGCAAAGCATAACTTTTGTACTACTATTTTTTTTTCCCCAAAGCCTCTTGAAGGTTTGGCTTAATCAGCTGTTTGTCATTCACTTATCAGCTGCTACAAAGGGACACCTTCTGCTATGCAAACTGCACCAAATCTATAAACTCCATGTAAAAAACTTGAGGCAAACAGACAAGTAAAGCAAGAGTGGCATAGCAAAGCCCAGATTTCCAAATCAGCTGTACCGTATCATCCCAGCCTCACAAGCTATGCAGACTCATGGGAGAGGGCATTAAAAAGAGAGAGAAATCCGTACAATCTCTTCCACCATACCATGTATTTTGCACAAGCCTAAAGAAAATATGGATGCAGATCCATACACGTATTTAATTTTAAGTGAATTTTGGTGCTAGGAAAAAAGGCTGTAGTTAAAATTCTGCAGAGAATACATTGTGCTAACATGGCAAGCTGAGGCAGCATAAGATGGTAGAAGTGTGCAGGTCACCATGCATTCCCACCACTCTCCAAGGACCATCCTGAGATGGAGTGGGCAGCAGTCAAGCAAGGAGGCCACCTACTTGAACCTAGGGGAGGAAGGATGGCCAGTGGAACATAGTGCCCTCAGATTTCTGCTCCTCCACAGGCGACCCAGTGTTGTTTCATTCCTCTGCGCATTTTCTCGCACCACACTTTTCTTCCTAACATGAATGCTATGCAATCACACGCATTAGGATTTAAGAAGGGCTCAAATCCGTGATAACAGAGGCTAGGCTAAAGAATACAGGGTTATTTAACCGCTGAAAACAAAGGATTAAATCTATGAACAGGAACCAAGAGATCTGTTTTGATTCCTGTAATGCTATCTGCCTTGAACAAACTCTGGATACATTAGTGTCTGGCTAGTCCGTACATGACAAAAAACCTCACACTACCTAACTCGCTTGAGTGACTGAGCCCCACTGGAAGTGGTGGGGGAAAAGGACTTTTGGGAACTTCCTCCATTCCCTTTGTCTGACTGTGAACCTCTCCCCTAAGCAACAACACTACTTCATTTTGCTGTACATCCTTCCGTTCCAAACAGCACGTGAAAACGATGCTCCATCCTTGCCAGATTCATTGCTGCCCAGGGGGTTAAATACAGCAGCAATGAATTGACCAGTCTTGTTAATTTAATTCAGCTACATGGGAAATCTGTAAACAAAAGCAGAAGTCATGACAATACTGTGAGAGGGCTCTGAACACAGGATTGTATAATTTGCATCTGGTTATCACTGCTAACCGTGCAAGGAAGAAATTTTCCTACTGGACATTTTACATTTTTACTGTTTCAGCTCTTCCAGGGAAGAAGAAAGTTTCCTACAGGCACATCTTTTTTTCTACTCTGCCAATTAGCTTCACACATAACACGCTAAATTAGCATTTGACAAGATGCACTTCCAGCAACTCCAACCCAGGGCTAATTTAACAGCAGCCAGAGGTGACAAGTCTCCCTCGAGTCCCCGGGGGAGGCAGCACCACCTGCCCAGACTCTGCTGGAACTGAGCAGGCTTCAGGAGATGAGCGATACCGTGTCCCACCTTCCCTTCCCATTGCAATCTTATTTCCACCATGCATATGTTCAAATGCGTCCTGTACAAAATTCATCATATTTTTTTCTAGCAATTTTATGGAGATAGTTGCTTCCATGATGAGCACTACGCAGTTACCATCTGTAGGCAAGCAGGACATCCAGAGAGTGAAGCTAACCATTCAACAGTCTCTGCACCCCAGGAATAGAATCGTACAATCACCTGGGTTGGAAGAAACCCTCAAGATCATCGAGTCCAACCATAACCTAACTCTAGCTCCAAACCATGTCCCTAAGTATCTCACTTACATGCCTTTTAAATACCTCCAGGGATGGTGACTTTACCACTTCCATGGGCAGCCTGTTCCAGTGCTTCACAACCCTTTCCGTGAAGAATTTTTTCCTAATATCCAATCTGAAACTCCCCTGGTGCAACATGAGGCCATTTCCTCTTGTCTTATTGCTTGTCACTTGGGAGAAGAGACCAACACCCTCCATGCTACAACCTCCTTTCAGCTACTTGTAGACAGCGATAAGGTCTCCCCTCAATCCATACAAGACAAAAAAAAAAAAGTTACCTAGGAATTAAAGTTGAGAAGTGATCTATTAAGCAGTTCTCCACCTCTTTGTGTGACTGTATCCCTCATCAAAATCTCGCCCAGGAAGTCAAAGGCAGAGAGAGCCTTACAATGGTAGGAACAATGCCACATGTTCACTCCTGCCCAATGGGCCCAGAGATTTAGGGATTGTCTTTAAAACTCTACTCTGGAAATGAAAGTAAAAATTGCTAATCCCAGAATCAACCAGACAGATCTACAAACCTCTGCAAACTCCCAAGAATTCAGGCATCGAGAAATTGGTGACCTAGAATAAGAAACTGATCAGGAGAATGGACATAAAAATTGTATTTCAGACTAACTCTGAGGATCAAGTAAAGGACACAAGCCAAACAAAACACTTGATACTACTGTGCAATCAAGGCTGGTCAGTTTGTCCACTGTACCACACCTTTTCCAGAGTATTTGCATCATCTCTTTATCAAACACCAAATCCAAGAGAAGCAACCCTACATAATACTTCACAATAGATACGGGAGCCCAACCACTGAGATTTTATCCTTATTTAAGAGGCAAATGTAGACTACAGAGTTCATAGAGGAGCTTGCTAATGCCTTGTCAGCAACAGCGACAAAACAGCTGAGACCAGACATCTTGGAATATTTCAGTGCACACAGGAGCCAAAACCTCACATCTCCTGCTACACGTCCCCAGGACGGTTAGGGACTGGCACTAACTCGGGTTAACTGTCAGCACGTTCACGTCATAGCCAGAGGGTTCCTTGTTCTGAGGGGTCAGGACCACTCTCCCCAGTTTGCCTGCAACCCCTACACCAACAAATACCAAAACCCAACAGAAACAGGAGCATTTTTATCATAGGGTGAACCAGACCTAGTGAAGTGCTATTCACTCCCCATCTACATGTTAAAATCAGCAGACTGGCTAATCTTTTCCCTATAGATAGAGATGCCTCAGCATGATAAGGAAGGAAAACGAAATCACCAAAGGTGAAAAACAGTGTCTGGTACATAACAATGCTCTATCGAATGCTGCACTGCAAAGCAAGCCAATCTCCCTATCAGACTTCAACAGAGCTGCCAAACCCTGCCCCACAAAGCTACTAAGACTGTAAGCTACTTCTATGGTCAATGCCAGCAGTAATCATGAGTTCCAAAAATGAAAGAAACTTTAAAAAAAAAAAAATAATCAACACAAAATCTATCTTCCTGTTTTCACTGGAAAGGTCATGCCTATTTAAGGAAACCTTCCCAAGCAACATGGACATGCTCCATCTACATCCATCAACTAACAGCCCAGAGTTAAGTGTAATCACTCATCAAAGAATTCCTAGTCCTAAAAGGAGTCATGGTCCAAGCTGCGAATCCAACCCATGCTCCTCCTGGCATGCAAAGCAGTCACAAATACCTGATACCACTCAAGATGAAAACATCATCTCATTGACCAGCAGAGGAGGAATTCTTACTCACCCCTTTAAGCACTGAATAATAAGAGGAAAACACACAAAAAGTCTCACAGCCCCTTCATCTATTCTAGTCATCACCTTCCCCATGGGAAACATCTATCCCCAGGAGAACCTACACATTGGTCACTGTCTGTCTGAAAGAGATATGCTTGCATATGTTCTCAACCTTATAGACTGAGATTTCAGGACAGAACATGAAGCA
Organism: Caloenas nicobarica; assembly: GCF_036013445.1. NCBI lineage: Eukaryota > Metazoa > Chordata > Aves > Columbiformes > Columbidae > Caloenas > Caloenas nicobarica. The sequence continues at coordinate 38,978,149 of NC_088245.1, forward strand.
TCAAGAATTCTTAGCGGTGCTAATTTGTGATTTAATGACAGAGAAAAGTTATTTTTCTGAATCTGCAGTATTTGGCACTGACCACATGATGCTCCTGTTGAAAGATGACAGATCAGGCAAGATGGTGAAGTGCAGCATATCTTTTCTGGAAGGATGCAATCAGTGTACAGAGGCACACACAAAAACCAGACCTAACTACAAGCATCATTTCAATTTCCGGGCACAGCCACAAACAGACATATATATCAGATAACTGGTCAGACAACACATACTCAAATGCCAGTCTCATTCACCACACCCAGGGCCATCACAAGAGTTGAGTTCTTGGACAAGACTAACTCACAGGTCAGAAGTGGCATTGGAAGAAGGAATGAACAGATTGAAACACTACAAAGAGGTAAGTCCCACTGTGCCCTCTTTATTTGAAAATTTAAATCCACAGTTGGTCCATTTCCTTTTTTCTTCCCCTTCTCTTCTCCAAGGCTTTCCATGGCCCATGGTTGACATACAACCATCACATGGACAGCACTCTTCACAAATGCCTCTGTCAACCCCTGCTGATTCCATCCCACCGTGGCAAACGGTAGCCTTGCCTCTGCTGTTTGTGACTGTGACCTCTCAGCCCAGCTCTGACAACATGAGGCACTTGGCATGCAGACCACCACTCTGGGGGAAATCTAGCCCAGGAAGTCAGAAGTTTCCAAGAAGTGCTCAGCTATAAAGGTCATATAGCTGTTACGTCCAGCTGGCGACATTAGCAGATGCCAGGTCTCCACAGGATTCGTGTGAGCACCGGAGAGGCCTCCAGCCTCATCTCCCCTCACTTCAAGGCAACAAGAGTTCCTAGAACACACGTCGAGGTACAAAGTGTGGCCAGATTGGTCTTTATCTCCTCTTGGGAAAAAACAGTGGAATGGGGTGTTTTTTCCTCCCCTACAGCTTTATGCTACTTCCAGCGTCATAGTCTGACAATCCTGGCAACAAGATAGTGCATCTAGTCAAAAATCCTGGTCTTGTTCTCCAGGGCTCTCTGCGGATGACAGAGCCCCAGCCATACAGCACGTTTCTGGTCCCTCTGTTTCTCAGCGCTGTACTCAGCTAAGAAGAAGAGAACAGAACCAAACACCCATGCAGAAGCAATAAAAAGCAGGCAGTGACAGGACGCATCAGGGGTGAGTTATTTCAACAAGCAAAAGGAAGAAGATACCAAGTCCATGATCACCCAAGTACTTTTCACCTAAGACACCTGAATCCCAAGTAGCAGGATCCTTTTGCAGCCCAAATGCTTCACAAAGTCTCCCCAGCACAACGTGCCTTTGCTCGCCTCCCTCTGCTCCCCAATAACCCACAAGCACCCACACTAAGACCTTTGTCCCCAGGGAGGGGAGAGCCGCCAGTGCCACACACACCCAGTGCAGGGAACGGGTCAGGAGCTGGTTCCTGCCCTTCCTGTCCACACAGCAGCTTTCTGCTTGCTAACAGACCGAAACACGCTTTTAACTCAAAAGTCAATGGCCGTGGATTTAAAAACACCAGCTACAGCTACCCATGTTTCCTCATGTGCAGGGATATTACAACAAATCAGGCTTACATGCTATTTTTTCCTGACTCCCGCTTCATTCAAGCCTAGGAAGTGCTGTGTTCTGAGCAGGAAAAACGGCTACAGAAACCCAAAGGTATGTGGTTTTGGAGTTAAAGACAAGTAATATCTCTTTTACTTAAAAAGACAGATTTCAAACCTCATCTTCCAAGTAAAGTTTCACTACAATGATCACCAAGTTACTTATTCAAGCTTTTCTGCTGTTTTTTTTAAGATGAAAACAACACCACTTTACATTTGCCCGACACGACACACTTAAGGATCAGCCCCTGGAAGGGGTAGGTATTCGTATATACAGTGGAAGTTGTAAAGAGCTGTAGATCAAGGATTTAAACATTACCAAAACCCCACCAGCAACAATAAAAAATACAAATAAAAAATAAGTCAGGTTACAAGTGTCAATGGGATTTTTGCAAAACTGGTCTTACTACCAGTACCTCAATTCCCCATTTCTACAAAAAGAGATAATATACCTTTTCTACCTCTCAGGAAAACTGCACAAATAAGATCACTAGTATATACGAAGCACCCACACCACAGTGGTGAGTACCATAGAAGAGACCATTAAAAATTAATAGTTCTGTATTCAGATCTGCAGTAAATTCGATTTGAGGTCACACATGAGATGAGATGAAAAGAAAGAAATGAAGTAATGAATAGCTCTCAGTCCAAGGCCTGACCTCACACCCATTTTAACTGATAACAAAACTGCTGCTAGTTTTAATAGCGCCTCAGCGAGCGCTATCCATTTAATCACTTATGGAGATGAAGTAATCTCTAAAAACATAAAATGTACGACCACATAATTAAGACCTCACACGGTGCCTTCTTGTCACATCCTCCTGCCAGGAACGAGCTCCAGCCCCTACCATGCTGGATGCACCACGTAACTAATCTCTCCTGTTTGCAGCCCGGTGCAGCACTGGTTCTCACTCTGGCACATTCTCTGTCTCCTCACCCCTTTGCACTGAAGACACAGCACCCAGCAGCTTCAGACCACCCGGCACAAATACCAACTCCCACAGCACCACCATAGCGTAACACACCTCCTCCTAAAACTGGGGGGAGCATTGAGGGCATCCTGCATTTTCACACACTTCAACTTCCAGTCCTGGACAAAACACATAACAGGATGGGCAGGAGCTTCAGAAGTCAACTGATTTCTCCTGCAGGCTGCCCAAGAGACAGTTCAGGTCTCAGCAAACCAGCAGAAGTGATGCGCACACTTGACTGCCTCAGTTTCCTCCACAATCTGGATCGTTCCTGAGGCAAATATCACACGAACTCCTGATTCCCACTCTTACACATCCCACCAGCCCTAGGACACCTGCCCACACCACGCTGCCAGCTTCCACCTCCTTCGGTATGCCCCAGGGTTCAATCTGCTGCGGCAACACCACAGCCTAGGTTCCCTTCCCTTTGGATCAACCCAGGTTGTGTGGCTGGTCCCACTCATGGGAGCAGAAGCAGCATCACTTAGAGATCGTGGTCTTTAATCCCATGAACCATGCCAGGTTACTCCAAAGTTGAGCTTTGAGAAGAACTGGTGTTTACAGGCAAGGAGAAGCACCTGTAAAACACAGTCCCATCCTGGTCCAGCTTTGCTCCAAGGCTACACAGGGCTTTTAACATGAAACAAGGATAGGAAAGAGGCCTCTGATGGACCTTCTCTCCAGGACAGGAGAGTACAACGCATAATAGAGAAGCCCTTTAAAGCACACACTTCCCCCCAATTCTTCTTCCCACAAAAAGGAAGCAAAGCCACAGAAGAGCATAAAAACAAAAAGCTGGACAGAGATGGCTCAGAAACACAATCCCACAGCAGCTGCTCTGAGAGCCAGGCCTGGCTACGCCGCCTGCAGACCCGGGGCCCCAGGGAGACGCCACCCAGCCCTGCGGCAGGGCAGAGCCCGGCCTTCCCCCGGCCCAGGGGGGCGAGCAGGCTGCTTTCCACCCCTCTCCGGGTAAGGGAACGGCAACCGCAAGCAGCAAATTATAGGCCTAGGATCCCAGCTGCAGCCTCTCCTCAGCCCACGCAGCACTAAATCAAGGCTTTTAAGTGATGCCTTGGTGGGATTTTCTTCCCAGGCATCGCCCCTGATGGTGACAACCACCCCAAGTGTCTGCAAGAATCCCCTACAGAAATAGCAGGGGGAAAGCTGTGCAGAAAGCCTCAGCTAAAAGAGCACACTCTGGTCCCCTGAAGAAACCTGAGCTGGATCCAGATCCCAGGGCCTCAAAGGCCTCTGGGGAGAATATTTTGATATTTGCAACACACAGAAACGCCACATAAGGTTGCTTCATTAGCCTCTCTATTAAAGGAAATTTAGCTATGTACAACCAGAGGGTAAAAAGTGCTGACATGTTGGGGGATTTTTTTCTCCACTTAAGCGGTGCAGGTTCTTCTCCATCTCTATGCTAATCCCTCCACTATTGCTGTGGCAATTATGAGCAGATAAAACCCAAGAAAGTTGTACAGAAAAAGCAACAATTGCTTCTAGCCCACACTCTTTGAAGTGAGCATCCAATTTTCCCGCACAACAAACCCTCCTAGACAAAGGCAAACAAGCAACAGCCCTGGGAACGCACAGCCACTTCAAAGACGTGCCAGACCGAATCCCACTGTCCTACCCAAGAGATGCAAGTTAAAGATCTCATGACCTCTTTTCTAATCAGTACGGATCACAAGTACACTCTGCCCACGCTCCAAAGGTTAGGAGGTGGCAATGGTACAGCTGATTGAACACCAATGTCGCACCAACTGAGCTGGCAGAAGCTGCCAAAGTTCCTTGCTCTGCCCAAACAGATGCTGGATCCAGCTCAAGCTCAGCTGTTGCTGCTCATTAAACAAGGGGGCTTTTGTATACAACCTTTCCTACTTTGTGGCTACTTAAATACATCACATCATTGCTAAGGAGTGAGTATCCCATTTCCTTCAGTCCAGCAAGAGATGCTAGGGGTGTTTCGATAGATGCTGTATGTAAGCATGACAAGCCAAACAAGAGAGAGACGGGAACAGTCCACAAGCCTCTTCCCCAAACATCCTGGAAACCCTCCAGAACCGAGAACTCAGGTTAGAAACTGCAGCCTACAATGGGCTCTTCTCAGCAAAGGCCACCAGACAGCAAAGCTTTCCTGCAGGAGAGGTGCCCTGGCACAGCTCAGTGGGACAGCTCGGCAGAGCTCTGACAAGGAGTGTGGTGGGTCAGGACAGTGGCATGGTCCAAGCCTGGTGAGGACTGTTTCATACAGCCCCTGCCCTCGTTGGGTTTGGCTCCTACAAACATCTCAAATTTAACTCGGAAAAAAGGAGTGTGCTCAGGAAAGTGAAGCAGAGGGAGTGGGAAGAATGCTGGTGAAAATACGCACCTTTCAAACTCGCATTTTCCTGAATTTAGAAAAGATTGCTGGCAAAATTAAATTTACTGAAGAGCAAAGGGAGTTAAGGCCCAAAATGCAGTCAAGCAGCTCTAATCCCTAAACATCGGGATTATCTCATGACAGCTACACTCCAGCGTCCACTCAATACCACTGTAGAATGTAGATCAACAGAATGCTTCAGTGAACTGGAACTCGTTACCTCTAATTGCTTCTCTCACTTCGCTTCTGGATGTCCCTCTGATCCCCCAGCCACTGCACTTCAAAAGAGCACACACACACACGCACAGAAGGACAAGTAATATCTGAGATGGGCAAATTAAATAAGAGGTTTCCAGCCAACCAAAACACCTGCCCTCTTCTTTTGCTTCATATGAAAACTAAGGTTTGCCCCACACCATGAGACAAGACAGCAGCGTGGAACAGTAGGTTTTAAAACATCTTCAACCAATGCGACCCCTAACATTTTCCAAAGGGGCAGAGGTTCCAGTGCAGCAAACCAAAGGCTTCTAGCAACAGGCTTTATTTTTCCAAGCTAACAGGGCCATGTCCTTCAGCAGCAGTCTCCAGGGGGGCACAGACCACACACAGAATCCAGTTCAGGTCTGTCTCGACTTCAGTTTGGTTTCCCTACCAGCAGTGCAAATGAAGCAGTTAGGGGGGGGTTTTTTTAATTTTATTTTCCTGCTGCCTCTTTTGCATCTCCTTTGTTCTGGTATTCCTGCTGCCACACCACAGCAGAGCCACTGAAAGCCCTCAGTGCAGCCACAGTAAAACATAAAGCTAGCACAGCAACACCGCTGCTAAACCTTCAATGACCAGCACTTCTTCGAGACAGTCCTGAAAACAGCAGTGTGAAACCCTGACGCAAAACGGCAAGGTGGAATCCCTGCTTGTGCGGTCATAGGGAGGAAAAGTTGACAGAGGGTATTTCACAGGACTTGCTCTAAACTCAGCTAGGTGGGCAACTTTTTCAAAATGCAAGGAAGAGCCCACGTTTTCTGCAAAATGCCAGCGTGCTCATGTTTCTAACTGGGAATTCTGAAAAGGAAAAATAAAAAGCATATGTCTACAGCCGGTACACATACACAGAAGGAAACCATCTCCAGTAGAGCCAGACCTCTGTTCAGCTTCCAACCTCACAACCGCAGCCATCACCTTTAAACACAAACCTCTGAAATCCAAAAAGAAATACTGACAGAGCCTGGACAGGGACTAACACATCCGGAATACTTTACTTGGGCTTTCCATTTTCCTGAATATGGCAAGAAAAGAGCCAACATTAAAGTGCTCTCAACACCTCTAAAATCCCGACTTCGGGTCTGTTTGCCAAGCATTTTCTTTGAACTGGAGTTTTTCTAAGTCTTCCCAGACTGCCTCAGGTCTAACTCATAACACTCAAATATTTAAAAAAAAAAAAAAAAAGACAAAAGCAAACAGAGAAATAACAACAAACTTAAAGGTGATTCATTATGTCTCATCACATCAGTAATAGTCTGTCCAAACAGCATCCCAGGAAACCTCATCCTGGATCCAAGGCAGGGGTCGGCTTCTAAATATTGGAACTTCATTTCTCTTCTAGAGTATCTTGGATCTCCTGTATTGCTCTGCATCTCTTTACGCAGACTGCCACACCATGAATAATAAGAGGGAGGAAAAAGCTAACCTGATTACACAGCCTTTCCACAATTTACTGGTACTTGATGTTCTCTTCTGTAAGGTTTAAAAATACACATTTCCATAGGGTCCCCCACAAGACAAAAGCTGTTATTAAATGGCCCCTTCTCGATTACAGTCCTAGTCAGGCTTCTTACTTGTAAAATCCAAACCTATCTTTGGAAATTATCAGCAGATTGATTTCTTGCTCTTTTCAGGAGAACCACAAATGGGTCATAGTTTGAACAAGGACACTGACTGTCATGGAGCACCAGCCACGTCCCTGCTCACCCCTTTCTGTGACATGCTGCCATTCAAGGTTTCCAGCCTTCAGGCTGGAAAGACTCAAGCTGGTAGAGAATGCTACAGACCATCTTCTGGCCCATGGTAGGAAGAGAAATCATGGACTTTCTTGCAGAGTGAAGAGTTATCATCTATTACATCATTATGTAGTCATGAGGGACTGATCTCAGCACCACTAGTCATCTTTATGAACCCTATGCAGACATGCCTGAATGACCACACAAGGTCACCACTCATCACTGCCACTAAAAGTTTACGTGGCCTGGATAAGGCCTAGACCACAGCTGCACTGTCTTCTCTGACCAGTCGGCGATGCTCGTGGTTGCAGAAGAGTCATTCCCACAAATACTCAGGATTATTGAGCACAAAAGTCATTCAGGAAAGAGGAACAAGGATGAGCTTCATTCACACCTTGTATTTAATTCCAACCACATATTACCCCTAGGTATAATTTTAATTCACTAACCAGCCTAGACTCCATAAAAAAGTTAAATCAAATTCAGCTTGAGGACTGAATGAGGAGTTGATTAACTCATTCAACCCCATGCAAAGCAACCGGAATATAATTTAACAGCTTTCTTCAGCAGTGTAAGCTGGCTGGTGCACCTCTAGCACCTCGATGGGGAAGACAAACATAACACTCTGGAATTACACCCCTGTCTGCATCTCCAAAGAGAAAGAAGGGATGCTTACCAGCTAGCCACATTTCTTGTCTTTCATCATGCAAGGAATAGAGGAGGAAAAATATTATTGCAAGGATAGTTTCTCTTCCATCTGTGCAACAGTGAACCTCTCCTCACAAGCAGCAAATACAGCTGCATCAACAACTGCATTTCGGTGCAGTTTCACAAGTGACTTAAGCCAATATAACGTGGGGGTTTTTTGGTTTTTTTTTTCCAGTCTTTTCTGTTAGGGACTATTTTTACCCAGATCAGCAAGCTGATCCAAATGATTTGACACATCCAAGCCAGCAAACAGAGAGCAAGCTAGTTCCTAGCTAGTATTTATAAAGTTAAAAAGCAGCAGTACCTTTGGGGCCCTTTACTTCCAAAGCTTACAGACATATCCAAATACTTGCAGGAGACATTCCTGGCTGGTGGCATTTGATTTTCGCCACTTATGGACCAGAGGGAGCTAAAAAGCAGCAGTTTGTGCTGGACCTTTTCCTCCCACGCCATGATTAACTGAAATACGTCCCAGAAGCAGATAGCAGCCATGATCCGATTTGTCCCAATCCCAACTCAAGCAGCTTTACACCACCCTCCTAACAAGATCAGTACTGGCCAAACACCATTTATCCCCCCTGATCACAGATGGATTAGATAATGAAACCCTAACTGCATAAGCTGTCTGAGCATGCTGGCCTGAGACAGCAGAAAACAAGAAGCCCAGTAAATGTAAGGGCTACTTTAAGCTTTAAGGCACACTTTGCCCCAAGTTCTTAATAACTAGCTATTATCTTATCTCCCTATAGGCTAGTTTTTATATTTTATGTTAACAGACCCCAAAAACGCTGTTAGTTTTACAGTTGCATTAGTAATTTCTATAGCTAAATGATTTATTTCAGCATCACAAGCCGCGTTCACATCCTGAACCATCAGTAAGTAGGGGTTATGCAAAGAAGAAACTGTGGCGAGCGTGGCACCCTGCGATTCCTCGCTATCAGCCCAGAGACGTGAGGTCACCAAGTTTACACAGCAACAGCCTGTGGCTCTGGAACAGGAAATAGAAAATTGACAGGATCTGCAGGAAAAACAAGGTACAGCAGTTGCTGGTGTTATTTCCAGCTTCCAGAAAGCCTGTAGTACATGGGGGGGGGGGGGGGGGGGGGAGAGAGAAAAAAAAAATCTAAGAATAGGCTCTTTATTCCTCTTGTAAGCATTACATACAGTTAAACATGGAGAATTTACTATAAAGAACCTGTTATTCCAAAATAAGGTACTTGAAAAGAATACAACACCTAAACAGAAGTCCTCAGGAAAGATAATCTTGTGTTTTGACTTCTAGGTAAAAAAAATATTGAATTTCCCAAACACTAAAGAACAGATTTTTCCTAGCTCTGATATTATTTGTAAGTTTGGCTTCAAATTCGGTATCTCTTGCAACCATGAGAAGGCTCTCCAAATAAATAAGCCACACTCTTTAACAGTAAAAAAAAAACTCAAGGGAAACCTCTGGACATAATGATGTGCGTGTGTACATACAAACATACATATATGCTTATTTTCATCTTTTATATTGAAAAGATTGAAAAATCTTTTTCATATCTACACATATGGAAAGGTTAAAATTATGCTACCAAGTAACTACAATATGGGGGTCCCAGTGTGAAGAATAGTTATACTGACTATAAACACACTTAATTTTAAAATTGGACTCTACTAGTTGCACTTGTCTACCCAACTTCTCTACTGTGTGCCAGTTTTTCACACGGAAACAAAACCCAACTTTCTGCTAAGATCCACAATTAATCCCTACCACCATTACCACCAGTATCACACATTGCTGTGCACATGCACTATCATAGCCTCATGGTTGAATGCCGCAATCTTAATATCTTGTACTATTCATTGAGCAGATAACAAAATGCTTTCCTCAATGTAAACATAGAGGGAAAGCTTTTATGTATACAGAAATTGTACTCGCTTGCAACTTAAGAAGAAAAAAAAAAAAGACAGACTGTTCTCTTAAACCCGTTCAAGTCTCTTCCTGGGCAATTTTCAGTTGATTTACCACTGTTTTACATCAACACCAACCAGTTTAACCAATAACTGCAGGTAAACCGGTGCATCCCCCGTAGCTACGCAGGACTCAGTTCGACTCCGAAGAGATGGAAGAATTTCACGTCACCATGTTCACGCACTCATTCATAATCCCTTGCAAGACACAACATATAAGCACTCCTTCAATGCTGAGCATCTTTCTTCTTGCAACTATACACATTGTCTGAGTCATACTTGACACCTGTGTGTGGGAGAAGATACTACTTCAAGGAACAAAAGAGCACGCTGGGGTTTTCGTTGGCCCTTGCGGGAGCACGAGCAGCAGCACTCGGGTGTGAAGCTCCAGCCCATATTCAGCCCACAACATCACGCTGAGAAAAAAGTGATGTCGTGAGGTAGAGAGACCACTCCGAAAGGCCAAACGTCAAACAGAAACACAAAATCCTCCTTCTGAAAGCTATTAAAAAAAAAAAAAAATCCTGATCATGCAAACTGGGGACAGCCTAGGAAATAAAAAGGGAAGATTGTTGGCCAGCATTTGGCATCTAGACGAGAATCATGTTGGAGAGGACAGAATGCTCCCCTTAGAAACTATCAGTAGCACTTACCAACCCAAGCAAAGGTGAAAACAAAACAAGTTCAGATGAATAAATCACACTGCTTCTAAAGAGCTCCAATATACTCGTCACAAGAAGCAGAAACAAACAAGGCCAGCGCAACTGCCATAATAAAACAACCCTGTACAACACCCAGACAAAGGAAAGCAGAAACACCTTGGCAGCATCACACCAGACACACAAAAGGGAACGCACCTGGAAAGAGTGATGTTGTGGGGACGATCAAAAGGTGCTGGTAGAAGACGACAGGCACGCTAAGATCCAGCCGGCAGCCCCAGTGCCGAGCTGGAAGGCGCCCACCAGACACCCCATGAGCCCTTTCCCCACTCCGGGCAGCACCTGGGATTTCTCCCGATGCGCTACGAGACACACGGCGGCGCGGGTAAACCCCCGCCGGTCCCCAAAGCCCCGCCACCCGCGGCCTCCCGCGGGTCCCCGGCCGGGGGGCGGGCGCAGAACGGCGGTGCCCGGAGCGCCGGACCCCGCGGCGGTCCCGGAGGCTCCGCCGCGGCCCCACGTGCTGGCTGCGCGCCGGGAGCCGCCCGCCGCGGGCCGGGGAGCCCCGGGCAGGAGACCCGCTCCCCGCGCAGCTCCCGGCCGCCGCCGGCGGGGGAAAGGGCCGCACGCCCGCAACCAACGCGCGGAACCCTGCACACCGAAATTAAACGCGACCCGGCCCGCCCGCCCCGCTCCCGCCGAGCCCCGGTCCGCGAGAGCCGGCGAGGGCCGGCCCGCTGCTGCCGCTACCTGCATGCCGCCGCCGTCGGCCTCCGCCTCCGTCCGCAGCCGCTTGCTGTGGCCGCCCTCGGCGCCGTCCCCACCGGGCATGGGCTGCTCCAGCTCCGGCTCCCGCTTCACGCCGCGGGCGGCCCCTCCGCCGCCGCCACCGGCGGCCAGGAGCTGCGGCTGTGGCTGCTGCTGCTGCTGCGGGGGCTGGCCGCCCTCCGCCATCCGCGCCGCCGGAGCCCCGGCCGCCCCCCGCCGCGATCGCCCCGCTCTGTCACCGCGACGCCCGGCGCTACCGGAGGAGGAGGAAGACGAGGAGGGCGAGCCCCGCGCCGCGACCAGAGCAGCGGGCGCGACGGGCTCCGACCCTCCGGAGCGCCTCGGTCACGGGCTCGGCGGCGGCTGGGGAGGGGCCGAAGCCCCTCGGCAATCTCCGGAAGCGCCGGTCGAGCCGCCGGAGCCGCGCGACCCCCACTCGGCAACCTTCGGCGGCGGCGGCGGGCGGGGCTCGGGCAGGGCGGGGCGGGGCTCGGCTCGGCGCGGGGCGGGGCGGGGCCGCCGCGGGACACAGGCCTCGCGCTCCCGCCGCTGCCACGGGGCCGCGCGGCGCGGCGGGAAATGGCCGCCCGGGGCCCGGCCCTCCCCCGCACCCGGAGCGCGTCTCAGGCGGCGTCCGCCCAGCCACGCACCCGGGCGGCCTCGCCCCCGCGGCCTGGGCTGAGCCGGGGGCCGCAGGGTTGAGGCGGGAAGGCGGCCTGGGCTGTGCCCGGCCCGGACGGCGTCGTTTTGCACCGGGGCTGGGCCAAAGGCTTCGTGGTTTGGGCCGGTGCATCTTTGTAAAGGCCCGGGGTGGATGCGGGGCCCCCTCCGCAGGGCTGGGGCGGCCAGGCTGGCCGCAGGGCCGCAGAGCTGTGTCCCCCGAGCCCCCGCCACAGGCACAGCCGCGTCCCTGTCCCCGCTCCGCCGCGCTGCCTCTCGGGGTGAGGTTTCCACGGCTCTGCCCGTGCAGGCGGTGCTGAGCTGTGGCGAGTCTGCGGTGAGGGGTACAGAGCTGATCCCCCGCTTCAGGACCAGCTGCCTTCTGGGGATGTGCTGCCCCACTCAGTACCTGATGCTGCCCCTGCTCAGCTCAGCCGCCCGTGACTCGCGGGACGTGTCTGTTCTGGCCTTTTCCAGGCGTCCTCCGGGCTGTTGTGGGCAGCTCCCCACAGGGCTCGTCTCACAGCCTCCGTCTGCGTCTGATTTTCTTGAGAAAGGGGCTGATCTGCTTTCCCATTCCTAATGGGCCCCCGTGGGTTTCTCCTGCATTTTTGTATACAACTCTTCGTTCCTTCTGCTGCAGAAGGCTTCCAACGAGGTGGAAGCACCAATCTTCAAAAACGTGAAGCCTGTTCATGAGCCCTTTTGTACATCACATTTTTGACTTTGGGAAACAAATTTGGGATCCTCCACAGAAACAAGAAATTGATTTTATTACACAACTGCTCTCTGGTAGCACCAAGGACAATGTCTGCTCTAAAACAAGGAACACACAGGCAACCTGTACTGTCCCCAAAGTAGTCTGGAAGCCATGACAACTTGATGGAGAACTGATCTGCAGATCATAATACAAATCTGTGATTGGCTTTATTATGGGATGGGAATTGCACTCTTCTTCTGCTTGCCAATGCTTTGGAGGAAAAGGAATGAAAGCCAGGAATTTCAGGTGGTCATTGTAAGTCAACACACATAGGAGGAAGCCCTTCTTGACTTGCAATCCCAAGCACAAACATAAACTGGGTAGAGAATGTACTGAGAGCAGCCCTGAAGGGAGGGACTTGGGCGTGTTGATTGATGAGAAGCTCAACATGACCCGGCAATGTGTGCTTGCAGCCCAGAAAGCCAACCATACTCTGTGCTGCATCAGAAGGAGCATGACCAGCAGTCCAAGGGAGGTGATTCTGCCCCACTGCTCTGCTCTGGTGAGACCCCACCTGGAGTCCTGCGTTCATCTCTGGGGCCCCCAATATAAGAAGGACATGGACTTGTTGGAGAGAGACCGGAGGAGGCCATGAAGATGATCAGAGGGCTGGAACACCTCTCGTATGAGGACAGGCTGAGAGAGTTGGGGTTGTTCAGCCTGGAGAACAGAAGGCTCTAGGGAGACCTTGTAGCAGCCTTCCAGTACCTGAAGGGGACTTACAAGAAAGCTGGAGAGGGACTTTTTACATGGGACAAGGGGTAATGGCTTTAAACTGAAAGGGGGTAGATTTAGGTTAGATAGAAGGAATAAGTTCTTCACCATGAGGGTGGTGAGGCACTGGAACAGGCTGCCCAGAGAAGTTGTGGATGCCCCATCCCTGGCAGTGTTCAAGGCCAGGTTGGATGGGGCTTTGAACAACCTGGTCTAGTGGAAGGTGCCCCTGTGTATGGCAGGGGTTGGAACTAGATAATCTTTAATGTCCCTTCAAAACCAAACCATTCTATGATGACTTCTCAGGTATCACCATGTGTAGCAAAGCCTGTGGACCGGTTAGGTTGTCTTGATGTGTCTTTACACATCTGCTGATCTTCATGACATGACAGAGCCTTTGGTTTTGAGTGACAGTTACAATACATGACTCCAGTCTTCCCTTACACCACATTTTTCCTGATCCAAAAATAGTTTTCAAGACCACATTAAAAGCTATTTTAAGTGGTATGTTTTTGTGCTGAGGTGCCAGCTTGTCTCCTCCAGTGAAGGGGAAAAATCTCTTTTTTCAAAATGATCACATATCCCCATGGAGTGGCAGGCACCCAGAGGACATTTACATGCAGCTTTTGTCTGCTCACCCACCAAAGGTAAACACGTGTCTCATTCATCTTTACTGGGTTTGATAAAATGAGCCAGGCTGTCAAAACAACAGGGAAGGAACATGTTCAGTCCACCCTTGGCTTGAAAAGAAGCTGAGATTCTCATGACAGGGAGGCTACTAATTCAGAGAAAAGCAGCATTTCCGTATTTGTTTTCCTCCTAATTTTAGTGATGATGGGTACAGGTCAAGGTGTTGCCCGTGAGGCGCTGCAGAAGGCTTCAACCTGAAGACAAGTTGGGAGTAAACAATTTGGAGACAATATGTGTGTGCACTTGGGAGCGCTCGCCTCACTGTGATCTCGGCATCTGCCTGATACCCCCCTTGAGGGATGTAGAAAGAAGGAGTTGCTCTGCAGTGCCCAGCCTCCAGTTTTCTCTTCATCTTCCACCAACCCCATTTCCACCACCTCCTGCAGAGACGCCACCCAGGAGAGCTGGCGGTGCCGCAGGCTGGTGTCTTGGGGAGGCGTTTTTGGCTGGCCACGGTCTGCAGCCCGTCAGGGGAGCAGCTGGGACACGGCAGAGCCCCGAGCACCCTCGGTCACAGAGCAGGTGAAGGGAGCTGAGGCAGGGTGCTCTGCCCTCCCCACCAAACTGACCTGCAGCTGCCATGCCCTGTGCTATCAGTTGCTTTCTGTCATTACTGCCATGATATTTCATATTATTATTTTTCTGGCTTTTTCCATTTCCACTTAAAAAAAGATTAATGAATTAATCTTCACAGTACGCTTGTGGGATCGGCACTATCTTCATTTAACAGAAGGGATATGAGGCATTCCTGAAGTCACAAAAAAGCTTTTGAGCTGGGACTACAATCTTAATCCACTGATTTCCTTTCACACAACCCAGCTGCCTTTTAGGTATTTGTATGTGACATCTGAGACATACTAAACAGACAGCTGACTCCTCTGTTAACCCTTCACTGCTGCACAGTGCTCTTGCCAAAGGCTCCTACATGTGGTGATTTTACAGACAGGTTTGCAGAGCGCTTAGCACTGCTTTGTCTTTGACTGATCAACAAGAGGCAACTGTAAGAAATATTATCCTTTCAAAGAGCTCTTAGAATTTGTTATGAAGAATATATCTCTCTAAATATATTTATATAATTTTTGAGTAAAGTTGTGGCGGTTCCCCCCCCCCCCCCAAAAAGAAAAAAAAAAGACAGCCTCTGAAGGGATTCCTTGAAGGAACATGTGCTGGTGCTCTCACTGGGCTAGAGATCAAGTGGCATCAGGTGTGAAACGTCTATAGAAGAATGAAGAGTGGGGTCCCACAAGATGCTGGGCTGGAGCAGAGTCTACAACTCATGCAGGTTCTAAGGCACAGGCATGAAGTGAGGTGCAAACCGAGGGCATAGAAATCATTAGGAGACAGTTCAAAGCAAACCTTCCCACCACCACAGCTGAGAATGGCTTCTTGCTGCTTCCATCATCTACACATGATGTCTGATCCTGCTGACCAGCTCTCTCTTGCCCCTGCAGCTTCCCGTAGCTTTGCCCTTCTCCTTCCCAGTGGATCCAGTCTCTCTGCTAGTGGACCAGGGAAGGTCGAGTAGCTTGCCCAACTGTGCTCATTCCTGCTGTATCTATCCTGCCAGCCGAGCTCCTGGAGCCAAATGCTTTTCCTCCTGACAGCATTACTCCCACAGGTAGCGAAGTGCTGCCAAGGTAAAGTTTCAGCCTGCACTTTGGTCCTGGTTTTGCAGGGAACGGTGATGGAGTTTTCCGTAGCAACGAGCATGGGTAAATGTTTCTCTTCGCTTATCTCGGGCTGGCTCTTTGCTACAAAATCTTATTTACAGAAGCTGCTTTTTCTTGTCACCAGTGAGCACACAGCCAAAAATACATAACGTAAGTCAACAAAATCCAAAGACTTTGTCACCTGACTTAAACCGTCTGCCGGAAGGATGCCAGTCCCCAAGCAGTGGCAGGAGGCCAATATCAATATGTCACTCTGACGCAAAGGTGCTGGCAGCTGTCAGTCAGTGGGTCAACGCCCACAATGCACCTGGTCTTTTCCCAGAGCCACCTCTTGCAATGAGGACACCTGGCTTCAGCAAATGCCACTGAGCATCTCGGTGCTCCAGCAAAGCAGTGGTGTCAACAGCTGGGAATCAACCAGAGAGCTCAGAGCAAAACTTTCCTGACTCGTTTTCCTGCTGGCTTCAAATATCGCTGCAGCGCATTTATCGTTGCTAATTGCTGCTCGGTCTGTGGTTCTGCGGGGTATCGTCATGTACCAAAGTTGTGCCATTTCAGGTACCCCGATGCCACTAAAGCAGTACAACACCTGCAGTGCAGATGCAGCTCTCTGCATGCATGCAGTTAGCATAAAAATGCCGCCTGCCTGCACTGCTTGTGTCTGGAAGGATGGGAAATAAAGTAGGTCCTTCAGCACTCCTAATATGAAGGGGTCTCCCACTATATCCCCAAAATGTATAATAATAGGAAACTGTGTGAAGAGCTTGTCTGCGAAATGAAAGGTCTTTTGCTTTCCTGTTGAGACTGCAGGCGTGACCGGCTCAGAATAAATAACATGAGCCACAGAGGTACCACAGGGAGTGCATGGGGACGCAGACCAGAAAAAAACAAAACCAAACAAAATATTGGCTGCCCCCCACCCTCTGGGTGCCAGAGATCAAGAAGCAGGGAAATACCTGGCATTTACTCCCCTCGGTTGCCCGTCAGGAGTGAACCAGAGGTTGTTGGAGGCTGGAGTCTACGTCAAGAGGCCAGTGGTGGTGGATGTTGATACAGTCGTCCCTCCGGTAGCCTTGCTGGAGTCACAGCCCTTGCACAAACACATCCCTGGCCGTGTCTCTGACGTCCCTCAGGGCTGTGCCATCCTCTCTCAGGCACGAGGCCGCAGCAGCCCAGTGGCCGTGACATTGTTATTCAGCCTACATGGGCACCCAGACAAACAGACGGTACAAATCATTATTTGCAATTGTTCGTTTCCAAATTGGCTGGAGGCTGCACAGTCCGAGAAGGGCAAAAGCCCCACCGGTGGCGGAGTTTGTTCCCAGTGTAACTGGCAGACGGAACGAAGGACAAAGCAAAACACCCGCTGTGGTGGCCGGGCACAGTGTGCGAACAAAGCGGGTGTTGTCATGTAGCTCCTGTTCATTTTCAGTGCAGCACCCTCTTTATTAGGGCCCCTTAGCTACAACTCAATTTACTACATGGCTGATCTCTGGAGTTGAGGCTGACTCCCTAATCGGTTTGTTGAAAAGCATCTGAAAGTGCATTGTTACACACAAAATGCCAAACTAAGCTGGTCCTTGACACAACTCAACTAGCAAGAAGAGCCACCTCCCAGGGCAGAGGAGAGCTCGCAGATATTTTCTACAGCGATCCCTGTATCACCTTTCACTCCTGTGACTGATGCAAGGACAAAGAGCAGGAGTGTGGTTGAAGCAGGCCCACACCCTGATGTTTCCCAGCTGTTCCAGCCTTCCCTTGGGATGGCCGCCGTCTGCGCGATTACAACAGCACGGATTACGCCCCGGGATCCAAGCCACAGGAGCATTTCCAGGATTGCGCCAGCTTCTCGCTATTCCAAACATTTTGCAGGCCCCTCCTCTTCTGCTGCTGAAGTTTTTAGCTCTTTGTGTTCTTCACGCTCGCAGAGTGCTCCAGTTCCATTCCTCATATTTTCCTTGGTCTCAGCTTTCAGCTGAAATTTCCACGTGTCCAGTCGTACTTATTCAACTTCCCAGATCGCAGGACATACATTATAGATGACTCCACCTGCTGGCTATTCAGCAATCCAGCATTCATATCAAAGCGACTGAGACGCATACTACTTATTCATACAAACAGCATCACAAAATCATGCCCTTAGATTGTGTGTTTTCTACAAAAGATTATTAGTTTTCCTTCACACAAAAAAGTGCTGTGTGAATTTATGATAACAACGACCAATAAGCACTTGCAATCTGATTTTACCCTTTCACTGTGCTATTTGTTGCTGATACAGCACACATTTCAAATAAAATTTGAAAACATACTACTTTTTTTTTTTAATGTGATTTCTTCACTCTAGAAATAGTTACAGCTTCTTTGGCTTCAGATCGAGATTAGAAAAGTCTGATGAAGCACAAGAAATACTCTACATATTGGCCAAGAGGATATTTTAAAAATTAGGCAAACTCCAGTTTGTAAAGAAAATCCCTCATACGTGCTACATCTGCAAAAATACTAAGAGTTTGCACAAAAACCCAATGTGTGCAGGAACACAGGGCCAGCTGGGTCAAGAGAACTGACTCCACGAGAGCGCCGAGAAATCCTTTTCGCGTGATTCAGCGTGACATTTATGCACTTGCTTCACTTTAAGCCCGAGAAATATCATGGCAGTCAATGAGGTTATTGACGCGCCTATGGACGGGGCGATTTTTCTGGCGCAGGGCTGAGTCAGGGCTGCGCCTCGTGTGCGCGGCCGTGCCAGCTGTGAGCAGGGGAAACTGCCCACATCTGTCTCAGAACATCTCTGGCTGCCCTGCCAATTGCCAGCACGCCCTTCATCTCCAAGAAAATTCAATTGTTGCAAATGCAATTTGTAGCCCCCACCGAAAAAAAAAAAAAGGCTAACCCTCTCTCCCAGAATCATGCAAACTCCAGACAACACATAATCCACTACAGGAAATGTAAACGCCTAATGCAATTTTATAGGCAGCTGGAGGGTGCCAGTTTTGCTGGCCCAGACAATAGGTTGCAGATTTCTCCGTGGAAAACGAAAAAGAAAAAAAAAAGGGGGGGGGAGAGGGCTGGACTGTAGCTCTTGTCAGGGCTCTTCAAACCTTGGGAACTTCAGCTGTGGCTGCTGGCAAGAAAAGCCGCTAATCCCGCAGTCTGTAGCAATCAGAAACACAGCCATATTTAGTCATGTTTTCCAGCCCCTTCTCCTATTCCTGCCTACTGAACAGCCATTTGGAAGGTGAGCAGGGCTGCAAATTCAAACCAAAATAAAACATTACCAGCCTGTGACAGATTCAGAAGGGGATATCCACAGCCCTGCACAGCCGATGATAAAAGTGCGGTGGAATCCCTGACACCAGAGCTGGCTGGGGACACCCGCCCTGTGCTGTAGGGTCCAGCTGACCCAGAAATCAGCCGTATGACTCAGGATTACCAGCGCTGTGCTGGCCCCACTCCCTCCAGAGGCTTGCCTCCCTCTTTATTAATACCACTTTTCTTCACACGAGTTGCACTCAGGTGGAGTTAAGGCGGTGTGGGTTAAATATGGAATGGGGAAATTGCTGTAGTCTCCCAAGTATGTGCTATAAATTCAGGCAATTTCGGGCGGAGGGGAAAGCTGTAAGCAATCTGAGTGTATTCTTCAGCAGTGGGAATGTATAGGTAGGGCACCTAAATAAATGTAATTGTGGTAGCAGGCTATAACCCGGTCATTCTGGAGGAGTCACTTACACTGATTTTTAAAGATACAGTATCTTTTTTTTTCACCTTGATTCCCATTCACCAGCCATCTGATTGTTTGGGTGCCTCAGCTGTACATCTCTTAACAAAATACACTTTGTATTTGACCTCAACACTGAGTTTCCTCAGCTTGCAGTATGTATTTAGAGGCTAATCATGATATTCATGTGATGGACTTTACCCTGGAAAACCTTCACATTCTGCTTAATGCAAACTCACACACATGCATCTGTTGGCACCTGTAGTTAAACTTATATGTACATATATGCATGAACACATACATGGAAGGGTTTAAGAAAGCCTCAGCACTGCTCTTTTTGACTCCTTGCAGGGGATGCTTTGTGCCCGCAGGCCGCTTGCCCCTCACTGGTGCCCCTTCCAGGGCCTCTATCTCCTCCCGCTGCCCGTCCTGCCTGGAGGGGGCTGCTCTGCCCCCCATCACTGTGCACAGCGCCAGATTCTGGGTCCCAAGGGAGCCCCTGGGCAGCTCCTGCTGTCAGAAAGTCACTGGGGATTTGGGGGTACGTCCTTGAATTGCACCCCCCTGCTGGCCTGGAGCGATGGGAACCCAAGCCTGGATGTGGGACGGGGGCTGGGTGGTGTGTGCCCCCACTGCAGCCCCCTTGCCCACATCCCTGCATCTGTGGGTCAGCCTTGGAGGTTGCTACTCCCCCTGCCTCCCTCAGCCCTCTGCTTTTGTGGTTTTTCTTTTCTTCCCCTTTCCTGCAGCAGGAACTTTCCCTTGGGAGCCATTGGTAGGGGAAGGGAAACCAGGAGAAAAGAGCCAGAGGTTCAGATTGTGAACAGGCACAAACTCACCCCTCTGCTGCGAAAAACTCGCCGAAGGCTCCAGAGCTACCAGGAGCGTGAGCCTACAAGTTGAGGCTTGCTGCCCTGCCTCTGCTCAGCCCTCTTCTCCCCCAGCACACACCGAGGTCTCTGCAGTGCACCCCAAATCCCTGCTCTGCTGCCCGTGGCTCGCCCCCTCCCCTGCAGCAGAGATCCAGCTGCTCTGACCCCTGCTTTTCTAACTGTGGAAGACACACAGTGCCTGTCCTGTTTGCCTTCATCCCACGCACATCCCATGGCCTGTGGCCATCAGGAAACGCTGGGTCACGACATAAAAGCTCTTGAAACGTAAGATGAGGCGGGTGGCAAGGTCTTGTAGGAACCTCTGGGTCTACCCTGTGGGCAGGAGCAAGCCTTTCCAGGGCCGTCTTGCCTGGCCCAAGGCAGCATGTTGGCAAAAAGAGGAGTAACTGCTCCATCTTTCCTTCATAAGTGCTCAGATTTAATCTTTAGGTAGGAGATGGGAAAGGCTGCCATGTGTCACTGAGCCCAGAGCCCTGCAGCACAGACATCACGCCAGGTAATCCCTTTCATAAATTGCTCCAGCTCCAACTAAAACCACTGTTAAAGCAGTTTTCAGCTCCTCTACCTCTGCGGGGCAGCTGCTTTAGAGTTAGTTTCTAGCAAAGCTCTCTATTTAATGTAAAACTGTTGTCAAGCCATTGCTTGGTTTTGAAGAAGAGCACCTCATGCTATCATCTCTGTGCTGTGATGAAATGCCAGCTTAGGTGCCACGGCATCAAACCAGTCAGAAACAGACCAAAAAAATTTGCCGACTGCAATAAACTTCCTCTGTGTGCGTTCGCGCTCCTAGGCGAGCTGAGAGGCATGGGATCCTGACCCTCAGGAGCAAGCCCCCGCTGCAGCGTGCAGCAGTAATCACATTTCATCCCAGCACAGACAAATTCCTCTTGCGCTTCCTCCGAGCCGCAGAGCGCAGCACGCCTGCCCAGGAGAGCAGCTTATAATCAAGCTCAGCGGGACTCATAATCAGCACAGGTAAGTACACATCGCGTCTCGCTGTGCTTCGGAAATAAATAAGGTGACCCCTTTCTGCCTGCCGTATCACTGATAATTCGTCCCCTTCCTCCAGTTTTCAACCCATGAGGAATTTCTTCAGCTGAAACCGTTCTTCATCAGTTTTCCGAGATACGTAATTTTTAAATGCATCCCAGTCCATCAGTCACAGCCGGAATTCTCCATCCACAATTTCCATGTCATCCTCTAAGGCTGTAATTTAGCAGTAGGACCCTGCTAGATCCACACATCCTCAAATTTTACCCAACGGCTTCTGCCTAAGCCTATGTCCTGCTGCAGACACGAGTGTGAGCAGTCACTAACGACAGGTTTTATATTATCACCAATGGTCTTTCTCCCATTAATGTTTGTCTCTTTTCTTTTTTCTTTTTTTTTTTTTTTTTTTGAAAGAGGACAGAAGTGCAAATTGCAGAGCAAGAATTGCCACAAGCACTTATTTTCTGTGAAATGTTGTGCTGTGTCAGGCTTTGGCATCAAAGCATTTGCTGGGTAGTTCAGAGAGGAGAAAAAGGAAAAAAGAGAAAAGACAGTAAATATTTTATCTATTCACTGCTCAGCAAAACCAGAAAGCGGTAGCAGCAAAACCAGAAAGCGGTAGCAGCAAAACCACATGCGAGCAGTCCCTACCCTGGTGCAGTGGCTGCCTGGGTTAGCAAGGGCTGTACCGGTTCCAACAAGGGAGAAAAAAAGCAGCATCCGAGAGCTAAGCAGGTAAAGGGAGCAAATTAGGTCGAACCAAAATTTTCCTGTCTGCACAGCCCATTGCTGCTGTTTGGTTTGCTCTCACCTGGTGACTTAAGCAGGACAAGTTGACCCTGCTCCGTGCGCAGATGGATCCCCAGTTTCAGCCACATGAGGAGCAATGTGGGGCTGGTGGACCTGGGAACGGGGTGGTTGTGATTGTCCCAGCGAAGGCATCTGGGTTGTTGCAATCCAGCCATTACTCCCAGCCTAAACAAAACCCTAAGTGCCTTGTTTTTAGTAATGGAAGGGAGGTTACCTGCCCGCACAGAGGCGAGCACCCTGCCGGGCGGGCAGCGGGGCTGCTGGGACCAGCTGGAGGGATGTCAGGGGTCTCTAACCTGTGCTGGAGGTTGGCCCTGGGGTGGGCAAAAGTGCGTCATCCTGCTGCGGTTCACAGGGAGCGCTCTCTGCCGTGGTGGGATGGGGCAGTCGGAAGCTCAGCCTGAGCCCAGGGAAAGTGCCCGAGCAGGGCACAAGCACAGCCCGTGGGGCTGTGGGTGCTGGCAGGGACCCAGCCGGGCACCCGGCTGTCCAGCAGACCTCAGCCTGTTCTTCACCTGCTGAAGGGAACGCTGGGAAGCCTGGCCGAGGTCGTGTCACACCCTCTGTGGCGTATACACCTGCCCCTGCAAGAGCCGGGCAGAAGGGTTCCCTGCCTCTGAAATACACCCGCCCCAGAGATACCAGCACAGGGCTCAGCCCCACAGCCTGGCAAGCTGGACTGCGGCTGCGAGGTGCCCCGTGGGCTCCCACACCGGCACCTCTCACCTCCCACAGCCCCTCCACAACTCTGCCCCGGCCGGGAGGAGAGCACTGGCCTTTCCAGCCCCAGCTCTTCCCACCTGCTGCAGGGTGTTCCCTTCCTCTGCTCCAGCAGTCAAGAAGGGCTTTGTTTGATGGGGGAAACTGGGGTCAGCTGCCCATAGCAGCACTGCTGCCCACACACCCCTTGCTGGAGGAGAAGTGGGTCTTGGGGAGCCCACTGCCAGCATCACCTGGCTGCCTTCTGACTTCAGGGCATTTGCCTTGCCTGCACATAAAGATTACATTTCCTAGGAGATGAAGGAGTCCAGCTCATGCTTTTTATTTGGTACGAATGTCCCATGACAATTCATTTTAATTGCCCTGCAGCTTTTAATAGCTTGTAGCAGCATCATAGAATCATTTTGGTTGGAAGAGACCCTCAAGATCATCGTGTCCAACCATAACCTAAGTCTAACACTAAAACACATCCCTAAAAGCCTCATCTACATGTCTTTTAAATACCTTCAGGGATGGTGACTCCACCGCTTCCCTGGGCAGCCTGTTCTGCTGCTTCACAACCTTTTCTGTGAATGTTTCCTAATATCCAATCTAAACCTCCCCTGGCGCAACTTGAGGCTATTTCCGCTTGTCCTGTCACTTGTTACTTGGGAGAAGAGACCAACACCCTCCATGCTACAACCTCCTTTCAGGTTGTTGTAGAGACAGTGTCTCCTGCTGAGCGAGCCATAGGTACTGCAGCCCTATGGAGAGCAAGTGTCCCATAGCACAGGGCATAGAGGTGCTGGGGGGATGCTGAGGGAAGATTTTGGGGGACTGCCCTGTCAGAGCCCAGACAGCAGAACAGGGAACAGCTGTTCTGCCTGCCGAGGGGGCCAAGACCTTGAAGTCTGGCTTTGGAGAGGGGCTGTTTCCAGACAATCCTGCATGATGATCCTGGATGCAGCTCTGCCCATGCCATGCCCCATGTCCATGCAGTGGGTGGCCACCTACTCCCTCCGTCACGTACCTCTTTATGAGAGAGAAACCACAGAGAAGCTGCAGATTGGTCCCTCGCCATGATTTTCTCCCTAATCCTCATTCATTCACTGTCTGAAGCAAAAGAGTCAGGTCTCTTAATAGGGACTTGGTGCCACAGGCTTTGCTTGTCCTCAGTGTCTCCCCAAAACTATACCCTGCGAGGGAAGGACCAGCCCCACAGGCCATGCTGAATGTGGCACCACAACCTTGGCCACTGGAGCACCTGCGCTGGTCCCATCTGTGTCCTGATGCTTCCGATGGTGGTGGCGGGGGACACGTGCCCTGCACCAGTCAGCCCTGCAAATTCAGGCCCTTGTCCCCAGCCACTACACCAGCTTTTCCATTCAAACAACTCTGATTTTCTCCCCTTCTGCTCAGGGAAGCAGTGCAGGCAAATGACCTCTGGGGTAGGTGAGGTTTTAGTCTTGGTGCAGATTTCCTCCCGTGCTGTGCTTTCCTCCCTCCACTGCACAGGCTTGGCCGCTGCGCTGGCATCTCTCCCCGCAGCCAAACTCCCCGGCTGCAGCAAGAGGTGGGCACTTCCCTTAGCAAAAGAGAGGGGATGCGGTGCAGCTAAACTCTCTTCAACTTTACAGCAAGGGCCTGAGTGAACATGAGCAGCACAAACACAGCACCTGTGGGTACAAACTGGAACACAGGAGGTTCCACTTAAATATGGGAAGAAACTTCTTCATGGTGAGGGTGACAGGCACTGGAACAGGCTGCCCAGGGAGGTTGTGGAGTCTCCTTCTCTGGAGATATTCAAAACCCGCCTGGACGCCTTCCTGTATAACCTCATCTGGGTGTTCCTGCTCCGGCAGGGGGATTGGACTGGATGATTTTTTGAGGTCCCTTCCAATCCCTGACATCCTGTGATTCTGTGACCTTTCTTTGTGTGGCATCCCACCACAGTTTCTTAACTGGACATCCTCACTGGGGCAGAAGCTATGTCCTCGAAGTCACCTCCAAGAAGCTTCCCAGGTGAGAAGGAGATGGTCAAGCAAAAGCTGATCAAGAGCTTTATCCATGCTTTACCCACAAGGACACATCAAGGTGAGACAGCTGGGTGCCTCATGCTTCCAAAAACGATGAGCCGGTGAGCTGTGAGCTGTGCAGCACGCAGCAACACTGACAGCAGAAAGGATCAAAAGCCTGCACAGCAAATTGGGCTGCATGTTATCTTGTTAAAACCTTTTTTGGCTGTGCCAATACCTCTGCTTCAAAGCCTGCTGCAGTTTCTAGCGACAACATTAGCACTTCTTACGCAAGCTGAGAGCCTTGCCTGAGCAGGAGCTGGCCTCTCCTCCAGAGGTGAATTCTTCCCACCTGCACGGGAGGCTTTGGGAAGCAGAAACAGGGTCCGAAAGAGCCAGCCTGAACCCAAGATGAATTGGGCAGCGCAGACAAGGTGCACGCAGCCCCCGTGCCCCTCTCAGCCCCCAGTGGGGAAGTGTTGAGAAGGAAACGAAACAAGCAGCTGTCGACACGTGTCCACTGGCCATAGGGCAGCCTAGGGAGGCCACATCCATCCAGCAGCCTGCAGGGCAGGGAGGCTTTGCCAGGATCCTCTCAAGCACCGAGGACAGCCCAGGATTGGGAAGAGGGGTCTGGGAGGGAAAAGCTTGGGCTGTCCCAGTGCCCCCATGCCCGGGAGTGTTCAGTGCTTGGAGTTTGGAGGTAGAAAAGTGAAAAGTGAGCTTTGCTCTGGTGCGATGCTGTTTCTTTATAAGGCAACACAGGGCGATGTTTCCCTGGATACAGTGGGAGTGAAGAGCAGGAAGAAAATTTCTTTGATCACAGCTCCAAGGGTTGTTTTGTTTTGTTTTGTTTTTCCCCACTGAGTCATCACTTCATGCACAAAGCTGGTGCAGGGTGCCTTATGGGGCCAGCTGGTCAGCGCAGCTCTTGGATAGACAGTTCAGCACCTCACTGCTTCTAGGCACACCTCTCAGCTGACCCCTGACCACCACCAGTCCCCTCCACTAGTACTTCGTCCCCAGTGAGATTTTTTTCTGGCCACAGAGCCCTGCTTCAGCCTGGCCTTACACGAGGTCAGGGATTTGAGTGACAGCTCCTCTCCTAAAAAGGAGCCTAAGGAAGCAATCCATTTATCCTGAGTGATCCACCCTACCATGATACCTTCTTCCATGAAGTTCCACACAATTTCCATCAAAAGTCAATTAAGGCTGTAGTGAACGAAGTCAGTCACAGTATAATTCCAGATTAATTAGCAGCACGCAACCACATTATGAGTAACACAGCATCGTGAAGCCAGCCACTCCATCATCATTCGTTCTCCATTTCCTCCCTCATTCTTCTGAGTGCTGAGCAACAGTGAAACCTCCAGGGCAGACCTCTCCTCGCAGGGCACATGTACACCAGGACCACGTCCCACGGACTTCTGCTGCCTGCATGTGTCCTCACCACTGCAACTGAGAGGAGAAGGCAGCCTGCCTTAAATGCTCTTCATGCACAACAAAGCGATCACCCCGTGCAAAGAGTGACCGTACTTTTACCTGGCTTTTGAATGTCCTTCTCTGCACATTTTACCCAAATTGCGAGCACCACAGGCCAGCCCTCCCCATTTTCAGTGAGTTTCCCCTGTCCCACTGCAGGGAGCTGATTTGAGAAGGGACTCCAGCACCTCTCCTTTCAGACCATCATCACGTGAGATGTTTCATGTTTTTCTTTTCCTTTTGCTGCACTGCTGCTCCGCTACTTGTTTTGCTCAGCCGTGCTGAACACGAGTGTCACAAATTTAGGACTAGAGAGTTTTAGTGTCTTTTTTCTCATTTTCCTTCTGCTTTCGCTCTCACTGGTGCCATCGGAGAAAGGAAAGAAATAGGCCCGGACAGACAGCAAACAGTTATCACTAACATTAGCTATCTGTTCTGGAACTGGGAATATTGTCTCTGGCTGTGCTTGGAGACAAAGTTTAAAAGGGCATGGCCCTGGCAAAGTTCAGATCTGGGCTCTTCAGGGAAGGACATGCGGCTGGGATCTTGCCAGCAGAGTTGGGACAAGGCATCTCCAGACCAGGCTGAGCAGCTCCCAGGACAGGGAGCCTGGCCCCGTACCCAGCTGGGATGGGGACACACACCAGCTCCAGAGCTTCCTCCCCACTCTGCATGCCCTGAGCCAGGCTGTGCATCCACACAGATGAATGCTCCTGACAGCACAGGCCAACAATTAATGCTTTAAGCGCCCCTGGGGCCCGTTGCTCGCTGGTCTCTAGTTGGGCAGCAGCAGCCTGCGTTTTAGTTTCAGATCACTCAAGCCATTGCTTTGAGCCCTCCCTCACCACATCTCCCCCCAGACTGGGAGGGCTGCAGTTTTCCACCATTGCTCCCTCCCATCCCAGCCCCGCAGCCGTTTAATCTGCACCCTGGGCTTCGACAAAGTGATTCTCCATTTACATTAAAGTGGTACTTGAGACAGTTTGGGGAGGAAATGGGAGAGGACTAAAGACTAAACCCAGCAGGTCACTGCTCCTGCAGCCAGGGGACCCAGCTGGAACTGGCTCTAATGGCCACTGTCTTCACTCTGTCCCAGGAGCAGCTGCAGCAGGAACAAGCCAAGCTCAGCTGCTCTCCAGAGCAGGACCAGATGCTGCAGGTTTGGTGATTCACCTCCATCTCCTTGAGGCTGTGACAAGGCTGATTGCTCTGCCCCTGGGTTCTGCTGTCCCAGCAGGCTCTGAGAGCCACGCTGTAACCTGCATTGCCACAATTTATTATTTTTTTTCTTTTAGCCAGGTTTATTATATTTAATGACCTGGTTTACAGATCCTTTGCGCCAGCACAACAGCCCAGTGCAGGGACAGGAATGTTTGAAATCAACTGTACCACCATCCCTTGCATCTTCTGAAACTATGTCCACCTGCCCCCTTTCATCCAGACCCTTCCAGTGCCTACTGGGATGAGCCCTGAGGTTGGATTATGTGGGCAACAGAGCTGTAACACAGACTTCAGGAACAAACTCTTTTGCAGGGCCTGCCGACCAGGTCCCAATTTAATCTCTTTTCCTCTCTTGCTTATTACAGCATTTGTGACCACTCAGACCATCTCCAAAATCTCAGGAGAACCTGTGTGAGGCATTCAGTGGCTCTGAAGACCAGAACAACTAATTTGGAGCCACGAGAACTTGCTAGCTCCAGGTTACACTCTGCAAAGAACAAAATGTTGTGCAAGACTGATTTCTGGCTTTTCATGGGGGCACACAAGAAGGTGGAAAGTTGAAGGAAATTACTGTGCCAGTGGAAAAAAGACAGAAGTCTCTTTCCATCTTGCATAGGACAGAGTAGCATCCAAGTGGCACGCCAGCTCACTCACAGCAACGCCAAGGGCACAAAAAGCAGCCTGAGCTTAACAGGGTCAGCACGCAGGTGTTGGGCAGTTCTGCTCTGTACCACAGCAGTCTGGTGAGCTGGCCTTGCTTCAAGATGGTCCTATGATGAGAAAGCAATTTCAATGTAATTTAAAAGGGCAGGCTGTTCACAAAGGTACCCTACACATCTGCAAATCACTGTGGAAAAAGACCAAAGTATCTGAACCTGTAAACTTCCAGACAAGATTAACTCCATTCCTAACAATGCACATGCAAGACATCAGCACAGCAGTGCCCACATTCCACCAACACACTTCCATCCCCCTTACTCATTAATCCCTATTCAGGCTTGTAAAAGCTGTGGCCTGTGTAATAATGTCAAAAGTTGTTCATGCTCACACTGACCCCTTCATGCAACTATATCCACACACGCAGAGGCACATGGTGAATCTTTATGCCTTCTCCTTCCATACATTAAGTTCCTTATTAAATTTCTAGCAAAAATGTTACAAAAAGTAGATTCTCTAGGGACAAGCTGGAAGATGAATGAAAGGCGGTTTTGCCAATCCACTGATGAAATAGATTTCTATACATGTTGATCACCTCCTTCACTAACCTTACCTTCCAGTGACTCCAGAGATTGGAAATAAAAGCAAAGAAAGGAGTTTGTTTGCACAGTTGTAGTTACAGACTCAGAAATATATTGTCAGGCCAAGAACAGAACTAGCTCAGCTCGAATCCACAGCCTCACATTTTGAATAGGTGACTCTCTGAAAGCACAAACAAGGTGCATCATCTTCCTCCTAAATCCCCGGTGTTGGCCACTGCCAGCTGCCCCAGTAATACCCAGTAACACTTGATTTCAGCTAGAGAAAGTCCCTCAGCGCTGCTGACAGGACAGGCCGATGCGCTGACACCACAGCCTTTGGAGGCAACACGCAGGGTCTTCGCTGCACCTGGGGAAGGAGGGAACGGCAACACAGGCACACGGACTGCAGCACATGGATAATCTTTATTGGTAACATCAGTGGAGCACCAGTAAACCATTACTGACTGTAGTGGTGACACACAGCTGAGGCACATGCTAAGGCACTTTTATTATATAAAAAAAACTTTTAATTTTTTCTTGTGACAGCAATTGGGACATGAGGCTCCTGCATTTAGAGCGCTTCAGGCATACAGTATGGCGCTTCATATTTAATTATTTTTTACTTCGCTCATAAGTAGGTCTAAATGCAGCATATACAATATGGTTAAGAATACAGGTAAATCCAGCAACCAGTGTACGGTGTAGAAAAGTAAAGACTATCTATATATAACCATGGTCCCAATAGAAAGGCAGTGATAAAGACCTTTATTTTTTTCTTAATTACTTATTACGAGAGATACAAAGGCCTTACATATATCTGTGCAGATTAAAGGGTTTTTAATATACTCTTAGTCAATGGTGCACAATAACTAATCCCAACCCCTAGTTACAGAGCAGGTGCAAGAGGCTTGGACAAGTCAATAAAAGAGGGATCTCCCTCACCTCATCCCTCCCCTCTGCCCACTACCCTATTAAATTCCCCTAGATTCTGTCTATTACCATTAAATATATTTGGTCCCCCAGAGAATCTCGGACAAGCACAAGGACACTGTTCTGCTTCCCCAGCCTGTCATTAACTACTGGTCCATGCTACCTTAGATGAAACCGCTCAGAGGCAGAGACACTAACAGGACATCATTGCACTTCAGAGATCTGTCCAGACAGTAAAAATGAAAGGAAAAAAAAAAAAAAAAAAAGAAGAAAAAACCGACAACTTTGGCAAGTCCTCCAGGTAACTGGTCCCGAGAGGAGCTTCCCTCCTTACCCCTCCCTGGAAACATGTGAAAGAAGAAAGGGCAAATTGCCATGGCCAAAGCACACCGTTTTTCCTGAAACTGCTCCCAAACCATGTGGGTGGGCAGATTAAAAGAGGCAGAAGTCTGAGGTCACTGAACATGATTGCCGAAAGCAAACAAAGGGGGAGGGGAAAGAATACAGGAAGGAGCTTCCCTGCAGCTAGAATCTGAAGACAAAAGGAGATTTACAGCAAAAATAATCTTTCCCTAACCTCACTCCCTCCAAACTGTGTAAGGATTCACCAGCAGTCATGGCATGGACAGTTCTACAGGCCTTTGTAGTGGCCAAACTGCTGGTCAGATTTCAGAGCCCCGACTCTTTGGCATTAAATACAAAGAGGATTAGGAAACTGGAAAGAGGAAGAAATGAGGAACACAGATGCCCAATGGCTCCAGATACACAGAGCTGGGCTTGCTCTGCAGATCCCCAGCCAATTTGGGAGGAGAGGGTTTGCTGAAAGTCCAATGGAAGAGGGGAGGGTGGATGGGTCACTCCATCACGTGTAACCTGGGTCAAATAGGAGGACTTATTCAGTAGCTTTGGCATCACCAGCATCTGCCTTGCCGTCCACTTCCTCATCGGAGCACTCTCCTGTGCCCTTCCTGACAATTCGACGTGTCACAACAAATGGCAGGTCCCCGCGCCTGGGGAAGGACAGACAGAACGTCAGCGACACAAGGTTTCTTTGAACTCACCAGACGGGGCAGGCTCCAGAAAGAGGTAAAGAACCTGGCCCTGCTGTTTGCTGCAAGCAGGTAAAGCAAGACTCCACTGGACCAGCTGCCAACGTATTGCACCAAATGCTCCACCTCACCTGAGTTTGCTCTTCAGGGAGCTGACTTCTCTGTTCATGGCATCAGCTGTTTCAGTGGCATCCTCCAACTCACGCTGGAGCTTCCTACGGGATGCATTGGCTCGTTGGGCCTCTTCTTCTGCTTCCTCAAGCTGGCGTTTCAGCTGCTTCAAGCGCATGTTTGCCTTGTCCGCCTGAGCATGTAGATGGGGGGAAAAAAACAAACAAAACCAACAGAGATAAATGTTTCCCCAGAGTTACAGCACAGTGGTTAGAGCAGCAAAAAGAAGAGTTTCCAAAGCTCCCTCTTCCCTTTCTGAAGGGAGCTGCCTAGGACTTGACAACTCCAAGCTTTTCCTTAAAAGCATTACACTTTCATGAGTCATCTTGTCATTATCACAGTTAGGGGAAAGAAGAGAAATCCGTAGGAAGGTTAATGCTAGAACCCTCTTTCATGCAGATAATGAAGGGAAGTCCTCCCACCAGAAGACTCACCAATGCTGCAAATACGCACCTGATCTTTGAATTGCTCAGCATTACGCCTCTCATCATCCACCTGCAGCAAGATATCCTTCAGCTTCTTCTCGGCACGGCGCACCTGCTTGCTGGCAGCCTGGCGCTCCCTACAGAGAAATAATGATAAACAAGAACTTATCTCCTGTTGCCCCCAACAAGATGACCCGACTTTTGCTATCTTCCTTGTTTCTAACTTGCCCGAGTCCTTCTAACTTAGAAAAGGAGGGGACAGGAAGCAATTTTTCCCAGAAATGACCAAAAGGCACCCATGTCACACAGATATGACCCTTCTTGAAGCTACAGAAGGGCAGTAAGTGTATCACAGCCACAGTTCTAGGAGTGATTAAATCCAGAGGAAGCTAGAAATCTCTACAGTGAAAAACAAGGAAGGTTTGCCAAGACCTTACTTTCATTCTACCAGTATACCTAGGAAGAAGCCCTCACTCAGACAAATCTGAATTTGTTCAGAAGAGCTTAAAATCCCAGAGTGAGCGGAGGCTTCTAAAACAAGAGTTTCTACTAGGACATACTTTGTCTCCATGTCCAGCTGCTCTTCCAGCTGGGCTATCTTTGCTTCCAAGGCTGTGATGGTAGCCTTGTACTTGGACTTCACTGCACTCTCCATCTCCTGCAGTTTAAGCTTAAGCTCCTTGTTCTGGCGCTCCATCTGCTGGCGAGCGTTCTCATTCTTCTGTGCATTGCTACGCTCAGCATTCAGGTCAGCATTCATCTGATCAATCTGCAGAGAGAAGAAGTACTCAGCATATCGAGTGTTCCAGCCTGAAAGGCTGATTTATTTCTCAGACACATGCTGACACGCAAAGAAAAAGGACCCTCAGGGTGAGCTGAATACCTGGAATAACTATGATGCTGTCTGTAGGCAGGGCACTTCTCAAAATATCTTAGTTTACCCAGATTTTTAAAGTAATTCCTTGAATAACCGGTTTATCAACCTCTGCTTAGGGTTAAATTTGCCGATCACGTACAGTGCTCTCTGGAGTGAAGGCTGTGGTTTGGCACTTAACACAGTAATTATCAGTCTTGGTGAATTACAAAAATCCCAAGGCAAGTGGATCCAATACGTGTGCTTTAGTAATTTATAACTTATTTGCTGTCTGTCTACTTCCACTGCAAAGAAGCAGCTTAAAAATACTGCC
The DNA here is from genome assembly GCF_036013445.1 of Caloenas nicobarica. Lineage (NCBI taxonomy): Eukaryota > Metazoa > Chordata > Aves > Columbiformes > Columbidae > Caloenas > Caloenas nicobarica. Next base: position 39,010,510 of record NC_088245.1, read on the forward strand.
TTTCAAAGATGAAAGGGCAAGAACTGAGTCCACTTCCCAGCCAGCGTTCTGGCTGACAGTCAACCAAGCAGAGAACTATGTTCTCATCCACCAGAGTGAACGAGCCATTTGGAAAACCATCAGCCTCGCTCCTTGGCTTTGGAGTGCTAAGAAAACAACGCACTTGACTCTCAAAGTTGGGCAGATAAAACATGCTGGAGAATAAGCAGATTAAGATCATGGTTTCTATAGCAGCCTAACAAATTCCATATGGTTAGTCCATTTGAAGAAGCACAGAACTGGCAGAAAAGTCATTTTCCAAACACTTTGTGGCACTGTTCAGCATGCCAAGTTGGAGCAGCACGCTACAGATCATCTTTTTCATAATCCCTTTAATACAGAAAAAAAAGGGACTGGGAGGGGCTTCTGTTTTTATTTGTTTTGTGGGTTTTGTTTGTTTGTTTTGTTTGTTTGTTTTAAATAAACTTGTGAGATTTTTCCAGCTACTCAGTGACTTATATGATCAAAACCAATGAGTTAACATCAGCTCTGACTGTCACTCTATTTTCTGTGTTGCGATATTCAGGTGTTTCACCTTTCTGACGTCTACAGATTTCTGTGGGCCTGCGCTGTACACAAAGCAGCAGCTGGCGTTACCCAGAGAGCGCAGTTTGACAGTTTACTCAGACTAGAGAACCCCTACTGGCACATGCAGCCTCAACAGGTACCTGAAGATTCGCCTTCTTGAGCCGGTCATTGATTATCTCTGTGTTGCCTTGTTCTTCTTCTAACTCCTCCTCCAGCTGAGCTATCCGGGCTTCCAGGCGCCTCTTTTCCTCCATGGCCAGTGCTCTGTAGGACGCAGAATCATTAAAGCAGCGTTAGTGGCATTAGTGCCTTGAGGAAAATTCACCCCTTCCAATTTTACAAAATAAGTTCAGTCTTTCAAGAGCAGAGGGGATATAGCGTGTGCTGCAGTCTACATAAAAATAACAGCCTGCAAAGTATTTTCTCAAACCAGCTCCTCCACCCTTAAACAGAGAACATTACTCACCCTTTACCACTGTTGTTGGCAATCTCATCAGCCAGCTCATCCCTTTCTTGCTGGGCCTGGCGCTTGGCACGCTCAGCAGCTGCAAGTTCCTGGAATGAAAACGAGACAGTCAGTGACCCAATGGGAAGCTACCAATTAATGCAGCATAGGAAAAAGTAGTTACTGGTAACGGGTGGTATGGTCTCCAGCTAGATCCAGACTTAATTATAAGACACAGTCTGTTCCCCACCCACCCTACAGCTTCCTTTATTTTGCACACTCCTATCACAGCTGTCAAGGAAGGGCCAAATTCTGCATTTTGAAGTGGACTTCATATCTGAGCAGAGCAAAAAGTACAAAACAAAGGAAATAGCCACTCGAGCTTAGGCTGCTACATTTAGTTCTTGGCCCAAGAAAATGAACAAAGCCTTGACTTGCATGCATATTCCATTACCTCCTGCAATTGGATCATCTCTGCCTCCATGCTCTTCAACTTCTTCTCGTTTTCTTTGGCCTGTGCCAAGATTTCTTCTCTGGAAGTACGTGTGTCCTCCAGTTCCCGCATGTAATCCTTCATTTGTGCCTGAAAAGGGAGTACAAATAAAGATGAATTTCAGAACATTCACATTAACAAATCGGATTTGTTTGTCTTACAGGAAACATGGAAGGAAAACAGAAAGAGGGATTCATTAATCTTATGCTACCAAAAAGGTCCTGTAAAAACAAAAGGAACCATCCTTTTCCCATTTCACAGGTAAAGAGAAGTAGTAATGGAAGCAAACAGGACTGCTTCAATTGCAGGAAAAAAAATTGTCAGATATTGGGAGCTGGGAAGAGAGGGTATAAGAAGCTTTCTAGTGAAGGAATGGAATGGACAGTCTAGGGAGGATTTTGGAGTTTCTCCTAAGAACAGATCAGACGAATGCCTGTCTTAGGGCAGAAGGAGGTCTAAATGATATTTAAGTCCTTCTAGCTTTGCAGCTCCATAATCCTTTCCAAAAACACTGACATGAGGCAAGTGCTACAGTAGACATTTCCTGCAGCTTGTCTCCCAGGGAGTTAAACAGGCAGATCAGGGTTAGAAGGATATTTGCAATGACAATAAATCTTTCGCAGTAAATTACTACAAGGTTCTGCTGCTCCTGTGACACTGATGCATGGTTCTCATGAGGCAAAATCTTGTATCCCATTTCCCTGGGTAAATGCTCTGCACTGACAGCTAAAACAGCTGAAGCTTCTCACCTGCAGTTTGCGGAGCTGCTTGATGGCTTCTTCACGACCCTTGTTAGCACTGTCTATATGGCTTTCCAAATCCTTCAGGTCCATCTCTAGCTTCTTCCTGGCAGCCACAGCAATGGAGCGCTGTTTTCGTTCGTCTTCTAATTCCACCTCCATCTCCCGCACCTGTATGGACAAGTACCAGCATCAGCGCTTCAGCTCCTTGACTCCTCAACAGCCACTTTTTGCATCCCCCTTTCAAACCGTACATAAGTGCAAGCATGTGACTGTTTTCATTCTTCCTGGCAGGGGGATGGGGCTGACATTCCTCACTAATAAAGCCACATGGGTTCCTTTATTAGACAAAGGCTGTTCGAACAATCATGCACGCAAGGGGGAAAGTCTCTCACAGCTTTGCAGCACGGCCTGGAGAGTTACCACTAACAAGAATCTGCATTGGCAGTGTCTGTCTAACGATCTTTGGACACAAGTACCTTTGTGTACAGAATACTTTCAGGATTTACAGAGCAACTCTTACTTGTCTAATCAGCTGTTTCTTCTTCTCTTCATTCTGTTCATCACGTCCCTGGAGGTCCCGGTCAAACTGTGCCTTCATGGCCTGTTGGTTCACTTCTAGCCGCAGTTTGGCATCCTCTGTGGCCTGCAGTTCATCCTCCAGCTCTTCCAGCTGTGTCTTCATCTCTTCCACCTGCTGCTCCAGGGCTCGCTTCGCCTTCTCCAGCTCATGGACCTACAGCACAGTACCACACGTGAGGTTTCCTCAAAGAGTGCAGACAATTTCACTTATGTGAGTGGCTTGTTCTTAGACTTTTTTGCTCTTAGGATAAGACGAGATACAAGAACACTGCATCTGTCCTTTGTATTAGGGCAAGAGATTGAAGGATTTGGAAAGCCAGCTGCTCGCATACCTGCAAGCTGCCAGTGTGAATCATGATTACTGACTATTTCTGATCATGTATGTGTGGTGGTGAGGAGAAAGAGAAAAGCATTCATTAGCCCAGTCCTGACCTACTGCAGTCTTATGAGAGCTGGACATCTCTGGTTCTGACAGAATTCAAGAAAATACTATTTACCCTCTGAATTTTTAATTTTGCTTGCTGATTATCATAACTTTTTTTTGTCTTGAAATATTAGAGTTACTGTCTTCCATTGTCTGGCTAATCCCTGTATTTTACATACCAGGCTCATATCATACCTTCATCTCTGCCACAACGATACCAGTTAATTTTCAGTTTGCTATTAGCTCATTTGGGTCATTTCCAGGCTCTTCCAACCCATCTTTCCCACTTACCAATGTAATACAAGCATAACATTCACAAACTCACAATGTGTCCAGTATTCTCTACTACATTCCTCTGTGTTAACAATAGCATAAGCTTTTCACAGTATTAAACAGACTGTATCACCTGTGTGCCATTTCCTGCCAAGATATTTTAACCTCATACTTACACTTTTCCCAACATCGTCCTTTGAACTCATCAGGTCTTCCATTTCTGCACGGAACTGCTTATTGATTCGTTCCAGCTCAGCTTTCTGCTCTATGGCTTCTTCCAGGGCTCTGGCCAGGGAGAGGGCCTTAGTCTCCTTCTCACGGGCTTCTGCCTCAGCGCGGTCCCGTTCTTCTGCATACTTGGCAGAGATGTTCTTCTCCTCTGCCAATAGCTACAAGAGCACAGCATCAGTATTCTGAGAAATTACTCTCCATTTTCTAACAAGGTAAACATGCATCTTTTCATTAGTGCCTTCTCAGTAGTGTTCTGCCATGGATAGAAGGAACCAAGAAAATGCAGCTTCAAAGAATGAAGCATGCCATCCCACCTTTAGTAACTGGGCTGACCCCAAATGATTCCCTAGGTCTCCAACCTTCTCTCAAAGATGATCTGCAAAAAATGCTTTGAATTTGATCTTGATATAAATGTTATCCCTTTGGGAAAAGAGGCGTCACTAAACTTCCTATGCATGGAACAGAACTAATTTACTTCTATGAAAACTTATTTCTCCACTCTATATGCTATGCCTTTGGTCAGAAATAAATATGCATTCTCCAAGTAGCATTGCCTAGGTATTCTTAAAGCACACCTGTCAATAAGATGCACCTATTGAATGTCCAATGATTGAAGTCATACCTGATCAAACTTCTTCTGCTTCTTCTCTAGGTTGGAAACGATCTGCCGCTGATGATCCAGGTCCACAGCAAGGTCATCCAGCTCTTGCTGCAGGCGGGTCTTTGTTTTTTCCAGCTTGTCATATGCAGCTGTCTTCTCTTCATAACGCTGACTCAAGACCTCCAAGTCCTTCTGCAGCTTCTTCCTGGCTTCCTCTGCTACCTCAAGGCAGCCCAGACCATCATCCATTTTCTTCTTTGCATCTAATGCCTGAAGGACACAAAAGATCACACATGAAGCCATGCCACAGATAATGTTATGTGTAGTTTACTGGCACCATAAGTTGAGAAAATAAGTCTGTTCAATTCTGGAGGCACTACTGCCCCCTCAAATGACACTACATGACTGAATTCCCAAAGGAATTCCTGGACAGAAATCTACAAGCAATTCATATGGTTATCTGAGACCTCTTATTTTCCTTTCTCACCTAAATCAGCAGGATCACCCTCTCCTAGGAAAGGTTCTGTCAATTTTGCATTTAGATTTTTACTTTCTTCAAGACAGACCTGCACTTATGCTTACTCTCAAAAGTCACTGGTTTACGGGATGCAGATTCTGTACCTGTTGCTGAAGAACAGAGATCTGTTTCTCCAGGTTTCTCTTTGTCTCCTCCTCTTCTTCCAGTTGCTCTTTGAAACTGTTCTTCTCATCCTCCATTTGCTTCAGCTTAGTGCTGAGGCTCAGTTTTAGGCGAGTCTCCTCCTGCAGCAGCTCCTATAAAGCAAACACCCCAGTGGAATTCAGCACTGCTCCTTGGCTTTAAAGGCTCACAGTCCTCACCCACTCTCTCCAGAATGAGTACTCTTGAAGTTCAGTTGAAGTATGCAACTTATTTCACAGATAAGACAGAATTTAAATAATTGTCTACCAGCTAGTCAGTATAGAAACAAAATATTCAGAAGGGTCCTATTCTTTCATGTGCTCTAATGATTAAAGTATCCTACTTCACCACAGAGGCCATCCCCAGTCTTTTCTGGAGTCCTCCAAGTAGCACACAAAGCATTAAAACCTTTCACAACAATAATGTGCCTATACTCTGCTACATGACTTTCTCATATTCAAGTATCAAAGCAGCAGACAACAGGCTAAAATGATCCAGCATGGTTAAAACCAACATTGGTCTTGGCAGAATTTTAAGACACTGGTCATTTACCAACTTAGGGAACCAACAGCATTTATTGACTTATGCTGCCAGTGCTAGAGCTGAAGTATCTGTAGAGACTAATAAAACCAGTCTTCAAACTAGTGCATAATTTTCTGTTTTGTGCACTATCTTTGAGTCTGTTTTTTAAAAAGAGTAATAAGTAGACAGAACATCAATCACTGTTCAAGGTTACTTGGTCTATGAGGTTTGGTGCGCCATTCCTTTCGCTTCCAACCTTCTGCTTGGTACTCCCTGCTTTACAAAGAGTGTCACATTCTATTAACTGTAAATGGTTGTTTCATCCCAAAATATAAGACTAAGCATGACTTTTTCCTGAAAAAATACCAGATTTTTTTTAATCTATCACTTCCCCAACATCTACTGGGAAATAAAATTTTCTGTTTAACTTTACAAATTTACTGGAAATCACACACACACAAAACCCCCTGCCAAACACTGACTGTGAAGATCTCAAACAAGAACCTTGCATTCCAGTGCAGTTCTAGCCTTAAAGAGCTCTCAAGCAGAGATAGAGGACTTCTAAATCTAAGACAGGGAAAGTTATATATGTTCCACATATGGATAACTGGAAGGAAGATGAACAGTTTGCTTCTGTAGAAATGCTCCCCATACCACGCAATATTACTCCTTAGCAAAAAAAGCCAGGCCCAATCCTTTGAAGTGTTGTATATCTAGTATTCAATGGTGTCCAGAGGGATTTCTGACTTCAAGAATTTGTAACAGAAACTGGCTGCACCACACACAGATGCCTTGGCTTCCAAAGCTCTCACCTGTGTATCCTGAAGCTGTGATTCCAGAGCAGAGAAGTCCTTTGCCAATTTGATTGATTTGCTGTCAGACTGGTTCAAAAGACTTGTGACATTGTCCAACTCAACCTGAACGAAAGATCAGAGTATTGGTTATTAAATGCATCAGTAAAAAACAAAGCCAGGAACAGGTGAGCAACTATGAGACCCAAAAATCAGAACTGAGGCACCTCTCAACAGTAAGACATGTGTGTAATTTCTCAGAGGAATTAATGCACCATTTTCAAAGTTCCAGGGATGACATATGAGAAGGTGAAAACAAATTTTTACTTGGGATCACCTCTGTTGCAACAGCCTTCTGGTTTTGGTTGTGGGTTTGTTTTTTTGTTGTTGTTGGGGTTTTTTTGGTTTGTTTTTGTTTTGTTTTTTTTTTTTTAAGGCCTATATGAGATTTTAGACAACGTAGCAAGAGTTTTAAAAGTTTCTATTAAACTAACTCTTCTATTTTACACTATTTGCTTCAGGACTGTAACTAGAGTCTCAGAATTAGATTTTCACACTCCAAAAGAGTGTGCACGCACTGGCAATGCTCAACTTTTAATGACAATCCTCCATAAAGAAGGCAGAAGACAATGCTTGGTGTGAATCAAAGGGATTTGTTGTTCCCTTGAAGGAGGAAACTCTAAATTTCAACATCGCTCTTGAGCCACCCCCTCATCACCATCAGCCACATTAAAAGCTCCAAGACACTGACTTCCAAATTAGTTACACAATCATAAGTGTTCATGCCACTCTAGGTTCACAAGCAGTTCAATGTTTACAGAACTGTGCTGTACAAACAGCTGCATGCTGAAGGGGAGTGAGTGGACATGCTGATATTTTAAGGCTTGCAAAACTCAAAAGGCAACTGGTGACCTCACCTTCTCAGGTCTGCTCATGATGAAGAACATCAACCCAAATGTCCTGCCCTGGCAATGAGTTGAGGAGTTTGCATAGCCCTTGGGAAGTAATCGATGGATTTGCTTTTTGTAGGAACTTTATCCTCTGGAGGAATAAGAATTTTGAACTAGCTATGGGGAGGTACCACCCTACAACCTTTTCTTTCTATCCCTGGGCTGAATTTGAAGCTATAGGAAAACTGTGCCACTCACCTGCAATTTGTTAACCCTCTCAGCCAGTTCGGTCTTGACTCTTTCTCCTTCTGTAAATTTCACCTGCAATTCTTGGAGCTGAGCATCTACTTTTTTCCGCTTGTGCTCAGCATCCCCTTTGCCCTGCAGAAGAACCTTCACCTCATTGGACAGTTCAGCCCTCTCACTTTCCAGAGCTTGTTTTGCCTTTTCAAGATTTGCTTTCACCTAAAGAGAAAAGAAAGGAAAAAAAAAAAAAAGAAAAAAAAAGGCAAAACCCCTTTAGATATGGCAAGATCCTTCCACTGAGCACATCTTTTTTTATCCAACAAACAAGCTAATGTTGCATGTTTAGCAGCTAAGTTGTAGATGGCTTACTCAGGGCAAAAAAAAACCCAACTGAACAGCCTGTCCCTGATAAGCAGGAGACAAATAATAAGAGAAGACAACAATACAGCAGATAGCCTTGCATCATCAGATTTCCAAATTAAAGGTTGTACAAGTCAACAAGTGCTAGCAGTGAAAAGAATGTCTTGGCTATGCAGTATAACATGCCCGATGAGAAAAAAAAATGAATGAATGAAACTATTTAAAACAACTTCATGTATGCTTCATAGTGAAAAATGATCATAGAATCATAGATCTACCAAGAGAAGAAGAGCACATGTATTAGAAGCCTACTATCATGAACACTTCATGTTCTTCTGCAGCTTTAAGACACGGTCACAGAGCAGCTATCATTTCAGGGAGGTTGACTGCTTTGGCCCTGTGTTTTCTATTCCACATACCCGTTTGGTTTGTTCTAACTGTTCTGCCAGTTCTTCAATAGCTTGTGAATGTTTCTGCCTCATCTCTTGGATTTGAGCCTCATGAGTCTTTGCCTCGTCTTCAAGTGCCTTCTTCAAAACCGTTACTTCTTGTTCTCTCTTTGACCTGCAAAAATCAGAAATTCCATTTAGAAGCCAGGGAGAGAATCAAACAGACATGTATATCCACCGATAGCACCTCTAATGCAGAAAAATGCCAAGGTCTGTTTAGCCCCACAACTATAAAGATACATTTCAAAGTTAGAACTTAGCATTGCACCATTCTTAAGTGCAAGCTTGGCAGCATTACTTTCAGCCTCAGTAGCAATAGCCTGAAAGTATGAATGTTCCAGGGGTCTCACTAACACTAACCAGCCTACCCTGACAAAAGCAAAGACTTGCTTTGGTAAGAGACTAGATGCAGTAGCATTTATTTTAAAAGTCGAAAGCAACACCAAATAAGAAAACACAGCTACATGTTGAAGTTACCTGAGCTCTTGCTGAGCAGCTGTAGAATCTAGTGTGTCTTCTAGCTCTGTTTTCAATGCTTCCAGCTCTTCTCCCAGGTCCCGCTTCTGTTTTTCAGCTTTATTCCTGAATGCTCTCTCTGACTCCAGGTCTTCCTGCAGCTCAGTGATCTGGGATTCAAGTTCTCTGATCTTTTTCAGGGCCATGTTCTTCTGAGCTGCCTCTTCTTCCACCCTGTGTTCAACAAAGGGTTCTGGTCAGAGCCAAATTTAAACCATATGTAAATGAAAACCACCTGTCCTACCAAGAATAATCAAGAAAAAAGCTGGTATTGGTCAGCTCTACAATATTACATTCAAACTTTGATCCATGTATCATCTACAAATTCTAAGTTCTATCTCCCAATACTTGAGAGAGCACGATTACTTACCTTAAAGAAGGGGACAGAGAAAGACTGACAACAGAAGAAAGCAGAAGAGAAAGCACCATTTTACATTGGAAATCGGACACTTTACTGAGTAGATGACTATAGCAAGTACCAGAGAGACAGTATGTTGCCACTATTTTTTAACCTCCTCTGAAATCTTACTGCTCCAGTGACACATGTGCAGTGCACATCACGTTCATAGTCCAGCCCTGTACAGAGAACGTGGCAGTGAGCAGCACCCAAAGAACTCTGATGCTGAGGATGTGGATCTTAACAGTCCACAGATTAAAATATAACAGCCACAGATTCTGTTTAGTCCCTATTCCAAAGCGACACAAGACAAGAAATACTTCCCAAACAGGCAGTCCCTGAACCCATAGGTCAGGCCCTCACCTAGCTAAGGCTGCCTGCAGCTCCTCTTCCTTCTTGGCCAGCTGCATTTTGAGTTCTGCGATTTGAGCTTGCAGCTCAGCAATCTGGTCATGCAGATCACTGGAGTCTCCTTCAAGCTTTCGACGAGTCTTTTCCAATTCTTGCCTCTGTTTTTCTTCACGTCGGAGACGCTCTGATGGAGATGGGGACACGTTAAGTTACACAGATGACACGTACTCAACATTGTACGAGCAGAAAAAATAAAGCTATTTCAGCAATAGCTTCTTTCCTAATAATACAGCTGTCCAAACCATAGCTGGAATGCATTATTCTGTCAGGACCTATTCATGCAGCTACCCCCATAGTTTGCACTCAAAGCATATCTGGGCAATTTCCCTTTCCCTCATCTTACAGCCAAACCTCCTTCCACCCTTTCACTGTAATAAACAATGCCAGTCTCTCCCAAGACCCCCACCACCCAAGCATAAGCACTCATTACGTGACGCTGAACACAAGGCCTGCTTTCCCTTTACTGAAACTAAACAGGCTCACTCCTGCCGTGTCAGCCTGGGCACTCTCCAGATGAAGTGCCTCTAGCTTGAACTCTGAAGAACTTGTGCAAATGCTATATCAGAAACCACACTAACCCTGACAGAGTGATGCTGCTGTTAGTAGAAAAGTGGAGACACTTCCACAGCTGGAGAAGAAAGAGAACCAGCCTCTCTTCTCCATTGGTCTGCTGCTGTGGAGAGGATTTTTATTTAGATCAAGGGCTCAGCTGATGAGGCACATAACCTTCAGCCAGCCACTGAACAGCTCTAGCAAACCAATCAATAGCATACACACTATAGACTAATTTTTAACCCCTCAGAAACCGGAGAAGACTACAACTTTAGAAATGAAACTGAAGTTCAACACATTCTAATAAGAAACCACCTAAACAAGCAAGTCCTTTGCAGGATCTGTCTTTAAAAACGCACAAAAACCAATCCAAAAAAATCAAACAACAAAACCCAAAACTACCTTCAAGGTCTGTGATCATGGCCTCATGCTTATTCTTGAGTTTGGCTAAACTCTTAGATTTCTCTTCTTCCTCTGTCAGGTTTGTTGTAAATTCAGACATTCTGTCTTCCAACAGTTTCTTTTCCTGCAGAATTGAGAAGGCAGTGTCAAAGCAGCTGCTGGAATTACAGGAGATTTTTTCAGAGCTGACTGTGCTTAGAGATGTCAACATGAGTGTCTACTCCTGCTACAAAGAAACTTGGAACAAAAGAAATCCTTTCAGGATTACAGATAGTATTAAAATAAATTATTATCTAAAGATCTGTATTTGATAGCCCTTTCAAAGCTGAAAGGGAAGTCTTTTTATGAAATAACTTGATCCTGTTTGGCATAACAGTGTATCGGAAAACACTTGCTCATAAATCGTTATTTAGCCAAGGCTGTTTAAATATCATACAATATTGATTGCAAATAATACAGGCAGGCAGCTAATTTAAAAAATTCAGGTCAGAGTTGCCCAAGACAAGATTGAATTAATTCATAAGTTTTCTCATAATATGGGAAAGGTCAGTGCTTGGTGGGTGGTTCCAGGAGAAACACCTGTGCACATTTAGCCCCTGTAAGAAGCTGCAGGAGTCTCACCTTAGCCAGTTTGACATTCTGATCTTCCAGAACCATCACATCTTCTTCCAGTTTCTTCAATTTGGCCTCTGTGGTCACTTTTTCTAGCTGCAACTTCTGCCGTGCACTTTCCTCTTCTTCAAGCTGCTCCTCTAGTTCCTTCACAACACCCACAGAAAAGCAAGGCATTTGTCAGTGCTGCTCACTAACCAGTGTAACAGCACAGTAGCAATACTGGAACTCACAAGGTTTCTTTACCCTTCCTTCAAGGTATTATTCATACTTTCCAGAAGTGACATCTCCGTCATGACTTAATGCAACATACTGCATTCTAATGAACGAGTTTTCTAGCAGTATAAACAATGATATTTTGCAAAGAAGGATGCTAGCATTCCTAACACATCTGGCTTAATTATTTGACAAGTGGCCTTCGTCTTCAAGAACGGAATAGTTCATTCCAGGTGACTGACTGAACGCCTCAGGCTCAGCAACAGAATCGCTGTGTTCTATTGCTATTTCTACAGATAGATTTTTCTATGCTTTTTTTTTCCTCTCTCTCTCTCCTGTTTCCCTCCAAGCTGAGATAAAGGAATCATTCTGACCCTTAATATCCTCCTTACTAAACAAGAGACAGCATTCCTAAGACATTACCTGGATGTTCTGCTGCATTTTCTTTTTTTCAGCCTGCAAATGTTGACACCGTTCTTCCTCTTCCTCGACTCTTGCTTCCAGGTCATGACATATTTCCTCCAGTTCTTGTTTCTTGGCTGTCAGGCGGGCTCTTATCTCCTCAGCTTCAGCACAGAGTTCAGTTTCTGCTTGCAACTGTTCCTGCAGCTGCATCTTCTCTGCCATTAGCTACATTGAACACAAAGCCAGAAATAAGACAAGCTCCAAGCTACCAAAGCACTTCACAATTTGTGTTATGTGCTCCTGTGTTCCACAGTTAAAATCTTAATCATTGCAGTAGTCTCCATGCAGTGTAACCATGTATAACATTAGCATTTACAAATTTCTCAAGACCATATCCATTTGAAATAAGGAGATGGTCTAGTTTTCCCCTGCAAAAGCAACACAAATAATTATCGGCCCTACAGAAAAATAATTCTGCTGCCACCTTCTGTGTTCCAAACAAAAAGGATTCCATTAATTAATGACAAGGTTGAATTCAACCAGCTTCCTATAACACTCAGACAAAGGAGACTTTCTTCTACAGAAGGACATTAGGTGGTCACTGTAAAAAATGACCTGCTAGAGGAACTGAGCTGGGAAGAAGGGCAAAGGAAATTGAACAAGATGGCAGCCAAGTCACATATTTCAACAAGTTGGAATCCTGCAGCTTGTCTATCAGACCAATAAAGCAAAGAAGCAGCTCTCAAGCTGTTGGCCAGGTAGAGAGAATGACTTTTATACATGAGATTTGCAAACTCACCTGGGCCTGGAAAGTCTCCAGCTCACTCAGCCTATTTTCTGCAGCTAGCTGCTTCTCCTTGACCTTTATTAGTTCTTCTTCCTTGGCCATCATTTCCTCTTCCTGTCTGCTTACTTGCAGGAGAGGCTTGACCTGAAAGGGAAACCAAAGGAATGAGATGTATAAGGAGCAAGGAAAACATGCAGAAATGCTCTCGTACTTGATAAGCATCGAATAAAACAACATTTTAGATGTCATGTTTGAAGGTCTGGCCAATTATTTTGTTGTGAACACTGGCAGGATCATAGAGAACTAGATATCATCTACTCTGCCAACACCACACTTTCTGCCTGCCCAACTTTTCTCTAGGATGGGATGCATCAGGAAACTGTTGCATAAATTCCAGACCCTTAAGGGCTAACTAGTAATAGCAGGAGAATAAAAAAGTTGTCATACAGTGGGGAAATTCCCGGGTAGGTCAATGTAAACAAAAAGCAAACACCACCCATCTCTGGGCTCAAAAACCCTTAGAAGTCATTTCACAGGAAAGAGAAGTTTAAACTCTGCTTTTAACTCTCATTTAGCTGCAAAGTCTCATGGCTAAAAAGCAAGAAATCGCATACATTCAGAAAAAAATACAATTTTTTCATATGTTCTTTGTCTTTACAAAGGTAAAAAAAAAAAAAAATCTACAAGTCTAACAGCGTGATCAGACCTCAGTGCTTTTTCTTTGCTCTTACAACCCTGGAGGAAGAGAAGGCAAGCCACTCCTGTAATAAAGATTTTTGTCCAGCTAAATTGACTAGCCACGTAGTGACTTTTCGAAGTACCATACCACCAAACCAGGCAATCCTCTTACTCTTCTTAGGCAGAAAGCATTAAGAGATGATTTCTGCTTTTCCACAACATTACTTGGATATAGCCTTACACTTGGTTTATGCAGGCATACTGCATAGCTATAAAATATTCTATTATATGCTCTGCCTATATGAATAAAGGTGTAGTTGCAAGCCAACCCAACTGTAGAGGAAGTGGGTTTTGTGCTTTGGTTCAACCTGAGAGGCTGAATTCACAACCAAAGTGTCAAAATTGCAAAGGGAAAAACATTACCTTGGTGAACAGCCTCCACCATTGCCAGTTCCGCAGTTTCAAATAGGCGGCACAGTTCCGCTGAAGCACTTTCATGGCTGTCAATTGCTGCTGGCGCTTGGCAAAGGCCCTGCAAGGGAAGCAGGGATCAGACAAAGGAACACACAGCAGCACACAATTCTCTCCACCAAGCCCCTTCTTAGATATCTCTACATTTTTACTTTAGAAGGTTCCCTCCTAAAAAATAATAGCAAAATTTCCAGCGAACTACCTCTATCTTTTCAAGTTTTTTCTGCTCAGGTAAGAGCAGTTATCCTTTCCTTTATTCAATCTCGTATTTAACAAAGTTTTTCCCTAATGTCTTCTAATCTGAAAAGCCTCGCTATTTTCACTTCAAAAAAAGGGAGATTGGAAACAGAGGTGTGTTTTCTTGCCAATCTGACAGATACTACTTTTGTTTTTAGAACTGTACCATTTGCAGCACTATCTAATAGTTTAAGGGAAATCCTACACCTCCTGGATCAGTACTGTACTAAGACCTTTTTAGTTTCACACTTGCAGTTTGCAGCAACTCCATCAAAAACTTGCCTGCCGTATGGTATTCCTAAAAAGAGGAATAGACTTTACTGCTCTGGTACTATGGGGGCTAACAGCACTTGGAGTTTCTCACAGGTGCCAGAAGTCTGGCATTACAGAGATCAGAAAACCCTAAAACAACCATCAACTGTTATATACAACAAAAATATCACGGCCTTTCTAACAAAAAATAAATTCTAGTCTGCTTTTTTTGAAGATAAACGTGTACCTGAATGGGAGAAATACACGTGTTTATAATGTACTTTACAAAATATGGTCCTTACTTTCTGGCCAGGTAGCCTCTGCAGCATGCTTGGAAGCCAATAATGACATCTGTGATCTTCAGGTCTCTCTCTTCTTCAAGATGAGCAAGAACTCCAGCTCTGAAAAACACTTTACTCTGTCCAATTCGGTAAAGGTTTGAATCCAGCTCCAATGCTTTGATCTAAGACAAAAGAGAGAAGGATTCATCTCCTGCAAAGACTGCTTCATATGAAACATCACCAAACCTATTTGTGTCTCATGGCTGTAAGAGACCCCTTCCCTACAATGAGCCACTCAGGCCAACCAAAGCTGCTGGCTCCCAATAAAGTTCTGCCCCAGAGATGAGTTGGAGCTCAGCCAAGTGTGGCATGAAACCAAGGTAACCCAAGACAGAAAATATGACAGAAAGCATTGTTTAATACACCACCACAGCAGGTACCCAGAACTAGAAGGATGCTGTGAGGAACGTATGCCTAGTCCCAAGAGCCCACTTCCTTTCCTAAAGGAAACACATTTGTTGAACCTTCCTATTTATTTTTTCCCAGTCCTAATGTTTGTCAGAAAAAGGCACCCCAACCAACTTCCCTGTCCTTTGAAGGATTTGCTGTCAACACTTATACTAGTTAAGAGGAATAAGGTATACTCCTTTAAGACCGAAAAAAGGGAATCCCTTACAGCCAAATTCAATTCAGTCTCCCCTTGTCTTCAAGCTACAGAGCCCAAGCTTTCCCTTTGAAGCAGGCAATTCTGCAGAAAGTAATTGGAGCCTTCACTGAAAGCATTTGTCATCAACAGGCCACTACAAAAACTTTGCTGAAGCTCATACTTCAAGCATGTGCTAAAGATAAATTAATGCTTCTAAGCATTTTGATTCCATGAATACTGCTGGCATATCAAAATATACGCGTCTGCAGAAACAAAAAGATCCTTTTTGCCTAGGATTATTGGACCTCATGCTAGTCAAAAGCCTCCATCTGCGAAGCCAAGAGAAAGCTTTTTGCACTCTCCTCTCAGACAGAATATCTGACTTTGGAATTTTGGTCTTGTGAGTACAAGATATGTTTAACAGGCACAAATCTGATTTCCAAACCACACCCATAAAGTTTATTCTATTCAAGTAGAGCTTCTAGGATGTCTTACCATCAGCACACAAGCCTGTTTTCCATCCATAAATCCTTTGGGAATCGCATTTGGAGTTAAGATTTCATATCTGAAAAGGAGAAGGCATTAGACTAGTTAAAAAAGTATATTTGGGAAAAAAAAACAACAACAAAAATCAGTAATGTGTTCCTATGCCATTATGAGTTCGACAGTTTACACCCTTGTTAGAAGAAAAAAACCCTGCATCTCTAGACAACGGAGTATGAGGCAGCAATCTTAGATGGGGTCCTCTATGCCTCATCTTATCTATACACTTACTAGAGAAGTCAAAGATGCTTTTGGGAGGCTTTGTGCCAGGAAACACCAAGGGACAGATGTGCTGCCTTTGAAAACAGTGGCAATCTAGTTGCAATTATATACTTCAACTTTTGCATTTAGGTTTTAACTTTGCCAGGGTAAAGATTGCTTCAGATTCTTTTCTAGGCCTTACCTTTGTCTGAATTCCTGGAATACAACTCTGTTGGGGAAACCTTGACGGCAAATACGGATTCCCTCCAGCACTCCATTACAGCGAAGCTGGTCAAGGACCAAGTGGGGATCTAGTTTTCCAGCCTAGTGCAAAAAAGCGTATTTTATAAATAACACAATGCTTTTGCAAAAGGGGCTTACCCCCTTGCTTCTCTCTCTTTTTTTTGTAAAGCAGGCAGTTCTCTCTTTTCCAGTTAGAAGCAATTGAAAGCTTTTACGCCACCTAAAGAACCACTGCAAAGATCAGTCTCCAAAATTTTGGTAAGTGTACACTTACTTAGGATGACCGTAAAAAGACATCCTGAGAAAATAGGACCTCTTTAAGATCTCTTGCAGAACCTGACACAAGATAGTAACCCAGCCACACACCTCAGGAAGCCCATGTAAGACTGAACAGGCTGTACTGTTGTAACTGTCTTTACCTTTTTCTCATGGTTGGGGATAATGCAACGGACGAAGTTGGGGTTGGTGTTCCTCAACGTAGCCATGAGTTTAGCCAGCTGTTCTTTATAGAGTTGTCCCACTGTTCGGAACATACCCTTCCTGGTTTTAAAGGCCCCTGGCAATGCCGTATCTGACATCCCAGCTACCTGATCCAGCCCAACAATACGGTCAACTAGAGAGAGCACAAGACAGAGTGTTAAAATTCTGCCACAAACAAAGGAAGCATTGGAATGAACAAAGAACATCTGGGTAGAACAGGATAAATGAGAGGAGCTGCAGGATCCTTTTTGCTTCATCTCTACACAGATGTCGACTCCTGTACAGAATTTGTGCAGGGATAGGAGCAGGAAGGAAAAAAAGCAACAGCTCACTATGGGAAGTTTGAGTGATGGGGTCAAACTTACAAACATACTCTGCTGATGCTCTTCCAGAGCTTCCATCCAGAGCAATCTAGAAGTGAGTTTCAGATGTTTCTATTTGCTTAGGTCACAATGAAAAACAACAAACCAAGAGTTCCAGCTGCTAGCCCAGCAGAGTCAACTATTAGTTAACTCTGATCCAGGAGGGGCCAAAGTTAGAGAAAAAGGTCAGCTTCACTCTTGCACTACAGGCAGAAATACCATGACTGGTGATCAGAAAAGTCATATCTACTTGTAAACTGAGCAAACATGGTAAAAGGCATGAGAGAAAACAAAACTCGAGATACCACTGTTTGAGTTATTTTTGCAGTACAAGTAGTCTATGACAGAGACATGAACAATACCACTAGAAGAAAGTCAGAGCTGCCCACCCCAACAGTTTCTCCACTATGCCACAGTGACATCCAAGGACCGATGAAGCTATCATCTTGACGGGTGGACTGCACAGATCCCTTTTTTCAACAGAAGCCAGATAGATCTGAGAGTAGCAGTGACAAGAAGAAACTAAAGCATTGTTTCTTCCTGTTGCTCTTCTACATGGAGATAAAAATTCACCCACCCAACCAAAACCAACTGTATCACTATAAATTTCCAAACCTCCATTACATTTTTATTAACAGCTTCAAGCTACTACTTCACTTTATCTTTAGTGGTTGGCTGACACCTACACTCAGGCTCCCAATCTTCACAACACATCAACTTCTACTCAAGTGGTTTCTGATTTTAAAAAAAACTGCAAAGAGAAACCCCTACAAAAGAAACAGCAAGAAAGGATACTCTGATTTACAGCTAATATTAGTTTAGAACTGCTCACTTCTAGAGCAGCTGTTAGAAAAGGGTCAAGGTTGTCTTATCAGAAAGAAAAGAAGGTTATGTTACTAGATGACATCACAAGAAGATCCACAGGAGTGTCCCAGATAGCGGCTGGAACAATCCTCTTAAAAATCTTGAGCCCTGCAATCTACATCAAGATAGCACAAGGGACAGTCACTTGCAACAGAAGACCCAGCTATGAACAATAAATGAGAAATGATCAGCTGTGGTTCACTCAACATCTCAGGTCCAAAAGGAGCCTCACACAGCAAGGGCCTTGTTAGGTACAAGTTGTTGATGACCATTTTTCATGCAGTACTAGTTCCTTTGCCAAACTGACTTTCTTTTAAATGATCACCAGCTGAAGTCAAATCCCCATACTAGAATCAATATTAAACTAGATTTCTGTTTAAATGCAGTCTCAGAAACCTTCCTTCCAAATCTTGCAAAGAGTAACAGCCTTGCTAGCTCTGTGTTCAAACAGTTGACAGGAATTTGCTTTTAGCTGTTTCTATGCAAGTCTTGCAAGAGCAACCTTTAGCACCTGAACGTGTCTGTATTTTTCTTGTATCCACTTGCAAGGTGGGAGTTTTGCTTTTGTTTTAAAGTCTCTGAGGAGCTACTAGCACAAAGCAGAGGAAATGAACAAGAGAGACAAGCAGGTATGACAAAGGGACAAAGAGAAGTTAACGGAAGCATTTTTTGCATGGCTCTAGGATGCATTACACACGACACAACAGCTGGGTTTCTCAGTCACCTGGTTCTAGATGAAGAATAGGAAAGTGTTGATAGAAATAGGCTCTCTGAACGTTCTGCATCTCTGCAACAGACAGAGACGTCAAAGAAAACCCACCACAGAAAGTGACAGCAACAGTAAGACTCAAAAGCAGATAAACCCAGAGAAGATAGAGTAAAATACTGAACAACACTGCAGAAAGAACACACTAGTTGCAGGACTGAAAACATAGATTCAATTCAGATCTTGTGTTTGAGTGTTGCAGCTAAGCAAGCTGCTGGGACACAAAGGTGCATTCATATTTTATCCTGGCATTCTTGTTTTTGAGAAATAATTGCTATATATGCAGCAAGCTTAACATAAATTGATGCCAGCGAACCTTTCTCTTGACTTGCAGTGAACTTTTAAGGCAACACCATGATCTAAGCAAAGGATGTTCCAGATAACGATCATCTTAGTGGCTTAGTCTTCAGGAGAAAAAAGCAACACAACTCATCACAACTCATCATCATCATACAAACTCTTCCACATAAAACAAGAGAAAACAAATGAGATTAAGTTTAATTACATACCATCTTTCCACAGCTCAGACACAAACTTATCCGATGACTGGTGGAGAAGAGTAGCAATGTTATCATTCAGTGGATCCATGTTCTTCATCAGCCATTCATCTGCTTTATAATCCACCTGGAGGAGACAAACATGTCAAGAAACTTGGTGGGGGAATTTTCTGCAGCACAAGATGCAAGATCCTGCAAAGTCTACAAAAGTAGCACTGAGGTTTGCACAATCAACAGCAGATTACCTAATCATTCTTGGATTTGCCATCTAAGCAAGCATACCTACAAATTTCAATCCCTAACAAACAGCTGCATGTTCTGTTTTGCCCTGTCAGTAAAGGGAATAGATTTGCAATCCTAGTTTGCACCACCCAGAGTGTGACAAAAAAACCTTGCATCATCATTTTTGGTGATGAAGTCTTGAGGTAAGGCTTCTGAAAAGTACCTCCAATACCACCAAGTCACAGAGAACAAATTTAAACTGGTGGCAGTTTGACATGTCTTGAACTATATATATATAACTTGCAGGAACATCCCCTTAGGCTCTGTAAGGTTCACAGCAATGGAGCAACTTTGTGGTATCTTTCACTGGTTTCCCATAGGCAGCCATTTTGGTAAGCAGCCATTTCTAAGATGCAGTGGTTATGCATTAGAAAAATACAGCAGACATTCCAATGTTCACATTTCAGCTACTCATTCTTTACCTTGCCAGCATAATGTATGATACAGAAGTCAGCTTTGTCTTTCAGCTGTTTTGGCTTCTGAAATTTGGGGTGGGTGCCTTGTTCTTGTACAACTTTTTCCACAAAGCTTTTGTCTGTTGCTTTTGGGAACCAGCACTCTTCATCCAGCAGGGCCAGTATACCAGGAGGCCCAGCCTTAAAGAAGGGAAACATCGAAACATCATTAAATACATGACTACATCAATAACTATCACCTTTAAATGACTAGGGGGAAAAAAAAAAAAAAAAAAAAAAAGGATACTGAAGCCTGATCCCCATCATATTCCCCTGTTGTGTGGTATCAGTTCAACTACTTCCATGCTAACAGAAATTGTTAATCATTCTTCTAAATCCTCATCTGAATTTTAAGCATTTTAATGAGACGGTGTCTTCCGTGACATTTGTCTAGGTTGTTTTATGTGGAAGAAAGTGTTTTTAATAGAAGGAACACTATCATGATGTTCTCCAAATATCCAGGTGTCTAAATGCAGAAGACCACAGCAGAACACTTCACAAACTAGTCCATATTATTGGAACATCTACTATGAAATTTATAAATTTCCAAGTTTCATTAGAGCAGACTGAAAGCAATGGACATTCACAGCTTCTCATCACACTTAAGTTAGAAAGTTCACACTATCTATGGTAAGCCACACATCTAGCACCATGCAGATCTACACAAATGAAGACAATTTAGTGCAAGGAAAAAGTAGCTGACTAGATCAATTTTCATGCAATACTTCCTACAGAAGTGATACGAACAGATTTATTGGTGACATCCTTTCAGACAAAGAGGAAACTGTTCACTTCTGCTTCTAAGCATACCTCAATGTCAGTAGAGGATTACAAAAGCTAGAAAGCTAGTTTCCAGTCTACAGGTAGAGGTTACGTGCTCAATGACAAAATTAATGCAGCCACTTCTTGCTGCTCGATGGTAGAAGAACAAGCTTACCGGCTTCTCTATGAGGTCAATGCAGGGCTGCAGATCCAGGCCAAAGTCAATGAAATTCCACTCTATGCCCTCCCTCTGATACTCCTCTTGCTCCAGAATGAACATGGTGTGGTTAAAGAGCTGCTGCAACTTTTCATTTGTGTAGTTAATACACAACTGCTCAAAGGAGTTCAGCTAATGAAGAAAAAGGCAGAAAGATGTTTGAACAGTTGCTTTTGAAGACACATCTACTATTCTCTTAGCACGAAAGATCACATTTGTAGTTCAGGAATTTAAGCTAGTGTTCTGTGTGGGGTCAACAGCCCTTTGTCAATAACCCCATTTGCTTATGAGCTCTCTTTCCTGTCATCCACCACTGCATCACTGCTGCAATCCCTTGGGAAGTTCATAAACACTGTTCCTCAGACTTTGCAAAAGAATGTTTAGTTGTAAACAGCAGAAGAATTACTGCAGCTACTTAACCCGGGAACAGAAAAGACTCCGGTTTTCTCACAAACTCAGAGCTGGCAAGTTGTCTTCATAGGAAAAGGAAGCAACAGAAGCCTGAAGACAAATTCCTAAAAGCACAGGGACTGGAAAGTCCCCTTTTAATCCTCATATATAAAATCAGAGCAAGAAAATTAAGGGAAATTTCTTCAATATCCCCAGATTTCTTCAAACTGTAAGGACAAGGTTAGCCCATAGTGCATTTTCATGTTAGATAACACTAAACATAATGCAGCTGCTAAAGACAATGGTCCTGTTCTACTTCCTCCATGTTTCAGTAATTCTTAACCATGTATTTCAACTTCCCTCCTTTTCATGAGATCCAGGCACCATGAAATTATATTAATCAGAGAGGGGTAACGAAAAAAAAAAAGGAAGAAAAAATACCAACAACTTTTCTGTGTCTTAATTTTCTACTTGATGAATAAATTAGTCCAATTCAGTTTGCACCTGCACGCGAGCCAGATCCAGCATAACACTGATTGATATGAGCTGCCTGGCTGGGATAATGGCAGGATAGGTCTTTTCTGATGGCTGTCTGTGGTTGCTTCAGGCTAAGTATAACGCAAAGCCACATTCTAAAATTGTTGTTTCACAGACATAATGGTTTGGCCTAACTGTTCACTGCCACCTATAGAGGGAGCTCCCACTTTCCTTCTTTTCCATCTCTCCCTCAACTTTCCTTCAGCTTCTTCTCTCCTACATTTATCTTACATCAGTTTTTATGCTCAGATTCCCTTTTGAATGGTGATTCAATTCTAAAACACCCTAAGAAAATATTTTCCACAGGGCTAGAGAGATGAACAGTACAAGTTGTTGCAGCCAGGAGCAGCAGATGGCAAAAGGAGCAAGTTCACTCCTTTTCTGCATAAAGGACCTACTGTTAAAGCCATTTAGCTGTATGTTAAACTACACTCCAACCCCCAATTTTCAGGCTTCTTGCAGAAGGGAGCATACATAGGTCAGAATTTATGTTGGATCTGATTTGGCCTATCCTGTCTTTATCTTTTCCAAAACTCAGCAGCGGGAAGAAGAAACCATTTACAATAATTTTTAATTATGCTAATAGGTTTCAGTACGTCATGCCTTAAATGTTTTGGGACAGACTAATGGGACACAAAATTTTAAGTCTAGTGGTGGTCCATAACTCTACATGACATTTTAAAATACTTTTTTGTAGGTTAGCAAACTCTTAAACTGTTAGCTATTAAGAATCAAATACACCTGCAACTTTGAAGTTAAAATAATTCTAACGCACACGCCAAAAAGGATGTAAGCACCAGAATATACAGCAATTAAATAAAACATTTGCAGAATACATAAAATACTAATGAATGAACCATTAAAGCTAGTTAACAACTTATTTGACAGTTCACATCAGCAGAGATCTCAAACAACAAAAGGGGAATACACATCCTTTCCACAGCTATACTGTTCTTTTCCAGTTCTAAAGTGATTTCCTTCAGCGGTCTTTCTCCGTGGTAAACTCTGCTGAGTGCAAGGACCTGGCATCTCTTTACCTCAAAAATCTCAAAGCCGGCAATGTCAAGGATTCCAATGAAGGATGCACCCTGTCGCTTGGTCTTATCCAATGCCTTGTTGATACGCATAACCAGCCACCGGAACATACGTTCATAAGTGGCTTTAGCCAGCGCTTCAATGGCAAAGTCAGCCTAAACAGAAAAAACACAAAGATCAGGTCTTACATTATAATCCAAAGGAAGGCACAGACTATACTGTTTCGGCATCTAGTGGCCCAACTGTAGTCTAAGATTTTCTTTACACCACCAAACTCATCGAAAAAGGCTAATTTCAGAGGTTATTCCCAATGAAAAGCAGATGGCACTGCAATACTCCATAAACAACAGCAAAGAATTTCTCTTACTAAATTAGTGTGCCAAGCCAAATTTCAGGATCCTGCCTGTTGGAGAAACCAATGCCTGGTATTCAAGAAAGAAAAAATATGCCCAGTCACCTCCAAAGACTACAGTAACTTAGCACGTTTCATGGGCCCAGAGAAAAGCATCTAAATTTTTTTCTTCATTTAGGATTTGTGAAGCTAAATCCCTCCCTTCCATACTACTACCCTACCTGCAATTGACACAAAAATACCATGTATAATAAGAAATTAAGTATCAAAATGGAAAGGCAGCATGGAAACGCAGCCCGTGACTATTTCTAGACTACTCTTTGATATTTATTTACACTGACAATATTGATACGTTCATAAAGAAGCCATGCAGCAGTGAGTAAGCACAGGTGCTTTGCTCCACTGAGGATGCTGCTAGCTCTTAGGTCAGGCTTCATTTAGAATACAACCTGATTCAAGAGTGTTATAAAATCTACAATCAGCTTCAAGGATGAGCAGCAAATTCTTCCACCCTAGTAGCTGACCTACTAAAAAATGGTGCTTTCTGTACTACAGCAACTTGAAAATGTCATCCTTGCATACAGCACTGAACAAACTTACTCCTTTGGGACAGGCAGTCACCAAAATTAGGGTATTTGCCTTTTTTTTTTTTTTCCCCTCTTACAGATGAGAAGAAGTGTTACAGGGGCAGGATGATTTCTATCTTTGTACAGATCAACTGAGCAAATACTAGAAGCAATTCATGCGCTACATTATTCAAGTGTGGTTGCCACACGTTGCAGTCATAAAGATAGTTATTAAATGCTACAGAAACCTCTAATACATTTTTTAGATTTGTGGTGGCAAGATTAAAGACTGAAGTTCTTGTTAATTTTTTAGAGAATGCATACCTGCTCTTTGGTCTGAGCTTTCTGGACATAATCTCGCCCGACTTTGATGCGAGGAGTGAGGATACCTCTAGTGAAATCCGTCACATTGATACCCAAAAGGTGAGACACTTTTTGAGCAGCTAAACATGGTAAGAGGAAACAACAAAAAGATTAAAGTTCTTTTGTTTTTCTCACAGAAGGCAAGAGAAAAACATTCCTGCAACTGCTTTCCCACAAGAGTCATGAAACAGCTTCTAAAAAGTGTTAAATGAAGAACAGGTTAATGAGACTATTGCTTTGTCTTCATCTACTGATTAGTCTTTGAGGCAACTCTGTATTTCATATTAAAGATCCAAAACACCATCTAGAACATATTTCCCATAACAATAACAACAGCCATAAAGATAAATTAGCAACCTCTTATATTTCTGCAGTACGTTTATAATGTAGGTCTAAGAGCTAAGCCTTCCAAAAGATAGTACCATGTTTCACATGATGGAAGGCTACTTACACATGCAACAATGGGCAGTACAACTAAAATATGTACCCATACTTTATACCCACCATGAAACTATCCACCTTACTCTTACAGTTACAAGCCTACCTACAAAGTCAGCAAAGAACATTCTCTAGTGTCTGATAATATAGGTTTGCAGGGGCAATCATTCCTAGCTTGGTTAAAACACACACACTATATATTCCAGTAGAGTAACCCTTTTCATCTGGTCATCACCTGTTTTTCCTCCTCAGCCCTGTCACAAGAACAGTGCCACATTCCTGCCCAGGGGTGGCTGCCAACACACACCTGTATTTTTATGAAGGAGCATGTCAGCTCCTTTGACAAATTATTTGCCTAATAGAAAAACAGGACTCCAGCATTCCCTACATGCTGTAATATATTATTCTACTTGCAAGAACTCCCCATAGGCTTTTTACTGCATTTTATTTTGGGGTGGGAAAAGGAGATTGCTTACCTGTGTTGTCTGGCATAGAGGCTTGGTCTGTATTACGCTCCTTCTTGAACACTATGTTGCCAAGTTGAAGAACACCTGAGATAACCTTCAGCAGACCTTTTAAAATAATAATAATAACAGCTTAGTGTCAGTCATTACCAAAAGCCTCAATATGACCCAGTTACCTTTCCCGACATGGTTATGAGGCCCTTCTCAATATCCCAAAGATCCTTCTAGAATTTGGGAATAACCACCACAGGTAATTACTCTCTGACTCCCATTCAGGACACAAGACTTTCACTGTCCCTCCTATGCAAGACTACACAGCTTGGAAATTTACCCATTCTCAACATCACTATAGCAAAGTGGGAGACAGGACTGAGGGTAATGCGCCATCTTACATCATCTCTATTTTTTGATAAAACTATTTTCCTCAATGACTACTGCTAAACACAAGAAAGAGACAGTTAGTAAGAGTACAAACCAATGAAGAGAAGGAAGATTTTGTTCCTTTAACCCCATATCCACTTTCAGGTCCCTGACCAAGGTCTGTAGTCCATACAGACATACTTTATAATGTATGAAGGGCAGCAGGATGTGGGCAAAAGTGCCTGTACCATAACTATTACTAATTGCATGCTGAAGCACCCCACCCATACTCTTTGAACAATGCACATCACAAAAGTAGCACTAGATGCTAAGACAGGAAAGACATTTTTCAGTGCCATAGCATCAATTCGGTTTTCACCATGTATCAATGAAAGCTCATTGCATAAGAGCTTCAAGTTGCCTTGAGCAAGGTAAACTGCCCATCATTTGCAAAGGGGATCTTGTACCAAAGACTTTTTCACCCCCTAATTTCTACCCATTACAGGCACATTTTTTTTAAAACAATATCCTTTTGATAGTACAATGAACAAAGGCTCCATATATGCTAAATCAGGACTAACAGAAAAGAAACATATATGCTCCTAGTGGCACATTATGAAATCCAGTGGTTTGACAGCTGAATCTAGAGTACTGGCACTTGGACAGACAACTTATTTTGGTGTTGTTCCATAAATTAACATAGCTAATGTTTATACCTTACATCAAAAGTAAATACGCCTACTGTTCAGCCAGCTCCTATATGTATCATTCTTTTAAGCCTAAAGGAACATTAATGCACTTCACACTTTGAACAGTAAGTGCTAAACATTAAATCTCTCTTTGCTGTAGTGGCTGGAACCAATAGACCACCTACGTGACAACAAAGACATGCCTTAGACTATACACTAAAAACCCGACTCAAAAAAATGGCATAGGAGGACATCCTGACCACAAATTAGACTGCCAATTCCTTAATTTGATTTAGGCAAATTTCTCTTCACCTCCATACAGCAGTTTCAGTCTCAGATGATTCAGGATATCAAGAAGTGTATTAAACTGTGGATAACAACAATGTAGATTTATAGGAGGCTGGACTGACAAGAGCATTAGTTAAGGCACAGGCACATATTCTCTACAGCCACAGGAGCTGCAGCCTCCAGCAAAGGAGGTGCTGACCTCAAACCACCACAGATGCTTGCTTCAGAGTAGAGAAAAAATAGTCTTAGAAGACTTTATATATCTAGAAATGGAGATTTTGCAGAAGACTTGTTTCCAACCAATGAGGCAGATCATGAATGAGATAGCACACAGCTCGGGTGAATACGTATCACTGCACTTTGTGCTGGCTGCACATAATTCTAGCTTCACTGTCATGGTACTGTGCTCCCAGCATCAGACAATATTAATTTCTGATCAGCAGTTCAGTGTTAAGCTGGAAAGAAAGGCACTATGGCCAGGCCATTCTCAAAGTATTAATCCAGCAGTGGTTGGATTAGATACTTTAAAGCTACTGCCTAGGGATAGGGGGAGCACACAAGCCATGCGTTGCACAAGAGAATGAGGAGATTCTCGTATCTTGGATGCGTTATTCATAAACTGGATATGCAGCCCTCAAACTGGGAACAAAAGCAGCAAGCAGAAGCATGTTTTCATCAGCTGCTTGGCTTGTAATGTTAACTGTATAAACTGAAACTGTGCTGGTAGATCCCTGAGGCGGGTCACTCCACAGTGACTGAGTTTATTACTCGCACACTGTTCACTTGGAGTTGGGGGGAAGGACACCAGACAAAACCAGAACAACAAAAAAGCCAGAACAAAGAACCCCAGAACAACAAAGCCCCAAAGAGATATGATCTGTTCCCTCTTTCATTTCCTTGCATTTTCAAGCCCATCAGAGGATTCATACCTATCTGCTCCTCATCTGGGATGCCCATGATCTTCATCGCCTCCATGGTCTCCAAAAACATATCTTTGTCTTGCTGACCCGGGATTGTAATGTGCCCATTGGAAAGGAAGCGGTATTTGTTGTAAGGCTCCAGCAGCAGATCAGCTTAGGAAAGAATTGAGAAAGAAGTTATTATGGCTTTCTCTCTTTTCCTCCTTTTTTTTTTTCTTTTTTTGTAATAGACAACAAGCTACCACAAAGAGCAAATTTCTGACCCGCATATGCTAGCAGGTGCTGCATGAATCCGGGATTAAGCCCAGGTTTACTGCAGGCTGAACATTTAATGTATTTTAGATAAAATGTGAGGTTTTCTGCCTTATTTCTTTCTATTCCTTCCTCTGGACTACTTCACCAAAGCAGTGCCAATCATCATTATGCCCTAAGTCTACAAGAAGAAAGGATTAACTTGAAAGTAAATTTGCCTTTAATTTCAGACACCTGTTTCAAGTCAGGTGAAAGTTAACATATAGCTCTTAAAACAGTAGGAACTATGAAAAAAGCTCTCTCATTCTGTCCTTCCTCCAGATCAATCTGCAGCCCTTGCACAACATGGACCCAGACTACTAGGCTAAGGTATTAAAGCCAAGTGCTCTAGGACCATAGATTTCTGGAGCTGCTTAGGTGCTAGAAGTTCTTCTCCATTCAGTTAAATGCCGCGTACATCACAGTAGGACCATCTCTGCATTAGAAGGGTTTACATCATGCAAGACGAGACTAAACATGGGACAGTGATTTAGATAAGGAAGGGCGTAGAGTCATTGCTGGCATGGAGACAAGTGCAGAAAGGAACCAGAAAAGCAAGTTTTCAGGAACTGAGAAGTACAGGGGGAGGGCAGAGGGAGGTATGAATGTACAGAAGGAGAGGAGCAGTGACCATAACTAAAAGGCAGAGCCAAGAAACGTGAAGTAGCAGGTCCTAGCCTACAAGTGTTTTGGACCCTCCATCACTGTGATGAGGGAACGCCACGACTACAACAAAATCATACTTACTCTTCAAATGCTCCCCTGCTCCAGATAGCAGGTAGTAAAAGATGTGGAATGTTCTCTCCTCTTTGGCTTGACGAATTGCACGTGACTTCTCCAGCAGATCTTCAGAGAGTCAAGGCATATGGTAGGACACACAAATCACTTCCTATTCTATGGCAGGAGAAAAAAAACCTCACACTACTTGTTGTTCTCCTCATGACAATTAACAGGGGCATTGATTTATCAATCATTACCAGTCAACAACCCACTGAGCTTCTGGCCTTGGTTCTGCCAGCCTCTGAATGACAGCTACGATAAGAGACACTTAACTGACAAAACCAGGAAAACAGTGATCCTCCATCTCTACTTGCCTTGAACAGAAGCAATAATAGCTTACAAAATTGCAAAGCTATTCATCTTATCACAGTTTATGCTTCCATTTCAGTCTCCTAAGATTAGAATTCATTCATTCAGAAAAGATTTCCACCGTGAACACAATGGTCACCACATGAAGAAACAGGAGACTACAACAGTAATCTTGCTAGGATAAATTTAAGTGCTTCCTACCACTTTCTTGACCGGAGAAACAGAAAGACAGTTGTGAAGAGACCGCTAGGTACCATTACTGCCACCTCTATAGCCTTTAACTTCTCTTTTTAAGTGGTTACAGAAAGGATACAGGTCTCAATATTGGCTCCGACAATGTAGCCATTGACATCAAAGTTGATTCTGATAAACTTGCCCTAAGAGGAAAGTAATAGCATTAAAATGAGTATTCATTCTATCTGGTAACAGCAGTAAACAAAAAAGGTAAACCTTCCCTTTTTAGTCCAGGAAAGGAAATTCAGAACAGGTCAGGCAGGTTTTAAGCAAAACACAAGGTCAGCCAATAGGCAATGCTTGCTGATCACAACAGCGATTTAACAAAGACGACAGCGAACACTTTCAGGCATTTCTGACATTCAGACAGCCTACACTTCAAATTAATTATGTTTCAGCCTAGATTTCCCATAACCAGGGCTCCTTCAGTTTCATGTGCTATATGATGTGGAGAGTTCTGCCTCCCTCAATGTTAGGTTCAACCATCTTCATTTAGTTCTGGCTCCCCCCATCTGCCCCTCAGACGCTGTCTGTTGCTCTCCAGAGCAAGTAAAATACTGGCCCCCACGCTGCATAGTAATACTCACAAATCTTGAGGAGTTGTCATTCTTTACTGTCTTGGCATTTCCGAAGGCCTCCAGGATGGGATTCGCCTGCAGCAACTGTCTCTCCAGTTCTCCCTAGAGAGAAATCAGAAATTAATAAAGTAGGTAGCAGTTTACTGCATTAACTTTGGGTCAAACCAGCGCTGAAGCTTCAATTCACACTAGCTTGGCATCTGTTGTAGAGAAGCCACATTAAACCTTAGGAGATGATCCCTTAAACCTTCAAAGGAGACTCATTAGTTATCTGGGTAAAATAGAAACATTGAAAAATATAGCTTATTCCCTTCCTCAACACAAGGGCGTCCCAGTGCTGTCTTTCTGTTAAAAAGAAGCCCTTTGAAGCCACTTGGCCATAACATCCCACGGACTTCCCAGGATTAAAGTGAAACACTGTACATTCCAAGATCAGGCCCTTATCCCACAAGTGTCTTGCCATCTAGGCTGGAAGAGTGAGGAAAATCCCGTCTTGCTACTGCAAAACAGCCTTGAACTCTGCTAGTAGAAGGCTAAGAAACTAGCCTGAAAAGGTCTAATGTTTAAAAAACAAAAACATACCAAAAGGCTTTCATTAAGAGTCTACATCTTCCAAAATACAAACAAGCAAAAACCTCCTTTGTGAGGAAGCATACAAAAAAGAGAATTAGTGGTATCCCACAAACTGCATGATCGCTTGCATTCTGCTGCCATATTCGCACACTCCTTCCCTCAAGGAACACAAAATGCTGGAGCTGTAGAAAAAAAATTCAGAACCTTTATCTTATCCCTGCCAAGTACTAGACCATTGGAGCATATACGCTTTTCCCTGCAGGCTCCAGATATATCCCTGGCTGTTTTTAAAAATTACGTCTCTGTGCTAAAAGCATGGAGTTCTATATATTTCAAGATTAACTAAAAAGCTTCTAGAGACAGAAAGTGACAGTTTAGATTAATGTTTCTCTTTTTAACATTCATGTTTCTCTTTTTAGCAGTTATCAGTAAGTACTCAAGACTTCCTGTGCACAACGGATGGAAATGAAGTTTCATCCACGAGAACTGGAATTTATGGGCAAATTATATAAGCGTATTTCTAAAGGAAAATTGCTCCTTTTAATTCTCAAAGTGCATTATAAAACAGATTGGTCTTTACACAGTCCCCCTAGAAATACATGCATTATTAAAAAAAAAAAAAAAAGAGAGAGAGAGAGAGGAAGATACATGAGAAACTGTACAAAGAACTACAAGGTTTTATTTCTTGCTTCCAGAATCACCTCACTTCATGCTTGCAAACTGCAAGGCCAAACAAGTCCTTCAGTCCCTGTAGAACCACATATATACAGAATAGGCAGCTGCTGCAAACACTTCCATTCACTGTCAAGTGTGTGTAACAAGGTGTTTAGGTCTGGGAAGGGAACCTGAGCTGGGACATCTGCTCTCTCACAACAGAGTCAGCACGTGACTTTGTAAGGAGAAAGCCTTGAAACCGGGGTTCAGTCCTTGAAACTGTGTCACATTCCCCCTCCTATTCTGGGACATGTACTGAAGCTGGGACACTCTCACCTCATTCCTGCAGTGAAGTCCTAGGCCTTTGTGACTGCAACCTGTTACTATGCAAGTGAGAGATGCCAGCAACATAGCATTTCAACCCAATTATGGAACATGGAGGGAAGAGAGAAAAAAAGCCAATTTTCTCCTCTAAACAAAAGTCAAGCTTTGATACCAATAATTACTCAGCTAAAAAAAAAAACCACAACAAAAAAACCACAACAACTAAGGTCATGCTTAGCTACACAAAGATCGAAAGTTAATAGAAATCCATATTACAGACCCTTCTGTTATTTAGCACCTCAGGAAGAAAGTGTCATTAGTGTCAAGTAGGTGTTGGTAAACCGTAGCTTAGAGGCTTTTAGGTCTCTTGAACCAGCAAGGCAGCAATACGCATAGAGAACGCCAGCTCAGTCACACAGTGATATAGAGCTTTGGGGAAAGGAAAATGCTAAAGAGTTGGTCAAGTCAGTCATGACTTGCCTTAGCACCACGATACATGGAAAGAGCAAGTTCTTAGCACGCCACGGCAACGGCACGTAAGATTAAGTGGCTGCGATTACGGTGATGTATGCACTCCTCACTGGCATGCACTGTATGCTTTGTTTAAAAATATAATCCTTTTATCTGTAAAATTTTAAAGAAGTTTTTGGGTGAAGTTCATTGAGGTTTTTTACCTTACATTTTGACAGTCACCTTTCACTGAAGGAAGAGACTTCATTATCATTATAGAAAGGGTAATTTTGCAAAGCAAAACCAGTACAACACAAAGCTGTCCATCACAAGCTTTCTAGAAATTCTGAGGTTCCTATCATTAAGATGCTGCCAATTTTCTGACACATGTAACTGCCATTCCTTGACCTGAAACAAATGTATTTAATACTTGGCATGCATTTGAAGTATGTACAATATTCCTCATGACAACAGAAGTAATAACAGCCATTGGATCTGTTAGCTCGTGGTTGGGCAGCACACACTCTTCAGTGTGCTCTTCTGCTATTGCTCTGAAGTTGCAACACCAATTTAAAGCAAATAAATCCTTGACATCTACCTTGCACTCTGAAGTTTTTGTTCATACACTTTTTGGAATGATTTCTATGTAAGGTGAAAGTTTTGCCCGCCATTTATTCTTCAGAAAGTATGGAGAAAGGCATCTAGAAATCACAGCTAGCTTTAACAGCATGCAATTTAAAAAACTAAAAGATGGGGGAGGGTGTTTAGGTTCTTTGTTTGCTTTGGTAGGGGTTTTTGCTGGTTTGGTTTTTACACTTTAGGGATTTGCTTTTGTATTCTTTCTGCAGTCATGTGAGAGATTCTCAAATAACCGAGTCCCAACAACAGCTGTTTGGTTGGGGGAGGGAGAAAGATCAGCGATAACCTAATCTTCATTACAAATACTTAAGCATTAGCAACTATTACCCATTAATTTCTGATTAGCTGCAAAGATTCTCATATTGAAAAAAAACTATTACACGAATTAAGAAGTCAGTAGCGAAGCAGAGACTAAAGATGGGAAGACACCAATCTCAACTTCCATAAAGTTCCATCAAACGAAAAAACCCTGTTTATATAATTAGATTCAGTAGGCCCCAAAACCAGGTTTAATGTTCTTAGTATTCACACCATGCAGCTAGAAGCTATTTAGCTGAATACCCTAATGCACCGGGATCAGTGGAAGCTGCCACTGCCTCCAAAACAAGACCGCTGGAGTTGAAAAATATGCCTTATAAATCTGAATTTGCTCTGATACTTGGAAAAAATAGAGGTTTACATCTAAAACTTTTAAAACAGGAGACAGTTAGGAAACCTTTCCGATAAAGCATCACTACTTTCTATATTATCACTGGTTAAGTTCCGTGCCCAGTCTTACAGC
Organism: Caloenas nicobarica; assembly: GCF_036013445.1. Taxonomy (NCBI): domain Eukaryota; kingdom Metazoa; phylum Chordata; class Aves; order Columbiformes; family Columbidae; genus Caloenas; species Caloenas nicobarica. Next base: position 39,043,335 of record NC_088245.1, read on the forward strand.
ATAAAGGTTCAACGCTATCATATTCAATCTTAAAAGAATAAATCTGCCATGACCAGTATACCCAAGATCCTAAAAAAATTTAATACATTTGTTTTCACGAACCCTTATAATCTGGAGGGAAGTATAAACTAACCAGTAAAAATCACTAACCAGTCCAACTTAAGACTGTTTTAAACATTCTCCTAAGCAGACTGCCTGTTCTGCTTCAGTGGCTGAAATTTTGCTCAAGGATAAGCAGTGGAAGAATACTTAACTCAACCCCATGATTCTATTTTCCACACTTAAAAAAAGAAAAAGAAAAAAGGAGAATGTTTCTAAATACAGCTACTGACAGACCATGGAAAAAGCCTTCATATGTCTGAAAGTCTGGCACATAAGAAGCTTTTTTTGGTTGGATTCCAGAAGTTAGTTATTACTATGTGTGCACACACATACTATGCCTGAGTGCAGAGATGCCTCCTTATTCATATATTCTGCATGCACAGGACATGCCCACACATTAAGGTACTAAGGGAAAACTCTTATGTAGAGATACAGTGGACACACTTGGCATCTGGCTTTCATTACACAGCTCACCAGTGAACATTTCACATGTTCAGCTCTGGCTAACAAGCTCACAGCCCTGGAACACCCTGCCTGCAGGGCAGCCTTCCCCACACCAACCTTTCTTTGTACGTGCCGCCACATCTCACTGCAGGGAATAGAAAGCTAAACACCTAACTACATTTATCTTACTAGGAACACCACACACACTAGACACTTATGGTTCTCGGAAAGCCTGGCCCAGTCCTATTGCCCTGGGGCAATACTTCTTGAATGTTATATCTGGGAAAATCCTGCAAGGAAAACTTTAAATTCAAACTAGTATTGAGCACAGAACAAGAGTATACTTGATATTACTTTAGTCTCCAATTGAACATCCTCACAAAAAGATTACTGTGCACCACACACAAAAAAAAAAAAAAAAATTGTGAATTGTCTATGGATTTGTTTTAGCTGCAGAAAGTGATATTGGTGTGGAGTGAAAAGCTGCTCAAAAAAATCACACAATGGGACAGAAAATGCATTCCTGGTGCAGAACGTGCAGTAAACGTGCAGCTCACCTACGAGGATACAACTGACGAATTCGGCAATAGTCCATCGGGGGAGAGGGAGGGGGAAAAAAATATAAGTGAGACATCTTTAAAGTCCTCCCACCATCATCACCACCCTCCTTTCATGTGCTGCTAACACTTGGCTGGTTTCCACCCTTTCAACGTTTTCCTACAATTTTGAAGTTTTCAGCTGATGTCAACTAGCCTATCACTGTATTCTCCAGTTTTGAGATAGCATATATAATAGCCAGACCTAATCTATAAAGGTTTTACACTGCCTGGACTGGTTATAAGCAACACATCCGTATAAAAGCGTTTCTTGCCCATGCATTTGCCCACAAATCCAAGAGGTTGTGTATGAGTTTATCCCAACTGTAGCTCCACTGAATTAAAAGCAGTAATTACTTAGAACAACGTTCCCTGGCTTGCAATTTTTGACAAACTCGTATTGTTTCATAGTTCACTGTCCTCCTCAGTCCCCTGACAGATGTTAGTATCTAGGGTTTTATTAAGCAATATGGTTTTTACCAACATCAGCCAACATATATTTATTGTCCAAAACCAGTACAGCAATTAAGCATCATTAAACCCAGGTCTTACCTGGTCTTTTTTAGACTTGTGTGAGGAAGCAACATGAGCCAGATACTGAATGACCTTCTTGGTGTTCTCTGTCTTACCAGCTCCTGATTCACCTCTGTAAAGAAAATCTGCAATTCATTCACAAACAAGACATAGGGGGACATATTTATACTTCTAACCCCAAAAGGGCTACAGAGCTCCTTGACTGCATTCTGGCCATTGTGGCACCTCACTCAAAACCAAGAAAAAACAAGTTGTACTGGCAAGTGGTGGCAATGCAGCTGGATTGCAGGCTAGCCCTCAGCCAGTTTGCCGCTGGATGCGGGTTCTGTTCCTGTGTATGTAGGAGGGAAGGCAATAAAGAACTATGCTTTCTAGTTACATGGATACAAAAATTGCCAACTGGCTGAGGAATAATCCAGAGGCTGCTGCAGAGCTAGGGTTGAAAGGTAATGAAGTGAATCTTTCAACAGGAGACCTCCTGACTGCAAAAAGAAACATACCAATTGCTTAACCAGAACTGATGGCCAACAAATTTTGCTGTGCCTCGAAAAGAAACTGCTGTATCACGAGTATCTGTTACTGTATCAGCCTCATCAGTATGAATGTACTTAAACACAACAGCTGCATCAAATCTGAAGGACTTCTCCAAGCCTTTTCCATTGACAAAGCTGTATTTCTTTAGGAGTTTGAACACAGGGGCTGTTTCAAAATGTTACTTCCTCCAATTCGTATGAAAATTATACTGCAGAAAGGATTACGTACATATTGGATGAACTGCAGTGGGATTTTCCTTGACTTTCCACTACTCCCTGATTTACTGAGCCCACCCCCAGCATTTACAATTAAGACACGCTAACAACAGTTATACTCACGTGCAAAGGATGGACTGATCCTCTCGATCTAGAATAAAAATTTTTAAAAGAGCAGTCAGATTAAGACACTAAAATTAAATTTCTGTGACAGAATTAAAACCAACACCAGAGACAAAACCAGGAACTAGTAAACTTTGACAAGCATCGTCAGAAATATGGCCAGGTTACCCCTTTTCTGGCAACAGACCCCAACCTCCCACCATATGCCAAAGTAAAATAGCACCACAGCCATTTAGTTTTCTTCATCCAGAAAGAATATTGTTTGCATTATAATTTTTCTGCAAACAATATAGAAGTCTCCCACTGAATGTTTCTTTACCACAGAGCTACAGTTTGATGTACTTCTACTTGTTCTTCAGCCCACTCCCCCTCCATTATACTGGGCCCATACTGACTTACAAAAGCTATCAGCAGAGCAGTGGAGATGGGGAAGGGGAAGGAAGGAAGAGGGACAGCAACTGCTACAAATCTTAAAGTGGCAAAATTCCACCTCGGAGGCTTTTGCTCCCAAAACAAACACTGGAAGCTCAGTGAGAAATTTTTGTAACTTATTTTGTACAGAATAGACTTGAAAACTACAACACTGAGCAGCAGCCTAGCTCCTACATGGCTGATTTGTTTGTGGCACCATCCCGTTTTGTTTTAACACAGCAGCTGGTAACAGTAGAAACTTACTTTCTCATGTTGACATACTGGTAGACATACTAATTCCAGTGTTCAATTTCCAGCTGTGGATGATAATAGCTTTCTAGTTACAGAACCTACTTCACCCAGCCTACCCACCACTATCTTCTCCCACATCTTTAACCCTCTTTCAGCTTGCACCTATGATTCCACATCCTCATACACAGTCCTGACTAGTCCTTCCACCATGCCTTCATCCCACTGCTCCTCCACTTCTGTGTGAACACACTCCCTTGGTTTTACCTTTCATCCACCCCCACTCTGCATCCCAATCCTCCCCCATGCCACCAGGAACCAGCTGGGAGCAGTGGGCAGACTGGAAAGTGCCTGTGCCACCACAGCCTTAGCAGCTTGTAGCCATCACAGGAACAGCAAGACCTTTTGAGACGTGGAACAGAATTGGCACAGCAAGTCATTCACCGACAGTCCCCAAGAGCTATTGGGGCACACACAGAACAGGCTGTGCTACCAAAAATCCCCATGAGTTCGTAAGTTACCCATTTGGCTGTGGGGTTTTTTTGTTTGTTTGATTTTAAGGTTTGGTTTTTTTTCCCCGCTTACAATCAAGACTAGATCAGATCATCCAGCCTGAGAACCTCAGTAACACAGCAGTTAAGATTTCGTCCCGTTATTGTAATTCTTTCCTTTTTCCACACTGAGCCCCTATTTTGTGTTGGACTGAAGTCTAATCTCTAAACAGAGAAAAAGCAAGCCTCAGACATCCCTGAGAGTACACAGGTCACTGGATTGCTCTACTAAATTATTACAGCAACTAGTAACCTTCATCAGTACATTTATGGATGTGACCATCTCGATATTTTAGCTACTGGTTCTTTCTATTCCAGTCTCCAATAGTTTAGAGAACCCAAGTACACTCAGTATTCTCCCCACCAGAGAGTACTTAGACAACATAATTGAGTCACCATTCAAGTTGTTTTGGGCAAGACCAAGAGCTTGAGCTGTAAGTAGAGAAGGCTTTATAGTCAGATAAAGTTCAAGTACCTGAAATCACTTTCCGTACCCTCAAACACTGCTGTTGCAAGTCAATTTAACATTTCTGTCCTAATGTCATAAATGCCACCTTCACCAAGAAAAATCTTCTGTAAACTTGGTTTATAAAGAAAGAATTATATTTAGTCTTCAGACACACTCTCATGGAATAAGGAAAACAGGTAAAACTACCAAATTTAGACTCTATCTTTTCTTAAATTAGTTTGAAATCAATAGTGGAAACATCAGGTTCACATCCTACAGATAGGCAACTCTTGCTCTTAAGCTTCTTTGTGGGAAACTGATCATATGCAGATGAGCACCAAAAAAATAGAGGAAAATAATCTGTTTTATCCCTGTTAATACTGTTCTCAGAAAAAGCTGATCAGCCCTAAGACTGGAAAAATGCAATCACAAGAAAATCATCACTCAAATGGTTTTGGCCCAGGAAATTCTTCAGCACTCGAAACTAGATACTGCAGCTTTACTAGCATTGCCTATTCATTTTTTCAAGTGCTGAATTTTATTAATTGCCTTTAAGATATGCACCCCTTTTGCTGAGGGACAGGCAAAGAGCAGATGTTAGCCAGCTCCAAAGGCCCCACCTGTTCAAGGTTCCCAGTGGGTCGAGGGCTCAGCAGGCACATGCCAACCCCCTCATGGCTGGGCACTTCGAGGGTGGGTCAGGGGAATAACTAAGGACTCATCTGTGGATTGCTCAGGAAATGTATTCTTTGGCAGCGTGACGCCTGGGTGCAATTCTCTGTCACAAAGCAGCTATATGAAAGGACAAGATTGTTCCTCCGAATAATATCTGAGTTCTGACAGCTTGACTATAAACAAGCAGCCCGCTTATCCTAGAAAAGGTTATACTTGCTTTCAGGTAGTACAGAGCCAACTTGAGATAAAGTAAAAAAAAGAGATAACCCTAAGGAAGGTGCTTCTTATTCCCAGTAGCCAACTCTAGTGTTGGAATTATGAGCTGGGTCTCCTCATATAGGCACTGTAGCCCTAAGCATTTGAAAAGTGCATGCCTGCCTTTTTCCTCTCCTCCAGGAGAAGATCCTTATTCCAGGAAAACAAAACACCACCACACACACAAAGAACCCTGCAACACATTGGTAAGCAGACAGATAAACCAACTGCCCAACAGGAAAAAAATGACCAACATCAGATAATATTCAGAAGCTCTTTGGCACTGAACGCTTTTTGATCATAACGAGTTTTGTTGCAGTTAGTTGAGAAGCCCTTTTCAAGCCTCATTCCAATGAGGCAAGTTAGCAACAGCACCCTGGAGTGACCCGAGGAAGTCCCAAAGAAGCAAGCACAGGATTTTTCCACGCCTTAACACAGAGCAAGGTGTTAAAAGGTGTTCAGGCAGGAAAAGTCACAGACAGTGTTCAAAACACTCTCAGCACTAGGTTTTCCTCCCTCAACATACTTTCCTGGCGGGCTGCTGCAGCTGCGTTAGTCACCTCTGCTTTAAGCCAGCAGGAACGTACCTGCGAGTGCGGGCAAGTCACCGGCAGCATGCAGACACTGCCATAAAAGGAAACATTCCTGTTTGCAACCCGGGGGAAATTCTTTCCCAGGACTGCAAAGCAGCAGTCATTGGGATAGCTGGAATTCTTCTAATTGTGTACAGACAGACAACTCCAATAATGTGTTGAGCAACAGGAAACTGGAGCCCACCAAAGGGCCAAAGAGTTAACGACTACAAAAGCATAACGCTTAGATTCACTTCCCATTAAGAATCGCTTTAAATGCCAATGTTCAGTCTCCATACAATACTGACTTGTGCCATCACGAATCAGAATTCAGTTGCCCAGACAAGAGGCCACCTCCACCCCCCCTGCCCTTTTTTTTAAAAGATCATTCAGCAAGCGTGTACTGCACAACTTCAGTCAGCACTTGCCTTTACTGCATTGTCAGTTGTGCAAGCAACCTACTCAGCAAAAGAGAATGTGCTGGATACCATAAACTCAGTTGCTTACAAAAACACAATCAAGAAATGCCTGATTAAAAGAAATCTGCATCTGCTATTCAATCCTAAACAGAGTCACTTATTAAAACCAATCCAGAATAACAACTCATTAGTTAATTATAGCAACAGTTCTGTATTTCAGAGCAGCTGGCAAGGAAAGCTTTTTATCTAGGCTCTTCTTTAGCTCTCATCACCATAGTATTCAAGTGACTATAAGAAGCAGCAGCCTCAAGCATCCAGAAATTCAGGAAGTAAAACATCCTTCAAATTTAAGCTATGCAGCAGTCTGGTATAATAAGATCGGTAGATTAATTTTACTATATATACATCAAAAAAACATAATTTCTAACTAATTTTTGACTTAGTCAGTCCAAAAATAAGAGACTGCATTTTAGACTGCTTCCAGGACCTTCAGCATACATTAAAAATTTAATTAAACCAAAAATATGTTTTCATAAGAGAGAACTCTTACACATAAGAAGCCCTCAGCCAAATATTCTACTGCAAAACAATGAATCTGGATGAATGCTGAACTGCTGTGGTTGAATATATTGGCATAATTGATAAACTAATAGAGTTCCAAACTCTTGAAATTTGTTTTCAGATGTTTTAGGATGGGAGAAGAAAAAGGTTGGGAGGCTAGAAGAGAATGTGCAATTTAAGCAGCACATCTCAGTTACAGAACATCCTAGCAGGCCTTTATCACCCACTTCCTCTGCATGAGTGACTCCAGTTGCAAGCCTGTTCATCTCCATAAAAGGAGAAGTAATATAGCATTCACACCATGGTGACATCATCTCTCCAGCTAAGAGGAAGTGGAGCTGAAAGGCAGAGCCTTGGCTTGCAGTCCCCTGCCTATAGCTGACTCATTAAGGCTAAAAGCTTCACCGTAGCTGGATGGTACCACCCACCCCCAACCACCAGCGTCTGGCAGAACCCAGCAGCCTGGCCCTCTAGGTTTCTGTTACTGTGCTGCTCCCCCAGTGTCACCATGAATGCCTGTAGCCCAGTTTAGGCAAATGGCTGGCTGGCCGAGTTAGAGAGTTGACCTCAAGCGAGAATTAATCTTAAATGCATCTAAGTGCTTCAACCATACGGTAGTTTCGGTTCCCCAGTCCCTCCTCAAACTTCTCTTCTGACCTCAACATAATCTTAGAACCGATGTTCTTCCCTGAGGGCTCTAACACAGGAGGAGCTCCGGGCACGTGACATGCTCTGCTACTCAGAACAACCTCACTGGCATAACATCTAATCAAATGGGTTCACTGTGGTGCTTTAACCTACATGCTGGTTTGAGTAGGATCAAAAACACTCCAGGGGAACACCAGAACAGAGCCTGAGAGCTGCTTTTGCATTATCATGTAAGGAATGCATTTGAGAGAAGTTTCAAATGCTAAAAACCTATCATCAAGTACCAAAAAAAAAAAAAAAAGAAATCAAATTAAGGACAAACACAGCATATTCAAGACAGCTTGAACAGCAGAGTTTCAATATGCAAAAAAAGAGAAAATCACTTGAGTTGGCAGCAACACTACAGTGCCAAGATTCAGCTTTGCATTATCTCAAGTTTGAGGACAGACACAAGGAGAAAAGTAAGTTTCATTTCAAAAAATGAAATATATCTTACTGGGTCAAATGCAAATATTTATTTCCCCAGGCCATTTTTGGACTAGAGCCTATACTGCTTTCTCTAGCATTCCTTAACCGAATCTGGAGATAGCAAAACAGGAAAACAAGTTAGGCTGTAATTTTAGGTTACACAAATGTTTATGAAGTTCTGACAGGAAAGAAAAACTGGTATACAGCCTGCAAAAGCTCAGGCAGCTCATGATACTGAAACAGTGAACTGCAGGGAGACTGACAGCAAGGGCTGAGCCATTACATAAGTGATTGCCAGAGAGCTCCTGCTCTGGTTTACAGGAATGAAGCAAAAAGGGTGTGGTAACTACTAAAAAAGATGTGGGCAACGGACTCTTTTTTAGCTCCTTATTCTATTGAAAACCATATTTCAAGACACAGATTTTGAGAATGACATTTACAAATCTCAAGTATTTCAAAGCATGTAAAACATTTCTTAAGAAAATCAGAAATTATGTACATCTTTTCTTGCCATTTGTACACAAATATCATTGAAATGAACATCCTCTATAATTAGTATCCAAACTTAACATTGCCCTTTGCATTAGAAATTTGGACAAATCTTGGAAACAAACTAGTGAAACCACTAGTTTCCTAGTGGGTTTAGTGGAAACAAAACTTGACCTTTACGTGCAACTTGAAAGAGACATCTGTGCCTCTACATAATCTGAACAGCTCTGATGATCAGGTTATCAGCAAATTGGTAAGCACACCCAGAATACTGTACAGAAAATAAAGATGCACTTTGGGACAGTGCAATATACAGTGCAGCACAGCAGACCAATGCCAAGAACCAAGCTGGGAAAGAAGACCCAAGACCAAGGAAGTTAAAACAGAAGTGTTCTACTAGCTCGGAAACTTAGAAATATGTAAACATCTGAGAATTACAAATAAAATACTTCACGTACTATAGAAGCAGATCTAGAGGACTGTTTCTTGTGAAAATGACAACTGGGCCTGAGGTCCATGTGAAGATCTGCAACAGCAAGTGATTTGTCTTACAACAGCTAACACTGTTTCCTCCCTTAATGTAACAAGGCCAATAAAAATCATGAAGTCACTACACTTCGAATATTTTTCTTTTTAACACCGAACCCAGAGACTGCCTAACTCCCAAGTGAATACCAGCAAGGTGCTGGCTGCACAGGCTCCTTTGCAGACTAATCCATCAATGTCAAGCAGGGTTTAATCACTGCACAATGATTTTAAGAGTTTTGTTCAGTGACCCGTTAGGAACCCTGCACTAATATGTGAAGAAACTGGATGAGAAAGGAGATGGAGCACATTCATTAGCAATGTGCTGTCTATTCCCTCTACTACCTATTTCTTTGTTGAGCAGGTTGAGCTTTGGAGACCAGAATAATCATCCTGATCTAACCTATTACGTAAGTTTCAGATGCTGGCATTAAAACTGCCACTGTGCTCCAGACACCAGGGAAATTTCTAGCTTCTATCAGTATCTGACATAGAAGATTCCCCATATATGTTCCAAATAGGCAAATGTTTAACAGCTTTAAAATATGCTTTTCTAAATAGATCCGCTGGACACTATGAACTGAGGTAAAGAATGTACCCCTTCAATGTGTATCTGCTGCAGTAGAATAATTATTTGTTTGCTAAAGACACCGCTCCACTTGCAAGCTTCAATCATCAGCACCAGAAGAGTAAATCTTCCCAAAGCAGTCAGACCTGAGGCTTCTGGCATCCAGGATACCCAGGGAACAGAAACATTAAGACAAATGGTTGTTTTCTCTGAAAACAAAAATGTTGCACTTTTTTCAGAGTTCTGCTCTTGAAGCACAGGAAGTCTCATGCTGCAAGTACCATGAAGCAAAATAATTTTTTTTTCCTCATTTCTGAGTCTTAATGTGCCTTGGCTCAGAGAAAGGAGGATAACAAAAAAAACCCACCACAACAAAAAAACCCAAACACTTTTAACATGTTCTCTGTCATATTATTGCTTCAAGGAAGTACTTCTGATGAAAATTAACAAAAAATTTAACCTCTTGGAATATATAAATGCCACATGACACTTTTGTGAATAGAGCAACCAGGGTAGACACAAAAGGAGGACCAAGCTTGTCCATACTGCATCAGCATAGATGTCTGAAAAGGGTTAAATAGTTTCTGGATTAGCAGAGGTTGAAATAAAACTCCCATCATCCTCTCCCTCCCCAATACCCTTCCTGACAAACATGCCTTTGAATGGCGTGCTCATTAGAATACCATAAATTGACTGAAAACCAAAAAAACATTCAGAGTCCACCTCAATTAACATGCAAGGCTTTCCTGCTCTGTCAGCTTAAGAGATAACTATACCCCATAGCGACAGAAGTCAGAGTCAACAACTTGCGATCCTTCTCCAGGCCACGAAGGATTCCCGATCTTCAGGGCTCTGAAAGTAACCTAGGGAAGGCAGCCTAATCCTAAATGCCTCCGGCTCACGTGGAGCACTGGACCCTTTCATCTTCTATTCTTTGTAAAGATTCCTGCCATACCACTGGCTGCTACACCAAGCCTCCCCCACTGCTAAGCAAAACTGAGAAAGTGGAATAGGAATGTTGCTTTCCATTGCCCTAGAGGTCAGCCAGGACCAGAGACACTGCAACGATCTAGTGGCCTTCACTGCCAATAGCGGACATCAGAATGCTACTGTTACCCTTCACAATAAGGAAATAAGGTAGCAAGTTAACCTGAAAAGGATCCCTAGGGTTCTTGCTAGCACACATACACATGTGTGAAGCAACATGCACACAAAAATCTTTTCAAACCTAGCTAAACAACCCAAAGCAGGCTAGTTCAAAAGCTAACTGGAAATGATATTCACATCCAACAGATGTTCCAAAAAGTCAGTGACATCTCAAACCAGGCAAAGAAGAGCTGGGGTAAACCTCTAGATTGTCAATACTGCTGAGATTATTGCATAGCTAGAATTGTTCTGGGAAAGGTAAATACTCCAGCAGAGCTCATAACAACTTTGCTGTGCTAGGAAAACAGAGGCAGGTCTGCCATTCTTTAGCTTTGTGCACTGAAGCAATTCGAGTCTGGGATTTCTGAGTTTTAGACATTGCTCAAGCAGGGTTCTGACAGAGACACCTTCTCTTTTGAAAATGAAAAGAAATAGCCATATAGATTTATCACTAGCTCTAAACCACTATCAGACCAGGAATGGTCACCTGTCAACGCAGAACTGCAGCTGTCTGGGTATCCACTGCCACATACTGTATATCTGGCAGGGATGAAGGACAAGATGCGTGCACATGCAGTTGCAGATGGTCTAACTGTTGTCTATAGAGGGAAAAGGACTTCTTCAGTCTCCTTACAACACCACCAAATGAAACTGTTCCTGATGCTACATAAGAGATTTCTTCTTAGGGAACAGTAACTCTTGTAGGGTTAAGTCAATAGCTTGTCTAAAGAAAATATATGTTGGTATTTCAGCTGACAAGAAGCAGGCAAGGGAGAGAAGGAAGTAATCAAGGAAGTGAAACAGTGATAAGAGGTTTATAGACAACTATGCTGCCATGTATAGTATAGGCAGTGCATCTGTCCTTGTCCTTCATGGCAGATCTAGTCTTTGTCAAAAGGAAGTGAGGTCCTATGTAGGTCCATTTTTTTTTCCCTCTGGATACCGCACTCCTTTCAGAGTAACACATCATTAGTTTAGCTGTATTCAAGAGCTGACAAATCTTCAGCAAATTGCCATCAGTAAGTACCCTGCCACCAGTGCACTGCAGTGTGTCTGTATGGCTCACCCCTCCCCACCCAAGGCTTTAACCAATACAGCTTAATTGATCCATCATGCCAACCCTCCCACGTGCCCTGCTCTGCATGGCACCACACTTTGGCAACCTTTCTCAGCATCATCCTCATGTAAAATTTGTTTAAAGCCACTAACTCAGGCAAGTGGACATTTTTCTTGCCCCCTTTCCACTTTGGGCAAGCATATTGTTATAGGCTTCTTATGCTTAAAAGTGCAAGTGGTAGCAAGGGCAGGGAGAAAACAGAACTCTTTTAAACTGAGTCTGATTAGAATTCTAAAGAATTGTTTATTATATCTGGCCTTTGTTCAAAACAGTAAGGCTAATGACAGGATCTAAGAGAGACAAACACCTTAACCATTGCTAATCAACAGAAAATAAAGGAGTAGTCAAATTCATACAAGCTATGCCAAATCAAACTCTGCCTCATACCCTTTAAGTGTTACAAAGTGTACCTCTTCATATAACACAGCTTCAAACAGGAAGAAAAGCACAAAATACCTTCAATAGCTGAACACTCTCCAAGCATGCCAGATACACGCACTGACTCTGTAAAAGAGCTCCTCTCAAAATGGGGGGGATATGCACAGGACAGAGCTTCATATTTTGAAGTCCTCAAGTAATGAACAAGCAGCAGATAATATACACAATTCTTTAGTTGTATTTGCATACACAGGGGGAAAAAAAAATAGGTCAATCTGCTTGCTTTCTTTTATTCTATGAATAGCAAACAGATGTATTTAATATTGCCTAATACAAAGTTTTATCCTTTACAGAACAACAATGTAACCAAACAACTCTTGATCAGTAAAGCTACCACTGACCATCACACTTCAAAATGCAGGCTATACTAAGCTTGTTTCACCTAACCAGACTGTATGACCGGATTTTAAATACTTTTAATAAAAGCTGCCATCAACCAATACACATACTTGCCCTTCTACAGCTATTGTTCCATAGGCTCATCACTGAGAGGGAAAGTTCACTACCTCAGTTCTCCTTGCCTGCTTCTCTGAACACCGTGTATTCACATCACTCTGTTCTTTATGTCAATTTTTGCTCTTGCCAGACCTTTTGTAAGGTTTTTCAATCCACTATAGCAGGAGAAAGCTATTCACTTGAACACAAGAGCTGGCAGCAAGCAGGTGTCAGGTGTCTGTAAGCAAGGACAGAGGGGGCAACAATGCCTTTTGATCACAGTGAGTTGTTCTCCCACAGTGTTTTGACTGCAATCTTGATTAGTGGTTTCAACAAGAGTTATTATCTTACTCAGCACTCACCTTGCATCATACTCCTGTAGGCTGTGTCTGTGATGGCATAGATATGAGGGGGCATCTCATGCCTCTTTTTGCCTTTGTACATCTCCACTATTTCTTCTGAGTATATGGGCAGGTTCTTGTAAGGATTGATTACCACGCAGAACAGGCCTGAGTAGGTCTGGAAAGAAAACACCCCAGCAAATTAAGACAGGAATTAAAAATTTTGTATACTTCCACCTTTCAACAATATATTTCTTGGAAAAACAAACCAACCAACCAGTTCTTTTTTAAGTGCTTCTTCCAGTGAGGTCACGTGTGATGCTTCTCACTAAGCAATATTAGAATCTGAGCAACAGCTAAAGTCCTATCAACTTGACTAGTACTCAACCTTTCCAAGTATGCAGAGAGCATCAAGTGACAAATTAGTCACACTGATATCGAACTGGCCTATTCCCTAGCTCATTAAGAGTCCACTAGGACTGGCTTTTGTTCCTTTCAAAGTTCCTGTATTCAAGTCAAGTGTTCATTTCATTATATACCGTAGGTGCTCAGCTCCTAGAAACATGTTTTATTATGTTCTGCTTCATGTCTGCTACGGATTTATCCAGTAATTGATCAACTACAACATAACAAACTTCAAGGCAAAATAGTTGCTAACAGACAAATGAGATCGGTGTCCTCCTTAGAGGACAAGGCCTAATTCAGTTCTGACCCTGCTCTGAAGAAGTTAGATTAGATGGCCTCCTAAAGACTGAACACTTCCACGATTTGTAATGTAACAAGTAAAACTAGACCTAGATACCAAACTGTAAGGTCACTAATGTAGTGCCATTCTGAACTAGTGAATATAGAAAATAATTCTCAAGTATTCCATGTTCATGACTGCAACATTTGCCAGAAGTCTAGTTCTAATTAATCTCAAATGGTTAATTCATTGATCTGTGATAGCAAACCTCAATTTCTCCATTGGTTTCCACTAGCTTAAATTCTACATGTTCTAATGTAAGACAACTGTCTAAATACTTCTACTGAAAATAAGGCTTCTTAAAAGAAGAAAAAAAAAATCTTTGAGATCTGAGTACCTAAAATAAAAACCCCTAACATATTTTACTTGCAAAGGGAACGGAAGGAGCAGAGGCTTCTCAGATATTTCCTAGACACTAAGAATAGCATTCCAAGCCTTGCTCTTGGGGTTTAGAGCCACCCAAGTTCCCTCTCAATTTTAAAGGTAGCTGTTTCAAACACCTGGATAGGAGTAGCTTTCTAAAGCAACTTGCCATGCTACCAGAGGAGAGTACATTTGGCACTTGGTACTTCTATTGCTACCATCTCTTCTGTTGTTTGCTCCACAAAGAGCGCTTTGGAGCGCTAAAGAGTTCTCCACAATGAGTGCAGAGAGCACTTAATCAGATTTAGCCTCTTTAGCTAGATAAAGGTAAGGATTAGACTACAGTGACTGAAGGGTGAAAATAGCACCTACTACACAGTTTACAGTCTTATATCCAAATTTTCTACATGCTGGCTTAACCTTAAGTAATTAACCCACTCTTACATGCCACAGATTCAGATACAAGTTTCACCCTATGTTCCCCAGAATGCAAAGTTTTATAGGTGTTTAAGGTTCCTTTTCCATACCCTTGTATAAACTACCAGGAAATGTTTTCAGATCTATCTTTTTTTTTTTTTTTTAAGATATTTGAGGACTATTTAAATAGCTTACAGAAAATAATGAATCTCTTTCCAAAGTGGGAAACTATGAAAGTTGGCTTAAAACCTTTTAATGCAGGACTTCTAAAGTTCCAGATAGCCAAGCTTCAGTGAGACATTCTAGTCAGGTGAGGTTTGAGGTAGTGCTTGAAAGGAACAGTTTAAGGAGTTTACAGAAACCAACTTGGTAATACTAGTTCCTTTTGCCTCAGATTTAGTTCTCCATCACATCAGACAGCACAGAATAGCAGCTGAAAGACTGGGTCATGCTTTCCTGACCTTTGACTGCACTAGTGGAAGACAGAGTAGGAACAAGACGTAGAAAGGAGTATACTCAAGAGTAGCATGTGCAGCTTTTCCTTATACTGGCATGGAAATAATTGACATTGGAGTCAACTGAACTGTTAGAAGAAAAGCTGTAATTTTATCAGAGTTCTAGAAAACAAGTAATCAAAAACCCTCTAGGCTGCCTGTTCCAGCTGTCTGCATTAGCAACTGTCTTACCTGAAAGCCCATGGCAGCAGTAACATGCATGTAGTAACCAAAAGAAGATGCCCTATATAGTCCCTGCTCGCCCCTGCAACAAAACTGTAACTCAGGCTGCAGACTGAATCTACATATCCTTTGAAGATGTAAATAAAGCTAAATATCTGTTTGCTGCTTTTGGAGGATTAGAAGTGAGAGCAAAAGAAAAGTGGTAGCAAGTACTGTGGTAATATTCCATAAGGAATGTAAAGTCTTCTTGTCTGTATTTCCGTGACTTTTTATGGCCATGTTTGCTGACAAATTACAACTGTTGCTTTTCAAGTAAGAATACTGTGACAGTCTGAAGCTGGACTGAAGCAGACTTAGGGATAAGAGCAGTAGTTTAGAAAACAGAAGACATTTAATTGAAATTAGAGTGATGAAGCCATGAAGCAGGTATGCAGGAAGAAGCCATCATCTTCTTCCAGCATTCTGGTTGCCAGGAGAAATACCTAAGGGAAGTTTCCTTGCAGTATAATGATCTCAGACAGATGTGTGAGGTGATATTTTTGTCTAATAAAGAGAAGCCACTAATCGTGGCTGGGATAGGCAACTGAGCAAGACCACCACATCACAACTACTGGTCAAGCACGGTGACAGAGTTCTATACAGGAAGCAAGATGAATTATATTGAGCAGAAGCTACTAGCCATACAAAAGAGAAGACTCACCTTCATCTTAATAAAGTGCAAATAAAGACTTATATGCATAAAACCCTGAACTGAACCCAAGGCTTCAATTGAAAGGCCAATCTATTATAAGCATAGCTGGCTTGGAAATCTGTACTTTGTTTCAGGCATTTCTATCTCAAAATAGAATTCCGGCATAACCTTTCACTAACTATTTCAAGTGACACACAGGCCAAACTGGAAGCACTTTTATTTTTCTAACTGGTAAACTAGCTCTGAAGAGCCGAAAGGACCATCTGCAGCATGGCACAAAGACGACAGCATCAGAAAGTTTATTTTCTGGGACCTGTTAACTTCAATGAAATAATTGGAATGTGTAAGGTTGAGTTTTGAGTTTCACACTGAATACAAACAAGGCAGTTCAGGTAAGTAACACAAAAGCTGCAAATGATCATCTGATAAAGAATTCAAACAGAAAGGGTTAATATGAAAGCCAGTCTATTAGCAAGTCACCTCAGTGCAGAACCAATGAGCACATGGAAACAGCAAATTGGTGTCAGATTTAAGCTCCTAGTTCTTTAAAAGTTTGACACTCCCTACTCAAAATTCGTCTGCATCAGCCATAAGATTTCTCCCTTCCTTTCATGGGATGGATAGACAGAAAAATAAAGTTTAAAAAAAAAAAAAGCAGCAACCAAAACACACAGCCCTGCTGGCAAAGAAGAAAGGACAAGAGCAGAACTAAATTATGATCTTTCCAGAGACATTTATGCTATACATACATTGCATGTATCCTCTTTCTTCAAGAGGATTAATGATCAACTAACAGCCACTCCAAAGAAAGTATTTTAAGCCTTCGCATTAATCTCCTGACTTGCCAAGAACTGCTGACAGGTGAGATCAGTGCATTTCACAAGTGCAAGAAACACGGTTTTGGCAAGACTAAGATTCTGTAATAGAGCATTACTATGGTAGGTTTACTTGGGTGAAGGGTGGAGATTTTTTAATACTTCTTACAATCCAATTAGAAGAACTCAATTTATTATAGTCACAGACTGTGTCTGTAATTTCAGAGGATATCTTGCAAGACACATGAAACAGCCCATTGCATAGAGTGCAACAGACTTTGAGATGCTGTTGAATTATTTTCGACAACTTATTACATAACCTAGCAATGTTTCCTGTTCTGAAAATGTTACACATGATCTTGCACATCCTTTTTCATCTCAACACCAAGATTCTTCCCTCTGAGAATAGTTTTTGACAAATAGTTAAAGGAGTTATTGATTACACAGAATAATTAACTGCATCAACCACATTAGGTCTCAAAATTTTGACATCAGACAGCAGGAGTCTGATTAAATTTATATCAGCTTTGCATCCTTCAGATGTTCTCTGATAATTTCTGCAACAGTTGCATATATGCCTTCATGCCACTCCAGAAGAGCAATGGTCACAGCACTAGCCAAAGTTTCTAGCTTGTGTTCATGCTCCTTAGCTTAGAGGGCAACAGTTCACAGAGTTTTCTACCCAAGAGGGATAGCTAGGGTGAATTCCTGCTATGTGGTGTCTTGGATACCACCAGTCCCTGTTCAGGCAGTAGAGACCAACTATAGCTTGCACATACAATGACTACATAAAATCTTATATCCCTTTGGGTATAACGAAGTAATAAGCATCAAAAAAAAAAAAGGGGGGGGAAGACAGATATCACAGTGCATTTTAACTTATATTGTCTTCTCTGTATGACAAAAGAGGCAGCTTTTGGGTTTTGACAGCACAAAAACTGTGGAGAGGAGAAAATCTACACAGACTTTCTTCAAGGACTGTATTAATATACAAGTTTACATATGAAATTTATTGTTTAATACATTTTATTTTAATATATTTTCTAATTTGCTGTGAAGAAGATTTCATAGCGCCTAAAAATACTGAACATCTGGCATTTCTACATCCCTCGGGATTCCATCTCAGGCAGTCCTATTTTAATTCTGTAAGCAGAGGCCAGTCTGAGAATAAATAAACCAAGAAACACTAGTTCCTGTTTTAACCAGTCACTGCACCCAAATGTTACATTACTGCTGAGTTTAAGCATTCATTCTATGCCTGCAGAGTACTAACAGAAGCTACCATGACCAGTATCTGCTGGCTAAACAGAGGCCACATGAAGAGAAAAGTCAGAATGGAACTGAAGAACCAAGCCAAGGCTCCAAATTCTCCTTCCCCACTTTCCCTATTGATCGCTTTTGGTATTCAGTGAAGTAGGTGCTGCATTGTTCATTGGGTATAACCATTGGTCCCATAAATGGTATCTTTGTCATTTCCACAGCAATAAGAAACAGGAATCTCTGCTCTTGTCCACTGTGCAGCAGAAAGAAAATTAAATATTTCCTATCTGTAAGGCACTTATGTACCTTCTCTAGTAAGACGCTCCAAGATCCAGAATTTTTGTAACACAAAAAGCTTCACATTAGCATGCTTTCCCACTGAAGCTCCAGACATGGGAAAATGTAATTCAGATGTTAGGTATATTAGGACTGTGTTTTTATTATTATTTGGTTCAGTTCAGACTCCCTTTTTACCACTTTCCAACTGCTCTCACTTCTTGCTAAAAGAAAGTTAAATGGCATTCAAAACATCCTGCAAATGAAGACATTAAAATGTTAAAGTCAGATTTACCACAGCATTCTTTGAAAGCTTCAACATTAACTAGAGGGGGATTGACATTGTTTAGTGAAAAAATTTTAAGTAGAGGGAAGAAGCTAAGTCACATGAAAGTTGCGTATAGGAGCAATGAAAGGTTAACATACACATTTTAGAAGCAAAGTGATTACAGTAAGTTCACATACTAGGTAACCAAGAACTCTTACCCTAATAGCCAAGATTACTTACATAGATCAGTCCTGAGTAGTATCTCTCCTTCAAGTTGTGAAGCACAGAAGCCTCATTCAGGCATGTCAGCTCCGCCATATCTTCCACTTTAGAGAATTTGGGGGGGTTCATCTTCTGGATGTCATCCTTATTAACTTTCACTTTCTTCCCATTCTCTGCCAGCTCCACAATGGCCTCATCTCCTACTTCTTCCTTGAGGCTAGCTGCCTCAAATCCATTCTTCTCTGAGGGAACCCATACCAGCTTCTTAGCTGCCCAGTCAGCCTGAGTTAGGGGGTTATTAATGATGTTTTTGTCCACATAAAGGTACTTATCTGCATCTCTTGTCGACATCGTGTTTTAGAATTGGGGGCCTGTGAAAACAGAGAGGAGAAAAAAAAAATTTAGAGCCTCAAGTTGCCTTGCAGATTCCTAGAGGTAGACAGGCACATGCTAAGGACTCTGAGTTGCCAGTCATCAGAGCATGCCTTCCCCTCCTTTAGTTTCGTGTTAGTAAGCACCGGTAAGTTGTCAAACTTCCAATAAGGTCAAGGTTTTGCTTGCCAAGAGGATGAAAAAAAACAAACCAGCAAGCAGTTAAAAAACACCCCTACAACAAAACACTGGAAGCTATTTGGAAGCCATTATTCGGCAGAAAAGAGAGAGCACATTAAAGTGGTAAACATCAAACAATTTGTAAGATGTGCCAATACTCATAGCATCAGATGCTATGTCAGTAACAGTCAGGTCAAGACTAGCCCTTCACTGCTCTATCTGGTAGAGATATTAGCTCAGAAATATAATCAGAAATGTTTCATCAACACTTTTACTTCCTCGCTCCTTGTTCTGACAAGCTACAAATCAAATACCACAACTTCTTAGAAATGTCGCATACCAGTCTATACATGAATTTTGCTTTTAGAATACATCATCAATAATTTGAGGACACCAGTTAAGACCAACATTAAATACAATACTATCCACCACCAGCTTAGTAACAACACCCAGTCCACCAGTTTGTATCTTTTTTCTAGATAACACTTAGTAGCAAAATACCTCCAAGACAGTAACAGAACAAACTTGTGGTCAGGAAAATTTACAGCCAAAAATCCTCTACTGGGATCCTTCTATGAAGCTGTGGTCAGGTAGAAGAGATAGTACTACCCTACAATAGGCAGACGTAGGCAGCATGATCAGAAAATGGCACCCTAGATTGTGCTTCATCGAAACCAGAACACTACCACCAGGGATTTTCCAGTTTATAAAGCAGCGGTTTTATTGGTGCCATTCAGAAATCCTTTCAATCAGAAGAAAGGACTGCATGCGTCAAGGCTCATTAACCATGTAACAGCAGCCTCTTTGCAAGGTCCCATAAACATTACTTCTTGGATCCTTCCTCACAAAGATACCAGTGTACTCAATATACGTTCTTCATAACATGGATAGAATTTAGAGCTCTTTACCACCAAAAGAACAGGAAATGAAAATATCATTATTCATGTCATGAAAGGCTGTCAGGATCTACAGGGCTAACTTCTCTAACAAACGTACCCATATTTACAAACCAGCCTGCAAATCCAACAGGTGAAGTCTGACTATAGGTACTGCAGACAAAAAGGTATTGAGAGCAGGACAGGGGCAATTCAATTCCCAAAATATGTATGAGAGCAGCAACAGATGTTGAGTCCCAGCATTAGCAAGCACTGAATGAAGCCAGAAAAACATCAGCTATAATAATGACGGGCACAAATGCCCACACCAATGATTTGTAAGCATGTAGGGAAATTCCTTTCAACAAATGTTTCACTGTAGGTGGTATGCAACTTTGTGCCAGAGACTGTATGGATAGCTGTATATTCACAGTCAAAAATTCTTTAGCAAACGAAGAGAAAATTACTCTATAAATAATCATTTCCTTTCGCTAGAGTTTAAAAATCTTTGTCTTAAGCCTTACAGGATATGCCAAGTAGCTCTCCCACACTTTACCTCATCTTTCCTTCCCCACAGGGTCACTGACACTTCCACCCTGATCACCATGATGGTGATTCTCAGAGCAACTCCTTCTCCCTGGGTTTTCACATTTTTACTGAAAATCCAGATTTTAATGAGCACACAATGAAGAAATTTGTTGCAGAGATAAGATGCAGCAATAAGGAGGTTGCAATGAAAATTTGAGCTGTCAGGAGAGCTCCAAGATCACACTTCAACAGCTAGCCTGACAGAGTATGGAGGGAACAGAGAAAACTAAACCAAAAGATATTGAGACTCCATGACATTGCAGAGTATCATCTGCAGGTTGTGGTCAAAGGGTTAAGAAAAGGGAGTGGAGGGAGTGGGGAAGAAAAAAAAAAAATTCAATTGTGTTCAGAGTTGTATCAGGTTTGGCAAGGCAACAGCTGTGCTCTACCCTCCATTACACAGTTTCCTGCCTGTGCAACTCCAGCTCCCAGAATCTAACCAGTTGCCTTTTTTGGCCATAATCAGGCAGGAGACAGAGGCCGTGTGCTTCAGCTAAATTCTGTTTCATCATTTCCTGAGGAATCCTAAGTAACCAGCCATCTGAAGTGTCCTACATTACACTGAAACATACTCCTCCCTTACTGTTAGAGTACATGCATTCAATACACCTTGGAGATTTATTCTGGGATAAAGACTAATTCTTTTGGGATAAGAAACACATAAGGCCACAAGAAATCTTTCAAGGGGTATCCCCAGTCAGTTCTGGATCTGAAGAGAATTAATGAAAGAAGACAGCTACAGAAAGGTTAATCAAATTCCTCACAGGAGGAGAACGCCAACTAATCTCACATACAGCAAAGGCTGCATTCTTCAGCCAGTAAGGGATCATTCTATAGCATCTATCCCTTTTTATTCCCAGGACTGAAAACAACTTTCACAGTAAAAAGAGAAACAGCCTAACATGGCTATTCTAAAATCTCACCAAACACTATGTTTCTTTATGCCAGTACTAGCAAACACTGAGGAGATTCAAAGATGGTCTGCACCTCAAACTTTACAGAGTTGCAAATTGCCCTACTGCATGGCAGCAGCAGTCAGTCTTATGATCACCCTCTCAAACTAGTTTTCATATGCTCCAGAACAGAATCATCAGATACCAGATCTAAAAAAACTGAAGGATCATGCTGAGATAACATGGTATTAGTGCTATTCTCGAGGCTGACTTATAACCCACAGGGCTTCTAAACTAGCAATACCACAAACCAACCATTAATTTGCTTTCTCCACAAGAACAGCATCAGAGGAATTGGATTCAGCAAGTTCCATCTCATGGGCTCCAAAACTTAGCTTATGCTGCATTTCACTGGTCTTTTCTAAAAACCCCTCAAATGGTCAAGGACGCAAGCCTGGTAAACTCCTGCAGTCTTACAGCAAACCGTAACGAACACAAGTCATTACCATTTTAATAACAAATTAGGAAGCAATTTGTTTGCCTAGTAGTTGGCATTTTGGGTGTAAATCATTATGTAGGGCAAGGACATTTATCTTTACATGGCTATTGTGCAACTGTCAGATGAGAATACCGTTAACAATGTTCTTTTTGATGCAACACCAGTCTATAGGTATGAAGACCAAAAAATAAGAAAGACGGACCATCCTTGTTTTGAGTTTAAATGCCTCCTTCCTAGTATTGTTTCAAAAAAATGAAATACTACAGTCACTCCCCTGTTAACCCAGTATGCTCCCTTATTGTGGTTCATAGCAGTCTGACAAACACGCTGGTCAAATATTGCTTGTTTTTCCATTACTTTAGGTGCCCGAGGACATTGTTTTGCCATTTAACTAACCACATAGTTGCCACAAAGATACCATACAGTTACAAAGGAACCTCTACAGTCCTGAACAGAATGGGACCAAGACATTAATAATACGTAGTCCAACCTTAAAAAAAGAAAAAAGTCAAGAACCCTTTACATACATATTTCCCTGCAGATACTTTTGAGATGAACAAATTAAACACTGGGTTTAAGTTAAGATGCCATGTGTTCCCTTTGAACTAAGCAGAATTATCCAAAACCCCCATTTGAATAAAATCACAGGACAAAAGTTTGCCTTTAGCCTCCTACAATTTCGTAGCCTTAAGGCTTGCATTACAAGACACTTCACACACTCCTCTCCCCATGTAAAGTATCGAGTGCTCCCAAAAACCTGGAAACAAACACCTTGTCTGGCTTGCAAAGGTCTAAAATCTGTCTGCTATAAGGTCCCTTCCTTTGGATTACAGTGTTTTGCAACTGCTAAAAGCACAGAACATTATCTGTTTGCAATTTAATTTTCCAGAACTATTTGTATTATCCCCCCTCAATGTTTATTCTGTCAGCAGCCACAGAATTGTTTCTGGGACTGAGCCACTGCTCAATAAGATGAGCTTGGGCAATGCTAAACTATCGAGGTAATGGCTGAAGTAGAAATAGAATTAATATATTCAAAGGATCATTGACGGCAACAGTTAAAGCACCACACTTAGTAACAAGTATCAGAGCACTAGCTAGGCATGGAAAGCACTTCTAATTTGAGTTATCCAAACCCCCATTAAAGTAGGGATTGCCACACGGTTCTCTTTAGGCTTCAGCCTCATTATTAGCAAAGATGCATTACTACGTTGGAATAGACAGCTTTAATCACAAACCATTTCCCTACTTTAATGAATTATGAGAAGTTCGTGAAATAATGGGCTACAGAGAACATAAAATCGCCAGATACATGTACTGTATACTTGCTGATTCAGATAACCATTTCAGAGCTTCGCTATAAGGCTGAGCCTGCGTGAAAAGGGACATATGTGGGTAATTACTAGAAGTTTTCTTCTGCTTCATATCCACCAGTAAGGCACTGTTATAAAAACTTTGTGTGATTTCACATGAAATGATCTCTCCACATGGTTTGTCTAGTGGCATTTATACTAGCAGTGCAAGGGGAACTACCCTAAAGTTCAGGGTGCCAAAAAGAATGAACACTAAATAGCAAACACATTTAGACTAAAACAATTTCATTACCTTTGCTTATATAGGTCACATTTTAAAAGCATAATATTTCAGGAACACAGTTCTCATGACATTTTCCAAACAGGCTTACCTTTAGCAGGTTGTGAGAGAATGGCATGTAAGACAAAAAGCCCCTTCACAGAGCAAAAGGAATGTATATCATTTCTACAGGCAAGACAAGACTTTTGCACCAGAAAACTACAGCACTCCTGGTCACTTACAGTCCCATTTCAGTAACAACTACATTGTCTTAGGTGAAGAGACTTAATTCTTTGTTAATACACAGCATTTAAAAAATAATATGACTTCAAGAAGAAGCTAATGGTTCTAATTAAATTTGGTCAGTAACATTCATTTGACAGGAATCCTTGTTAAGAGTACAATCTGAACAGCTAATACTGCATTAGTTTTGCAAACTCAACTATTCCACTTTCCCCAGCTAGCTGAATACAGTTCATCAAAACAACAGAAACAGTTGCATTAAGTGCAGCTAGGAAAGCACAGTAAGTAGACTTTAGTGGCCAAACTGCCTACATTGACCATGAACTGACTTTAAAAACCAAAATCTAACCCACCAAAAAAACCTCCCTATAATTCCCTTGTAATCACTAGAAAATATTCAGATCTCATCTGTTTAGGACATACTATGCCAACACTTCACAGCTCCACACGCCAGGATGTTTATGGAGAAGAACACCACAGTTTTGTTAGCACAAACTGTTCCAATTTGTAAGTAACACCTATATAAAAACTGAAGTCTGAATCACTAAGGGTGAGAAATGAATTGCAGGGGGGTGGGGGAAAGGAAGGAAAGGGGAAAAGCTGGCAGGAAGCTGAGCTGATGGACCGGTTATATCTCCTTGTTTCTCAAGTTCAGTATATTGTGACACACCAAGGCCTGATGCTTCAGACTGAACTCAATAATAATGAATTTCAGTTATCAAGAATACATCATCAGGCAAGTATACAAGTTTGCAATTAATACTCCCTCACAGACTGTGCCCTGAGCTGAAGGCATTCAGCTACACTTAGCCTTTTTGTTCAGAAGGCTGTGCTGCCAAGCAGGCTCATTTCTTCTAGTTCAGCTTTATTTGGGATTCATAATGATTGCTATTAGGCTTACTGTAGTTCACTGCTTTTCTCTCTAGTCACAGTCTGACGCACACAATGCATTGTTGAAAGATTTATTTCACAATTGGAATGCAGATTGCTGGCAATTATTGTTGCATATTCAGTTTGACTGTAGTGCTGCCCAGACTTGCCAACTACCATGTTTATTACTGTAAGTTAAACTCAAGGTAGAGCACTAAAATTGCTTCTTTGTATGCACAGGGCTCCAAGAATCAAGAAGGAGGAATCTAATTATCTAATGTATAAATTAGATCTCTATTACACAGAAGTGATCTATTGACCAGACTACACATTAAGATAGAAGAAAGAAGTTGAAGGGAATTCTGCACCTCCCAGGTGGCCTAAAGGTACCTGGTGTGTATCCTCAGAACAATGAATGTGGAATAAAGGTTTCTCAGTTTCTGCATGTCCAGCTCTCTTCATCAGCTGTCAAGCACGACATTCTCGTATGTGTGAAGCAGCATGTGCATATTCTACTGTAACAGCTGACACAGGATGTTTGCTCTGTGAAGCTGGGACTTTCCATGGCAAACTGCAAAGGCCACAAAGCCACACACAAGTAAGACACTGTCCCTACATGCCACTTAGTAGTCACCTTTTCTCTCCACTGGGTTCAAGTGAATGGCAAGATTGGGAGAATAGAAGCTAAAAGCACAGCATAAGCAGATTTAACAAAAATTAATGCCAATCTGAACAGGCTAGTTGTGGGTACCAAAGAGTGAAAACAGGATAGTATGGGCTTCACCATGTGCTATACAAGCACAGAAATGATCTTGGGCAACCTCACTGCATGCTGTAATGGAATTAACCACTGCACGTTATGGGCAAAGAGGGCCAGGCATAGCTTCCCTAAGTTAATGCTAGCGAGGGTGTGCTTACCCCTATTTTAACTGAGGCTTCTCAGTTCAGTGAGACACAAAGACACATTACCATGTACATGGCACCAATAAAGTTAATCAGTTCTATGAAGCCTGTGCACATTGTTTAAACACACCAAACGCTGGTTTAGGGAGGGGGAGGGTAGCCTTCTGTTGATTTCAAGTCCAGTCTTTAGCATGACAAAGCTAGGCTGGCTGCCACCCAAGCCCATTCACTTCGAATAAATATTCGAAGTTTACAATCCTGCATAATACACTTTCTGCAACTGTTGTTTCTCATTAGTGCACGTACAGTACATGCCTTCTCAGCAGAGGAGAGAATTCCTCTTCTAGAGACAGTGTGCCCACAAGGAAAACATTCCAGGGGGAGAACACATTCTTCGTGACCACTCAGCAAAGTAATCCCACTTAAGGAGACAGCTGTAGTTCAGAAAACTGCAGCCCATCCCTGCTGTTCAAGCTGTTTTGCTGGAAGACTTGTTTTCAGGGGGCATAATGGACTGCAAAAGTTTTGATCAGGCATGCAGAATTCCCTAGGGACATTGCATGAGAGAGGGAGGAAGAACTTGGAAAGTTTCAGTCTGTCCTTGTTATCTCAGGGTAACTTTTCATCCCTTCCCTAATATTCTGATTTAAAGCTAAAAAGATATCTGCCAAGAACTCTCTGAGGCACTGAAGTGTAAGACAGCTCTTCCAGTACACAGTTCTATATCAATTAGCACTCCCTATCATATTTTGTCAAGTCCAGGTTTTATTTCATCACAAGAGTGAACAAGGAGTAAAACAATTATAGCTAAAAAGAGAGAAGTAAAATATGGTTCTCACTCCCTCTTTTAGAAACAAATATTTCCTATGTATGTGGCTAAGATAAAGTCATTTTACAGGAGCAATTATTCTTGCTTATGTTAACTGAGAACTTGCTTTGATCTCTGCATCAATAATACTTGTTTTCTTCCAGTTCATGTTGGAAAGAACCAAGAATCAGTGCAAATACATCTGGCAAACCATTTTAAAAAGATTATTTTTACACTGCAACAGGGAATCAAGTTCCTCTAGACACAGCTCAACCTCCTGTGCCAAACTACAACCACGTACAAACAGCCTTCTGCTCCATCTCATATTTTTATTTGTGTTTCAAATAGTTCTGCTCCACCATTAACACCAGCTATGGGGATGGCAGGCAAAAACCGTGGCACAGAAGTCTGCCACCTTTGCAGGGTGCAAGTTTGATTCTCAACTCTTCTAGCTTTGCATAGCAACGCATTAAGAGGACCTACCTCCATTTATGAGGGTGATCTTGGAGGTGGGGGACCAGAGAAGCGTGACTCTTTCTGGACATGAGAACAACAGCAACTCCTGCACTGAAAGAAAAGCTCCACAGCCTTACGCTTCAGGATGTATAAGAAGGCCAGGTTGAAAAAAACCTTGCAAGTATCAAGTTCAAGATGGTCTGAAAAACTTTGAAACATTCTGACCGTGACATTTCCCTGTTGCGTCCAAAGTCTTGCACAGCTTCATGGCTCCTTACTTAGCTATCGCTTATAACCAATGTTCTGGAGAAAGCCCCCGGTGCAGCAGAGCGCACAAGGAACACTCACCTGCTCTGTACACCTCAGCCTCACACTCATTTTATGCTTAGCTTGTTCCCTTCCTGACCTATGCTGTCTTCTCCACACATCAGATATGTCAGTCTCTAAAAAGGAATAGCATTAGACATCTCTTATTTTAGAATTCACCCAACCATGCCCTCCTGTCTGGATCTCCTGAAGCACTGATTTTTGTACTAAAGGAGAAGAAAGGACTCATCTTTCAATCTGAAATGAGTCAAAGCAAGGGCACCTGAAGTAGGAACCTAGTCTGAACTGTTACAATCATGGCTCTATGGCATGCAAATTTTTCTGTAGTCTGGTATTACAGGAAAATTCTTTTTTTGGGGAAAAAAAAAATTATCCCATTCTGACAGGGGACTGACATATTTTGGCATTCCACAGTCCCAATAAAAGAAGGCAAATAATACTTGGAAGTTCCCAATAAAGTTTTGCTTTCTGGTATAACAGGATAAAAAACAACATGAGGAAATAGAGGAAATACTGACCATAGAGTAGCAGAACTGTTTCATGTGTTTCCACTGTAATTAACAACATTCTCCACAGCTATATACACTATAGTGCTGTGGTGGTGAGAAACTGGAACAAGCTACCCAGACAAGCTGTGGGTTCCCCAGCCCTGAAAGTGTTCAAGGCAGGATGGGGCTTTGAGCAACCTGGTCTAGTGGACGGTGCCACTGCCCATGGCAGAGGGGTTGGACAAGACGATCTCTAAGGTCCCTTCCAACCCAAATCATTCTATGATATTCTTCTCCTTACCTGCATGAGCCAGGAGCTGAACCATTACTGCAGTTGTACTTTTCCCTGACAGAATTGTTATAATACAAGGTGGCAATATTTATCAGTTAAATCTGCATCAAGTTTTTACAGCATTAAAGAACTAAAATCTGCTAAAAGATAATAGTTCTGCCCATTAGGAAAATACTTACAATTTGCCATGTAAAAAGATTAACTCCTACTATGTGGGCGAAGCTGATAAACTGACTGTGCACATGTATACGCCAGTGCTATGCAGACAATATGTAGATATTTAATTTTCAGAAGTTACACCAGTTGGTCTAATAAATTTGCAATCCCTTTTTAAAAGAAAAGTTATGACTAATACATCATCTTCATCACATTATTTCCCATCATATAGTGCATTAAACTCCAAGCTCAAGTTCATCTATGCAAAACTTTTACTTCGGAACGGTCATTAAAACAATTCAGAATAATTTACTGTGTAATGAAAGGTCAAAGACTTTAGTATCTGCTATAAACATTCATACTGCAATATAACCCAGACAATAAAAGCTAAGTGAACTGGTTTAAGTCACAAATCCTAAGTCACAGTTTAAAGAGCTTTTGTGCCCATGGAGAAATCTTATTTAGTACTTATGCCCCTCTACAGAAGAAAATTCCCTTTGTCAGTAAGCAAACACATCCATTTGAAACATGGCAGTTTCAAGTATCCAATTACTTAGTTATTGCAGTATACCATATACCTATATCCATACTCACATACCCATTTATTTAAACAATTCTTTGAAGTCTGAATACATTTTACTTGACGTGAAAAAGAGAACAAAACACTTCTATCTCCGAACAACAGCAATAAAGACATCTGAACAACATCTATGAAGAACAAAATATGTTGAGTAGTATTCTGCTAAAAAAACTAAAATTCCATTAATACAAAGAAATGTTTTTCTTGGACTACTTCAGACGAATTTACAAGCAACAAGTAACTAAAATCATTTTCCAGATAGTTATGTGCAGTCAGCAATTTATTAATTAAATTGCCTGTTTCTGGACACCTTAATCTCTGATCAGTTCCACTAATTGAACCCAGTGAAAAAACACAGCCAGCCACCCACTCCCAAAAAAAAACCAGAAGAAAAAAGACCAAAGAAAAATGTAAATACCTTCCTCTACATTTTAAACTATGAATGACATGGCCAAAATGGAAGGCAGCAAGTATTTTTCTTTACCTACCTTAAAAAACTGTCAAAAGTCTATTTACTTCATCAACCAACTAGTTCCAATTGCTTAGCCAGGAACTTTCTCATCCAGTTCATTGGTTTGACTTCAGATTTACATTCAGAATTTGTTGCCAACTTCTTACATTGAAGCATCTTACATTTGTTCAAATATCCCTAAGTCCTAAAATAGACTATCAATTTGAGAAACACTATCAATTAAAATTAATTTGTACTCACACTTTTCTCAAAATAATTGATTTTACCAATTCAGAGCACAGCAAGACTGGAATCTCTTGCACTAAATGGCAAGTAGACCTACAATGTAACAGTCCCTGCCAAAAAGAGCTTACTGACTAAAAATTTACCTACAAGCTGACAGAACAGTTGTTTTAAGTCACATTTGGAGAAAAAGGCAGAAGCAACAGAAATTACATTTTAAATTGAAATTTTGCTGTAGGTTCAATTCGGTATTTCCATTTTTTTCCTTGGGTATTTAAATCAACTCTAAGTACATCAGTAAAACTAGCTGGATTGAGTGTTGGCCACAACTGACTTTAACCATAGCCAAATCTACACCACCTCCAAGGCTGATTAAAAGGGCCCAAATTCAAGTGAACTGGTGAAGTCTTGACCTTAAAATGAAAACACAGACGAATGTATTCAATAAAAAGGGAAGTAAACTATTACAAGAGCATGCTTGAAATCTTAGATTTTAAACAGGAAGCTGCCCAACAGAAAAAAAAAAAAAATCTGGCTGTCAGGACACAGGACTGTCAAAGTTGAGTTGTAAAATTTCTCTAAACCTCTTTTCTTACAAGTTTGAATGCCTACTTTGCTTTCATTCAAATCAGAACTCCAGTTCTGTGTTGAGGCATATATCACAATGGATTTCCTGCCGAGACTCATTAAAATGGTAGTTCTTGATCAATAGAAGTATTCATCAGTTAAGAAGACCTCACAATACAGATTTCCAAGTTAAGTTTCCCTCGACATATATTAATTATTAGCTTGAGTTTACTGAAATCACTCATCCATGTGGTTTTATTTACTACTCTCAGTAGAGTCAGCATTAGGAGAAAGTTAAACTTCTAGTCATGAAGACAAGTAGAATCCAAACTCGATGTACAAAACTCTATAGGCATAAATTTCATTAAGGGGTCATGGAGTCAAACCACAGTATGCAGAGTTATATTTCATTATAACTCTGTGCATCCAACAGCAATACAATTGTAATACTTCTATAAGAAATAATTTGCAGTAGACAAGTATGCTAGATCAATTTTACAGTTTCCACTTTGCCATGTTTAAAAAGGATGACTTAGCAGTACTACCTCCCACATATTGTACAATGAAACCCACCTCAGTTCCATCACTGAAAAACTGTAGACACTACTATTTCTTTAGATTTTTTAGGATTCTCAGAAAGGCAATATATTGTGCTGAACGGTAACAGGCCAAAGGGCCATTAACCAAAAGCAGGGACTCGTCCATTATGCTGAATATGACTGGGACTGAATGAGGTCAGAAGATGTTAAACCACTACAGTAGCTCAGGACTGCAAAACAAATCAGCGTTGAGATTATTACTTCAAGCACTCAGAACAAGTTCCCACAGCTGCTAAAGAAAAAAGTGAAGTGGATAAACCATAATTAAGATGAACTTGTAAACTGATGCATTTCATTTAGTTGGACAACACCCATTTGCATTAGCTTCCAGGGCAGAAGTTGCATTTGTGTTTTTGTCTCCTCATACTCTATTTAAATCAGGTTGTTAGTTTCCATCTCTTTTCACACTAGGAAACTCAATTAGAACCATGGTGTACTTAAAGTGAAAATAAATTTAAGGTACAAGGTCACCAAGCTACCATTAAGCCAGAGCAATTGCCAGCAAAAACAATGTCGCTGTAGGCAATCCCATGCTGTTATAGTTTTCTTCCAACCCACAGAAGACAACGTCAGGCACACAATTTCTCTACTTAACATGCAAAGAGCTGTGCCTCAATTATAAACCAAGAAAACAAAGACTAATAAGATATTTATACAAGAAATCAAAGATAAAAATGGATGTTAGAGGGCACCAAGTGCATTATGGAGTCAAACAAACAAAACCGTATTAAATCAAACACTCAAGATTAAAGATTTGGACACCTTTTAGTAGACATGCACACTAACTCCAGGCCTCTAAAATACAGTCATCAGTTAGCTTCAGCACATTACCTGATCACCTGAAGCTAGTGGGCAAGAAAGCAAATGTAGTACACAGGGGTGGGAGACAAGACAACCTTAACTTTGACTTCCCCTTTCAGTAAACCTTGCGTTAACCAGATGGCTTCCTGTACCTCCAGTGGGTCCACTTATAATCTCACACCAATTCATGTGATGCAAGTCTGGGCAAGACATAGGCCTAGGGATGGGGGTAGAAGCAGAAGATTCAGCAGAATCAGCTCAGAAATCACAACACCTATGACGTATCCCATCCCATCTGTTCAGTATCCTGGAGATTAATACCCCAAAATTCAGGTTTTGTTCTATAGACAGACTACTTTTAATCTCCCAATACAACTGAAGTACATTATCCTGTAGTCAGTAGCCACGCCAATATACACACATTCCCTTGTACCTGCGTGTGAACAGTCTGACAGGGACTAACCTGTGAATTATTAGTTATTATAAATATTTAGTACACTATAAGACTTGCCAAGATAATAACCATTAGAGTTTTCAAGATACTTTGTTGCAGTGGTAAATATAAGTCTCAGCATTTGGAGTAGAAATATTTGCAGTGCCAAGTAGTGTTGCAAAGAGATTTAACCACCTGTGGCATCTGACTCCACCAGACAGTTTTCAATTCAAACACGAGTATTAGAGCTACCATCCGTTACATGGTTTGAACACTCTCCAACATTTTTCATAATACCCAAATAATGTGCTGGACAACACAGAATATTTCAGCCTCTTAAGTGAGAAATTCTTCTAACCTCTTTCCTATAACTTTAATGGACAAGTAAATTTATTCTTTTAATATTATCATTATTAGTCATTCATTACTGATTCACTTAAAAGCTCATGGTGTGGCTCTCCCAACATATTTGTCTTCTTAAAACATTCTGAAGCATATCGAAATCCACTTAGAACAAATTAAAAAAAAAAGCTTAATTCTTTCTTTTTCTCTTCAGATGAAAATATCACCGTGGCAATTTTTTTCTTACAAGAGTAACCTGCAAGAAAAAAAATAATCCCTGAACCACGGTAGGTATATCCTAACAATCTACGCAAAGTCCAATAAAAGGCTTTCAGTTTCTATATCCATTTTTCTAGGACAGACAGAACCTGACTCTTTAGTCTTCCTCTTTATACAGAAACAGCCACATGCTACCCACGCAGAGCAATTGTTGAGGTCAAAGCTTCTTCTCCACAGAACTTCCAAAATCAGATCTCGTCTATACAACTCAAGTATCCAAGAGATGATACCGTATTACAAAAAGAACCACATTTTCCACCAGCTTGCTGCTGGTCACGCTCACTTTGAGGTTCCAGGTCAGTAAATACAAGAAGTTCAGACACCAGGTTCTATCCACTACTAGTAATTTTGCAGCTCCTTTACAATTACTGAAAATTTTGCCTGTCCACCTCCAGAAAGACAGTGCACACACTATGAGTAAATGCAACAAACAAAGCCATCAAGGAGAACAGGTAAATTTAAACAGTTCCACCTGACATGGAGCTTCACAGAACTGTTGGGTGACTTCACTGCAGTTATTTTTACAAGGTCAGATTAGCAGCACAATCTTGTGTTTATACAGTTTTGGCAATTGTGATTAACAACTTCAAAACTCTTTTATGCTAAAGGCAGCTCCACTTACATTTATCAACTGCTTCCCCCTCATTACAACTTCCTAGTTAACAAAAATATTTGCTTATCTCATTTAAACTTTGGGAGAGAGTGCTACAGTCGCAGACAGTGCACCTATAAGTCAATGCGTATCTGCACCATGATTTGCTATTTTTACTGGAATGCCACGGATAAGTGAACTTAGTCACATTGTTACCTGGTGACTAATTTCAAAAGCATCTTTACACAAGCAGTAACTGATTAGAGCGCTGTTACTTTGGAGTTAAAACTTTACCGTATCTAGACTTACAGACAGAAGACGTATATGAGCTAAGGATGTGCCATTTAATCTTTCAAGCCATAGTTCAACAGCCTCCAGGAAAATTAAGTTATATTTCTTTACAGCGTAGGGCACAGGAATCACAGTCGGCAGGTCAAAGTCCATCTACTACAATATCTCTTCAAGTTTGAAGCACAAATTTCTTATGCAGTACATGAGAGGTTACCCTGTTTAGGACAGACCTGCTCACTAAGAAAAAAGCTTAGGTTCTCAGTCCACTCTGATGGAGTGCAGCTCAGGGCATCATGACATAGTATATAGAAGAAATATCTATGGAAAAAGAAGAAGAGCACAACAGTGTTTTGAGAGAGAGAAAAAAAAGGAAGACGGAACGGAACTGTAAGGAGGAAAAAAAAAAAAGAAATTTAACAGCCACTGCATGAAGAGCTTCCCAACCAACTTCTGAAAAATTCCAGTTTATTACCAGAAGCATAATATTGCTTTAAAACTCATTTTGCCTTGAGTTTAGGCAAATTAGGAGCAATCCTTATTAAACCCACTGGGTACACGCCACCCTCGGGGGCTATGAAACTTGTTACTTTCCACACCTACTGCAGACAGGTTGGTAACGATATCACTAAAAGCCAGAGAACTTTTCCTACTCAGTTGGAGGTGATGCCTGAAAGCACAAGCTATCTGCAAGAGTTTTTCAGTGCAAGCTTCATCTTGCCCTGTCACTCCCTCCTCCCTCTCTCCTGGCTTCACCGTACAGACCAAACCGAACGAGGAAGTCGAGATCTGCGAGCGGAAGCCAAGCCCATCGCAATGTCTGCAGGAGGATTGTCAGCCTGTGACTCAGGCTGCAGCCCTGACAGCTGCCAAACGGTCCCATTTTCCCCTACCCGTTACTTCCAAAGGACGGACACTTAAACGCGAAGGGGGAAGGGGTGGGGAGACGAACGAGAGGGAAGGGAGAGAGGCCGGTCCGGTGTGAAAAAGAGCGCGAATAACGCCTCCTCACCTCCGAGCAGGCCAGTTAGCAGGGCGGGGATGGAGCAGAGGCAACTCCCTGGGCATAACGCACCCGTACGGCGGCACGCACGGCCCCAGGGAGCGGAGTGGGAGGGCGAGGGGCACGGGGAGCACCTCAGGTACGCCAGGTCGGCGCCCGGCCGGGCTGCCTCCCGCCCGGCTCCGCGGGGAAAGCGGAGCGGCGCAGTGGGAGAGCGGCACCCTTTCCCCCCAGCCGGACAAAGAGGCGCGAAACCCGCCAGGGGAGAAGCGTGGCGCCAGAAGGGGACAAACCAGGGCCACCCGCGCCCACCGCCCCACCCGACCGGCTTCACCTGAGCCCGGCTACGGCGGAGGGAAGGAGGGAAACGCCGCGGCGGCGGCTGCGCTCCTCGAGGCGAGAGAGTGGCGTCCTCACGCTGCCGGCTCCTCCCGCAGGCACCGCCAACCGCCTCGCGCTCACCGGCACTGCGAGGCGCCCGGCCGGGAGGAGCCGCCGCGGCCCAGCAACGCCGTCGGCCCGCCCCCACCCCCCCCCGCCGCACTGCCAGCCAATGGCTGAGCCGGCCGCGGAGAGCTGACGGCCGCCGCCGCCAATAGGAGCCGGCCGCAGGGCGGAGGCGAGCCGTTGAGGAAGCGGTGAGCCGTTGAGGAAGGGGGCGGTTAGCAACGCACGGGCGCGCGCGGAGCCCTGCCCCTCAGCAGCCCAGCCCAGCCCAGCCCAGCTCCGCGGCCGCCGGGGCGCGGCGCAGCGCAGGCCGGCAGCGCTGGCCGCCGAGGGGCTCGGGAGGGGCGGGCGGCGCGCCCCGGCCTCCCCCCGCCGGCCATGGGGCCTGGCCGAACTCCCCGCTCCCCTCCCCCAGCCTCGAGCCGTGCCAGGCTGCTCCCACAACCCCCCGCGCCAGGCCGTGCCAGGCCAGCCCCACAATGCCCCGCGCCGGGCGGGCACCGCGGGCTGGCGTCAGCTTCTGCCCGTCCGGAAGCGCTGCCTCGCTGGCACTCCGGAGCGCCGCGGGTCTGCCGGCCCCAGCGTGCCCCCAGGGCCGGGGGAAGGGAACTCCGGGTCAGCCCCCGGGGGCAGGGCGGTGGGCTGCAGCCCCGGTGTCCCGGGGCCGTGCTAGAAGCCTTCGGAAATGGGGAGGCAGGGGAGAATCCCCGCCCGGTCAGGAAGCACTCATCCGACCGCGTGGTCTTGTAGCGCAAAATAACCGCGGTAGGAAGATGCAAGTCAAAAATTTGGTTTCATCCCATAAGCGGAAAGAACTGAGGCAAGGAGCAGCATCTGCATAAGCAGCCTGTGATGCTGTGGAGGTGCTTGGATAGACGGAGTTAAAAACCGCTCGAAATGGATTTAGAAAGGCATGCCAGTAACAGGAGAGGTGTGAGAAGAGAGAGGTGATGTAATTCTGCCTCTTTGCATTTAGTACGGCACTCTTCAAGGTTGAACTTCAAGCTGAGTACAGGGTAAAAAGTAGGAAGCGGTAGCCAAGGTGCAAGATGAAAGTCCTTCTAAAAAGATCACAGCGTATATGCATCCAGGTGTTAAATCCAGCTATGCAGAAGAGTTTTATTATACATTCTACAAGCATGCAGAAATACAAGGCTCCCTCCCTTTGGGACTTCCTGCTTTCACTGAGGAGGGCAGATTTGCAGGTGTAGGTGCCAATGACAGAAAATGCAAGGTGAAGCTGACTGATGGCAATATAAAAGTTAAAGTGGAAGAGGCAGATAAAGTGAAAGAGGCTTGAATAAAGAGAGAAGTTAGCAGAGAAATGTCTTGGGTAAGCACCTCTTGTCCAAGTGAAACACTTCAGGCTTAGAAAGATTCACTGCAGCACTTTGGAAACAATGATAGACCTTTGTCTCTCAAGACACAAAAGGCAGTGGGATAAATCACTGAGAGGTTTGTACAGCTGACTATCAGGGATACAGAGGTGTAGTTGTTAAAGGCAGAGATGAGAAATGTAAACACAAGTACAAAATAGAAATGAGAATTTAATTTGGCAGTGAGAATGAGAAGGAAACATACAGGATAGGTTTTTGATAGTACATCAAGGCAGAAAACAAAAGGAAGCTGGAATTGTGAAAACCAGAGATACCTACATAACCAGATACCTTAGATGGTAAAATGATCTGCAGTATCCAGTGATGCATTTTGATCCATGAAAAAAATAACCAGCATACAGGAAGGATATTTACTTGTTGAACAACAGGGTTTTAAAATTCTCCCACAAATGAAGCAGGGTGAAAATAGTGGACATAATTACATATCTCGAAAAATTTTAAGAACAGGAGAGACTGCCTCTTCAGCCAAGTGGCTGAAAAAGGAAAGGTAAGCGAAGGAAAGCAGTATCAAGTCTAAATAAAGCTTTTAATGGAGAAAAATAGCAGATTTCAGTTGGGCAAGCAAATACAAAAGGCAGAGTGAACTGACAGCAGTAGTAATATGGGAAATAAAAGGTAATGAATGCAACCATGAAATGCAGGTTGTAAAAAAGCTGCCATAAAGTCATTTTTGAAGAGTATATATACTGGGGGTTTTTTGTTTGTTTTTTGGTGTTTGGTTTTTTTTTTTTCTGACTCCTTTCTGACTCTCATACTTTCATATGTAATCTGCTCTTCCTGATGGTAAGAGTTCAGTCTAAGGTCAGGCTGGACTATCTTCCTGGGCTTTTTTTTTTTTTTTTTTCACTTGAGTACTTGGTCCCACTCCTGTTTAATCAATATAAAAGCTTCCTTGAACACCTCAGGAATAAAGCATCAAAACTGAGCTCAGAACAAAGATTGCTGCAGGTTTACGTCGTCCTTTCCCTTAATAGAAACTATATCCCACCTCTTTTGAAAACTGTTATTACCATCATGGTTAGATTTGTAGATGGGTGGTAGTTGAGGCACATCAGATTCCAAATGTATGTTTTCCGTATCTTGGTTACTTTGAAAATAAGTGCAACAGGTTTTTGTGTTGATCTGGTGGCAGGAAGTTACCCAGGAAAGGAGACACACCTCAGAGAGAAACAAGTATGACTAAAAAAAACTATCATATTTTATACATCTGTTACTTTCTACAAATTCACAGAATGTTTATTTGGATCCTTCTGATCAACTTCACTCATATTTTCCATCAATGTTTGCAAGCCAGCATCCTTTGGAAGAATAAACCTGTAATGGTCATTGAATTCTGAAAAACATAATCTCAACAGCAGACAGATTTACCAGTTTGGTGGGACTAAATTAATGGTATCGTCGTATTTCTAGAGGGGAAAAGAAATCTGCTAAACAGTGATCACCCAGAGATGCTCACTTCAATTTGGCAGCCTTATCTGTAGGACAAGCAAATGCCCACTTTTCTGAACTACAGTGTTTTACCCTACACTGGTCTTATCTAAGACAATTGAGCATAAGTTTGTTGGCAAACAGCGAGTCCTGGGAGAAGCCCGCACTTCTGTCCTCAAAAATAAATGCCAGGATATTTCATTTCTATATCTGACTGAGAGGTACAGTGGCTAAATGCATTTTCGTGAATAATTTCCAATGCTTTGTGAGGCAGAAGAAGTCTTTTCCAAAACTAGTTTCTTACTGACAAGCTTGAGAAGAATGAAA
The DNA here is from genome assembly GCF_036013445.1 of Caloenas nicobarica. NCBI lineage: Eukaryota > Metazoa > Chordata > Aves > Columbiformes > Columbidae > Caloenas > Caloenas nicobarica. The sequence goes on from NC_088245.1 coordinate 39,081,232, forward strand.
CAAGAAGAGTGATAGAGGCAAAAGGTGTTTACTTCATTGGAGAAGTCACATTGCTAAACGCTAACCACAGCGGCTTTAGAGAGACACCACATGGGTACAGATGTGGGGAATGTCACAATTTGGTATTGCTAAGAAGCCTGAGCTCTGCTTTTGCAAAAGCTCGAAACATCAGTAGTTTCAGTGCAGATTCATAATTAGAATTTCTCAAAAAAAACCCAGCTCTAGAGTGGCTTTAACATGTACACTGATACAAAGCTATAAATGCAGATGAGAACTTGAAGGGTTTTCATGTACTGTAACAAAAGGAAATGGCTCTTTGGAGGTGGGTCTGTAGAAGAAAGCCGCATGTGTCTGTGGACTTCATGCCTATATCCTCTGAACAACCTGAAATTTGTCTGCAATTTTGGCACCACTTCTTAGCACATAACTTCCTTTTCCCCTTATACCAATACTTTATTTTTCTGCTCTTGTAATGAATGCCAAATCTAAACTGTGAGAGTGCAGAAGGTAGAAATACATGAACTTAAGGTGTGGAAGGAGTGAAAGCAAGTGATATTTCCACTGAGAGGTCAGAGCTTACAAATTTAGCGACTAATTATTTAAGCCCAAGTTCTAGCTCTGTTCATCCAAATTCTACCAGGAGCAGCTGACACAAAGGAGCTGCACTGGACCACACTAAGGAACACATGGCCCAGTAAGCTATCTCAGAAGCAGCCAGTAGCAGATGTTAGGAGGAGAGTAGCCCTTCTCTTACAGAATTATGTTACCCTTAGTACGTTTACCCAACTTCTGGCATGGCTATGGAACGGTACAATTTAACTGGCTCGTTTTCATGTGTCAAGGTGCTATTCCATCGTGCCCTCTTCATGAGCGAAGCTGGTTGAAGGTGTTGTCTGTTCTCCCACTGGCCATTCGTTCCTAGGGCTGTGTCATAGTTTACCACTGCCCCAGCAGTGCTAATGCAGATGTTTCAAAAGCTGTATTGTAAACTGGGTCACTGAAGTAGAGTTAAAAAAGAAGGTTAAGAAAAAAGATTAGTTCACTGATCTAGTTTATAGGCCCACAGAGAGATGCATCAGCATGACTGAAAGGATTAAACTGAGGCTCTGTGACAGGAGTCTTTCAGATTGACTTTACTGATGGAGAAAATTTAAGAGGGATCTATACCTGCACCCCAAGACTGGGGAGGAAGGGAGGAGCTGTACCTGGCATACTCTAGCATTTGAAACAGTTATTCTACTTTTCACCTCTACCCAACCTTCCACCCACACAGTCCTGTGTGAACAACCTGCTGAACTCCTGCTCCCTCATTGTGGTTCTTGCTTCAGCTTTAGTAAAGGGGAGCATGTTTTTACTTTCTGAACACATTAATGACAAGACCTGCAGCTGGAAAACAAAGCATTTACATACAGCATCTCTGCTCGGTTGGAATACAATGCAGAGGCATAAATCTCTACCCATCGGTTACGTAGCGCAGTAAGTATATTTATCTTGAGTCTCTCCTTTCAATAAAGTGGGAGTGACACCATCTTGTAGAATGGACCTTTACTCGGGAAGCAGGTTATCAACCAGCTGTACTCTGACTGAAGCCATGCAAGTATCCTCAGAAACACACCTAAATGAAAACTTTTGTCTTAGGCTCTTCCTGGAGCTTGTGAGTTCCTCCAGACCCTGAGATGGTATTACAACTCCATTACACATGGTTAGAGACACCACATTCCTGACGTGACATACTAGGAATAATGGCCCAGAGCTCTCCCTCCAAGGAATTCTAATATAATCTCTGTCATGTAAATGCAAGCACACTGCTAAGCAACAGACATCTCTTAGTTCAGCATATTCCCTTCCTAGCCCTGTTTCCTCTAGCTCTGTTCTCTTGCTGTTCACTGTTTTCTATTCATCTTTAAGTTCAGAGAAAGCTGGCATCCAATACCATTTCACAAAAGGGCCAACAGGAATACAAGCCATCCAGCAGAAGTATCTTTGCCCCAAAATTGAGATTTGGAATCTGAGTTTTCTGCATTGGACCTAGCCAGACTTGTCCAAAATGCCAGCAGAACACATCCTGCTACCTGCCTTAAACAACCCCAGCAACTCTTTGCTGCAGAAAACAAACCGAGCATTTTCACACAATCTGGTGTGGCTCTTTCAGTGATAATTCAGCCAGTATCATGCATGTACTTTTAGGCTTGTCTGTCCTGGCCTCACAGCTCCCTTGTTCAACAATTGCTAAGGATCCTTTATTAACATCTCAAATACCTCCTTTTCTTTCTACCTTTCTCAGAGGGGGTAAGAAATGCCTCAGATTCCAGAGTTTAGAAGTGCTTGAGGGCATTCTTCTTACTCAGCATAGGATAGGCTGAAAGGAGAATAACATCCCTCTCCAGCCCCTCTGTCACCCTACAGTTGTCATGCTTGTGACACTCAGGTAGCAAAACATACTTGACAGGCTTGGGTCAGGTACTATAAGAAAAAATACTTGTAAGAGATTGGCAAATCCATCCAAATACTGATTAATTCATCCTGACAAGGTAGGGCTTATGCCACCTTTGCTTCTCTTTTCCTTCCCTAGGTCTCAGGCTGGGCCATGTTTTCACAGAACCAATAATTCAGTAGCAGGATGAGTAGACCATTTGGAAAACAAGACTAAGTTCAGAGAATACATAAAGGTGATAGTGTTTAGCTACTTCACTTTTTTTTTCATTGTTTTAATTGCTTTTCAGCATCAGTCATCTTTAACAGACCTCCAAACAAAAGGCATCAAACTGATGTGCATTTCCTTCTTCCTCTCTCAGCAGAAATGTAGTCTCCCTTTTTTTACCTTCCCCTTACCAAAAAATGACACTATCCCTACTTTCAGCTGGCTGCCTCTCCTAAGGTTACTGTGTGAGCTTTTGCTCCAGTGATGGTGCCTCTCAGCTTACCTCATGTTTGCTGTTTGTTTTTGGGCTCAGCCTGCAATAGTAATCAAGGCCAAATATTTGTTCAAATGAAGTGGCTCTGTGGTTCTCATTCCAGGGAGCTGGCTGAGGACAAAGTGAAACTAGCTTGAAATATTCTAGTATACCCAAGAGATGCTAGGAACAAGGGATTTTTCCAGTGCTGTAGAAAGTCATCCAGATTCTCCTTGTAGCTTTGTTGTGGGAACTGCAGGGGAACTAACTCGTTTATAGCCTGCCACAATTAAAGACACCACTTTTATCTGACAGAAACCAAAGCCGGTCTTTGTCAAAGCCAAACTTTGGGACCATTCTTTTGGGTTACAACTAGAAAGAAGACTTGATGTGAAGTTACGCAAGCATTCATTCTCCCTCTTCTGCAAGACTGAAGACCACAGTTTTCTGATAAGAAGAGGCTACATCCCTTGCGCTTGCAAGTCAGCGGAAGGTCTTATAAACACACCCACAGATTCTCAGCATAACATATTGCAATTTCTGTGCGTCTGGAGCCAGTGCATGCTTTGCTCAACAACCCCCCTTTAATTTCTGCCAAGATTCCCTCCCACATTTGGGACTCTCTTTCCAGCTCCCTTGAGAGCCTCCTCAATTCTCCCAGCTCCTCCAGCCTCCCACTGTCAGCATGAACTGTTCTGTACAGCTTTGGCGGTCTGCTCTGCCTTTGGGAACATATGGGCCAGTGCAGGATGCTGGGCACAAAGAAGATCCGTGCATTGCCCTTATTCTCAGCCCCATGTTTGGGGCAGGTGGGTGGACCAGAAGACTGAACTGACAGCACTGGCACAAAAGGCAGATAATGAGCTGGGACTCACTATCTGGATGTGAGAAAATACCAACAGAGATACATGAGGTGCCATCGCTGCGGGAAACCACCTTTTAGCCGAGGTGCAGATGAGCTCCACAGTCACCTTCTTTCCCATTTATCAGTTTCCTAGGATTATTCTGGAACAAATAAAGTAACTCACTGGGCATCCTACATGTTTGCATAACACACAACTTCTGTTAAAAAACAATACCCTGTCTGAGAAATAGTAGGCTGCTGAGCTGCCCAACTGCAGGCTAGCACCTGCTCTACAATATTTCTCAGCTACCAAGAGACAGGAAAGTGTTAGAGGAACCAAACACACAGGACAGAGGTGCTCAGGGGCTTCTTGTGAAATTCCTCTATGTGAGGTAGCAGCTTGTTGGGCTGGGATAGAAAGAGTCCTGCAGGCACTGCTGCCTTCTGCACCAGCTTAGAGGAAAAAAAAAAAAGTTAGAAGATTTTTTGTGGAAGAAAATATTTGGACTTTGAGTTACAGACCCAAGCATGATACAAATCTAAAGCACAAAATGAGAAGATAGCTCTGCTCTCTTCTGCCTAGTGGGTCAAGGCATTCAACTTGTGGTAAATACTGTCCATTCCTTCCTTGTCATATCTGTCTACACGTAGCATTTCTGTCTACATGTAGCATCCTTAAACCACTTGCTACTCTACCATTCTCCTGATTACAACTGCATCTAATGCTGAACTTGAAACACACACCTGTACATAAGTTTGTGGCTAATTGCAAGACAGCACAGAGGCCTATAATTCTTTGACTCTTTATAGAGGAATGTACATGTATAAAAGCCTTTTGAATTTTCATAAGCTGCCCCTTAGATGTGGGATAGCTAAGCACAAAAAGATGAAAACAAGATGCTCACCCGATGATTCAGCTTTCCTGCAAAGTTTCTTCTAGCAGCCATCATAACCCTGAAAATAATAATCCCAGACCATTTTTCCTGTGGGCTAAAAACACATCAGCAATGAAGATCATAATTTAAGGGGTTTATTCCCACTAGGAATCCATGAGAAAGAGCATTGCATTACGTGGAGAAAAAAGAACCATATGCAGGAAAAGAAGGTATGCATATTTTTTTTTTTTAACTTAAGGAATGCTAAATCAGGTTTGGCTTTGCTATGGGACATACCAGCTGTCTCCAAGCTCTTTTTATTATGATTTCTCTTGTATCTTAATTGAGAAAGCAGGGTGTGGAAATTTCAACAAAGGCTCCCCTTTGTAGTGTGTTAATTAGGCACAGGAGTTAACAAAACCCCTCAGTTATAAACAATTACCTTTCCCCAGGCTTACTTCCATTTTCATGCTACCAGGATTTTACTAATTTTCTATTAGTTTTTGAGAGTGGACAAGACTAATTTCTAAAATTAGCCTTCTAATTAGCAAAGTAAAGAAAAAAAAAAAAAAGAGGAAAATATGTAAACCAGGAGGAAAAAAAGAAAGGTATAATTAGAAGCACTTAAAGATGCTGAGTTTTGTGCTTCTTCAGGATGCCATAGCCCAAGGTCTTTTCAGATCACTGTAAAGTCTCCTTTAAAACTGAAAATCTAGATTATGGTCCCCTGGAAGTGACTCTGGGTGTAAATGTCTGGGGATGGGAAAGAATCTGCTCTGGGTTTACATGCTCTGAAATGAGTGCTACCCTCACCCCCGCAGCAGGAGGAAGCACAGGAAAGCGAAAGGGGCTACGAGCTTTAATTCCTCTAGACTCTCTCCATCCATTCCATTTGCAAAGCAAAATTTGCTTTAAAAGAGGGCCCTGCTTGGCCTGCCAGCGTCCTGGCTGGCCGCTCAGGGTGTGCTTAGACCCAGAGACACACAACAGCTGGGAAGGGAGAGGCTTCTGCCCTCCTTCCTGCCAACACTACGCCTCCTCCTGATGACAATGACCTCACCTCTTGGCACCAAGATGTCCCACAGGGAAGTGCCAGCCACCCTGGCATGGGTACCCCTCCTCTTCCCTCCACCTCCCAGCAAGGGAAGGAAGAAACCCAGGGGCTTGGAGCAGTCCTTCTGCCTCAAAAAGAGGCAATCCCAATGATGGAAAACTGTACTATAAGGACAACTGCCATCTTAATGCTAAATGTTTTACGCTCTGTATTGGAATGAAACCTTTCACACTGCTGCCGTCTAATCGTGTTCTCTGTTGAATTTCTGGAGAAAGGTGGAGTGAAGCACTTTAACCTACTGTATTGGGAGAAGCATGTTATGATTCAGTCTCCAGCCAATGTCATACTTCTCTTGCCACTTGTGATAGTGCTGTTTGCCCAAGACCTTTACAATGTAGAAGGCACCCAGATATTCAAGCATATGTGAAGGTCTTCATCTGTGTTCCCTGAAGGTTTCTTTTGCATCCAAGGAGCTGCCCAGAAAGCAGCGGAGCAGCGGTTATGTGGGACTGGGGAAAGACTAGCTCAACCTACAGTCCCAACAGGGTCTGTGTTTCCTGGCCTGCCAGCAGACCTGGAAAAGACTGTCTAGGGGAAAACTCATAATTCTCAGTGGCAGCTTCCCAAGCATAGCAGTTCTCATTGGCAACAACCTTGCCTCTCCTCTCTGGAAGAGACTGAAAATAGTCTAGTGAAGATATCTGGTGAAGATAGGCATTCCCCCCTTTATTGCTGGACATCCAACCATGTTCCTCCTTTCTCACTGTGTATCAGTGGCACAGACTGATTCTCAAGCCAAGATCAGCTCCTGTTGCTTTTCCCAAAGAGCTTTCAAGCTCAAACTGACCAGAGTAACTCAGTGTCAGGCATCAATCAGAAGGGAAGAAAGGCAGAGAATGGCCCCAATGCCTGCAGCAGGTCCCAGGCAGGAGCTGGGTACAGGACTCTACCCTGCCTGACCAGCCAAGTGAGGGAACCAAGGACCCCATGGCAGCACAGAGCTGCTTCACGTACGATGGAAAATGTTTAAACTGCTGTAGCTGGGGCCCACAGGAAACTTTTGGGAAGTGTGTGCTGGGTCTAAGACAGGAACCAAGAGAGTCAGTGTTTAAAATATGCACTGACAATGAATTGCTTCATTACTTAAGAGAAAAATTGAGAAGGGGGGAAGGAATAAAACTCAGCCACATCAGGAAACAGGCAAATAATTGTCTGACAGATATACCAGGTCTCTTGACTGCTGGTCTAGGGCTTTGCTGCTGCTCAGCCCTTGGTGTCTTCCTCATCATGATAAGCTTCTCCTAGGAGGCAGCAAGTTCTCCTTTGCATTTACGTATTCCCCCTCTGGAATGCACTTCATCTAAGAAATGGCAATATGCCCTTGGAAGATCATCTTCCTAGAGAGAAGAGATGGGGCAAGATGGCCATTTGAAGGCTCACATGCTAAGAATGAGGCCCAGAGGACAGACTCCTCCCTTGACACCAGCAGCAGGGGCTGCACTGCACAGCTAAGTCTGCCCTGCTGTGCGCCCCCATGTGCCCAGGTCCCCAGGGGCTCTGTAGGGTGCAGGGGACCCTGCAAGAGAAGTGCCGCAGCCACGCTATGGGATTAGAGCCAAGCTCAGCAAGGTGGTGCGATCCCTGCCTAGATGCTGGTCAGCACAGCTCCTTCCCTGCCATGTGTCCCCTGCCCGGGTGCATCCTTTCCTGCAGGATCTTGCACCCTGGAAAAGAAGCAAGCAGGAACGGCTTGCATAGGGCTGCTTACCATATCTGCTAGTGTCTTGTTTTGCCCTGCTGTACTGTTTTTCTTTCTCCTCCCACACCTTCCGCTGTACATACATTCTCAATTGAAGAATGAAAGTGCCGCCCTTCAAACTAAGGAAACTTTTGGCCCATGAGCAGCTGAAGAAAGGCACATGGCATGTGAGCCGCAGCCGCCCTCCTGGAGAACTTTGTAAAGCAAGCAAGTAGTCTCAGGCAGGAGGCTGTCTACACTTTGAACAGTCCAAGGCAAGGAGTCATGCAGGGTGGAGCACCTGGAGATACAGGACCTCATGGCCTGGGCTTGCACATCCATGAGCAGAGACATGGGACACGCTGCCTTCCCGGAGCTGGAGTGGAGAAGCAGGAAGAGTCACTTGGGAAGGTGCCCGATCTTGCACAGAGAGAGTCAGGTAACGATCATACAACTATTTATGGCTCTTTTTCTTTGCGACAACAACAGCCTTATATGGTCAAGAGCGCTGTGCTCCAGGCAGAGCTGCGGAGGTGGAGCCTCCAGGGGCACTCCTGATGCTTGCTCCCAGGCGATCTGCCCGCACAAGCCGCTGACCTCCTTCCCGGGAAAAACCCTGGGAACCCTCCCTGAATCCAGCTGTTTAAATTTCAAACGACAAAATGACCCGGCTCCCCTCCCCTTCTCCCCCATACCTCCTACTAGCTGGAGCTGTGGTGAAGCAGAAATATCTGCATTTGTAGTGTCGTGGGTATCTGGGAGAGCTGCGTTGGAGAGTCCCCCCGCATCCAACGTGGGAAACCTATTCCCATCTGGTTGTGATAGTACTGAGAACCGGAAGAAAAAAAAAGAAAGGAAAAACAAATGACCCATTCCCCAGCCCCGCCAGTGTTGCTTGTTGGACACTAGTGAGTGTGTGAAAGGCTGCAGCTGGCAAATGTGGTGCCAAAACTCCGTTGCAGATCTTTTTGCCTCTGGAGCCCTTAAGACTTTGGAGCCCTGCAGTATCTCTAGCTGAGTTACCCGTGTGTGCATTGGGTTCTTACACACGTCAACCCCATCTGATCCACCCAGCTGAACTATGCTGGAAACTGGTTACAAATAAAACCGAACATAAACATGCTAAAAATGTCACTGTCATCAGATAAGGTTGCTATGCACATAAAATTCCTGACACAAGTTCATTAAACCAAGGACATGAAAATTTAAGCCACATGCATACAGTGGCTGGGATAGGGGTAGGGTGAGTGCCGATTCAGGCTGTAACTTTGGTTTTGGGCCTGCTGCCAGCCCTTAGGACATCACCCCAGTGTGACTCAGTTTCTCCCAATTGGGGGATAAAAAGATGTCACAGCATGCACCTCCCTCTGTGAACACTGGCAGTCTTTGGGAAGGAGCAGCAGGCAGGGATTAGCCACGCTGCTTGCGAGCTGCGGAAGGCTGGCCTTCCAGAGGACAAAGCACATGCTGGCTGCCAGCCCTTGGCAATCTTTACCAAAACCAGTCATATATAGCACTCTAGGAGGCAGTTATCTCTGTTTTATAAGAGAGGAAACAGGCGCCCAGAGCTTCCTCTATAATATACTTCTTGTATTTGTGGTGATGTTCAGGTTGCAGAAATGCAGGGCTGAGTGGGCTGAATGCTACCGCATGGGTTTAGCAGTGCTCAGACACCCAGGTTTGCACAGAGGCACATGAGCTGCCAGAGATAATGACTCTCCCTACCACGTACTGAGTTTTTATAGTTCTCAAGCCACATATTTTAAGACCCAAGGAGGGCAGCAGCTGTGGGAGTGGTTCACGGGTGGCAGTGATCTCAGGTGATTCCCACCTCTCCTGAGCTTACCACGACAGCCACCCTTTAACTGCTTGCAGGCCGTCTGTGGCTCACAGAAGAGCAGCTGTGCGCCCTTTCCCCTGGGATGAGTGACATGGGTTAGGTTAATGTGCAAGGGTGGAACACCATGTTCCTCTTCAGCCTCACAAGGGTCAGGGTTGGGGCTTGACAACTGTGTGAATCCAACCCAAGTATGAGCAGCCCCTGAAGGAAGAAGTGCTGTTCCCCTCCCTCCTCTGATTTTCACACTCCCACTGCCAGTCCCAGATTACATAGTCAGCTGATCCAGTTGGAAACAAACTTGAACCAAAAGAAAATGAGATGTTTCCAGCTTGATCATTTTTCTGGTGCATTTGACTACTTGGGTGCTAGAAAGGCACTGGAACTGCACAGTCATGGGCAGCCAGACATAAGCTGGTCAGAAACCATGAGGGAATCACAGCCCAGAAGAGGCCAGAAAGCCTCCTTTCCGGTTATACTGGGAATGAATTTACTCTAGGTGCGTGGCTGGTCACAGGGGTTGTTATAGCATCCCACATGCAAAGTGGTTGCAATCAGTATCTGAATTAAGGAGGGTCTATTGCCAAACATGTAGGATTACCAAAATCACAGCATCGTGTAGTATAGGAGGTCACCCTGGAGGTCTCCAGTCCAATCACCTGCTTGGAGTAGGACCATCCTTAAGATTAGATCAGGGTTCTCAGGGCCATATCCAGCTGGATTTTGAAAACCTCTGAGAATGGCAAATCCACAATCTCTGTTCTTGCCTCTTGTCCTTTCACTGAGCACCTCTGACAATCTGACTCTACCTTCCGCATAACCTCCATCTGGGTGGTAGAAGAGAGCAGTTAGGTAACCCTCCTTACAAGCCATGTCCTCTGCAAACCAACCCAGCTCCCTCAGCCCCTGCTCATGTGCCAGATGCTCCAGGCCCTATCCAGCTTTGTGCTTCTCTGCTGGAGTCACTCCAATTTGTTCATGTTCCTCTTGCAAATGCGAAGGAACATTGTGAAGCAGCCTGAGGAACTGTCCATCTCACATCTTGGAGGAGAGCAGGTGTCTCTGCCTACTTGTAAAATAACAAATCATTGCAAGTGCGTTTTTTGGGGTTTGCATGCGCAGTACCAGCCTGTGTTAGTGCATGTACACAGTGTCACACAGGGAGTCGGTGCATCCACTTGTCATGCAAATATTGGCTTAGAAGTTTAGGTCGTAAAAATGGGTACAAACTCACTCAAGTCTGGGGAGCTGTGACGGCTTCTGTGAACAGAGCTGTACTGCATGTACGCTGTGCGAATGCCATCTGGATGCATACCCAGGGATGTCTGTCCACTGTCCTTCTCCTTTGGTGGCTTTCCTTAGCAGGCACAGATCCTCCTTCCCATTGTTATCAGAGAAGATGTTTACAGTCAGGTCTAAATCTGGTCAGGTAGCTTCTCGATTACTCACCTCTCAGCTATTACTCTGCTTCAGTAAACCCAAAGCTTGGGGAGACAGGGCATACCAGGTGGTAGCTAGGACTGGAGACAACAGAAATCATGTTCTGCTCTGGTGATGTTGCCGGAGGGCGATGCATCACTGCTGTGATGTCGTAATTGTGAGGCACGACCTTCAGAGCATAAAAAAGAAAACCCATTGCTCAGTGGGCCAGAAGCTGATTTCAAAGGAGGCAAGTGAGAAGGGAGACCTCAACACTTTTACCTGCTTGCTGTCTTGGGGATAATGGTAGGCAAAATGACGTGTAACTGCGAATCAGCAATGCCTTTTGCAACAACAGGATTGCAGCATGATGAGCAATCCCTCTGAAGTTTTCACAAAACATGGGAAATGGAGAAAGTGAAGATGAGCTCCAGGCTGTGGATGGGAGAGATGCACTGCAAGGATATGAGATGTCAGCTATGAGACATGATCTGCAGGCAGGGAAGGGGGAGGGAGGCAGGGACAGGGCATCTCTGCACTGCTGGCTGAGTGTGCACCTCAGATCCCTCCAGCCCACGGTGCCTGAAGACACGGAAAGAGAAGGGGTGCCAGGTGAGACCTCCTCAGTGTTCAGCTCCATGCCAGAGCTCTGGGCTTACAAAGAAGAGAAGGCGAAGCAATGTAGTCTGCTGTGGGGAACAGAGACATGAACCTGGGATAACATGGGGTGAGGCACTCAAATGCCTGGCCTAGTTCAGAGCTGGGCAAAGTTTGCTCCCCAGCTATAGAAAATAATTACAGACATGCAATAAAACAAACTTTTACTATAAACCAAGGACAGGAATCACCAGCTGTTCATGTCACCCAGCTACATTTAGTCTGAAACAGTTTAGGGACAGCCTTAGGTGACATAAGCAAAAGGCAGTCAGGTCAGGTTTGAAATGCAGAGCTTGTTCCTGAGATCAACATCTCCTTTTAAGACCTTTTGGTCAATCCCAAAGCAAGGCAGGGTGGCAAAATGCAAACTCAGCTGACCTTCCTCATCAGTTCCGCCTCTGGACACACCGGGCCCAGCTGGAATAGGAAGCTGTGTCTATGCCACTACCACTGCTTGGATGTAGGTTAGAGGGCCCAAAATACGTGCACAGCTACCAGTAGTCATGGGACTTTGTTCTCTACCCAGGGCATCCATCCCTCCCAGCTCTGCAGCCTGGTGTATCTCACCAGGCTTATCTGGTGACGTGCCCTCCTCCCTCTCCAGCTGTACCCCAAGGGCCAGGTTTTCCTGCTTCACCCCAAATGCTTATTTTTATTATTTTAAAACAAACAGAGTTGCGTCTGTTTTGATTTCCAGAAGAAGGTTAGAGGGAGGTCAGAGCTGACATCTGGGCTGGAGATAACATTCCCGTCTAATTAGCCAGCCCTGAATAACGAGGACCTTCCTGTCCCATCCCCCTGCCCCAGCACTTGGGGAGAGCAGAGCCAGTGGAGTTTGGGGAAGAGATGGGGCAGGAGAACAGCCCCTTTAGGTGGCTTTCTGTTTCCCAGTGCCCCTGGACCAAGCTTGTGGGGCTGCCAAGAGGTGCCCAGAGGTGACAGCTGTGGCACTGTTTGCAGATGCACATCCTCTGCGTCCCCTTTTTCCAAGTGTTTGGCTATGGCTTTCTGAAGTGCCAGTGGTACTGCCAGTCATTCTCCAAACCCATTGCCTGGGGAGACAGCCTGTCTGTCCTTTCTGCAAAGCAGAGGTTACAGATTTAAATGCCCTGGTTGCTACTTGTGCTGCTTTATGTGTGGCAAGGTAAGACACTGGGAGACATGGTGTTGGTGGGAGACACAGATGAGATGTGCAGTGAGGTCTCTCTGGCATGGCTGGGCCATCCGCTGCCCTCCTGTCACTCTTGAGAGCTGTACATTGGCAGCTCCGTCCCCGCTTTCGGAAATCGGGTCATTTATCAGGGCGGCGCAGCCCGCCAGGCCGACACGATGCAGCTGTTTGTGCACAGCAGCACGGTGAAGAGGAGGCAGCCGCAGCAGGAGCTGGCTTTGGCCAGGATGCTGGGCCGGGGGCGGCAGAGCGACAGCAGTGCTGGGGAGACACAGTTTGTGGGGGCTCTGGCAATTTATATCCACCCCCAGCAGGGTGCCGAGACGCTGGGGTAAAGCCTGACTGAGTTGGGAGAGATGCTCCCTGGCTGAATCACTGCGGCTCTGTGCCTTCCCTGCAGCTCCCCCACTGTGGGCTGGCTGTGCCCAACCAGCGCTTGCAAAACCCCATGAGATCAGAGGCACAGGTGAGTGTGGTGGAGCCTGAACTGCAGCCAGGTGGCCTCCAGGTGAGATTATGACACTGGGCACATCTGCTCCATGCAAACCCCCGGCTGACGCCCCTTGGCAGAGCTGGTGACACACCAACCTGTGTGCCTTGTCAGCCCCATGGCAGGGAGATTTGCTGCTGGCAGCCCCCAGCGCACGGCCATCCTTGCCGGAAATGTCACAGCCTGTTGATTCCGCAGAGGGGATGTGACCTTTGTTCCCAGCCTTGGAATAAAACCCCAGGCAAGGAAGAAAAAAGAAGGCAGGGGAAAAATTCTTGGGATTTAACACCAACAGAGCCCAGCTGCTGTGCCCTCAGCTGCAGGCTGGAGAAGAGGAGGCTGGAAACCATGCCCTTAGGTCACCCATGTGCTGCTGGCCACCACGGGCTAGGCACAGTGTCACAGGGAGGCATGGCATCGTGATGGAGCGGCAGAACAGGGAGATGACAGCGTCCTAAGGACTTTGCTTGCAGGCATGGACACATGCTGCCAGTTTCCGTGCTGCAGGCTCCAGTGAGACCAGCAGGGATGGGTCCCTTGTTCCCATATCCATTCATCTCAAGGGTGCTGCCGGCTTCTGCCTTACAGATCTGCCAGACAGATTAAGAAAACCCAAACGTGCTTCCTCTGAGTGTCACCAAGAAAATGCAAACCGAGAACAGAACTTGAGCCCAAGGCCAGGGAAAGGGGAACAGGAACTAAACAGACAGGTAGAAGGGGGTTGGTGTGCTGGGTGACCGCATTGTTGTGCTAGAAATGCAGTGTCAGGCATGACAGCAGCAGCCTTTAATATTGCCCAAGCTTTATGAAAAGTCTCCATGCTCCTGCCATGATCTTGAGGTGAAACCCATGGGACCCAGCCTGGCTGGGAAAGGGAAGCTGGACCTCACCAGGTGGTGAGCTAAGCTGAAAGAGCTAAGCTGAAGATCAGTCCCTTGAGAGCAAACTGGGCAAGCAAGAAAGAAGAACGTGAGGGGTTTGTCTTGTAGCTTCCTGCCAAAAAGCTGGCATGGCTGTAAACACAAGTGCAGAACAATAAGGTCTCCTGTCCCAGCAGCTGCTAAAGCCGTCACCTGCAGAGCTTCCTGCAATCAGCCAGTGGAAGGACAAAACGGAGCCCCCACGTGCTTTCCTGCAATTTGTCGTATGCCTGATCTCTGCTCTGCTCAGTCCCTGCCATCCTCTCTTCCTCCACGGCTGCCTGTCTCACGCTCCGAGAAGAGGATGTGGTTACACAGACCAACCTCTGACGAGGAGCAAGCTCATCGCTCAGCCCTGCTTCTCCAAGCAGCAAGAAGTGCTTTTCTTTATGACTTCTGAGTCATCCCATAGCCTCCCTGCAGACAGTATTTCCCCTTGGCTGGTTCTGCAGGCGGTCTGGACTTACCCCACGCCTGGGTCTGGGTGGCCCAGAGAGACCCACAGCACTCTGCAGGCTGAGAGGGTTGGGGTTGTTCAGCCTGGAGAAGAGAAGGCTCTGGGGAGACCTTATTGTGGCCTTTCAGTACCTAAAAGGGGCCCATAAGAAGGGTGCGGACAGCCTGTTTATCAGGGCCTGTTATGACAGGGCAAGGGGTCATGGTTTTAAATTGAAGGAGGACATTCAGGCTAGACAGGAGGAAGAAATTTTTTATGATGAGGTAGTAAAATACAGGAACAGGTTACCCAGAGAAGTGGTAGATGCTCCATCTCTGGAAACATTCCAGGCCAGGCTGGCCGGGGCTCTGAGCAACCTGATCTAGTTGAAGATGTCCCTGCTCATTGCAGGGGGTTGGACTAGATGACCTTTGAAGGTGCCTTCCAACCCAAAACTATTACATATTCTATGATTCTATGATCCCTCTCTGCCTGCCATGCGCTGCAGCTACAGGGCTTACGGTGCCCAGAGAGTTGGCACAATGCTTCCTCCGTCTTCTTTTCAGACAACCGCGCCTTTCCAAGGCGTTAATCTCTGGATCTGAACACTGCCATGCTGGATCTCTCCTCACGGGTGAGTATTTTTAGAAAGTTTGAGCTCAGACCATGCAGTCACTCCCGAGCTATGCCAGGACGAAAAGAAAACAACCACTTCTGCCTGAACAATACAGGCACGGAACAAAAAGCCACTGCAAATGGGGTTTTTCAGCGTCACTCAAAACTAGCCAACCTTTGAAAGATAAAACTTGCAGTAAAACAAACCAAAAAAAAAGAAGGGTCCTAATGAACAGAAAGGGCTTTGACAATTTACTTTAAAAGCCAGATTAAAGCAAAACGATGTTATATAAATGCTCTTGGGCATGCCGGATCTTGCATGTGGTACAGCACTCTGTCTCCACCACAGCGGCTGTGCTGGCCAGGCCAAGGGTGTTTGTCACCTGTGGGCTGCAGTGCTGCTCGGCAAGGAAAGGAGCCGTGCAGTCCCTGCGCCCGTGGCCACAGGCCCTGCGGGGAAACATTATTGCCTCATGATGGAGCAAGAAAGCAACATCAGGGGATACGGCTCCTCTCTGTCCTGAGGCCGTGAAGCCACACACATGCAGAGCCGGCTGGGACAAACACCCTCTCACTGCTGGCTGCGTGGGACTGGCATGGAGGAGCTGTGGCTGCACGGGTGACTGGAGATCACCATCATCTCCAGAAAACACCGAAATCTCTGCTGCATTTTGTACCCTCCGGACAACTTCAAGTGGATATTTCCGAGGACTCTCACTGCAAAAATTTCCTGTTTTGCAGTATTGCTCAACCACTCCTCCACTAACAGGAGAGATGGAGCTGTGGTGCCTTCAGCAGCAGAGGGATGAGTGGTGTGTTCCAAGAAGGGTATCGGGAGCTCAGCCTTTCCTGAAGCGGGAGAGAAAGCAGCCTGGTTCCTGTCCTCTTCTGTCCACAGCTACAGCTGCTGGGGACATCTCTGAGCCCCAGAAGCTTCTTGAAGTCTCCACAATAGAGAACAAGAATATGTGAGTTCTCCTTCCCCTCTACTCTGCCCTGGTGAGACCTCATCTGGAATACTGTGTCCAGTTCTGGGCCCCTCAGTTCCAGAAGGACAGGGAACTGCTGGAGAGAGTCCAGCGCAGGGCAACAAAGATGATGAAGGGAGTGGAGCATCTCCCTTATGAGGAAAGGCTGAGGGAGCTGGGGCTCTTTAGCTTGGAGGAGACTGAGGGGTGACCTCATTCATGTTTATAAATATATAAAGGGTGAGTGTCATGAGGATGGAGCCAGGCTCTTCTCGGTGACAACCAATGATAGGAAAAGGGGTAATGGGTTCAAGCTGGAACACAAGAGGTTCCACTTAAATTTGAGAAGAAACTTCTTCTCAGTGAGGGTAACAGAGCCCTGGAACAGGCTGCCCAGGGAGGTTGTGGAGTCCCCTTCTCTGGAGACATTCAAAACCCACCTGGACACCTTCCTGTGTAACCTCATCTGGGTGTTCCTGCTCTCGTGGGGGGATTGGACTAGATGATCTTTTGAGGTCCCTTCCAATCCCTGACATCCTGTGATTCTGTGATAAACACATACATGTATTAATATGTGCATGGACATTACTCCACAGAAGCTGCAGGCCATGGAGAAAAAAACAGTTGATTTTAGTGTATTTTTATTGCAATTTGGGATTATGAGTGCCTAGGAAGTCAGTGTGGGCAGGCAGGAGGTTGGGTGCTGCCCTGCTGTCTGCAGCTGCCAGCTCTCCTCTGCCCACACGGCATCAGCAGCTCTGGTGTCCTCTTCCAGTCTCTCCTCACAGGATTAGTTCCTCCATCTCACTGCCCAGCAGAGACCTGTTGCCAACAGGAAGGCAGCCACAGGGTTTCTCCTTGCTCCATCCCCACTGGGATGTGGGGTACCACATTTTCTAGCTCTACCTGGAGGTCTCTGGTTTTCACCCATTTGCCTCCTCTGGGTGTGAGAAATTTGGGGTTTCCTCTGTTGCTCCTGCCTCCATCCTTCCATGGATGGTAGGATGCATCTCAGAGGAAAAAAAATCAACCAGGCATGGCCCAGCACAGCAGCCTCCTCCGACTTCACACCCAGCTCACAGCTACCACTCTTACAGTGAGTTGCAGTCTCTGGTTTTTGCCTGAGAAAGGTTTTAAGAGAGAAAGTGTTGCTGAATTTAAAAAGCTGCAGAGGCAGAGAAACCACAAAGCTCACAAGTGCACCCCATGTCCTTGAGAAGGGCAGCAGGAAGACACCCATGTGTGGTGGTGGACTTGGGCCTGGGTGGGTAGCAGGGGCAGGTAACGACAGGACTGTGGAACAAGGATCTAGTTTTGTTTTGGTCTGGAAGTCAAGCCTATGCTAGTCTTATCTTTTTATTGCTTAGAATACTGCAGCTGTGCAAGCTGTTATTCTTTAACTTGTAGGAAGGTGAATCTCACAGTGAGCACTTAACACAACTCAGCAACAGTTTTGAACAATACTGAGCTTAACATTGCTGATAACAGCTTTACAGGGCTGGAGATTTTAATTTCCGATTCAATCTGAATCCTATAATTAGTTAGTTGAGAAAAAACGAGGAGTGGGGGTAGGGGGAAAACTCAAAGTGATGAACAAACTGTTGGGGCAAACAGCCCAGCCAGGCTGGTGAAAGGCCCTGCCTAGGGCGGCATTAGTGGTGCTTGTTTCCTGGTTGACATGGAGTTGGTCTTTGTTTTGCTCTTTGCAGAGGAGGAATCGTATAGTATGTTGATAAAGCTAAGGATTTACTGGCAAACCTGGGTGGCCAGGCTGCTGAGGCCAGACCTGGTTGGAGCTAAACGTGGCCACAACCATCCCCTTCAGAGCTGTAGCGGACCACGTATACACAACCCCTTGTGTGCTGCAAACCAGCCAACCTGAATTCTCCATCTTCTACCAGCACTTGAAGCTGCTCTGGCCATAGCACCCTTAGCAGAGAAGGTAGCGCAGCTCTCCCCCCTTGCAGGAGGTTAAGACTGAGTTTAGCAGGCTGGCACAAACATCTCTGGGAAAGGAACAGCTGTGTTATGGCTTGATGCAAGTGTAAAGCCAACAGAAACAAAGGGAAAACCTCCGCTTGCCCAGGACCGGGTGCCTCAGACAAGACTGTGAAGACAGAAGCACTGCACCTGACCTTTGGGGAGGATCTTGGCCTTGGGTTCAGAACATACCTGGGGAGAAATGGGTTTAGCTGAGCTTTGCTCCCCTTGGGAAGGCAATGATCACCACATCCTCATAAAATAGCAGTCAGGAACATTAGAAGCTGAGAAAGCTGCTGTATAATAGGCAGGCTTGGGCAGGAGAGAGCAATTGCTTAACAGATCAGAGGAACATTCAACGTGCTTAGCTCCAAAAGGAAAAACCAACTGCATCCTTGCTGAAGTGAGCAGAGAGGAAACATTTTCCCAGCTGACATGGAAAAAACAGATACTGCTGAGGAATTACCTATTACTTCAGCTCTCTTCTCTCAGGAGAGACCAACATCACATTCAGGTGGCATGAAAATTGCTGTACAACCCCTCTTTTAACCACAACATAAATACAGTGCTGGCGGTGCTTCCCTGCTTGCACCTCCTCTGTTATTAACGGCAGCTGTGGGAATCCCTGAAGCCTCCTCCAACAGTCGGCAAGCAGGGAGCTGAATTAAGATCCTGCCACATAAAACATGCTTGTGCTTTGAGTCCTATCCTGTGGTGAAAACTGCAAAGCGCTGGGGGAGTCTCAAGCTGCCCCTACACCCTCCTTCTCCTCCCTACCCATTATGCTGTTTCTGAAGGATTTCCACAGGGCACCATGCATGTGGGTCTCCAGCATTTATCTCACAGAAACAGGCTTTCATACAATGCACCCTAAAACATGCTGGTGCTTTAATAGCTGAACAGCACCTCAGCTCCACTTTTCCTTAGAAGGAAGTGATAAAATAGCTAATTTATACTACCCCTTAATTACACAATGCAAAGTCACTGTGTTTTTTCCTGTTCTATTGGATGGTGAAGCATGAAAGTTGACTATTGTCAGGTACGTGACGCTGTTCCCCTACTTTTCCTGCTCACGCAGGAAAATGGAGATGGTCTTTACTAGAAGTGTTTACAGAGCAGGAACACTGAAACTGCAGGGCAAACTGCCCGGCCTGAAACACGAGCAGGACATGAGCAGCACAGTTTCTGTGGTCTCCCAAATAAAACAAAATGCTGGTTTCTACTGATCATAACTGACCAAGAGTTCTTTACCAAATTACATCCAAGTGACATCACCTCTAGCAGCACGCCAGGGGTGAGGTCAGCCCAGCCCGGACCAGGAGGTGCCCTGCGCTGCTGCCCAGGCCCTGGGGGTGATGGAAGTGGGTGGGAGCAGTGATGCCAGCAGCACTGCGATTGCGCAGGACATGCAGGACTTTGATCACCACTCCCCAGCTCCTTCAAAGGTCATAAATTGTTATTGCAAAGGTGCAGGAAAAAAAAAAGGCTTCACTGCTCGTAACAACCAGGGAGGTGAAATGGAGCAAAGCCAAAGCAGAGTCAAGGCTGACTGAAGGAAACAGAAGCTGAGAAGGGGGAAAAAAAAAAAAGCAGCTTGTACATGGTTATTAAGCACCTACAATGTTCTCATGCAGCTTAGATAAGCAAACTGGAATTAAGCGTTACAGTAGGCATCAGCCCTGGTGCTGTACTCTGCCTACAGGTGCACGAGGAAGCTGGGAGCACTTAGACGCCAGGTTGACTGGAAACAGGTGTATGTGGAGAGGAGGAGGAAGAGATGGGAAGGGCTGAAGGCTGCTCATGATATGAGCAACACAACTGCCTCCCTTAGTCTAAAGGTCAGGGCAATTAAAGTCAAAAGACTGCCTTCTGGCAGGGCTCACCTGTGAGAGCAGATTTAACCATTGACACAAGGGAAAGGGAAGCTCTCGGGCTCCTCGGGCAGGAAAGGAGTGAGAAAAGCACAGGGGGGTTGAGCAAAGTTCAGGTTCCTTCTGTGCAACGAGATGCTCCTCCTCTGCACATAGGAGGCGAGTCCTTCGGGTGTCCTAGAGCCAGCAGCACCCAAAGGGAGTCCCAGAGGCAGCACTGAAAACCCCGTGAAAGTAATCGACTTGTTTTTTCAGCACATTACCTTTTAGCAGGGATCAAGTCATAACCTGTGCTCTCCTAACGCATCATTAGAAACCAGCCACTGTGTGGCCAGTACTCCCTCTCACCTCTCTAGACAGACAAGGGATTTTCCTGTGATTTCTGAGAATCAAGTTTTATTCTCTAGTTGACAGCAGTGACCAATAAAGTTCTCCCTATTACAGACCTACAAAAGGAGATCCATAAAATATTTCTCTCTATTTTCTCTTATAAAATTATTATGGGAACTCATGGATTTATGGAGGAGTCGTACCTGTCCCAGCGACACGAGGACAGAGGGACAAAGAGACGGGTTTCACAGACAAGGCAGAGGCATCCTCAGCTTTAAACCCACCCAGGGCAGGTATGTACCCACATCTTGCAGGGAGCAGCTGCCCTCTGCTCTGGGCTATCAGATGCTAGGCAAAGAGGAAAACATTCCTCCTCCTCTTAACTCAGCAGCAGCAGCTCTGCACGTCAGCTCTTTGCTGATAAACACAGGCTCCTAATTCCAGCCACATTCCACATTTTGAGAATAAGCAGCCCCGCTCCTCAGCGCTCTTTACAACTACTGCTGCTCAAGAGAAGGGGGAGTGGGAGGGAAGGGTTACAACACTGTCCATCTCCTAAAAACCCCAAACCAGAAGAAAACCCCAGGTTGTAGAAGGCAGACAGTTCACGTGCCCCTCTGCTCTCCCAGGCAAGGAATGCACAACGTGGACATGTCCAGAGGCAGAGGCACAGCCACCCTTTTACTTCAGGCTCCGATGAGTTTCTTGAGGAATGCCTCCAGCTGATCCTCGTCCTTTATCCCCACAAACTTATCCACGACATCTCCGTTCTTCATAGCCAGCACAGTTGGCACTGCTGACACCTGGGGGCAAGTGAAACAGAGAGACACGGGTGAGCAGAGGCTGTGGGGAGCCCAGCTGCACCCGGGCCCCAAATGGAGCTCTAGAGAAGTGGCTACAAGGGAGCTGAGCACACACTGCTCACGGGTAACATCTCCACTCGCAAAACACAGGCCAGCTGAGCTCCATGTTCCTCCTCTCCCTGTGGCCTCACCTCTGCACTGACTTATGTTGCACTGCTTATGTCAAGGCTGAGCAGCTTTTTGAGTTAAGTAAGACACAAAATTTTAAAGAGAAAACCAAAACTAATACAAAAATAAGGCAAAGCTTTCCCCCCCGCCAGGACAAATTCCTTTTCTCCTTCCCTTCTGTCCTATCATAAGCAAACAAATGCAGTCTTTTACCAGGACACCTCTCAGACGTGACAACCTTTGGACATATTATGGCCAGGGTGGTATCAGTCTGGACCCGTGTTCTTCTCCAGACAGGACTGGAGCTGGAGGAGGGTCCCCACCCATCACTGCACAGGCAGATTTCCTGCTCCATCCTATCATGGTAATGACAACCCCCTCCAACCCATCTTTCCTTTTCTGCTCCTGTTTTCAGTGGTTTAGCTGGTCACGCACCAGTGGCTGTCCACTGCGGATCCCTGGTGATTAGGTAAAAAGTGAAGAAGTCCCTCTGACCAGAGCCAGCAGGCAGCTGTGCTGCTCTGGGCACTGCTTTTTTATCCCAGAACAAAGTTTTCTGGGAATTATTCAGAAGAAAAGCAGTGGAAATGACAGCGTTCCCCATGGACTTGCCAGCTGACCAGCGACAGAAGAGACTCTGGGGACACAACTGGAAGACAGAGCAACCCAAGCTTGGAGAGTTGCAGCAGCAGAGAGATCTGGTCATGATTCTGACCCCACAGTTTTGGTGCCCAAAGCCTCCCCCCCTCCTGAAACACATTCTGTCCTTATCTCACCCACTGCCTCCCCATCAGCCTGCGGGGCCTTCCCGCATGTGCTGCCAGCGAGGATCTGCAAATCCTTCCTCGGGAAACCTGCCAGAGGGCTGGCTTTTCTCCCATCGGCAGCCTGAGATGAAAGGCACATTTTGTGCTTTCCTTCCCACCCGGTCCTGGCTGGCCAGTCCGGCGTGGCTCCCCGCAGTCTGTCTGTCCTCCAGGGCTTGTGCAGCCTCATCTGAAGGGATGGGAGCGCCGGGGCTGCTGCAACGCGCAATCTTCAGCTCCTCCTAGTGACTGGTGGGAGTGGATCCAGAGGGCTTGGACCTCAGCACTGGCAATGGTGCACAAACATGCTCCCTTGTGATTTTAGAGGTGAGAAAGGATGGTACCAGCACTGCACTCAGCTGGTCTCTCCCTCCCTGAGAAGGGCAAAGCTCCACTGAGCCTCCCTCTGGTTTGCAAAGTGGGTGAATAATGAGCAGAGTTGTCCCAGCTCCATCCAAAAAAACATCATGCCCAACCAGCAACAGCATCAGGGCATCGCAGCCTGCGTGAAGAACAGGCGACTCTTGGAAGCACCACAGAGAAGCAGCTAACACTGAGTTACAGGGCTCTGCGTGCTGACCAGTGCACCCATGAGCTTCACACGGCCTCAGTCCCTCAGTCTCTTCCCCTTTTCATGGTGGTGAGCAAACCCCACAAACGGGTCGTGGGGCTGGTGCTGCAGAGCTGGGTGAGAACCATGGCACTGAGCTCTTTGCCCAGAAAACTCGACAGCTTCCTTCCTGCTGGCTGCAGCAAGGGCACCCTGTTAACAGAGCACGTACTCCGTTTCGCTGCTTGAGAAGCAAATGTCGTGGGAATATGGGGATTTCTAGAACACGAAGTTGGGGTGTTTTTTTCTCCCTTCTTTTTGAGACTCATCTGCACTGAACCTAAACAAACCCTCCTCCTCCCTCAAGAGCATTTCTAGAGAAAAAGTCAGGCTGCTTTTGATCAGCACTGACCACACAGATAAATAAATAAACGTGGCTATCCAGGCTACTGTGGGCAGTGCCCTTACCGAGGGAATTCTCTCTCATCCGAAACTGGAGCTTTGATACAAACTTGGATGCCACATAACGGAGCAGGGGGAAGGATTTCACCCAAGCTTCAGAATGAGGCATAACACAGGACTGAGCTCCGCTGATGAATGACCGTCCCTGTACCAAGCAGGTCTCCTGATGTGCCCACCCACAGCAGCTGGAGAAGGGGCTGCCCTTTCCCAGTGGCCACACATGTGGGCAAGGGGCGAAGGCAAGAGATTAATCTAAAAAATTTTAAGAGATGGCAGATTAAACAAAAGTATTCCTTCTTCCTTTCTTCTCTCGGGGTGAGAGGTCAGGAGCAGGCTGGAGCAGCGGAGAAAGGCCGCAGCCAGAGATGAAAGGTGTTAGATAAAAGGAGGAATCCCCAGGGAAGAACTTTTGTGCTGGGCAAAACCAGACAGGGAAGGGCGCTGGGGACATTTCTAGTCACAGGAAATGTGTCCCTGCTTCGTGCTAAGCCGGGATGGCTGGGAGCCAAGGGCAGACTGCAGCGCCTGTGAAGGAATGTGCTGACATTCCTCGGCTTTTCCAGGGGGTCTCTCCCCCTTGCCCTGCCTCCCCCCACCAAGGAGGCTGCTGAACAGGACATTGTGCAATCGGGTGGCAAACCAGGGGCTGCGTGCGTGGGCAGGGGAACAAACATAGATGGAAGGAGACTTCCTGGCAGTTAGTGGAGGAGTTGTGGGGGTGGCATGGACACTGAAAATCCCCAAAACAAAAAACTTTCTTATCCTGCAGACATCTGAGCCTCAATGGAATGGCTTTAAAACAAATACATCTTTCCTGATCCCTCCCAAATACCACCTTTGGTTTTCATCTCTCCCAAACACTACCTTTGGTCCCTCTTTGATCTTGACTTGGTGTCTTCCCATCAGCCCTTACACTTAAGCGGCAACCTCCCAGAAGACGAAGCGAAACCAAGCACGTGCTCAGGCAATGAGCCAAACTTCTGCTTTGAAATGGATACCCCAAACTATGATCAAAGCAAAATTTTGTCCTTTACCCCTACCCATCCGCAGGTTTCCTACTCACAGACACTGCCTAGGCATGGGGTTTTAGGCACAGAGATAATGGTCAAGACCAGATACACATCACTGAGTGGAAAATGCAGTGACCATCCCCAGGCCCTGCTGCAAAACAAAAACTTAATCATGTTTGTATATAAGGCTCCAGAATGAATTGCTGGAAGCTGGCCCTTGCCTTCAGCATCAATCCTGCCTGCACCTGTGCCTCCAATGCTGCAAGGCAGGCATATCCTGCAGACAAATGTGTGTACGCAGCAGGCTGTGCAGCTGCTCACTCACCACCCAGTGGGAGAGCACACACAGCATGTCATCAAACGTGCACAGCTCATGAACTTTCAGTCTCTTTTTAAAGGCTTCTTCACATGCACACACCCTGTTTGCCGTTTTCCAGTCATCTGAGATTATCCTTTTGTAATCCCACCTAATTCAATCTACTGCAAGGCTTGAAACAAATACGAGAGTTAAGCTAATAATCTCTATTCTCCTCTCCTTTTCTCCTTAGGGTGGTTGCTACCAGAGCCTTGCCTGCATCTATTAGGATTTACACACTTTCTGACCACCACAGAAACTACCTCAGCCTCTTCAGCTTCTCACCAGCACCCTCGAGCTGCACGGCCTTCGGGCTTGCAACACGCAGCCCTGCTCAGGAGCCAAGAGCTGTCTCCCTTGGCCTGAGGCCTCTCTACCAGCACATCACCAGCAAGGAGAGCACTGGGGGCTCCCATCCTCAGCTTGCGGAAGCTGCACATCACATTTGTGAGCGCCAGCTGGGTGGACATGCCACCACAGCACAGGCAGAAAGGTCTCCTTGGGAAAGAGTGGGAGGGAACAAGCTGTTTCAACTTCCTTCTCCTTCCAGCTTGGCAGGGTGTTGGAATGGCACAGAGTGTCTCCTCCAGGTTCAAGAAAATGACAGCTTGCTCAGGAGATGGTTCACACTTTGCTGGGCAACTTGAGGAGCTTCCTGTGCTGGCCTCCACCCTGGGAGCAGGACTTCATCTGCAGAGGGAGAACAGCTCCATCTGCGTGATACGCAAGCGGAAATTAAGCACTTTCTTCCCTGTAAAACACAGCAGCAGGATGCCCCGACTCGGTAGACTGCGTTGTAGTGCACAATAGAAACAATGGGGGAGAGCAGAGTCAGTGGGATTTTTCCTACCTAAAAACTGACACAGGGAAAAGACAAACAAATCACATAAACAGAGGCCATGGCCTTCTCCAGTCACTCTGCTTCCTCCTGGGAGCAAAGCAGAACAGAGAACACGCATAACAGGCATGTGAAACACTAGTGCAAGCGCCAAGGTTTGCGCTTGTCAAGAGCGGGACATGTGCTTCTGTTCCCTGTGTGCGTTCTCCAGCTTGGCTTCCACCTGTCCAGACAAAACCCACGGGGTCTCCTTGTGCTGAGGCTTAAGGACGGGATGTTATCACCCAGCAAGAAATCCTGAACAAGGAGGGGACAGATGACAGGCTGGCTGCATGAAGATCCACATTCAAGAGCGGAACAGACTGGGACTTGTTACTTCACTTTCCCACCCTGCACCTGAGCAGCCCCAGTAAAATGCCACATAGGCTGCGGGCTCCTCCAGGGCAGGGAAGCATTTACATTGACAAACACCTGCAAGGCTGAGAAGACACATTTCTGCAGAATTAGACGTGGAGATGCTGAACACAAGCCGGAGGAAAGCCAAACAGCAAAATCCACTTACTAATGAGTGACCCGAGGGATGAGGAACCTGTAGGCACTGGTCTTCCCCTCCCCAACAATGCTGCTGCCTTGTGGGCACACCCCTCCCCAGGGACGGACTTTCTTTGCACCACCAGCAAAGGAAAGCCCATGCTCTTCCAGTTCCTACCTCGTACTCAATAGCAAGGTCTGTGTGATCATCAATGTCCACTTTGGCCATCAGCACCTTCCCTTCCTGCTTGGCCACCATCTTCTCTAACCTGGGGCCCAGGATCTTGCAGGGGCCACACCACCTGATGGACAAAGAGGAGAGGGGACATTAGAGGCAAAAAGTGGAGCAGCAGCTGCAGAAGGCTTGCTGCTACACCACTGCCTTTACCACCAGCACTGTTCCATTTAAGAGCCAGACCGGAAACACCATTCCCAAACCAAAGGGTTTTTTTGTAGGAGGGGGGGAAGCTGCATGGAAGAAGAGGTCACCATTCAGCATTCATGGTGCTTTTGATGTCATTTGGATCACAGTGAAGTCTGCTTTGCCCCGTCTTGGCCATTCACCCCTACCCTGCTTTGCATCCTCATTGGTGGGTGAGCACAGAGCTGGACCCCGCTGACTGCAGAGCTGCCCTAGAGCAAGTGTTGCTGCCAGGTGTGGGGGTCACAGCCCACACGCAAATCAGCTTATGCCAATTATCAGACCATGGTCTTCCCCTCCACACTCAGTGCAGGGTTTACAGAAATTCGCCTTCAGCTGCAAAACTCAGAGGCATCGCATCTGTTCAAGGAGACCAGCAATTCCAAAGCCAGGTGCAGCAACGGTGGAGTTTGCAGGCCCTGCACACAGAAAACACTCCCTGCACCCTCTAACCACACCAGTCAGGATGCTGTGAACTTACTCAGTTCAAGGAAAACAGGAGTTAAAGCTCTATACGCCCATTTCTTTTAAAATTGAAGCTCTTGTAAACTTTGTTCCTCCTCAGCCTCCCTCTGTATCTGGTTTCAGGCTTTCAATTATTTGTCCTCTCCTCCCTGGATGATCCCAATTAACACTCGTTTGGGTTTGTCAGTTTGGTCTATTTAGAGCAGAAGTTTCCAGGCTGTTTCATACTTTGTTTGCCCAGAATCAGCCACAACAGGCTCACATGACAGCACTGTGAGACTATGAAAATACTTGAGAAAACAAAGATAATCAGTATTGTTAATCCAGCAGATAATATCTAGGAATATTTTTACTGGCAAGAGGATGACAACATTTTTATTGATGACAAATGTTGCTGTTGGTATCACATGGCTATTATGAATACAGAAAGGCATTTACGATGCCCATCAAAAGCCCAGTCTCGAGAGCATGCAGTGTAAGAAAACTGAACATGACAGTGCAGCAGCATACCAAGTGCAGCGTTCTTCCATTGCTGTTAATATCACTTAGTGTTTTTAACAGGACAGTTAATACACGAAGCTGAAAAAGGGAGATATCTGAAGTTTTTCTTGAGGTGCCTTTTGCAGGATGATGCAACACTGTGACCAGGGTGACACCCAAGCACTTGGGAGATGCAGCTACGCTGCCCTGGGGAACACCTTCCTGACACTTTTGTTTGACACTCCTGCAGGGTGTAGCTACACCGACAGCGGTGCAACCCAATGGGTGAAACCTCTGTGGATTGTGTCATAGGGGCAGAAACACCTTTTGACACCAGGCACCCCGCAGTGCAGTCGGCAGCTCTCAGGCACACTTGCATCCAGAATGCCACCGTATCAGGAAAGCAGCAGGGACACACCTGCATGTGTCACGGCAGAGACGGGCACAAGAGTTGTGAGGGGGACTTACTGCGCGTGGAAGTCCACCACGACGGGTTTGGGGTTGTTCACCACCCGGTCCTGGAAGTCGCTGCCATCCTGCACATTGAAGGTGTTCCCACAGGCTGCTGAGGAGCCAAAGGCTCTGCCATAGGGTGCTGGGAGGCCCCACGGTGCCAGGGGGTCAGGGAGTGCCCGCTGCCCCTGCGGGGGCAATGTCCTGGGGGTGAGGGACAGCAGCCGCCGGAGCGCCAGCCACTGGGCCATCTGTGGGGAGAGAAGGAGGCGTGTGAGGTGGGTGCATCCCACGGGGGTCCCACTGCACCAGTGTCCTGCTCAGAGACCCCTCGGCAGAGCAGCCCCCAAGCCAGGAGGTGCCCCAGGCAGAAACACGCGGGGCACTGACCGCCCCCACACCCAGCCCCTGCCGCCCACTGCGGCTCCAGCCCCACAGCCGCGGGATCCCACCCAGCTACAGGCCCCGGCCTTCTCCCCGTTTCCATGGGGCAGGGCCCCCACCGCAGGCACAGGCTCCTCGTTTCCCACGGCCCGAAGGGGATCCCCCTCCGTCCCACCCGCAGGGCCCAGGGATCCCCGTTCTCCCGGCTCCCTCAGCCACAGGGCCCAGCTCCCCCACAACGAGGCCGGACCCTCCGGCCACAGGGCTGCCCCCCAGCCCGGCGGGGAACGACACTCCCCCAGCCACGGGGGCCCCCCTCCAGCCCCGTAGGGCAGGACGCCCTGGCCATGGGGGCCCATCCCCGGCGCCACAGGACAGGTCCCGCCAGCCCCCAAACCCACGGGGGACCCACCCCCGCACCTTCCCGGGCCCGGAGGTCACACACTCCCAATAAAACTTCCGCTGAGCGCCCCGCCCACCCGAGCGCTGATTGGCTTTCTCCCCAGGAAGGCTGCAAAAAACGGAACGGCTCTCCTCCCAGCCGATTGGCCGCCGCCCCAAAGGCCGATCTCTCACTGGCCGTCGTAACCGTCCTTCAAGTCCCCTAGAGGGCCAGGGGGCGGGGGCATAGCCCGCCTTCTGATTGGCGGCGGTGCCCTCCAATGGGAGCCTCGAGCGCTGTCCGGGCGTGGTGCACACCCCTCCCCGCCGTCCCGCGGGCGCAGCCGCCACCCCTCAGTCAGGGGTTCGAGACCGGCGGTCCCCGCCCCGCCGGCCCTGTGGGGCACAGCGGCACCCGAAGGGCCGGGGCTCGGATCCCTGCCCCCGGCATCCGCTGGAAAAGAGCGGCAGCAGAACCTGCGGGGTTAAAGCCGCCCGACTGAGCCCCTGGGAGACAGACTCCATAGGTGCCGGTTCTTTTAGGTTGGTTTTTTTTTTTTTGGTTTGGGTTTTTTTTAGCTTTTCTACCGGGAACCACACTTTAAGGCAACACAGATACTGCAAGTGCACAGGAAGTGGATCTCCTTTCGGGACAGAAGAGGAAACACCAGGTGCAAGCATGTATTGACAACAGGGCTGTGTTCCATGTTGATGCAGATAGGAAATGAACTGACGGGCTCGTAAGGACAGCACCTCATCCCCTTCTGCCACAGGCTCTTTTCTTTCCCTGGACAACCCCAAAATAAAAAGCCCATGGTGCTAATGACGATGCCAAGGACATAGCAAATAGTGGCACCACCAGGACAACTCCAGGCCCTGAGAGCTGTACCTGGCCTGGCCTCCGAGTTGGGGCAATGGGATGTAAAGCCCATGGAAGGACAATGACCAACAAAAACTGCAAACGTGATCACATCCCCGCGCACAGCTCCAAGTGTGAAGCAGAGGTGGGGCAGGAACCAGGACTTTACAGAAACAGCAGCTGAACTGGAAGGATTGGGAGAGCTCTAGGTACACGTAGGAACAGCCCCTCAGTCTGGGGCGACAGGAAGCACAAGTGCAGGAGAATACTTTTCTAGACACTAAGGGGTTGGAGAATGGGTGTAGAGGTAAAAACTCCATTTCCCCTCGCCCCTTCTCTACTTCCTAGAAATCATAGGGACAGCATAAGGTGAAGCTGAAAACCGCTCTTGCTTTGCAACTCTGGGGCTGTGCAAGAAGCCCACAGGGAGGTGACAGGCAAAGGCTGGTGGCTGACAGAGGGAGCAAGGAAGTGCAGGCAGCCTCCCAGTCAGCACCAGTATGATCTCAAGGTGACTGGAGGGGAATAAAAGACATAGAGGACAATAATTTTAACAACATCAAAGTCCACCCAAAACATTCTTGATGGGACATAGTGCAAATAGGAGAAATATTGGTCATGCTTTATAAAAGACAGGGGCTAATCTTTCAGGCTGCTTGGTGCAGGAGAAGAAAAATGCGAGGACAGTGGAGTCAAACTCAGTGTCTCTGTGTCCCAGATGTTCCAGCCAAGCTACTCCTCCTCTGTGGAAGGAAGAGTCTCCTCTCTGGGAAATGACAAATTACCTGACCGACACGGTTAACTAAAAAAAGACCATCCCTCTCTACTCAGGCTACACAACTGCCTGAACTAAAATGCAGGAAAGAGACCATGCAGGTTGCCAGGAGCACCGCTTCAGGATTCTGTACATGAACAACTCTTCAAGTATTCACAGCGTGCGGCACCCAGGGACCTGACAGCCTGCACTGGGCTGGTACAGGGTGCGAGCAGGTCACCTCCAAAGCGGGATGTGATGTTTTAAGTTACCCGGGTGTTTCTGCACTCTCTCCTTTGACCCCGGACGTCGCTGCAGATACTGGTCTGCGAGATAAACACAAACACCATCTTCAGGCAACTCTGAACTCTGCAAGGACAACGCAGGAGCTGCAGCATCACTGGATTTTGGCCCCTCGCTTATCCTTCAGAGCACATTGGTCCTCTTTGTAACAGCAAGATCTGAGCAGGTCTTTGGCAACTCATGATCATGGGGATGGAAAAGGTGCAGGGAAGGGGCAGAATCCTGCTGTGGATCTCTGTTACAATATTGTCAGAACAGCACCTATGGGTTTCATTGTGGAGGGAGAAGTGTTAAAGTTCATCCTTGGCATGAACAAGATGCTGCAGTGGACGCACCAGTATCACGTGATCTCTCAGCAGCTGGTCCTGTGACCCTTTGTAGCTGTCAGAGGGTCTGTCGCCTGAAAAGTCTGTAAGAGTGTAATCCTCCAGCAGGCCAGCTTCTACTGCGTGGCGCCGGAGCCTCTCGCCCCCCAGGAGCCCTTGCGTTCTGGCATACCCCTGCTGACAGGAGGGAGGCAGCTTCTGACGGGTGAAGGCAAACAGAAAACAGGACTCTGTCGGGAAAAGGATCAAAAATCAGATTTGGCAGAGAATAACTCCTGTAAACTCTTGACAAATAATTCAGAACAAAAGGCAAGGAGGATGAGGGAAGATGACTGGAGCTTCCCACTCAGCACCTTGCCCTGTATGGCAGCAGAGCAATCAACTCAACTCTGCAGAGCTCACGAGATGTAAGGTGGGATAGGACAAGGAGCTGGATTTCAGCTTGCAGCCCTCTGGCATCTTCTTTGTACACAGGATTGCTTCCCTCTGTGCAGCACGTGGGGTTCCTGCAGAAGATTCCCAGACCAGGGAGGGAGACCAGCTTTCATATCCCAGCACTCCCATTTCCCATGGGAAAGCAATCCTGTCATCAGTACATGAAAAGAGATCTGATACTCGATGGCACAAAGGAACATTCAGATAACAGAGAAGGAAAGCTGCAGGTAGAAAAGAGACTGAACCAAACCTTTCCCTAAACATACCTTTCCCTAAAGCTGTGTGTGCCTGGGGCAGTCTCTTTCTGGTGGTGAGCAAGAGCAAAGGTTATTTGGGAACATACACACAGCACCGGCACATTGTGCTGTCTGGGGAGCGCATCAAAGAGGTGTGACTGATGGTGAGATCCTCAGCTCGCCACAGGGAGATCTCAGCTATTAGCAGAAGAGATTGTTCCTGTCACATGTTCCTCACATCCCTTCTCCTCCTGCCACCTCAGCTTTGTGCTCAAATTACCTGCAAAGAAGTTGCGCAGGTCAGTGCTGAGGCAGTTCTCCAAAAACCGCCTCAGCGGCAGGATGTGAGCATTCGGGGCCGTCCAGTCTGTCAGAAAGTCCTCCACGATGTGATGGATGGCATCTGGGCGGGGGAGAGGCCAGTCTGGGGGCTGAAGTCTCATCTCACGCTCTGCCAAGAGAACATTAAGGGAATCAGAATGGCATTAAAAAGAGCTTGGGGAGTGGAAAGCAGCTATGACAGCTGTTCCAGCTTCTGTTCTGACCTTTTTAATCCCTACCTTACTTTCATTTGCAATCCTCTCTGCTAGCTCTGTCCTCAAGAGCCCTGCCACTGCAGACCTGCCCTTGTCCCTGCCCACAGTACTCCCTGTCATTTCACTCCTGTTCCCCTGGGCAAGGATGGCCAGACAGGCTGAGCTGTGTTCAAACTTTAATGCTGCGACCCAGCACACTTCTTCCTCTGCAAGGCAGGCTGGACTCTGACCCTAGGCTTCTAGAGATGAAGATTCAGCACACTCATTTCCCAAGGAAATCTACTCTGAGCATATTTGTTTGCTGGATATAACACTCGTCTTCGAACTGTTGCCTTTGGCTGCCTCTGTTGCTGCTTGACCTCTCAGACTCAGGCCAGCTGCAAAGAGCAGTTCACTTTTGGTAGTAACACTGAACAGGCCAGCCTCATCTGCTAGGACTCCGCAAAATACATGCAGGGTCCTAGCCAAAGGGAAGCAACGTTACTCTTTTTGGGAACGGGGGAGTTCTCAGTACACCTGTTTGTTCCTGTTCTCAAATGTGAGGTGTCTGGTACAACCCCACAACCTGTGTCAGTCTGAGCGATGGAAAATTCTTGCCATCTCCTGGCTTTTCCTTCAGCTCACACAGTGGTGGCAGGTGCCCCAGATGGACGTGAAGGAGTGGAGAAAGGTGTGCAATGCCTTCAGGTAAGACCTCCCTCCTGCTTTGGCTCTGAGTATCTTCAACCCTCTCTGTTTCACTCATATCAGACAATTATTTGGGAGAAGCAGCAAAGCTTACCTGTTGGGAGGTGTTTGTAATAGTAAATAACAGGGTGCAAAAAGTTGGACTGCCAGGCATGCTGTGCCTCTCCCACAGCTCGGTTGTAGTAGAAGACATCCTTGTCAGCCCCAGAGAAATTCCTCCCATACTCCATGACAATGACAAACAGCCCATTGGGAGCCTTTCTCCCCGTCTGGATTTCCAGCTCAGCGAGGATTCCAACTGGGTATTCTTCCAGGTACTCAAATGCTGTGGCATTCCTAAGAATTGCAACCACAACCATCAGACTTTTCCACCAGAGAAAAGCCAACATCCTCCCAGCTGATCAAGGCTAAGGCCAAAGACCCATCACCTAGTAATTATTCGTAGTCATTACAGATCCAGGCTGGACTTGACACAGAGCTTATGAAGGCTGCAGGTACTGTTACAAGACTATGGGATTCCTCTCTACATTAGCATGGCTCAAGGAAAGCTTTTCCCTGCAGACAGAGAAAGGGTACTACACCTCTGAGCTTAGTGGGAAGGTCTGGACCATATCAGCCCTTTCAGAGAGAAGGAATTGGCAGAATTGGGCACAGTGGCACAAGCTGCAGCAGTGGCACGGGTTTTGAGGTGGCTGCCTATGCGACGGTAACGTCCTCAGGCAGCAACGGAGCAATTTGTGTGGCAGCACCACAGGAAGCAATGCTAAAGAAAAAGGAATGAAACGATGAAGTGCAGTGCTGGGAATAATTACTCACTCTCTCAGCAGTATGATGTCAGCCAGGACAGTGAACATCTGGTAGAGGCCTGAGGCCTCGTTCACCCGCTTAATGATGGAATTGGTCAGCTGTGTAATAGGGTAGACTGTGGATGGCCAGGGGACACCATGGTGACGGTTTTCCAATAGGCGGTGGACTGCGCGAGCTAAGATACGGAGAGAAACAAAGACAGCTTATTTAAAAATCCAAGCTCAAGCTTTTAAGAAATCTGATTGCTCTGCTGCAGCACACACAGATACTGGGAGGACACAATAAATAAGCTTTACAGCTCATCCATGCTCAGATCTCCCACCCCAACCGCTGGTAACCGCAGTGGAGATGCCCTCAGAAAGCTGATGCGATGCTAAGTGGTTGGTGAGGAGGCGGGGGTCCTCAGGGATGTTTCATTACTTCTGAGAAGTCCTTTAATGATAAGGATAGGCACACACACATAAAGACGGAAATTCTCTCTACTGCCCAGAGCTGCTGGGTTTTAACTCCACAGCACAGACCTCTCACCCACAGCCTGTCACGAGGCAGAGCATCTGGCAGGCAGAAATCTATTGTGTTACATAAATAAGAGACAACAGGCAAGAGACACACAAGACAAAACAAAGACAGACAACTAAGAACTTCAGATATAACCCCAAGTCACTTCTCCACTTCAGATGACACAGCTGCAGCTTGGCTGCGTTTTGTCATTCTTACCGCCAGCGGAAAACTAAGGACGATCTCTTTCCAGCAGTAAGCTACGAATCATTCCTTCAAAGGGAGGAACAATTCCCATCTCTGCCCTTTCCGTACACCCCAGTACTCACTTGTATATCGGAATCCATGGATGAAGCCCCCAGCAGATTTCCTGAAATCAACAGAGTGGCTAGCAGTGCCAAGAACAAAGAGCCCCCGAGTGCCTCTGGATTCATAGCTGGGTTTGATCTGAGGATATTTGATTTTATTCCCTTTTCCTGGCATCAGTCTAAGGGATCTGATGTGCAAAAGAGAAGAGCAGGCTGTCAGGAAGAGCAAGGCTGGAAAAATAAAAAGGCTTTCTGATAAGGCACACATTATATTGCAGCCACTGCAAGACACTGCTTGATGCCCCGACTGCCTTCTGTGGGATTTACAACTACAATGAGGATCTTCCAGAGGACAAGGGTCCTCATCTCAAGGTAGCTCTGGACAAGATCAAATTCCAGCCTGAGCCACTGACAGCTAATGTTGGAAGAAAGTGAAGTTAGCATTTTCAACTGGAGGATATACTAGGAGACAAACCAAAGCGGAGTGTGGTTGCATCCTCAGTAGACGAAACCTTTCTGTAGCGATCTGCACCTGTACCATCCTCATTCCAAGAACACAAAACATTGCTAGCCTTCTCCATGTGATCCGGCAGGTTAGGATGTTAAGTTCTAAAGGCACAAGTTTTTCTGTGTCACCCAGGTTCCAACACTGCCTTTTGCTCAGCCCTAGAGCCTGTCAGTCACAGGACAGTGGCACACACATCCCCATTGGGACATGGCCACTGTCGCTGCAGGGTAAACAAAGGACTGTGCAGCACCAGGTAGCTCAGAGCACGTGGAGGTCCAGGCAATGCAGCCAGGAGAGAACCTGCCCTTCCATTTCTTCCCTAGTCAGGCCCTTCGTCGTCTCTTGCTCTAAATACCAGCTTCGCTATAGATCCTGGTTCTCCCTCACCTGTTGTAGATAGAGAAGTCAAACTTCCAGCCCAGGCAGCGTATGACACGGTCGTAAGGTGCACGGGTGGCAAAATTATCCAGTTCATCCTGCGGGAGGGTGATGGAGTCAATGCCTGCGCTAGTGTTCCTGTTCTCCAGGTAGAACCGGAGCGTGATGTGCAGCTTCCCTTTCTTGTCCTTGACGATAGCTAGATCTTCCAGGTCACCCTCCAGAAGCCCATCCAGAGATTTCAGCTGGTAGGTATCCAGTAGGCCGTTGTTAATTGCTCTATGGAAAAAAGGAGAATGTAATAAGGGCTAAAAGAAGGGAGAAGAGCTGGGATCCACAGTTCTGTCTCAGCTGCTGAAAATGGGACACGTTTACTGGGCACTCCACACTCCTCTTCAGTGCAAAGGTTATCCCCAGAGCCTCAGGGCTGACAGGAACAGCAGAGGTAACACAGCCTCGCTGCCCTTGCAGGACGAAGTCAACCTCTCAGCTCTCCTCCGTGACTGCAAGCGAGGGAACAACTTGAGAGCCAACACTTTTTTAATGATGGTTTCCAAGGAGACATTTTCTTATTTCACATGGACCCTGAAGAGTTCTCATGAAGCTCCTGCGTTCAGCAACTGCAACCTGGAGGTTAAACCAAGGACCCATAGACAGAAGACCCTATGTATCCTCTGCGACCCCAGGACCACAGACCTCCTGCACCAGCCCAGCTTGTTGCCCGGGCAAGTATCTCCCTGTGTTTGTACTTTGGCTGCGTTAGAAAGAGGAAGAGGAGCAGTCTCCTACCTCAGATCCCCGACGTAGTGGGTGGCCCAGGAGAGACGCACACGGGACCGGCTCACCATGTGAATGAAATTTGTGACGCCCAGAATGTTTTCTGCCGTCTCAAAAGCCGAGTTCCCTCGGCCCAAGATCAACACGGTTTGGCCAGCAAAATCCTCTGGGTTGGTGGACACAGTCTCATAACCCTCAACGTATTCTGAGCCAGGAAAGTTGACCACGTTGGGGACCCACATCCCAGTGGCGACCAACAAAGAGCTGCAAAGACAGGGATAGCACTAGGGGATGTAGGAATTACAGGAATGGGGCCATTGCTCCATCTCATCGCTCCTCCCACTGTGGAAGATGCCCCCTCCAGCCAGGCTGCATCAGCTACATAGATCATGGTTTTGAGAGAAACCTCTCCCCAGCCTCACCTAAGGACCTGCTCCTGTCTTCCCCATCCTCAGACCAATGAAGATGACCAGGAACATCATTATATACAGCAAAAGTCAGTGCAGGTGTGATGCTGTACTTACACATCTCCTTCTGTTGTTCATGAATGTGTAAGTACTACTCATATGTCCTCCCTGATGATATATGTAATACTAAAGTGTTTCACAGGTTGATTATGTGCTGCATTAAAAATTACTTTGGTTTGAAATTTGTGTCACCTTTTAATATAGCAGAACAAAAGTTATTTTTAAAAGGCACAGAAAACTGTTTCAATATTTTAAAAATGTAACTCCTAGGCATAAAAACATGTTAGCAACAACACTAATTGTTAAGACTAAAATTAAGTACGATAACCTTCTTATATCTCTGCCTAAGAACTTTTACTTGAAACTTAGGGAAATTTTTGTGACTTAGATGGAAACACCAGGCAGCTGAGGCTGGCGGCACTGTCTGCCATCCCAGCCTTGCTCACGCAGCTCCCGAGAGCAACTCGCTGAAGATGCGTGGGTGCCCCGGATTGCCTTCTGTCCCCTCCCAGCTCGCCAGCCAGTACACCTCCGAGTGGCAGCCAGCACGACCTGCTGTTGTAGAGCTGAGCTTCTCAGGAGAGGCGAGAAATACGCTCCGTATGTTCACACGAGTGACTTCTAGATGCTTTTTAGGAATGCAGCTCAGTGGTGGTATGAGATACACACACTGAGTATGACAAGGATAAGGGGAATTCAGGGACCAGCAGCCTTGAGGGTTATTTCTCAGTCAGCTTCCTCTACTGCAACAGCTCCACTTTCCTCTGGTTGCCCCCTGCCAGCTCTCTGCTATCCCAGGGCTCCAGTTGCCTGGGACATCCTGCTAAGCACATGTGGGTTAATGGAAGTGAGGTGTCACCGCACTGACTCACGCAAGTTTGTAATAAAGGCAGCGGTGGCTACGAGATATACAACTCGGTTATTTTTTTCACAGAGAGCAATTATCTAGTGATAAAAGTGACCTCAAGCTTACTTATCAAGGATGGAACCTGCGATGACAGCAATCGCAGCCAGACTGTACCTGCCCTGCTGGCTCCTCAGCTGTCTGAAGCACAACCTTGCTCACAAAAGGCAATGCCTTCCCAGGAGCGGCTATTCCACCCACCCACCCCTTCAATCCCTGCAAAATGTTCCATCCCCCATGACAGTGGTTAAGGCTCAAAGAGGCTACAAAATCTCCATCCTTGGAGATGGCTCATGCCTCAACAGGGCAAGGCCCTGAGCAACCTGACGTCGCTGGCCCTACTTTGGGCAGGGGGCTCGGGCAAAATGACCTTTGTGGGTTGCTTCCCACCTAATTCGTCATGCGATTTTGTGGCTTTGAAGACACCTGTGGAGAGAGGTGTGGCTGGCCTTGGGTTTGCCCATTACCTGCACTTGTAGTTCTGTCTGTCCTGGTCAGTCAGGAGGAAATAGTGGCCATTCCAGGCCTGCTCATCCCTCTCCAGCGTCACGTGGACAATGGCCGTGTTGTACTGAACCCGCAGCTTTAGCAGAGAAGCAAAGTCCTCCAGGTAACGCACCATCGCGTCAGCGTCAGGGAAGAAGTCACGGGAGTAGCGTCGGAAAAGTAGCCGGCGGTCATGGCTGAGGAGCGAGTTCCAGTCGTGGCGGAGGTTGAACTCGCTGTTGGATTTGCCCGTGTGCCACTTGTTGATGCTGATGAGCTTGCGGTGCCGAGGGTAGAGGGCAAAGAAGCTGCCGGGTGCGTGGCTCCGCTCGAAGACAACATAGTCCCGGCCGGCCTCCTGCAGGAAATAGGCCGCCTGGAGGCCCGCGGGCCCGGCCCCAATGACGCAGTAGTCGTGGTAGAGGGAAGCGGTGCTGCTGGCCACGCACAGGCTGCTGGCGCACAGGGCCAGCCCCAGGAGCGTCCTGCAGACCGCCGGGGCCATGGTGGGGCCAGGACAGCGGCCCCTGCGGAGGAGAGGACCAGAGAGGCATCAGCTGGGGCGAGCAGCTCTGGCAGGCACAGGCTTGGTTGAAAGAGCCTCCCGACCAGGCCTGTCCCTGCCTGCACCCAGCGCAGGCCCAGCAGCCATGACACCTCCAGCGCCCCTCAGGGCCACATGCCGGGGTGGGGGTGTTGGGGCGAGGCCCCGCTCCCCACCAGCCAATAGAAAAAGGGGTCCCAGGTCTTCCAGCCAATGGGCACACAGCGTGGGGACAGCAGGTGGGAAGGCGGGGCAGCACCTGTGGGCTCATGGCCACAAGCCCCCGCAGTGCCTCCGCGCCCCAACAGCCAATGGGAAAGAGAGGCGCAAGCCCATCAGCCAATAGGAGATGGGGCGCCCCGCGCTGCCCTCGCTCCCCCACCAATAGGGACCTGTCTCGGCCCCCGTGCCCCCCCCCCTCCCCGCCCCGCTCAATAGCGTGCGGGGCGTGGCCGCCACCCGCGAGGCGCCGCACGTGACGTACGACGCACTGGGCGCGCGGGGCCGCCGCCGCCCGGCCGGGCCCGT
This sequence comes from Caloenas nicobarica, assembly GCF_036013445.1. Classification (NCBI taxonomy): domain Eukaryota; kingdom Metazoa; phylum Chordata; class Aves; order Columbiformes; family Columbidae; genus Caloenas; species Caloenas nicobarica. The sequence continues at coordinate 39,119,779 of NC_088245.1, forward strand.
CCCGCCAGCGGCCGCACCTGCACCATGGGGCTCGCGCCGCTCCGCTCCTCCCGCGCCGCGCCCGGCGGGGAGGGGGGCGGGGCCAGCAGCGCGGCCGCGCGGCGAGGGGGCGGTGCACGCCCCGCGCGGAGCCGCCACCACGCGTCACGTGACACCGCAGCCGCTTCCCGCCGCCCGCAGCATGGCGCCGCCGCGCGCTCACCACGTGCCCCGGGGGCGGGGCCGGGCGCTTAAACCGGCAGCCGCCACTTCTCCACCCCCAGCCCGCCCCGGATCCCGCCCCGGCTGCTCCTCCCCCCCACCCCGCCGCCGGGAGAGGGTCCCCGAACCCAGGCACGCAGCACACAGTGTCACTGAACGGGAACTTTATTCCGCTTCCTCCTCCTTCCTGATGCACTTCCAGAACAGAAGGGCCCGGGGGCACACAGCGCAGCCACCGCCCAACCCAGCACCGGCAAGAAAACGCTAGCGGGGGGGCCCGGACACCGCAGCCCCCGCCGACCTGACCAGGGCTCAGCTCTCTTCCTCTGAAAGAGAAGAGAAACAGCAATGAAATGAGGGCAGCTGGGGAGAGAAAACCACCCAATCCCTCCAACAAACCCCCTCTCTCCAGCAAATGCCACAAAGAACAAGAAGAAACAAGTCTGAGTCTGGGGGTGATTCATCCCACCTCGGTGTGCCTGTCCCCACCTCCCCTGCACCCCTGTCCCTCAGCCCAGACACACACGCGTCATTCGGGATTACACACTTCACATGCTTGATAAGATTACAGAGTGACCTACAATTTCCTCAGTAAAACCTAGAGCAGTCAGGTTTAGTTCACAGCCTAAAAAAGCTGGAAGAAATCTTTCCTATCACAAGAGTTCCAGGTCAAATGGTTTCCCATTGTCAACAGAGCCACGCACAGATCACACATCGGAGATTACAGACTGCTCTACGCGGGGCAGCGAGGCAGCAGCTGCCCTCTGCGGCACCATGGATCCCCCAAAACACCGAGACTGACCCCCTAGCGACTGCACAACTCCAGCGTTCACTTTCTGAAAGCCTCCACTGAGTCACCTCCATCAGTCACCACGCGTTTTAAATGCGTCAACTTACAGTCAACTCCGATTTCTACAACTGTAGTAAAAAAATATCCTAGTACCAAGTGAAACCAGCACCCACCCCCCCAAATCTGGGGTCTGCTGAATGAGGCTCCTTGGCAAGCTCCACTTTCCCAGTCAGTGCTCCGGACCGGGGTCACCTTCCCCATCCCTGCTAAAACCAGTCCTTGCCCAGTATCCATATAGAGGCACAACATGTGCATTTTTAACTCTTTGGTACCAACTGAGCACTCCCAATGTCACTCACACACACCTTTTCCACTGCCGAGGCCCATCCCTGGGACCACATATTCTCCAGCCTCACTCCTCTTGTCACTGAACTACTCAGATCTCACCCTTTCACTCTGGTTTCTACCACAGGTCCAGACCAGCAGATCGCTTAAAAGCATAAACTGAGTACACTACAAACCTTCTTCCTCCTCTTCTTCCTCCTCATCCTCCTCATCCTCATCAGAGCTGAAGGTGCCATCAGGCAAGCTGTAGATCCGGATCACCTGCTTATTGGGGTCCTTGAGGATGAGGTACTTCCCCTCCTCCAGTTTCATGCAGATGTCGATGACGCAGCGCAGGATGCCCCAGGCGTTCTCGATGCTCAGGTTGATCTGACTGGCAAACTCATTCGGCTTGAACTGCTGCGTGCCCAGGATCACATGGCGGGAAGAGTCCTTCACGTGGTAACGGGACACGTACCTAGGCGGGCAGGAAGAAGCCAGAAGGGTATCAGGAAATTAAGCCCAACCAGCAGAAGAATGACACCAAGAAAAGCACTGTGATCACTCTGGTTCTTGTCTTCTGGGTGGAAAAATCCTAATACTCTAACACTGAAAGCTAAGAGGATCTCCTGGCTATGAGCTGTCAATCAGTAACACACCCCTACCCCAAAGCAGATGAGGTCATACAAAAGACAGAGAAGAATTAGTCCCACGGATAAAAACTAAGCAACAGCACAATCAGTGAGGAGTTTGGACTTACACAGATGCACATGCATCAGACCCATATCTGAGGATGGAACCTAGGATTGCAGAACCGAGTTAGCAAATGCTTCTTGTTCACCATCCACAGCAAAAGAGACAGATAATTCTATATATATTTCTGTACAAAATATATGTCTTTTTTAATTATATATAATCAGCCATGTCATCTGCTGTGAGAGCTACCAATCGGAGTCCTAGCTAAGGGACTCACCAGCTCTGTGCTGGTGCTGTGCAAGGAAACCACAGGAAACCCAGGATGCCTGGGAAATGGGATGCCTGGCAGCAGCCAGCGCACAAGGCAGCTCACCCACGTCATCCACAGTGGGGCACAGACTCAACTGATTTTAAGCTGACAGTTTGGAATGGGCTGTGGTGATACCACCCCCTTCACACTATTTCTCATCACCAGGGAACTGAGGATCTCAATCAAATCCCTGACAGGTAGCACTGTCACTGCATTTATTTCCCTTGTCAGCAAATGGGCTGAGAGCCGCTGGGGCCACCTGCCCATCGTGCACCTGAGGTGTCACAAGGTCAGTCACAGTGGAGGGAACATCAGCCAGATGCTGAGGGGAAGCAGCTTACACCAAGGGTGGCAGGCTCACCAGAAGCTTTCTCCTCTTTGCCACTCAAAATGTGGGGTGATTTTATGATTTTTTAATTCTACAAATGGTTCACTTTGACACAGACTGGGCTAAATCATGAAAAATGCACCTGAAACATGTCTGGTGTGAAAACCCCATCTTACCCGAGTTTAAGATATTCTGATCCAGCCAGCAGCGCGCAACACGTCCAGCGGGCTAATTTGTAGCTGTTGTTTTTCAGCTCTGTGGCAATCACAGCTCCTCTCTGAGAGTCAAGCTTCTGGCGCCAGTCTACTCCATTGCAATACTGAGAGGAGAATCAAAACCAGGGTCACCCTAACAAGCCAGCAGCAGTCAGCTCTTCAGCCATTTTGACAATACGTAGGGAAGTTTCTTCTGTCTATCTTAGGATAACTGACCTAGGAAACGCAAACAGCAACATGCAGGGAAAGCCCTTGCACTGGAAAAGAGGAAGAGCAACCAGCAGGGATCGGCCAACATTTGTGGCACTGGTCAGGAAGGGAAGTTTGCGAGGGAAGCATTCACGAGGGAAGCAGGGGAACAGACTGGCTACTGTGCTAAACACCTAGGATCAAGAGGGTTCAAACCAGCTACCTCACATCTGGGGGAGAATCCCACCAGCACTGCTTGTCCACTAAAGTTATGGGCCTTCAGTGGGATGTAACCACGTGGGGAACAGACCAGATGTTTGTCTCATCTCGCCTGCTGTACCTGGCATGTCAGGCAGCAGTGAAGCAGTAAGAGCTAGCTTTGGGATCTCGTTCTTCCTCACCCTGGAATCCCACTCGTTCAGTGTTTTGATATTGATGAAAGACACTTCGCCATTAGCTCCTGTCATCACGCCATCATGCTCACAGCGGACAATGAGATCTATATCGTCTCCCAGCTTCCACCTTCGGTACCTGCCAAAAAATAATCCAGCAGGTTATTTCTGACCCTTGTTCTCTTCCAGATTCACACCCACTACTCAGCAAAATCCTTTCCCCCTCTAACTCTTCACTATGAGGACATCCAGGAATCCCTTCCATGGTAAAGCTTCTACCAGTAACACTCCTGACTTGTTTTGCCTCATATTGTGCTGACATCCCATCTCCTTGCCAAACCTGGGCATCAGAGAGATCAACATACCTGTATGCAACAGAGGCTACTTCATTTTTATCCATGTCATCCTCCACAAATGGGTTTGGGTTGGGAAACTTGTATTTCTCCTTTCCCTGCAGAAAAAAACCAGAAGGGCATGTTAGGAAAAAAAAAAAACACCAAACTGAGAGATCTCTCCCCTACTGGATAAATATTATCTTATAGCAACAGTAGCTAATTTCCCTTATATAGAAAAACTGGAATATTAAGACAGCTGATGAGAAGACTGATCTTCACATTAGTCACTTCGCTGAAAGCATTACTTCTAGTGGCACTTCAGCTTCACTAAGCATACTCAGAAGCCTGCCTGCTTCACCAGTGGGAGTGGGATTTCCACTTTGTGGAATAAAGGTGAAAATCTTTCTACAACAAAGTCACACTGCTCACCAGAAGTAATCCCATCGCTTTCAAAACTGAAAGAACATGAGTGTGAAGTACCTCTGTCAATTAAAACACTTCTGTGCTGTATTAAACCAGCCATAATGAAGTATCTTTTTGAGGCTCTTGGAAACACAGACCCCACTACCCAGCACTGCTCAACCTTACCATCCTCAGGCACTGCTGGGAGAAGTTATGATTGATGTAAGTAGCTTCCATGGCAAGGTTGCGTGGAGAATTCAAGGAGTTGCCCTCTTCCTGTGGTGGTTCATTGGCTGTTTCACTCACTGTCAGGAGGTCTGGGAAGAAAACCAGACACAAGTGGTTGTACTTGGGGAGTAACTACATCAGGTTCAGTGAGTCTCTCACCCCACACCAGAGCAGAACAATTGAAGTTACCCCCACAGCTACCAAGTGTACTGCAGTAATCAGGTAGTTCCAGGCATCTCAGTCTGGACACTGAGCCATAGAATGAACTCAAAAAAGGCATAAAGAAAAATCACACCCTTTAGGTACTGTAACAGAAATTTCTTTCAGGCCTTTTCCTCACCAAAATCTGAATTGTCCCTCTTGTCAAAGAAAAGCTTGGATCCAACTCTCTGAACAATGATGTCCCAGGAATAGACAGAGCGAGTGCAGCTCATCAGTGTGGCCAGGATGGCATCTGTGGCAAACACATTCCCTTGGGTCTTGGCCAGCTATGGGTACAGGAGGAAAAGAGAACTGTGTTTCAGCAACAAGAACCAACACCCCTTCCCTTCCCCAGCCAGGATCAGAAGTGTTAGCAAACCCCATCATGAATTTCTTCTCCCACACTGAGGAAGCTGGACTGGTAGCTACACCATCAACTGCTAGACAAAGCACAAGATGCTACCCAGCAATCCAGGCCCAGCCTCACCCAAACAAGGGAATATTAAGAAACCCACTACAAAATAAGAATTCTGTTGAGAAAAGATGGAGCTCTTTATTGCTGATCAGATCAGAGAGAGAAATGTCTGAGCCTTCCTCATCTCCAAAAGCAGAAACCTCAAGAACCAGTTCTCTGACATGGAAGTTTCTTTCCCAGCATAGCTCAAGTACTGCTCTGCTTGCCTTTCCAGAATTACAGCTTTTCCTTAGCCCCAGTATTCCTAGTTTTGCAGCTAGCTCTGCCTTGGACCTAAGAAAAATGATGATACCAGCCAATGTTTCTGTTGTTGTTGTTTCTATTCTTTGCAAGCTTAAGGATCTGGATTTTTTTTGTCCACCTTTCAACTTTGGTCTGAACATGACAGGAGGTCTCTAACAAGAGCACACGCTGAGAAACACAGTATTGGGTTTTACAAACCAGTAAACACACCTTTCGGATAACCGGGTCATCAGTAGTAGTGACGGTATGGAATATGCGCTTAATGCTCCTCAGCAGCTTCTCATTCCTTGTTGTAATGCGGTCAAAAGCTTTGTCATAGTATTCTAGGGCTCCACAGCACTCTCTGCAGAGGTAAGAGGACCATCTGGATAAACCTCCTGCAGATAACACCACCCAAAATCCACACAGGACTGAGGGGCCTGTTGGGTGTTCCATTGCCTTCCCCTGCTTTGGGCATCCCAATGTGAACACTAGGACCAGGCCAGGAGATCCTTTGCCCCTCTGCTTTCCAGAAATCCAGTCAGTTCAGACAGCAATGACACGGCTGCTTTAGGAACTCACATGTCCTGCGGCTCTGACACCTCCAGGTAACGCATTTTCATCAGCCGAGGGAAATCCATCTCTTCTTTCACCTCCCAATCGCTGCGAACTTCAACAGAGGAGTCACGAGGCTTCTGCTGTGCGGCCAGAGGCAGAAGGGAGAGAGAAACAGAGACATCAGGATTTGTGCAAGAGAAGCTGCCCTGGAAGTGCAGCCAGAGAAACCAAACCAACACACAGGGCAGAAAGCTTGCTAGTTTACCTGTGATTTTTGGTCCCATTTCTGCCTCACTCCAAACTGCTTCTGAAACTTCTTTTGCAGGCGCAAACGATCCCTACAATGACAAATATCAGAAAAGCCATGAAGGGAAGTTCTAGATTCCTATGTGCCACAACCTTTCCTGTGCTTTCCCAATTACCACCAGAGGAGCAATGCCTTCAGACACCGAGCCACTAAACATTTGCTCAGCTGCCTGTTGATCAAGATGCGTGAGGCACTAAAAGTTCAGTTCTTTACTCTGATAACCTCTTTAAATAGTTTCACCTCCAAAGACCACAATGCAGTTTTCAGAAAGCGTACGCTCTGCTTTAAAATATCATGTTAACTTTCTAAACATGATTCAAAAATCCTTTTAAATTCTTCAGTAGCTGTTTGAAACCCATGCTTATAACTACCAATGACATCAGCAAAACTTTGGACTTGAAATTCTCTGTTGTTAGCTCTAGTGAGCTCTGTTACAGCAACTTCACAAACTTATCAGCAATATGTTTTCACGTTCCAACCCAAGTACAATATGCTTGTATCTGAGGCCTCACCTCTCCTTCTGCTTGGCACTCTTTGGCAGCGTCTGCATGCTGAACTGCAGCATGTTCCGACGGTCCTTGTCTCTGCGAAGGTTCCTCTGCAGGAACAAAGGAAAGGAAAATTCAAAGAACGTCAGTCGCAAAATAGTTCTGTGCTGCCGAAGCTCTCCTCTGAGCCCGTTTCTGAAAACACACATTACCTGTGCAAATCGCATACGATTCCTCTGGTACGCTGTTTTCTGTGTTCGTGCTGTATCCACCAGCTGGAAGCTGGTCTCATCCTCCTCATGGAAATATGCATATTGGCTTCCGCCACCAAACTGCGATGAGTACTTGTCTGGAAATAAAACAACTCATCTTGACACCAAGCTTCTAGCCAAAAAAAAGCCTGTCATTTTGCCCCTTTTTCTCCCCAAATTCCAACTGCCTTCACCTAAGCCTGATGCATGAATTAGGACTCCTGCACTACATCAGCATGGTTCCTCCCCCCTCCAAGCCTCCCTGAGAAGCCCCAGTCATGAGCCAGTACAAAAATCTGGAGTAAGCCCTAAGGACAGGGAGAGCCCCACGGAGCTCTCCCTAGGGTGAGGCACGCTTCCTAATTTAAGCAGCGTCCCTTGCTGAGGTGTGCAGGTAACCACCAGAGAAGGTGTGAGACATGAAAGCAGGAATGTCGCTTGAAGAAAACTGCGTAGGAAATGAGCAGCCACCAGACAACACGTACTTGTGTATCTTTTATCCTGATACGTGGCTCCTGTCCAATCAGCCACCTAAGGACAAGCATAAACAGTCAAAGTAAGCGAGTATTAACATGACATTTCCCCCCACCTCTGACTTTATATATGCAGGGCTTCAAGCAGCAGAAGCAAACAGGGCTATACGCTCCAGAACTAATCTTTCAACTTCCACCTCCACTTGCCAGCCCTGAAAATTGTTCACAGAATCACAGAACAGTTTGGGTTGGAAGGGACCTCCAAAGCTCACCTAGTCCAACTCACTGCAATGAGCAGGGACATCTTCAACTAGATCAGGTTGCTCAGAGCCCCATCCAGCCCAGACTTGAGTGTTTCCGGGGATGGGGCATCTACCACATCTCTGGGCAACCTGTGCCAATGTTTCGCCACCCTCATTGTAAAAAATTTCTTCCTCACATCCAGCCTGAATCTCCCCTCCTTTAGTTCAAAACCATGATCCCTTGTCCTATCATAAGAGGCCCTGCTAGAAAGTCTGTCCCCATCTTTCTTATAGGCCCATTTTAAGTACTGAGAGGCCGCAATAAGGTCTCCCCAGCTGTGCAAAGTGTAAGGAGGTACTGCAGAGGGGGGGGTCAGAAAAGCAGCCACAGCAGTAAGAAGCAAAACCCGGCAGCAGCAGGCACAGGTGGGATGGCAGAAGGTGCCCGGGCCCCGTTCAGCAGCAGCCCGAGCCGCTGTGGCAGGCCCAGGTACCTTTCCCAGACGGTCTCCTTTGCTGAAGGGCTGGTAGGGCATGTCCCGGAATTGCTCCGGCACGGCGCAGGGGCCCCAGCCGGAGGGGTTGTCCTGGATCACAGGTGTCACAAACTTCGCCATTTTTTAAAATTCTAGAGACGAGGAAAAAAAAAAAAAACAAACCACCAACACACCCTCAGCTGCCGCCCCGGGCACGCCGTGACTGCGGTGGGCACCGGGAACCGCGGCCTTGACCCCGGGTACAGGCCGGGCCGCGGAGCCACCGTGAGGGGAGGGCGGAGAGGCCACGTCCGCCAGCCAGGCCCGCACCGAGGGGAGCGGCCGGGGTGGGACGGGGCGTCCCGGCCACCGTGTGTGCGTGCAGGGGGAGGGGCGGGGACCCGGCCCCCACCGGAACCGGTGCCAGCGCCGGGGCGGGGCCGGGGGTCCCGATGCCAGCGGGCAGGTACCGGTAGGACCCAGGGCCGGCCCCGGCGCCCCGCTCACCTGCGCGGCCCCGTCGCGGCCCCGATGGCGGCGGATCCGATGGCGGCGGGTGCGGCGGCAGACGAGGAAACAGGCCGCGCTCAGCCCCGGCGCGCCCCTTCTGCGTCAGTGCCGCGCGACGGCAGCGCCACTGTCGTAAAAGTTAAAAAAAAAAAAAAAAAAAAAAAAAAAGGCGCCGCGGAGGAGCGGAGTGCGGCTGCCGTAAAGTGCCCCCCTCCCGGAATACGTCAGTGAGATCTGGCTCCCTCCTAATGACCGCTCAATTAACAAAAACGCGTAGGGGTGGGAAGAGGGTGGTGTTAATGATGGTAAATTTGCCCTGTCGATTAAAAAGCCCGGGTTTGGCTTTTAAGTAGAAAAGCCGGGGGTGATGCACGACGAAGCCATTGGGTTTGTACCCGACTGTCATGAAGAGGAAGAAAACATCGTTTTCTGCGTCTGGTGAGAGCACAGCGGAGCCCGGCAGTTTAAACAAGCAATGGCGAGGTCACAGAAACATCTTCTCCAGCAGTAACGATGGTTAAAGCTCCTGGAAATATGTAACATAGCAGAAGTACCTAAGCCTGCCATAGGAAAACGTCTATTGGGAATAGTCTTGGTGTAACTCACTCATCTGATAGCAGCAGGATGGGATAACTTGTCTAATAAACTTCCTGCTTATCCTTTAATCTCACAAAGATAACTTGGGCTTCGTGACCACAGAAGGGACTGCCCAATTTGAATTTTTTTTTTTTTTCTTTGGAAGAACTTGAATTCAAATCATCTGGCCTAATGTCATGTATTGGAATAATACTGATCCTCAGCTTAGTCAGATTAAGAAATGCAACTAAGAAATGCCCATCTGGTTGTGCCAGGTTGTTCTACAGACATGGGATGGAATTATTTTGAAGTTTAGTAGGTAAATTCCTGTTTTCACAGATAAAAATGGAGACAGAAGTTAAGAGATTTATGACTTTGATAGAGACAGACTTATAGGGCTCTGGACAAGAAGTGTATCAATAAAGTCACACGTCAGGACAGTAAACATGACTTATTGCTGTGCCTCTTAATTTTCTCACACACACAGCCTCTTGAAATAAAAATATATTCTGAACTATGCAATGGTTTTGTAGAAAAGCAGGTACCTTTCACATTGTAGTTGTGTGATCATTCAACCACTTTCTGTTTTAGAGGTTGTAACAAAACAGTTGACTTAGAGAGGTAAGGATGTGTGAAGAATGGGAATTGCCGTTGCCCTTGCTGCATTCACAATATGATGCTGAAGGTTTTGCGTTGTCCCCGGTGGCTTCCCCTGTCCTGCTGGAGGGGAGACCAAGGGCTGGAAGTTCAAATTCAGCCCTACAGCCCCTCTAGGAGACTGTGAACAGGTCATTTAATACAGCATGTGCCTCACATCCCTGCCTCTGTAACTGGGATAGTGCTTCTTCTCAGGGCACGAGGGCAATAAATAATTAAATCTCAGATGTTCACATGCCAGAGTGATTGAAATTTTCTCTACCCCTTAAAAGAGTAGGATCCAGTTTACAAATCTCTTCAGCTCACAGGCTAAAAACTAACTCTTAAGAGAATTTTACTGGGTGTCTATTACCTAAGAAGAGGCTAGATCAATATTTTCCAGGCAGAGATGTGTGCATTTTCTCCTTTATTTACCACTTGTAATTCCTCCTTGTGAAAGAACTGAAGCTGCAGCAGTCTCTTGCTTTGCTGAGACACCCTGCCATTAATCAGAAGTGAGATTATTAAAGCACTTTTCCCCACTAGCGAAAAAAAAAATCTACTTATAGAAATCCAGTTTATAAAATACGATTTGTAACTGTCTCACCTAAACAGCTTTTCTGGAGACAAACATCATTACTGCTGGAACTGCCTCGCCAGGTGCTGGTGGTGGCTCAGGGCGATCCCAGCTCCAGGTCACCCCCGCAGCGCCCATCCCTTGCCCTCTCGAGCTGGGGAAATGGACTGAACAGGCTCAGGGGGACTGACTGCTTGGGAGATGGTGATAAAAAGAGTGAGAAGTTATCAAGAGAAAACTGGACTTGGGAATGAAGGAAGAAAAGCAATGACAAATAGACTGATAAACCAAAATCCCTTCCTTTCCATGGCCTCCGCTACCGAGCCTGTGGGACGTGCTTAGAGTGTAAAGCTGTTGCTGTCTCCCAGAGATGACAGACCCCATGCAGTTTGGGCTTAGCCCAGCAAACTAAGTTTTCAGAGGACAGACTTGGGTACAGGTGTGCGTGGGAGGAGAGAGCGTGCAAGATAAATGCTCCTCTGAGCACGGCCATAACCTTCCAGTTTCTTATCATGGGGAAGAAAGGTTCTAAGAAAAAGATCCATTCTTGGAGTGGGTGAGATTTGTTGCCACATGTAGGTCAGATTTACCAGAAGAGAGGAGAGAACAGGTCTGTCTCGCTCTCGGCTTTGTGCCAGGCACTGCACCTCCTGTCTCCTGTGCCGTGGTCCTGTGGCTGCTGGCACCTGTCCTGTCGTGCTGAACCCGGCACCACTGCCACAAATGGTTCACCTTTCAGCCTCTGGCTTTCCTTAAAGGCACGTGAAATACGTTATTTCCCGGAAAAGTACTCAAAATGCACTTGCTTGCGATCATTTGATCCATAATTTCAGTTCATCAGTTAATTAATCACTTAATCAGTTAATAAGGCTAATCACTGTTCCCTGGAAGATGCTCGTGAGAACAGCCGGGATAAATTGCTCCCATCTGGTTTTCTGTTCTCGTCTCCTGCTTCTCAGTTTTTGTACTCAGTACTGGGATTAGCAGATCTGTAAAAGAGGGGCTCGTTCCAGCACTGTGGCTGTTGCCGTCCAAACCCATCACCACTGTCAGCCTTCATCATGGTTCGAGACTCGTTGGAGACCTGTCGCTGGCTCTGCATTGAGCGGCAGCCTTCTCCTGCTGAGGGAGGACAATGTGCAGCTCACGCAGTGTCACCAGAGGTTTGCCAGGTTTAAATGAAGGGAAACAGGTCCAAGCATCCAACATATTAGGGGCCTTTCCTAGAAAATAGATCACCTCTGCCTTGACTGAAGATGCCTTGGAAAGCTTTAAGACAGGGGTTGCTTTCCAGCTTGTGTGACTGCACTTCCACTCAAACAGGCAGCTGAGGATTGGAAGACTAATGTTCACATTAAAACACTATTTTGCAGTAGTTCCTTTTCTCATGCTTATAACAAATGCACCAAAAACATCCATCTGGGTTCTTTTTACTCACTGAGCAACAAACACTCTGTATGCCTGTGCCATATGCTTAGTCTCCACTGGCCTGTGCTTTTTGACGAACCCAGAAATCAAGGGAAACAGTCTTCAGCTTTAACGCCTTCCGTCTGCCGAGAAGCCTGTGGTCTACACACCTCTTCGGCTCTGACTTTCATTCTGAAGTCATTGTCATCGTCTTTCAAGCAGCAAAACTCACTGCTGGCTCCTGGGCTCTCACTGCAACCAGCCTTGGCCGTACATGAACTGGCTCCTGCCACAGGCCAGTGTTCACAGGCCGGGAATGCCTCTGTCCTTCCCTGGCCTTCCTCTTCGCATCCTGTCGTTCCTGTTGCACTTTTCTCTGCCTTCTCAGTCTGCTGTTCTCCCAGACCAGGTGCTTCGCTGCAATGCATGACCTCTTTTCCAGCACCTTCATCCCTCTCCCAGGCGCCCTGGCAGCTGAACTATAAACCTATCCTCCTTGAGTGGCAGTTGCTTGTAATTCTTTTGGCAAAATGCGGGATTGTTTTTTCAGGAACTCTGGAAAACCAGCCATAAAGCAACTTCACTGTGTGCATGCTGCGAATTTGATTTTTAATTTGCTGTCTGTGCAATCTAGTGGGGCTGGGAGCAGGTGGCACCTGGCAGATTTGCTGCCTGTGTTCAGACCAGCCATGTCCGCACAATGCGGTTCATGCAGGGAATGTGCTGAGTTTATTATTTGTGGTAGCAGATAGTGCTTTCACTGCGAGGCTTTCTCCCTCGTCCTCCTCCTGTCATGCTGAGCTCTCCCCATGGCTGCTGGGCCCCACTGTCTCACCCTCAAGGACAGACAGAAGCCTGGCAAGGACAGGCTTCCCCTTCTTAAACCATATTGCTTCTGTAGACCAGGCTCAGAGCCTGGCCTTGCATTGTCTGCTCCTTCCATGCTACCAGGAAAAGCCACAAATTTTTCGCACACCCAAAAGTTATCTTTCTCTGAATTTGTGCTGTCTCTTGCCTGGCTTTGACCATTTTTATCATCAGTGTCAGGTTTCTCCCAAGGCTTCTGTATCTTTGACCACGAGGGACCAGACCACATGCATCATCAAAGAGGCAGCATGTATCTTGCTCCGTCCTCATCCTTGACTGCTGAACACTGTCCTTTCCAGAGCTGTGGAAGGAGCCTGGGCCCAGCTGTCTGCCTGCAAACTGTCAGCGAGATTGCCTTCTTTGATCTGCACTCAGCACTGGATTTTATCCCAGCAGCCAACAGGCTAATTCCACAAGTTTATTCTACAAAGCTCAATTAGAGCAGCTGGCACCGGCAGCGTCCCTGCTGGCTCCGAGCCTGCAGAAGAAGAGGAAGGCTGGTGCAGCGGCTGGGGTATGAGTTTGGGAGTCCACAGGCTGAGCTGCGAACCCCCGCTTTACTGCTGTCCTCTGGGCCACCCCAGTAAGCCACCCCAGTGAGAGTTTGGCACCTCCGTGCTGTGCAGGGAGGTACAGCACTTTCCTGCCTCAATGGAAGAGAAATACATTGGAGATACAAGCTATTGTAGTGATGGGGACCTGCGTCAACAGAGGTAGAAGCAGGTCATGGCCGCTGCATCTGGGAAATGCTGCGTAGATCCAGCTGGACCAACAGCAGGGAAGAGGATGGGGCCCCAGGTGATGGAGGATGCGAGGCACACCGTGCCTGCTCACCGCTGAGCTAGTGGTTTGCTTTTCAGCTGCGGGAGCACTGCTCTGTGCCATGTGGTTCTCCAGTGCCTGAGTTATATTCAGCCCTGCCCTGAAAACGATCCTGGTGTGTATGAGCAGAACCACAGACAACATGGGATTTCTTTACAAGGGCCCTTGCCCAGCACAGAAGTGCCCACAGTTATTTGCTTCAACATCATCAGCGTTATGGTAACATCCGTGAAAAATCAGAATCTTCTGGTACTAAACATACTCTGCAAGTGCTCCTGCTTTGCTGGTCCCTCCTCTGGAGAGCTTACTGCAGCCAGACAAAGAGGTCTAAGCAGGACATCAGGAAGCAGAAAGAGAGTCCAAGTGATTTCTGCTAGGGAGAAGAGTCAAATCCTATTTATGCAAGACCTCGTTATCAAGGCAGTAAGGAGCTGAATGCAGATGCTACCTATGTACAGCATGCTGTTTCCCTCCCAGGGACGCTCAGGAAAGTCCTCACAAAAGAGAACAGGGGCAAGGGACATGCAGCAGTCCAGCAAGCCTGCGGTTGCCTTTGCCTTCCCTGTCCCTTAGTAAGTCAGAGACCAGTATGGCTGACACGCTTGGATGGGGACAAATGTACCTCTTGGGGTACAAGGAGAGTAGAGCCTTGGGGCTATTTCTTCCTCTCCTCCTGAGCAGATTTCAGTGCCATCTGCTCTCTTCTGTCTTTGGAGGAGTCAGCCGGGTGCTTTTGTCCCTTCTGGCAAAGCCGTACTGCATATGTCCCCCATTGGGTGTCAGGCACCCCGAGGCAGCCAGGAAGGATGCGCACTCTCAGCCTTGCTCCAGAAAGCTCCCACTGCAGGAGCCCAAGGTCTTTCTTTCTCTCCTTTTCCCTGTCCACCACCTGCCACTCCGGATGAGGCTGTTCCCAAGGCCACAACTCCCAGGGTTGGAGCCAGGCTTTGCTGTGGCCTCTGCAGGAGGGGATGGGAAGGAGCTGGGGCTGGGAAGGGATCTGCCCTGCACGGCTGGCTTCCCAGAGGGGTTCAGAGCAGTTCCAAGCCCTTGGGGAGAGCAGCAGGGATGGGAGGTGTGGGACCAGCCATGGGGCTCCCTGACCTGGAAACTGCTCCACAGGATTGCCCTTTTCTCTGCAAGCATGAATTATCTGCCCTCTAAATACTCCTGGACAATCCCCGGCCCAGCACCAGATGGAGACTGGAGGAGCTGCATAATTTAGGGGAGGAGAGATGGGGAGGCTTGTTGATGGAAGGTGGCTTGCTGGGACAAAGCTGCCTCAAACCTCACAGCCACACCAAGCTCAGGGTAAGAGTTTTGTTGTCTGCTCTCCCCTCCTAAAATCCTACCTGCCCCTGGGCTGGCTGGAGCCTGTCCTGGGTAGGAGTGAGCACAACCCTCATGTCCAGGTGAGCTACGTCATTGTATGCCCTCCAAGCTTTCCTGCTGGAAGGAGAGGGGGAATAAAAGGAAGCAGGTAGTGAGGAGCCCTGGCAGACTGGAGATGCTCCCCAGCCACTCCTGTGGACTCTGGGTAAGGGTCTCACTGCCACGTATAATGTGGGAGCTGTGCGGCTGCTCCAGCTCCTGCACAGGGCGGCTGTGAGACTCCGCTGCTGTGCCGAGCACGTCCCACGGGATGGCACTGCCTGCTCAGGAACAGACAGCCAGGCTGGTGCGCCTGGCAGGCATAAATTCGGCAAATGAAACGGTGGTGGCAGATTCTGATTGACGGGTCCCTAGAGAGCAAAGTCCCTTGTTTTCTCCATCCCCGAGGGAATTGGGAGCAGCAGGAGGAGCAGCAGCAACGAAAACTCTTTCCCCAGCCCAGCACTTTGCCCTTGCAGATCTGTTTTTGGGACTCAGCCCATACTCATGGATCTTGACCTCTTTGCTGAAGCTGCCGATGCTGGGCCAGTTGACTCCTTTGCTGCAGACTTTCTGCAATGTCAAGAGCTGACTGCTGTGGAGGCTGCCAAAGCTGCCTCCTCCGAGCCCTCATTACACACACGAACCGTTGCACCCCTGTCACTCTGCACCCGGGGTACGAGGCCCGGAGGTTTCAATAAAGGGCAAGGGAAATGAGGCCAGCAGGGTTTGGCGTCATTCGCACATTACTCCTCTCTGCGGTGTAAAACTGGCACAAATGACAACGCTCTGCCAGAATGGTTCGCGTCTTCAGCAGCTTTGCTGGAGCCAGGTCAAAGCTGGGATTTGCAGCCCGGGAAGTTGAGGGCTGGGTGAGCACCCAACCACCAGCGTCCTGCCCCTGCTCCCTGCTGCTGTTCCCTTGGGAAGCAGCGTGGCCCATCAGGGTGCTGGCTCCTCCTGTGGGGTCCTGCAGCCCCGTGTCCAGCAGGTCCCCAGCACCCTTCTGCCAGCTGGTGGTTGATGGCTTTGGATCAGGGTACCTACCATGGATACTGGGACGTCACAGATGTCTGCCATATCTGTGTGGGCACAGATTCCTGACAAAAGGCCTTTTTAGGACCTGTCTCATGTCCTGGGGACACGTTCCTGTGTGCTCTTCAGGGCTGGAGGGGAGTTTCTTCCTCTCTGTGGGGGATTTTTGCTGCACGGCTACTCTGGAGCGCTGCAGAGCCATCAAAACGTGGTGCTGGTGTGCTCGGTTTGGTCAGGGCTTCTTGTAAATGTCACACCTGGCTGAGGAGCAACGTACTGGGCAGCACCCACTGTGGGGTCCATCTCCAGGCCTCAGCTTAGTGAGAGGGATGACTTGTTATCTGCTCTTGATGGGAAAACTCAGGCTGGTGGCATTTAATTCATATCCCTTTAATCACTATAAGTCGTTGGCTACTCTTAAAATTTACCCTCCCTCTGCTTTCTTTCCCTACCAAAACTGTTGCCTCTTCCTTCTGTGTCTCCAAGGGGTGTCCAGAAGGGCCTGGGGAGAGGAGGAGGGAAGCCTTCAGCAGCTGGAAGGCACCCAAGGAAGGGATGATGAGTCATCTGGGGCCATCTTTACCCTCGGACAGACCTTCAGGACATTTACCCGGCTGGCCCTTTGCCAGCCTTGCTCACCCTGTGGCTTTCGTTAGGTTGATTGTACCTCCTCACAGACCTCCTTTCTTCATTAGCTCTCCTTCCCCAGCCTCTCTTCTTCCTTGGCCTCAGCGCTTGGCTTTGGAAAGGTGAGATGTGTGGCTGTCTTCCTCCCCGTGTCAGTCCTCACATGCAAGCAAGACAGTAAGCTTGTGTGTCTGATGCTTGGCCCCTCTCTGTAGTCATTTGGCACTAAAAATTATCTGCAGAGAAAAATACTGTGCTCCATACCTGGGTCTTAATTTCCTCCCTCACCAAACCATTATTACTAATTACCACTCCTAGGTGTTTAAACCATTTCAGTGATGCTGTTAAATGCCCAGCGTTAATTTAATAGCCAAGTATCTGGGTTTCCCCACATGCGGAGCTCTCAGAGCATCTCCCACGGAAGCCAAACACAGCCATCCCTGGCTGCGGTCCATACAAGAGGCAGCAGAGGAGCGGCGAGCACACGTTAACAACAGACCCACCAGCACAATGAGCTGGGCATTACTCAGCAGGAAGCGCTCCCTCACCCCATACCATCCCCCAAAGGGAGCCCCCTCTTCAGCCACACTGCCTCCGTGGTGAGGGAAGACTTGGCACCGCTGCCAGCACTGGCTGGCATCCCTTGTGCAGATCATGACCTCCTGAGCTTCATCCTTTGACAGAGCCATCCTAGGGAGCTGGGCAGCACCCTCCCTGGCAGACACCCTGCCTGCCTGCCACCCACCCATCCCTGGCCAGCATTTGACAGTGCGTACTCAGATTTGGAGAGGGGGGGAGCCTGCCAGAAGTCAGCCCCATGGAAATCTGGGCACTGCTTTCCTCTGGCACCTGAAAGCAGGGAGTGGCCATTGCCCCCAGAGAGGTTGCAGGGCTGGGGCGTGATGGGGACCTGGCTGAAGGCATCGAACCAGACATCGCCTGCTGCATCGCTGCTCCTGCTGCACTGCGAAGGGCCTGCTGGCTCTTCTCTCACACTGCTGGGGCCTTGGACTGGAGTGGGGGTACTTTTCCAAGCCAAATGTTTTAACTCACCTCTCAGTCACAAGATGGGAGGCCTCCAGCATCCCCAGGACCTCATCTGTCCCAGTGCTGTGGAGGAGAAGACCCTGGTGCCCTGCCCACCCCGATATACCCAGGGCCCACCAGAGCATGCTGCCAGTGCTGAGGGAGGCAAGAAAGTGGCACAGGGGCAGAGACCCAGGAGGGGCACAGGGTGACATTTTTGGGTCTCACAGGCACCCAAGTGGTCATGTGCTCTGGGAGAGACAGGGAATGAGAGCTCCAGCCCACGCACAAGCCCTTTGCTTTCAATGCTACCCCTTTAAGACATCATTTAAAATGACAGATTAATTAGTTAATGTTTGCAGAGCGCTTTGAACATGAAAAGTGCTGTATAAGTGCTGAATATTAGTGTTAATTATTATGGCGTGGAGGTTAGCCCCATCCAAGCAGCATTCCCCATACACAATGTCAGGCTGGTGCCATTTCCCTACCTCTCCCCCACCATTGCCCCAGCCTGTAAAAGCCAGAAGGAGAAGGGGAGAAGCAGAGAGGAAAAAGTAAGACCCTCTGCAACCTGCAAGGAAGGAACACTTCATGAAGCGGGGGGGGCTGAGCCATGCACCTCCTCCACTTGGGGCAGGGCATTGTGTGGGAAGCGGGGCTGTGCACCCTCTAGCCCCCAGCTTTGCAGTGGGCTGGGGTTGGAAACATCGCAGGGAGGATGGAGGAGATGCAGGAGGGTTTCTGCAGGTCATCCCATCCATGCCTGGGTGGGGGCACCTGGAACTGGTGGTGACTTCAGAGCCAGGCAAGGGGATGAGGAGAGGGTGAGAAGGTTTTGGGGTCTGAGAGCCAGACAGAGGCATAGGGAAGGCTGCGTTCTAGACACACACGTGCTGGGGCTGGGAGGTCCCTGGCGTCCCCTGCAGCTGGTGCCTGGCCCGCTTTGCTGCCTCTCCTCTCCTTGCGCCCTCCTTCTCAGCGAGCTGCTCCCAGGAAGGCTCCCTGGAGGAGGAGCAGAAATGGGGCAGCAAGTGCCCCCAATTACTTCAACAGCAAAGCATCCAGCCGGCTGTCCCATGAAATGTGTGTGCTGACAGGCATGCTGGGGGAGCGCGGGGTGGGTGTGGGGTGCTACTGAGGTCACAAAAGAGAGGAGTGAGCTGGAGGAGGTTGGGCTGGAAGCGGGGCTGGAGAGGGCCAGAGCGGGGACCCACAGGTGCCGGCTGGGAGATCTGGGTGCTGAGCACTGGAATCGACCTCTGTGAGGTGCATCGGGGAGGACTGCGGTGCTGTCATCGCACTGAGACCCATTGGTGTCTGCTGGGACACCTGAAGCCGAGTGTGCCCTCACCCCACTGACCCCCCGCTGCCACCGAATTAACCCTCCTGGCCCCACCTGCCTTTTCGACTCGTGGTCTCGCTCACCCACCGTGGGTCAGACCCTGGCTGCACTTCAGAGGGGCATTGTCACTCAGGTGGTTGCCCTTCCCTGTCACCCCTCTGAGCTGGTGGTGTCAGGGTCTAGCGGGGATCCTAGTCTGCTCCAGAAAGCCACGGAGGGTCCCACGCCAAGCAGGAGCCCAGAGGAGGGCAAGGGGATCTCGGTGTGTTGGTGGCACCCCTGCTGCTGGCGATGGGGTGCGAGGTGAGGGGACACACCGGGAGCCCAGAGCCCTTTGCAGGGCTCTCACCTCCCTGCCCTGCTGCCACCTCACCTGTTTTGGGGTCTGCAGCTGCAGCTGTGGGTAACTCCCCTGCTCTGGGCCGTGATGGTGAGCATTTCCACCAGGCAGCCACTGCCAACTCAGCTACTGAGGAAATCACCAGAAACCCCATGAATGGCTGAACAAAGCCCCAGAACAACATTAGGCCCCCTTTCTTTTCTCTTTCCTTTTTGAGCCCTCAAGCCTGTGTGAATTCTGATCTCGCCGGCAGTTCTTGGCTTGCTGCCATGAGCATCAATGTCTTCAGGTGGGAGCTGGGGCATCATCCCTTGTGGTAACAGCACCCAGGGAGGAACAGTACAGGCAGGGTGATGCTGGGGGCTAAGCAGGGGCTGGAAAAGATGTTTTGGAGAGCAGCAGAGAAAGTTGGCACATGTGACTGGAGTTTACCCACACTTACTTCAAAAAAAGTTGTGGCAAAGCCCTCTCCTCTTGCCTCGTCCTTCCTCTGTGTATCTGGAAGATCGACTTGAAAAGAGCAGTTGAAACAAGACCGTCTGCTGAATTGCCAAAGAGGACAAAGCTGTCCACGATAGCTGACTCTCTTGCTGGGTTTCCAGGTACTCCTCCAGCACAGCAGAACGAAAAAACTCCTCCCAGTAAATCCCCCAATAAATCCACATAGAGGACTGAATTATATATAAAAAAAAAATCTTTATTTCATGTACCAGGATTTTTTTTTTGTCCTTTTCTCCTTTTTTTTTTTCTTTTTTTTTTTCTTTTTAACAGTCTGAAAAAAACCCACGAAATAAAGAAAATGGAGGTTGGTTTCTTGTACTGGTTTGAGCTGGACATGAGCAATACCCTTGGAAAAAAGCTTCCCTGCCAGCCCTTGCCTCTCAGGCACGCTCTCCCCTCCCCGCCTGGCCCTGGGGGAGCGCTCGGCCCTGTGAATGCTCCCCAGCTCCGGGCGGCCTTGGCGGGGGGCAAGGGCAGCTGGGGATGGAAACCCCAACACCACCCTCCCTCTATGCCAGGGTCCAGGAAACAGGCTTAAATTTATTCCTTGGGAGGCATCAGGGGTGCGGGGTGTTCCCTGTGAATCTCTTTCAAAGGGCTCGGGGGTCACAGGAGGAGATTTCGGGGGAGGGGGGGCGGTCTGGACACTCAGCCAAGCCACTCGCATCTTCCTCTTGCCCTGCGATGCTGTTTTTTGGGGGGTTACCCCCTCCCACTGCTGCCCCCCGTCCTGCCCAGGAGCAGGGAGAGGGGGTTAAAGCTGCAAGGAGGAGGGTGCAGGGAGGATCAGGCTGCTTTTAAGCAGAAACCCCGCTGGGACCCGAAGCAAGGGACTGCGCAGCTCCTAAAACTGGAGCAGCAAGAATGGGGACGGAAAAAAAGTCGAAAAGTGGGTCTGAGCTGCCAAAGGGTTTGGCGGCCTCATCCTGCAAACCCTCGGCCTCGTGCCTGCAAGGGGCACTGCCATTTTCGGGGAGCAGCCCCAAAAGGGTCCCCGTCCTTGCCCCGGGCTGGCTGGCAGCTCACTGGGTGTCACAGAGGCCCCTGCGCTCCCCTGCCACCGCCTCCTCTCCCGCCTGCATCCACAGCGGCTGTTGTGGGGTCAGCTGGATTAAAAGCAGTTCCTGGCACCCCTGGAGCCCTGTTCTCCCGGCACAGCAGGGAGGAAGGGGGCTGTGGCCGGGCCAGGGGTCCTGGGGCGGGATGGTGGGGACCCAGCTCACCTTGTCGCTGTGGATGAGACCACAGCAGGCTGGGACCTCCTGGCGAGGGGGGGATGAGGACAAAACCCAGAGGGTGTGGAGATGCTCGATGGCTTCGCGCCTCTCCCTGGCATGGCCGCAGGGACTCAGGGGGGCTCAGACCTGGAGCCGGGGGCTGCCCAGGATGGGGGCTGGGGGAGGTAAATGTGCCAAGGCCAAGCAGCTGGTGGCCAGCTTTGGGTCAAGGTGGGCTGGCTGTGCCCAGGGGGGACAGGAGCAATTTCAGGGAATGGCTGGGTAAGCCTCGCCATGCCCCCCACCCACATGGCTGCAGCCCCACTGGTGTGACCTCAGAGGGATCCAGGCAGTTTTGGGGGACATGTGGCCGCCTCGGGAAACCTCTGGAGCATTCACAGGCGAGCATGTGCACAGCCCCCCCATCAGCACACTGCCCTTGGCTTTGGCCTCCTGTATCCCCCCCACCGCAGCAGCAGCATCCCAAAGGGATGGGAGACCCAGTTCCCCTCCACCAGTCCCTGCCCTCTGCCTGCGCCTCCCACCCTTCTCCCCGCCGTCTTTTTTCTTTTTTTTTTTTCACAGTTTCAAGCTGGAGAAAACAAAAATGAAAAGAAAAAAATACTATCTGTTTTTCTTGCAAGTAAATCCACTTATTATATTTACATTTATTTATAGCTGTTATTTTATTAAAAAAATTGCCACTTTTTTTTTTAAGAAACCTTTTTTTGTCCTTTTTTTTTTTTTTTTTTGTCTCTGTGTGTGTCTTTATTTGTTGTGTCTGTTTGCTTTTTGCACTGTCACTGTTAACCCCAGGGTCCCCAGAATTGGGGATGCAGAGACCCCCTTGGGGACACTGCGGAGGGGTGACTCAGCATCGGCTCCTCTGGTCCGGAGGGACAAGAGCCGCTCTTAACCCCTACAGACCCGCGGGGGACAAGCGGATCCCCACGGATCCTGGGGGAACGGAGCAGATCTCCATGGATCCCAGGGAACAGGTCGCAGTTGACCCCAGCACCCCAGGATCCTCTGTAACCAGCCCAAGGACACCGAAGTTGCTGCCAGCTGAACCCCCATCCCCTGTCCCCCAAGGAGCCCATGCTGGGTTAAAGGTAAGTGGGAAAAAAAACCCCATACAATTAAAGAACAGGCCCCCCCCAAATCCAAAGAGCTGCCTCCTCCTCCTCCTCCCATGTGATTTATTGTCATTTGTTATTTCTTGGTTCCCTTTTATTTTTTTTAAGTCTGTTTTTATTAAATGTTAAAATAATGGTACATGGGAAATCATGCATTTTCTTTTAAATTTATTTCTATTTTTTAAATCTCTTTCTCTCAGTTTTAAAGTTTTTCTTTTTTTTCCTTTTTTCTTTTTCTTTTTTTTTAAATAATTTTTTCATTGTCTCTTTCCTCGCGTTTCCTTTTCATTTGTTTGTTTGTTTTTTGTTCGCTCGCTTGTTTTCCTGCTTATCTGCTTGTTCGTTGATTTTTTTGTTGTTATTTTTTTTGTTTCTTTTTGTCTTTTTTTTTTTTTTTTTGTGGATTTTTTTTTTTTTTGCGTTGGGAAGGTCCCCACCCCCCCAAGGGGTGCTTCCACCTCCTCCTTCCCACCCCATTGCTGCCCCTTGCCTCCTTCTGCCCTCCCCACCCCGCAGCCCACCCCGTCTCCTCCTGCCCCTTTTTCAGCTCCTGGCGACGGCTTCATACCGGGGTGGTCCGGCGGTTGGCTGTGTTGGTGTGGATAGAGTCCTTGTTCTCTTTCTGGATACAGTTGTGAACCTGGAGGAAACTGTTATCCCTGTCGGAGTTGTAGGTGGCGGTGGGGGTGGTGGTTGCCTTCAGCGGGTCCCTGGTCAGGGTGTACATCGAGATCTCTGTTGATGGGAGGGTGTTGAACCCTTTGATCCCGACAGGAGAGGCATCCCTGGAGTGTGAAGGCTCGGTGGAGCGGGAGCTGGAGCGGCTGCGTCTCTGATAGCGGTACCGGTAGCTGGGGATGCGGGTGATGGCGGAGGACTGGAGGTAGTCCGTGGCACGAGCATTGGCGCGCAGCTGTTTGTGCCGGTCTATGAACATGTGGACGGCCAGCACTCCCACCATCTCAGCTATAATGAAGGACAGGGCCCCGAAGTAGAAGGACCAGCCGTAGGAGTAGCTGTTCTTCTTGGAGTCACTCTTGGAGGGGTCTCCAGCGTTGGCTGATATGTATACGATGATGCCAATTATATTACTCAGACCTGTCAGCCGACCAGTGGGGGAAGGAGATGGAGATGTCAGGAGGGCAGTGGTGGGGGCTGTGGGGTTGACCCCCTGTCCCTGGGAGATGGGGACGGGAGGGACCCCAGCCACTCATCCCCTCTTAGTGGACAGCTGTCCTTGGGAAACCTGGGCAAGACCCTCCTTGTGTGCCTGTTGCATCCCTGGACTGCACTCCTGCTGGTCCCCAAGAGATGCCAGGTGCAGGGAAACCTTCTCCCTCCAGCAGCTCCCAAGCAGCAGGAAAGCCCCTGCCTGCAGGGTGCTGCTGCCTGCCAGGTGAGCAAGCAGGGTAGAGAGGCATCCTTGGGAGGCTGCTTTCAGCCCAAATAAGCCTCATCAGAGCTGGGAAACACACACAACCATGCCCTTGTGGGATGCCCCAGTCGGGAAGCCACCCCAACCCCCTGGAGCCCATCTCTGGGGCATCAGGCCCTGTGCATCCCTTTACCTGCAGACACGAAGAAGATGCCGGCACTAAGGATGATGTTGTGTCGGGTTTTGTAGAACTCGCTGGCTGCAATGCAGAGTCCACCCATGAAAAGCAGAATCACACTCAGGATCGGGAAAATACTAGAGGCTCTAACAGCCCCTGTGGAGGAGAGAGGGAGAGGGGCAGAAAGAACAGCGCAGGTGTGAAAGAGCGGAAAAAGGGGCACGGAAACAGTGGCGGGGCGGGGGGACACGAGCATATTTTGTGCGTGGAGGTGAAGGGGAGAGACAGAGGGCAACATGCAGGGCGAGGGGTAATTCAAAGAGGGATAAAGGCATCGGGGGATGGAGGAAGGGAGAGAGAAACAAAGTGTGTCAGAAAAAGAGAGCGGTCCGAAGCAGCTCTCCCATTCCCTGGCCACTGCCACAAAACTGGTGGCCTGGTGCAGGGCGGTGGAGAGGGCTGTGGGCCAGTGTCTGAGCCGGGAGCCTGCCCGTGCTGCCTGTCCCCCCTCATGCTGGTTTTCGCTCCGCTTTTGGGGGGACAACAGACTGGACGGAGAGCCCCTGCACCATCCAGCTTCTCCTCCTGCGGGGTGCTGCCGCTCAAGCCTGCTCTTCAAAGAGCAGCAACCCAAATGCTTCCCGCAGAGCTGCTCAATCTTGAATCCTCCCGAAAGGGCACGAGCATCTCAAGGAGATTTTTTTTTTAAAGGGCTGGAAAGGAGTTCCTGGTACCATGCAGTGCTCTGCAGCTGCAGTAAGGACTGAGAAGTGAAAGTCCCAGCCCTGTTTGCCAAAATGCAGGGCTTATCCTAGTAATTAAACAACTGGGCTCCTTCCAGAGGGCAGTGATGGGTTTGGATGTGCCAGCTCCCACACATGCATGTTCTCCATCGGTTGATATGGGAAGGGCTCAGCCAGCAGAGGGCAATGGCATAGATGCACATATATGCTCATACACACACACAAAACATACCCCAAAGCTTCTGGGGGGACTCTCTCGTATTCACATAGCGAAAAGCCAGGACTGTGTATACACACACCCACGCACACATTCACCGACGTACACGCTGCTCATGGGCTGTTCAGTGAGTACTAACGCTCTGTCTGAGTTCACATTGCCGATACTTGCGTTTTTTAATTAGGAAGGCCTTCCCTCATCCCTTCCTGAGAGAAAATAAGCTGTTAAAGTGTGAAATGAAGCCTTGCTCAATAAAGAAAAGTATCAGACGGGCTGGTGCAATTCTGCTTGTGGAGCAAAGACCTGGAAGGGAGAACGAAAGCTAATCCCTCCTTGCCTGCAAGAATGAACCCTACTGACGCAAGTGCAGGACTTTTTCCTAAGTGAGCAGAGACCATGCTTCTAAGACCCTGTTGGCATCAAGGTCCTACCAAGCACAAGCAATCAGCTCTTTGAGGAGGTCCCTAGCCCACTGCCTGTGCATGGGGAATGCAAAAGGCAGGGAGAAAGCTCTTTTGCTTGCTTTCCAGTTATGCTTGGCTGTGTTTCAGTGAACAGGATAGCGATAATAACCATCTTAATAGCTTCTGGAAAGCAAGGCAGGATTTGACAATGTGAAGCTTAAATGGCCGTAAGCAAACATCAAGCAGACATCCGCTGTTCAGCGGGTTTGTAGACGGATGGTCCCTCAGTCCCGCAGCCGGTCCCTGACCACATCAGTTTTATCTGGGTATTAATTCTGAAATTCATGTCTGTTGGGAGAAGACAAAGTTGCCAGCTGACATGGAAAGCTGCAGGCATTATGTGATGAGGGAGGTCATCAGCCTCATTCAGCCTCTGCCTTCTGCCGCTCAGGACGATCATGCCAGCAAGAGAGGGGCAGAATCTCAACTGGTATTCTTGGGTCAAGAGCCTCTGGTTTAAAGGCTCGTGATGGTGTTCAGATGCTCTCTTGTATCATCTGTTTACTTTTTAATTCAAGTGTCTCCTAGCAAAGAAATGCAGGAATGCTTCTGCTTCCTCTCTGACGAGGGGCATTCGGTTTCAAGAATCCCGGAACACTTTATGTGGACGACTGGCAGAAATAAAGTCTGAGGCCTTCCAGCCAGGCTATGGGCAATTCCCCACAATCATCCTGGTCCTCTGAATGAGGCAATCACCTAATCTGATAGTAATTAACAACTTCCTAGCTGTTCTTGCCGGTACCTGCAGGCATTGCCTGTGCAGAGCACCCAGGGACTCCAGTTTGGCAGAAGTCCTGGGAAGAAGCTGTTCAGTGGGGTCCCTCTCTAGTCAGGTCTAAGACAGCAGAAATCCCACTTCCCTCAGGAGTGACACAAGTAGTCCTTTATTGGCTTGCCAAATCCTTCTTTGAACCTGGTTCTTTCTTAAAAAGGGCTCTGCCCTGGGGACACCATCAGGTCCTGACATTGGGCTGATTTTTATCTTCAGATCTTGTTTCCTCTGAGGGAACAGACCCATCCTTCTTGAGATGTTCACCCCCTTCCCCCAACTCTTCTTTCTGAAGTGCAGCTGATGCAGCCTCCTCTCTCCCAAACAATTCTGCAAGAGCTGGTTTTTGCCCTCAGAGGCAGCCTGCATGGTTGCTGTGCCAAACCACATCAAACCTCAGTCTTCAGCTCTGCCATTCAGGAGCCATGCAGTGACTAAGGGACCATGCTGCAGAAAGGCATCTGAAGGAAGCAATCTCCCTGGGTTATTTACAATTTACAGTGGATGAAGAACTGTTTGACAAACCAAGAGGAAGCAGCATAAGATGTGCCTCTTTTCACATACAAATGAGCCTCACAGAGCCTAAATTATCTCTCTCATCTCTGCCGCAGGGCTGGGTCTCCACATCTGGCTTGGAGCATGCCCAAATGACAAGGAGCAATTCTGAAAGACTCCCGGCCTTTGGAGACTTCTGATGCTTAACCTTGGGAGGTCAAAAGCTCTGATCTCAGATTTCTGAAGGGAGAAGATCTCTTCTCCTGATGTCAAAAGGCATCGGGCTTCTGGAGGGAGAGCAGGATAACAAGGTGGGGACCTAAGAGGAGGAGTGATCCCTGTTCAGCTATGCTACAGGAGGAGCAAGGTCCTGCTTCTGTGGCAGGTGGAAATGCTCCAGAAGTGATCAGGGATCAGGGGGGGCAACAGGGATCCCTTGTGATCAGGGAGGGCAACATACAATGTGTATCTGCCCTGCTGGCCAGGCTGCCTTCCCTGTCCCCATTCACAAAGCGATGTCCCCACATGTCCCAAGCTGTACTTGGAGCTCAGGTTAGGTTTCCCTATGGAGATGCCAAGTTCCTGGGGTACAGCACCTCTCCTGGGGGCTCTGGGTGAGCACCAGGTCTTTTCTTCAAAGGGCTCTGACTGTCCTTACTTCTGCTTCCCATTCCCACCACTAAATCACTAAAACCAGCAAAGATCAGATCTGCAGCCTCTGTAGGCAGGTGATGTTTAGGGAAAGGTGAATAGAGAATAGGTGCTCCTTGGACACAATCCAGCTAATTTCTTAAATCTGATGCAACTGGAATATCAGGTGAGGAAATATAAGATTC
This sequence comes from Caloenas nicobarica, assembly GCF_036013445.1. Classification (NCBI taxonomy): domain Eukaryota; kingdom Metazoa; phylum Chordata; class Aves; order Columbiformes; family Columbidae; genus Caloenas; species Caloenas nicobarica. Next base: position 39,146,949 of record NC_088245.1, read on the forward strand.
CTCTGCTTTAGGAGAACACGGACACACTCACACATGCTCACAGTGCCCCAGCTAACCCAGTCCTGACCTTATGCCCAGTCAGCAGCTCTCCAATGGATTTAAAACTCTGGATTTATATCGTAATTAATTTCCATTAATAAAAAATGCCACTGGTTGTTACTATGAGTTCAAAACTTGCACTGTCTCATGGGCAAGGCCGCAGGGAGGTGAGAGTGGAGCCAATTATGGGGGGTGGTGAGGTTTTGGGGTCACCTCCTCTGGCCTGTTGAACCTCACAGGTCCCAGCATTTCCACCACCCTGCCTTCAGAAAGCAAAAGGCACCCGACGCTAGCACCTACGAGCCATTGCAAGGAGAAGGGCTTGCAAACTTACGGAGGAAATATTCTGCTGTATCGGCTTCATAATCTGCATCCTCAGGGAAGTGATCGATTTGCTTACACAGACCTTTAAAATTCCCTAGGGAACAAGAGAAAAAAAAAAGAACAAATGAGAACACAGACACCTGCCTGGCAGGAATAGCTGCCCTCTGTGTCGCCCTCCGTGCCCGCCCTGCTGTCCCCCCATGCAGCTACCCGCTCCGTTATGGATACCCATTACATGCCCAGGTGCTCTACTCACACACTTGCACCTGTATCTCCCTCTAATTTGCACAGGAACATGGGGTTCACCATCTGGATCCAACCTGACGCCCACCTAGCCCAGCACCCCCTCACCAGCGGCTCTGGCCGGCGCGCATGACTCCTGCTGCGGATGGGCAGGACAGCACTGCCCGCTTCTGAGGGAGGTGGGGTGAGAAGAGGAGCCAGAGCCTGGGTCACGCTGTGAAGCACGGGGGTCGGGGTCACTTCCCTCAGCATCGACCAGTGTAACTGCGGGTGTTCGTGTTTCACGTGTTGTGGCCTCAGTAGGTCCCAGCATACAGTGAGGTGATCAGGTTTGGGTGGAAAAGCGTTTGTTTCTCTCAGCTGTGAATATGCTGCCTATTCATTTCACGGGCAGGATACATTCCATTGTTCTAATGCAGTAGGAGAAGAACAAATGCTCTTCAATCTACTTTCTCTGTATGACTGCTTAGTTTTGCATACCTTTTTCAAGTCTCCTCTTGTGTCCTCTCACAGACTGAGGCTACAAGAAGCTTGGTGCAAGTGTGTGTATACAGCTCAGCAGCAAAACACTCTTTGCACTGGGGGAGAAAAAATCTTCTGCCATAAGTGAGGGAAGGTTTATTCCAGATGAATTCCAGTGATCTTTCAGGTATTTGGGAATAGCTGGAAGAAGGACCAAGCTCAAAGAATTCTCCCCAAGTTTCTTCTTGAGGCCAAGCCTTGCTGGAGCAAGCTTTGGGACGCTTCGGGAGGCAGTGCTGAGCAAATAGCTGTAGAAGGGAGATAAGTGGGTTCCTCTAGGTCAGCCTCCAAGCTCAGCTCCTTCTGCATCCAGCTGGCTTGTGTCTGATGCTTTTGAGATGCCTATCACCTTTAACTACTAGTTCAAAGAACTTCCATGAAGAAGCTAGAGACAGCAGAGAGGACTGTGTGTGTGCGTGCATTTAAGAGGTAAGTAATAGGAGAAGAAAGTATGAACAAAGCCTCTCCATGTACCTCTGAAGTGTTATTCCTACACTGAAACTGTGGGTTATGAAAGGAGGTTGTTAATCACCCATCCCAAATCCAGTTACCTCATTCAAGAAGTGTCTGCTGCTCAGCCATGGCTCTTCCGGAAGGAAAGCTTCATAGATAAGAAAATTCCCTTGCCATACTCCCACCCTGCTACTTGCCCACTTACATACCTCTGAGGAAGGCAAATATTGAATGATGGGGATCCTTTCCCTTGCTTGTCCCTGACTGCCTGGGACCATCTGCCTATGACAGACAAGTAGCTCATCACCCTGGTCCTTTGGTTGCAGTCACTGCTGTGTGGTGTATGTGAACACTGCCACTCTCCAGGGCACTGGGGAAGAATCAAGCCTCAGATGTCGGCTCCTCACCCAGCAGATCCTGGACACTGACTGCCTCATGCCTGTACATGCTGGGGGAGTAGGCAGAGCCCCCCAGTTGGAACCAGCCAGGGAGGGAAGAGGCTCTGCATCTGGAAACTCCCTCCCTCTGAGCCATCCTTTCCCTGCTTCCACTCTTCTCTCTCTCCCCCACACTATTTCTTGCTGTATTTGAGCTTGATTAATTCCGATGTGAAGAACCAAGCTGCTTGGGAAAGGTGCTGAATCTTGTGTGGAGTGTCTTTTATATGGACTTGTGTGGGATAGCTAGTTAGAGGTTCAGACGCTTAGGCAGGTGAGCGGACATGCAGGCTCTTTGAAGATCTGCTGCTGGTGCTGAGTGTCCAAAAGGCCTTGCTGACCTGTCTCAGCAGGGTGCATGGCCATTGGGCTGTCCAGCCTTGGCTTGCTTAAAATGCCGTGGCATTGAGGGGCCGCCCTTCACCACAGGCTGATACGCTGCACCAGGTTGTTGATCCCCCTCCCTGGCTCAAGCCTTCCAGGGTTCAGGAGGGCAGGGCGGGCAGTGCTGGCCCCACTTTAACCCCTGCTTTGTCTGTGATCAGCACAGAGAGCTGTGACTCTGGATGCTGACTATTCGCCTGTGCTGCCACACCCTCTCCTCCAATGCCTCCTAGCTCCTCTGAGCGACGGATGGGGAAAGGATGCAGAATTTAGGTCATTAATGCGGTAAATGGGAATATGAGAGAACAGGATTCAGTTTTTGCTCTGCCACAGGCATGCTGTTAAAATCACTTCTCTCTGCCTTAGAGTCCCACCCTGTAAAATGGGGGTGACAGCCCTCCTCTGCCTTGTGCCATACGGTGACATGTTAAAGAGGGCACGGCGTGGGTGCGCTGGTGCCAGCGGCTGTGCAAGCACATGGAGTAGGTGAGTGGTGGATCGCGACGATTCAGAAGCCATCCCGGTGCAGGAAAGGCCTCGATGTCACACTTCTTGCTCCAAGGTCACTTGGCAATTCTCTGATGGACATCTGTGACCTGCTGAGATGGTGCAGCAGCCTCCCTGGCACCTGTACTGGTGGAAGCACTTCAGCCACAGGCGGGGAGGGGGATGGAGCAGCTTAGCAGCGCTGCTAGGGTCTGACACAACAGCCTTTTCCTGTATGGCATGTGTGGTTTTTGTGGAGCCAGGGAGGGAAGAGCCGTGTGCCACCCTATAGCTAACACTCCTGAATGCCTGAGCAAGAGCAAACCATTATTTGGGAGGGCGTGTAGGGCTCTGAGAGCCCCTCAAAGGAATAAGAGTGATGTCTTGTCTGTACTTGTGTCCCTTTGCCCTTCCCATACTTCCTGACTTGAGCTATTAATATTTCATACTGAAACAGGCAAGTGTTGAGCTCTCTGGGCTTCTCCTGCACGCCTCTCTGAAAAACATAAACCATGTGCTTCCACCTCCTCCCTGCAGCTCTCCCAGTGCAATTCGGGCTCTCCCCTCATCCTCTTTCTCATGCTCACCCACGAGATCTTCCTCCTGTTTCTCAGTCTCTCTCATTCATCGCAGCCAACTCCCTCTCCCTGGCGTATTGGTGTGAGCATCCTTTGAGCAACTTGCTTTGGGATGTGCAGGCTGCGAAGGAGGTGGAAGGAGCTCTGACTTGTCCCAGGACAGAAAGGCTGGGCACTCCCAGGTCTGTGGAAAATCACAGAGCAGCCCCTAAACCCCCTGGATATTACTGGGAGTCTTTAGATGAGATCCCCACCATTTGCTTGTTGCCTGCCCAAGCTTTGGAAAATGCAGTCTGAAGGAGCTAGGACTGGTGCAACAGGCACCCCTCCAGTGCCTGGACTGGGACAGAAGTTCCTCAGCCAGGGCATTAAGAGCAGAGACAACCTGCCATACTGCCAGAAGGGACTGAATGTCTAAGATGCATGAAAATCAACATTAACTGCGCATTCAGCCCTCAGAGAGACCTCCTTCGGTGCGGCCAGGTCATCCTTTGGGTACATGCTGTCTATCCAGGACAGCTGGCAGCCAGCTCTGCTGCAGCGAGAGTCAGACCAAGTTACCCCCGATGAGAACCTGGCTCAGTATTGTTGGTGATACAGTTTATTTTTGTGCCGCTTTGTGCAGCCCTGTCTCTTTCAGAAGTCCTGCTTGCCCGCGGAGTGCAATCCATTGCAAAATAGTAAGTTCCAAAGAATGAAAAGCTACTCCCTTCCTGCAGGGTAGGAACACTTTTAAATGGTCAGGACTGTACATCTGAAAACTGGGAGCCAGAGGCAGAGGAAAAGACATCCAAAAGGAGAGAATCAGACAAAGAGGAATGAGAACAGAAAGACCTGTTTTCCCAGAGTGATTTGTGATATTTCCATTTATGGAAAAAAGCAATCCACTGAAAGCTTTCCTTCAGTCTCACCCTCTAATTTAGCAGAGGTTTTGGCATGATGGCTTCTGGAGAAATAAATAAAGGTGGCTGGATATAGCTATTTTCTCTAAAAGCTCAGAAAGATGGCTTGGTGTTGGCTGAGGATTCAGTACCTCTTTCTTCCACACGTTCCCTGTACCATTTTAGGCAAGTCACTTAGCCTCTTTCTTCTTTCACTCGAAATGAGAATAACGGTATTTCCCTGCCTTAGGAAAATAGCCCGAGGATATATTTATATTAAAAATTTGAAAGTGATCAGACACTGGAGTCATTTGGGCCAGATAATTCTTCCCATCCTCCAGTTCAAATGTAACATGCTCGTCTTTGATGTGACCTTCTCCCAGATAAACATGAAGGCTGTGCACATGTGAAAGACCTCCCAAATTCACACTTGTGATTCCTGCCTTGGAAGTAATCCTCACTGCAGACTAAACATTTGCTATCTACCCATTGAAATAAATGTAAGAAACCCTGCACAAAGGGCAGGTAGTCAGACACAGGCACGAACGTTTTTTTCTGCTCCAGGACCCTGTTTCTGAGCACAGTCCACTTGGTACTAACTGGTGAAGTGAGGCTCAGAGCCAGCCTCTGGGCTGGGAAGACAAATTCCACAGCTACATGGCAAACTGTCACTGTGTCTTACTTACATGTATTGGCAAAGGGCTTCCAAACCAGGAGTGCAGGTTTGCTGGCCTTGTCAAAAAATGATACTAGTGACACTGAGTCTCTCTGGGTTTTAATGCTCAGTATGACATGAGTTCAAGAAGAAGGAGTGAGGTTTCATGAAGTGCAAAGGCAAGCATGGGAAATACCTTTTGACTACTCTCCATCCTTCCAAGAGTGAAGCTCTTGAGAGCACTCATCATTTTGGGAGATTTGGAGCTGGTGAAAACCATGGTGGCAGGGACCACAGACATCTACTTTTGCCCTCATGCGCCCAAAAGAAGGGGTGGCTTTTCAAAAGTGCTTGTTATCCCTCTTGGGAAATCTCTCCATAGATAGCACCTTACAAAAATGAGGCCATCTTTTCATTTGCCTCAGTATGCACTTAAAGACCTTGGTTACAGGGCGTAAGGTTATATCTGCAAATGTAGCCACTGTGCTATGAGGGACAGTAATTTTGGGGCTTGAGCAAGTGCTGCTCTAACAACTCTGACCCTGCACAGAGGCAGGAGATGCTGTGGTGGTGGCAATACTTTTTGACTCAAGTGGATGATTTTAAAACCAAAGAGTCCACAGCTCTCCTTAGGGACAGAAGAACTCAGTGGGGCATCAAAGAGTGTCTGCAGGAGTGAGCCTGGGACAATAGCAGAGATCCCATGGCAACAAAGGACCATCAGAAATCTCGCCATCTTCCCATCCAAATGCAATGCACCTGCTTTGATATCACCTTCTCCAACATAAACATCCAGCAGGGCATATGTTAAAAAAACCAAACAAAACCCTAGCAACATAACCAGTATGTTGCATACATAATACTCTCCTTGGGGAGAGGATAAAAGAACAAACCACATGTGACTGCTATCAAGCCCCATCACTTAATGTGCCACTGAAAATCATTCAGACATTGTGGTGAAGAAGCCTGTAAAAGAACTGATGCAAAATAGAAATTGATCTTATAGTTATGAAAGAATATCCCCCCTGCCTTCAAGGTAGAACCATTATACCAGCTCTTTCCACCTTATTATTAATAATAATGTTTATTACAGCTGTTCCCAAGGATCGGATGATAAAGGGAGTTTACTGCAGTAAAAATGGTACAAACACTGCTGTACAGACCATTGCTGCCTTGGTGAGTATGAAGGAAGGGGTGTATCACAGTGCATTAGCAATGACCAAAGCTACAGCAGTAAAATGGCCTGATAATACCAACTCTGAGGAGATGAGTTTAGTCAGGAGATGGTTAATAAGTAGAGATTCAGACACAGATGGACAGGGGAGGAAAATGTGGGAGAAGCCAATGTGGGGTAGCACTGAGGAGGAGGTGATGAGGTGGAAGGAGAGAGGTAGAGTGAACAGCCACCGAGCACTGGCAAGAGAAGTCCCAGCCAAGCCAACACCAGGCTCCTGCTCTGCCTTTTTCAGCTCTTAACTCCTCGCTTCCTCTCCGCAGCCCTCCCCGACAGTCACCCGGTGAAGGAGAGCGAGCTAATGACAGAACGAGAAGACCCCCCGTGTGATATTTGGCTTCCCCCCACGAGCATCCTGGGCGCTGTGGGAGCGCAGAAGAGCCTCCTGAGTCCCGCCCGGTCCCTGCAGCGCTCCCCCCGCTGCCGCTGCGGCTGCGGCGGCCGGACCCTGCGGCTGCTCCAGCCCCGACCCTGCGGCTGCTCCAGCCCCGACCCTGCGGCTGCTCCAGCCCCGGCCGCTTCGCGTTTTCCCTCGGAAGCCGCAGCCTCTTCGCCTGCCCGCCCCGCTCCGCAACGCTGAGTAGCCCATAGACTCTGCCTCGGAACTGGCTATAGTTCTTCCTTGTACGTGGGTGGAGATGCAGCTGTAGCAAAACCTATTATTAAGATTATATGAAGATTTCCATTTATAAACAACCTTCTTTTTTACAGGGTTGTTAACTTTCAAAACAATCCTCGCTGTGGCTTGAATTTCCCCATGCTTTGTCACAGGCAGAGAGTGAGATTTGCTGGGAAAATTGGGCAAAGGCACCTGCACGCATTTTGGTGCAAACACAAACACAGCACGTTTGAGCTTTACAAGCTGAAACATTGCAAGTGGCTGGTTTTCTGGGACTGCTAGACATCTGTCCAAGTTACAGATGAAAAACCTCAACACAGCAATAATAAAAATCATTCATAAAATCCTTTTTGTATACATCCAGTACGAACATCTCCCCCAGTAAAAAATTGCCTCTATTTTCTAGACTTTGCTAGAATCAAAACTGAGCTGAATTTTCCTTGAAAATACTATTAAACATAAAAATGTATTAGGCTTATCTAAATCGTCAAAAGCTGTGGATAATTTTGCTCCTCCTAATGTATTTCTCACATTTCCTTCTTTTGTTAGCATTCTGGAATTGAAAACAGTTATATATATATGTGTATAACAAACGCATGTTATGATTTTCTACACGTGTCAGTGAAATAATTTTTTTCTGATGTTTTCCAGTGTGATTCAGTGAATGTGTAAAGCATTGGCAATATGTGATTTCTCAGCAGAGAGGTTAGAAACTATTTATACAGTTGTTAGAATGGCTAGTGTCACTCTAGGTAGGAAAAACATCTGAACTTTATGGCATACAAGCCCTACTGGATAGTTTTCAAGGTATATCGGATGAGTTGGTAAAAGCTGTTGCCTTTGCCTTGCAAGAAGATGCAGAACTGGTCTTTAAATGAGCTGGGAATCAGAAAATAGTTGAGAAAAGGGTTTGTAAATAGTTTTACTCAGATATTTTAGCATGATCTTGGGTTTTAAACCCCAGGAGCACAACTTAAGAGTTGGAGCTGCTGGAGCGGAAGATGGAAAAGTGAAGGTAGAAGTTGATCAGGACATGGAGAGAAGTCCAAGCAAAACAGAATGGGGCAAGCGAAAGAAATCAAGATATTACAGGGGATTAAAAAAATAAATCTGGCAATTTGTAGGAAGAATATTTGTGTGTGTGTAATGAGTCAAATGTGACACTACAACTGTGAGCCAAGTGACAGGAAGGGTGATGCAATTATCTGCAGTGAGAGAGAAATGATGTTCATGAGGTGTGGGAGGAGAAGAGATGCTCGATAGCTACCACAGGCAATTCCAATCCTCGGCTGCGCACCCAGATGTCAGTGGAAGGGAGATACTAATGGAAATATGTAAGGAGTGGGGTGGATGGGATGAAGGGAGTGTATAAGAGCTGTTGCTGTTCCTATTATTTTTTTTTCCTATCACAGCAACAATATTGTAACTAGGACAGGTTTTGCATATAGGGTTATGGCATCAAACTCTCAGAAATCAAAGCATGTAAACAACATCCTGGCTGGATGAGGACATAGGGACTGAACTATCTGGAAATTGAACTCAAAGACCCAGAGCTCAGGTGGGTTAGTCTCTTCCCAGAAGTACACAGAGGAAATTCATGTGCCGGAAAATTTATCATTCAGCTTGTCCTCTTGGGTTGCATTTTTCTTCTCAGATATAACTGTATTGCTGTTCTGTGAGCTTGCATCAGAAGATGGAGCCAGGCTCATCTTGTACAGTAAGTCATGTTTTGGGTCGGTAGTGAGGTGGTTGGAAGTTACCATGCACAGGCATGGATTTACCAGGCAAGAAAAGAGGGAAAACCAGCCCTCCTTATGCTGTGAAAACTGGTCTGTGCAGCCTGGGACACAGCCACCAGCTGTACAGTGCCTTGGTTCAGAAGTACCCTTACTCCAGTGGGAATTTGTGCTTGGCTATTCCCAAACTCCAAATCTGGAATCTTGCAATTGTAATGCTGTGTTCACAAGATTTTTTTAATGCAATTTCCTTAATCATTTTTAAATTACGAAGACGGAGAAAAGGCAATTCAAATCTTTCATCTCCAACTCCGCACTGCATTTGTCTCTGACATATCCAGCTGGGTCTATAGGGAGACGCTGTCCTCAGTTAAACTGGTGTAAATCTAGTGTGACTCTGAGCTGCTCCTTCAGCAGATGTGGTCACAACCAAGAAAGGAATTAGGCTTGCAGCTGTTAATTAGCTTATGAAGTATGTGGTGTGCTTTAGGGTCCTTCAGGATGCAAAGCACTATATGAAAATTATTATTAGTTATTAATAATAAAAATACCCGAGAACCCCAGGGGAATAATCCAATGAATGGAGCAAGTCAATGACAGAGGCAGCTTTCAATTCATCCTCCCTCTTCTGTGTCACTTTAGGTCTCCTCTCCCTTCTCCTCCAAGGCTCAGACACACAGAGGAAGGGAGAGACCCCCATTATACTTATTTAGCAATTTGGCAGTCTTGGCAAGTTTCCTGTGTTCTCCCACACAACATAATCAGCCTGCAGTAGGAACTGTCAAATCTGTACCTAACTGACAGCCAGCAGTAGAAATTTTGGGGAATAGCAGGGCGTGGGAATTCCTCAGCTTGCTTCCCATAGGAAAACCGCAACCCTGTCCCATGGTCCTCAGGGTCTTTCATACCATTGGCCTCACTGGCCCTGTGAAAAGGATGAGGTAGGTAGGCACCGCTTGCTTTCTTTAACAATCTCTGGGTGAAAATTGGGTGTCCGGTCATGGTTGCCTGAGTTGGGGTGAGCAGGTCCATTGGGGATGCACAACCTGCTTTGGCTATTCCCGCCCAGCAGATGAGTACGAAGTTTATTTTAGGCAATGAAATAGAACAAGGGAAAGGCTGGGTTTTCTCTAGCACTTTTTATACCCCAGGGATCCCAAAGCCCTTCATGCAACACTGAGAAAGATCCCCCAGCGTGGTGGCTCCGCAGACGAGCATGGCAGCCATTACGTGCTCACTGAGCTTGCACAGGCTTTGCCCTCGGAGAGTGGAGGCGGCTTTACCCTGGCAGGGAATATTGGTTATCCCTCACTCTGTTCAGAAAGCATGCTGGGATTTTTGCTGTCCCTTCAGGCAGCCCACCAGAGATGTCCAGGAGGGAACTGGGCGTAGGATTTCCTTGGCAGAAAGCCCTGCTGACTGCAGTGCTTCAGGATGAGCTGAAACGCGCAGGGCCACGTTCTCATGGAGCTTTTCTGCCTCGTGCCCTTTATGCCCTGAAATGCACCACCTACAACCAGTAAATGAAACCTCTGAGGAACAGGTCAGGACTTTTCTAATTCTGCAATTTCCTCTGGCAGTCTCTGTGTCTCGCTTTGCAGCACCGATGTTTTGGGAGAAGCCCAGCTCAGAGCAGTTCCCGAGCTGGACCAAGGCTACCCGGTGCTGTGGTCTGGGGAGCACCGTGGGAGGAAGTGAATGTGAACATGCCAAACCCCTTTAGGATGCTCGCCCCCAGTAAAACCACCCCTGAGCTGGTCCTCACTCGCAAAATGATCTAAAGCCTCCCAAATGCTTATAAAACAATAAAGAATAAGATACTGGAGGGAAGACAGGGCAGGAAGAGTGGAGGGCTGACCTGATGTACAGCAAGCCCCTTCTTACCAGCAGCTGGGGAGGGAACCACTGGTGTCCCAGAAAGGGGAGGTCTCTGCCTTGGCAAGTCCCCAGGGTGGGGACACCCCCATCGCAACCCATTCCCAGTCAGCCTGAACACTGAATCTAAATGTGGCTTAATGCTGTTTCTTGTATTTTCCAGCTATGCTGGGATTCGGGATTTGAAGAGTTGCCTGGGCTGCATGTATAGGACCTAAATACTTTCAGGCTTCTTCTTCCATGGGATTATTTTGGTGTGATCACTGGCAGGGCAAATATCTGGAGTAACAACTGGACTGGTCTGTGAAAGCTGTAGGAAAGCAGTGCACTCTGTGCTAAAAGAGCCGGGACACAGAATTTGCCTTGTTACACACACAAAAAAGCCATCATGCTTATTTTTGACGTGGGTCGCTGGAGTGCAGAAAGTGTTGGTAAACACAGTCTGTATCCCACAGGGCTGAGCAGGGTAGCTGGCCTGTGTGAGTCTGATCAAATTGCGTTAGCACAGCTATGCTGCGGCTCTCAGTGCCTCCAGACGAGCTGCTGCTGTTCCAACTTGCTGCTTTACTCATAATCCACATCAAACATTGGGTGTTAAAGTAGATATTGCACAGATTTGATTTTAGGTCCCTTTTTCTACAGCTGAGCAGAAAACAAATGCCGAGCCTTGAGAGTACTGCTTGCTTTTAGAGGCTGCTATTAGAACATTAATAATTTTATTATTGTTATTTCCACTGGGTTGCAGGTACCACAGTGATTTACAAGAAAACAAAGTGACTCGGCTCTCTCCTGAAGTGCTTACAACAAAAGTTAGACTTCAGCACAACACTGGGCTTGTTTAGCAAGCAAACAGTGCCAGCAGGGTGTTCGGAAGAGGGAGGTTTATAGCAGCACAGGATCATGAGACATTTATGGTTGTGTGTGCATGTGTATGCCATTAATTTATGCTGGCTTTTAAAAAGAAAACCATGGAGAGGAAAAGTGTGCTAGATTTAAGGATGATGCCCGCAAGAAAGGTGAGCAGAGGTCAGCAAGGGAAGGATGATTTGGAAAGGAGGAGCATGAGACTACCCGTGGCACAGCCAGAGAAGGCATATGGGGGAGCAGGTACTGCTGCTCAGTCATAATAACCCCTTTGAAGCTTGACTGCAAGCCGTGCTGCTGCACCTGTATTTTTTCATCCATTGAGCACATTAATTTATTACGGAAGAGTCCGTAGGTGTGAGCTGTGTGCTAGGACTAATCTCTGAAGCGTTTTCAGCTCCTTTACACATAACATTACTCTTGCGTCCTGGGGAGGAGGCTATTCATAATGGAATAAAATTTACTCTCAATACTAGACTAGGGAATATTATTTCTAATGTGATCTGGTCCAGTTACACTCAGTTAGAAACCTGAAAGGCTGTTTCAGGGTTTTGAATCATGTCCAAGCCAGGTACCAAGCCACCTTCTGTGGCCAGTATTGTATTACTTGGAGACAGGACCACCAGAGCTTCTCACACCAAACCATACCTCCCCACCTACCCCACATGGGGGGTAATGTATGTCTCAGAACTGAAACTTCCCTGCTTTAATGTCTGTAAAACAAGAATTTGTCTCCTAAAGACTGTCAAAACCCAAACTCCTTCCAGATTGCCTCACTTTTCCTTGGAAAGGTTACCAGTTCTCCACTGGAATCACTGGCCTGAAATTCCAGCCCCTTCCTCAGTTTCTAATCTAGTGCTATAGCTACAGCAGTCTGTGAAGCAACAACAAATCTTGTGCTGCACCTTAGATCTTAACCTCATCATCTCACCTTCGAACTAGAGTTGCCGGTCAGGAAATGTACCCAGATCAAAGAATGTCAGCATTTCAGTCTCAACTGTGTGTTTGTCTCCCCATGAGTAAACCCCAGTTTTTGCCTATGCTACAGCCACTGCTGAAAGTCTTTCTCTCTTGAAGTTAGTCAGAATTTTTAAATGAAAATTTTTTAGAGGGATACAGAGACTTTGGCCTGATCACCTGAATCGCATATGAATAAGGTGAATACCTGAACTATTGGCATACTGACAATTTCAGTGCATCTAAATCATGGTTTTGGTCTAAAAAAAAGCCTTTAAAACAGTCTTTGTCCCACCCCAGTGTAGGGCAGGAAGCTTTATCATTTCAGAGTTTTGTGGGACAGGAAAATAATTCTCCATGTTTTTCCAGCCTGGTCTCTGCATCTACCTGACTTCATGTCAGCTACCATGCACCTTACTTGACGTATGTTTGCAGCTTCTCTTTGGGTCCTGATGGCACAGCTGTGGCTGCTGCAGGCACAGCTGCCCAGCTGTTTCTTGGGCACCGCTTGTCCACTTAACTCTACCCATAGTTTCCACATCTCAGTCTGTCAGTCTGTTTCTTCAAAACCAACCTCTGAGATACATTGTGCACCATCAACTTGTCCTCTTGGACCTCTTGATCAGCACAACCTTGGAAGGCTGTGGCCTCGGTTTTGCCAAGCCAGTATTAAAGTCATGTCAAAGCCAAACATGAAATTCAGTCTATGCATTAATGTCTGGTCCAAACTATATCTCTTGGAGCCACTTGTAGTGAACACCAAAATTAGTTTTGGCCAAGCTAGGACCAAAATCATGTGGATTTTCCTGTCACTTCCTCTGTGAACTGACATAATAAACTCACTGCGTATATGCCTCTTCAGGGCTGCCCTCCATTCCTACTGAAGGGCTTCTCTTTTCATGCAGTGCACTTCATGGTGTGCCACGGAACAGAATCAGTTAATACACCAGAGCGAGAATGAATGACTTTGCCTAACCACCGAGATCCTGTAACAAGCCCGTCACTCGGAGATTCCCCTGCGGGGGGGAGCAGAGAGAGCATTTCTTGACTAGCTGGAAGCCCTGTGTACAGAATACCTGTGGAGGCTGGCAGGCAAAGTGAGTGAGCTGGGACTGGATGCCTTCCAAGCATCAGAGCAAAACTGAGGCTTTCGGTGGAGGATGCTAAATTTTGACAACGGGAAAGAAACAGATAGACAAAGGGTGAGTGGGAGGGGAAAGCCTTTCCCTGCTAATGCTGTCTGCTCGTAGCATTATGCATTATTATGTATTTCCATATGCCATCATGTGTACACAGCATTTTGCTGGCAGCTAAAAAGGCAGAATCTTGCCCTCAGGATTTCACGGTACAAAGACCCCAGCCTTTGGGGCACTAGCAAGCGAGGATGCTCAGCTCCTCAGAAGAGACTCTGGGCAGCTGCTAGGCAGCAACTACAAAGCCTGGATCCTGCTTCTGGTGAGGTCAGTGGGAAAACTGTGGGGACAAGATTAGGTCTGAGACGTGCCGGCTGGAATGAGGGACTGAAGTGCCTGAGAAAGGTCACAAGCTGAGCTATGGCATGTTCATGTCTTCTTTGCTCCTGGCTTTAGCCGGATATCTCTGAATCATTCCTCATTCTAAAGATGTAATATAGTAAACAAAGTTAATAGTCAGAAGGGGCAAAGCTTGCCAAGGGCATAGGAGAAGTGGAAGTCATTAAGGCAGGGAGACTTGCTGCAGTAAATGAGTCCTGCAGGCAGGCAGGAGGGAGGGGGAGAAGGTTGTGCGGTGAAAGGAGGTGAGATGGCAGCAGGGGAGAAGGAGCAGAGTCATGGCTGCGGGGGAGATGGAGGGAGGTTGGGAAGGGGGAGATGTGCTGAGTGAGCACCGGGTCGGGTGGGAGAGGAAGGAGAGATCCAGCTCTGACAGAGCCATGTGAGGCCTGGAAGATGAAATGAGGAGCTGAACTTTGATGTAGAAGGAGACTGGAAGTCGGCATGAGGATTCGAGAAGAGAGAGTGACACAAGTGGAACAGCAGGTAGGGAAAAGATAATGTAGCTGCTGCACGCTGCGTGTTTTAGTGTGAGTATTAAGCCTCCCCTATAGTCCCGCTGGGCTTCTCCGGCTCTGAGAATTGAGTGGGTTTATGCTTCCTGATCTGGTCTAAACAGCTTGGTAAAGCATTATCTCTATATTGGTTTTGCCTAATCAATCAGCCACACGTCAGGAACGTTACTTTGTGAGGGAAGGGGGTCTCAGGGAAAGGGCTGCCCTTGAGGGGTGGGATGGGGTCCCTTACAGCAGAAAACCAGCATGACACCGAGGGATGGGGATCTCCCATCCTGGCCCGTAGAGCATTTCTATGGAGAGGAAAGCAGTGGGATGTCCTCCAACATCAGGACCTAGCCAAAAGGTGACCAAGGGGATAATCCCAGCAGTAGAGCATTTCCCACACTCTGCAGGTTCCCAAAGAGATCAATACCACTGACTCTGTTGTTTCTTGCAGCTCCCCTGGATCATGTCCTGCCAAGGGTAGTTCCTGCAGGACAGAACTGCCAGCATGAGCAAGAAACATTCCTGTTCCTGTAGCTCCCTCCTGGGAGAAGCTGCATCTCCCATTTCTGATGCTCTGAGTAGACCTTATGTCTTCTTTTTTTTTTTTTAAACAGCTTATCTCTCCTTTTACTCCTGAAGCAATTTTCTGCATGTGACTTTCTTCTAATTTTTAACCTCCTGTGATCTTTCAGACTTCTTACAGTCTTTGCTTTATTAGGCCAGCTGTGGTGACTCTTTCCTCATGCTGCCTCTTCACTTTTCTTCTGCTTCCTTCCCAGCTATTGGCATGCAGTTTCTCACCTTCAGCTTCCTCATTTCTCAGACTCTGCCTTAAGAAGACAAACTTTTCCATCCCTACCCACTGCTGCCTTGCTTGATTTGCACTGATTCCTGTTGTCTCTGCATTTCAGAAGTACACTAAACCTTTGATTCCCCTCAAGCATTCTCCCCACATGCTTTTCAGTGCTCATCTGCAGTTTGACTGGCTGCCTCCTTTCCTCTTTCTGTCCATTATGGCAATACCTGCAGTGCTGAGTTAATCTCCATTTCTGTCCAACAAAGTCTGCATTAAAAACCAAAACCAAACCAAACCAGAATCGATTCAAGATCTTCTTCATGATACTTTGTCCAGTCTCTGATTTTCAATCACTTGGGAAATACCTTCAGAAACAACAGTACGAATCCCTCATCCGTGTCCAGCAGGAGACTTAGGGCAGTTTATCAGTCTTTGTTTCTGCTTCTCCTTTGTTTCTCAAGCCACTCTTAGCCCTTCCTCCCTATTTCTCTGACACTGGTATTCTGCCCAGAAAACTCATGTTGTTCTCACCTCCTAGCCCTTTTCCAGACAAGTACAATATACTTTTTTAATCTTTCAATCACAGATGGCCCTGATTTATCCCACTTAGACTTAGCAACCCCCTTTCCTGAGCCTTTCTCATGCCTCTCCTCCTACTCTCTTTGCAGCCCTGGAAACATCTGACATAATTCAGTTGCTCAGGAAAACAACTACTTCTCTTGACCCTGGTACCTCTCATCATTTAGGCCTACCTCCTTACTCTGGCTTTTTACTTTACTCCTGTTTCCAGTAATTCCTTAGCTCCCAGTACTCCGCTCAGCTCTTTGAAAATAAGCCATTATCTGCTGTGTCCTCAGGCTCCTCCATCGGCACCGCTGTTCCATTTAACAAGCACCCAGAGCCTCCTTATTCTTCATAAAGTGCTTAAGAGAGTCACTCCCTCTTATCTCTCCTACATGACTGTCCTCGTCCATTTTCGCTGTAGGTTCATGCAGACCGTAGTGCAGGAATCTAATGATCTCCTTTCTGCTAATGATGCCTGGTGCCATTTCTTTTTTACTTCGTGACAGCCTTGTGAAATGGTTGCCCACTCCCCTCGTCCTGGGGTATTCATTGTGATGAAGGTACTCTGGCTTCTTAGCAGCTGCTCAACTTTCAAGCGGTTCTTCGGACAGGAATGCCTCTTCTGTGCTGGCATCCATTCTCCAGGGGTAAATGATCCTTTAAATATTTTTCTAATAAAAATGAGAATAATACTTAACATTCATACCACTTTTCATCCATAGACGTCAATCCATTTTGCAGAATCAGTAAGCATCATTTTCTCCATTGTAGAGATGGAAAAGCTGAGTCACAGAGATACTAGGGCCAATATTTTCAAGTGTTCATTCATTTTATGCGTCTTCATTTCTGGGAACCCAGTCTTAAATAACTTAACCTAATTGCTTTACCGTAGGACTTGAAAGGGAGCAGGAGGTCTTCAGCACCTTTGAACAACACAGAATAGAACAGTAGGTGCAAAATACCTCAGATGAGGCACTGACAAATGAGTACCTATGAAAATGTGGTTGTATACCATCTGATCAAGACCACACAGAGCTCAGTTACTCCTGTCATCAGAGCCAGAGGCCTCCATTCATGAGGATACTGCTGCTTCAGGGTTTTCTTTCTGCCTTGAGTGGTAGAAAGATGTGATAGTGCAAAGCATCAGCATATTTTATAAGTTCATACTGTGACGTATCCATACTTCACAGTTGTTTTTTCTGTGAGGAAGGGAAAAACAACCCTGACCTAAAAGAACCAGTGTTCTAGCATCTAGGCCTAATAATGAAATGGTGGAAACTGGTTCCAAATTATTCTCACTCAGCGAAGGTTTTACCCTGGTTTTCCTATATTGCAGATGAGTTAATTAGTTATGTGGCTCCTCTAATTGCCTCTTCTCTTTCTCTCCTTTTGACTAGTCATCTCATCTCAGATCTAAGTAACCTTTTCCGCTGAGACTAGAAAGTATGTTCCTGCAGAGTGTCAGCTTCAACAAACTGACATTCACAGACAAAAAATGTGTTCCAGTAAAAAATTCCTATGAGCTCTACCAGCCACTTTAATGTCAACAATACTCAAATGCACATACTTTTTGTAACTGCATTGGCTCTTCCCTGCTTACCTGCAGCCTCTCTTGCCTCAGAAGTCTTCTGAATTTCGATCAGCTTTTCCCAGTTAACTCCTTCACAAATAGAACAGTTCCTCTTAATCTAAAATGTTTCAAATAATCTATATTTATTCCCTATCCCTCTTTGAAACCTGTTCTGCATATGTTGGGCATAACCTGGGCATTTTTGTGAATTTTTAACACATCTTGTCTACCTAGGTATGTCACAACAGCAAATTTACCAGTCATGATGTCTACAGCATAGTCTGACCTTTGAAATGTTCTTACTCAGGGCTTTTCCAAGTATGTGCGTACAACTAAACACAACTGGTGTCACATCTTTGCCTGTTCATTTCAAACTCTTAGTTTCCCATTCATTTCAAAGCAAATTTTCAAATTTCTCTCTATTTTCCAAGCTGATTTGCTCCAGTCTGTGCCAGTACTTGCATTTCTCTGCTAGCACCAGCTTCCTCAGTGTCCTACAGCTCCAGCTGTTGACATATATTTTTCCGGTATTTCTTCCTTGGCTTCCACCTCTCTGCTTTTTGGAACTTCTCTATCTTTCCCCTCTTTCTTGATTTTGATTGATCTCAGATTTGTTTTCAATTGGTTTTTAAAACTTCAGTCTTCTATTTTTCCACTGTGAACCTAGGCCAGCCTGCATTTTTCCAGCACACAGTACAAATGTTACAAAAGATGGGTTTGAGAAGCAATGTAAAAGTACAATTCCATGCATGATCAACAGAAACCCCTGCTCTCTTTTGAAGTGCCTGGGAGATATTCACTCCTTCAAAACTATTAACCCTCACTCCCATCTGTTTTCAAATATTTCTTGGAGGAAAATAATAATTACCCTTAATTTGTTTGTTGATTGACATTTTTTGACAACACAAGGGCAATTCAACCTCTGATTTGTTTGCTAATCCATTTCTGCCAGCATTGCTTAAAGTACATGAGAAGTGAAATTCAGTTCTTTTCTGACTGGACACATATACAAAATCACTTTTATCCCATGCCGTCAGCTGGAAATGGAAAATATTTTCATTTCCATTGCCCCCCCTAAAGGAAGAACATATCAAAAATATGCCCAGAGAAACAGATATTTTGCAGCTCTTGTCATTGTGTGTAAATTCTAAGTTTCCCTCAGACTAAAAATTTCCGGTAGCAATTCGGTAGTAGCTTTAACTCATTAATAGTAGTGCCTCATCAGAGTGAATACTTTTTGATTATAGATTCGATATTTGCTTTTACAAATGTGTTCACTTAAATGTTGCTGTTTGAGTGAAAATCCGTGCCAGTAAATATGTTGCTGGGACAGTCACAGAAGGCAGACGAATGGAGTGGGAACACAATTGAAGCAAATTTGTTTAAAGTAAACTGAATGAGCACACACAAATATTTTATGTGATATTTACTAAAACCTATCTCCTCGCCCATCTGATAACCACCACGTAATTTTTGCAAGGTAAGATACAACATCCTGCCAACAAGCCCATCAGAGCATAACTTGTCCCTTCAAATGGTAGGAGTTCACCAATGGTGTGAGACGTGGCATGCCGACTTTTCATTAAAAGGTTAGTCCTAGAGGCTACTCCAAAATTCAGGTCACGTATATACACTGTTCATTACAAGTGCATGTATACGCTCGGTCCTGGTTTGACTGCAACTGCAGAATCACTCCTTGATGAAATAAGCTATTTAACAAAGAAAATGTGACTGGAGAATCAATACTTAGGGATAATGATAGGTAGAGAGTATGAATTGCTACCTTCTCCTGGTGGAAATATATCAGCTTTCTCAATTACTGGTCTGCCCAGCTATGTTTCTTCTCTTGGCTGCTCCAGGAATGCTACTGTTGTAGTACAGGGTAGTCTTACAGGTGCTATTAGGAGCACCACATCACTATCCTGTTTATTGGGCAGCAAGGGACAAGTGCGGGGGAGTCCATCGGTAGTTAAGATAGTTTAGCTTGTGTGAGTTATGTGCCTGCAGAACAGAGAAAATGACACATTACAGCAGCTCGCACTGCCTCCAATTCACTCAGCTCAAGCTGTGAATGCAGCCAAATGTATAAGGTTTGCTGGCATTTTTATTAGTTATAAAATTTCATCTTCTCCATTGGAGCCAGTGAAACGGCTCTTGTACCTTGCTGGATGAAAGGCCTTTGCTCCTGAATGGAGAAGTCCTGAAGTTAAATCCCAGGCATTGTTTGCAGTGAAATGGCTGCAGTGCGAAGTAATGGCTGCCGGTAAATAAAGTTGGTATTGGCAACTTACATTGCAAAGATCCGATGAACTGTTTAAAAGAGAGATGACAGAGATGACAGGGTCACATCTAGCGCTGGATCAATCACGCTACTACACCATTACATGCCTAACATATAGATTATAAGCCAGCTATAAAACTGATAAGCAGCCCTGTGAATCACGCATGCTTCAAAACGAACAAAACACCAAGTGCTCATCTACCATATGTAGCACAGTGACACACTGTGCCACAGGGTGTACTAGTGAAGACAGGCAAGCAAATTTGGGGCTGTTTGCAAAGTCATTTGACTGGGTTCCTCTGGCTGTACAGCATTAGGTTTGGAGTACAACATCTCTCTCTAACATAGCCCCATTTCCTAGCTGTCCTGGGCAATCGGCTCCAGGAAAGTGGGATTAACAATAACCCATACAGGTGCATGCAAGGAATTACAGGAGGTGACGGTAAAGAGGAGATGCCTGTGACCAATGCAGCCACCACTATAGCAAAGGGAGAAGCTTCTGATCATACAAGAGGCCCACGCTGTTACCTGGGGTCCGCACAAAGCTGTTTGCAGTCCCATGGCCGGTGTCTCTGCAGCATCAGTGTGCAGCACCGCCCAGAGGTGCAGCCTCTCCCAGGAGCCTCGGGTTTGGGAAGGCTCTTCTGGCTGCAGGTTTGACTGCCCTGATGGAGGTGGATCCGGTGGACCAGCCTAAAGCCTTTTTTGTGTGTTTGTCTAACATGTATCACAGTAGGAGAGCTGAAAGCCTTTTCTTGTGTGTTTATCTAACATGTATCACAGTAGGAGATGCTGCTTTATGAAATACTTACTGTTTCTAATTACAACCCAGGGTTTTCCAGAATGGTGGCACTGGCTGACAGACGTTCACGTGGTCTCAGATTGCCTCTTACTGTGTTTCTCATCCTCTCGTTTGTCCAATAGAAGATTGAACTATTGAGCAGCCCTGGCTGACACAGTTTTGCAGCTCTGAGACCTATAACAGTAGATCCTCAGCACATGAGGACTATGATCCCTTTGCACATTTAGGAAAGAAAAAAAAAGCAGTTTTTAACTGAAACAGCTAAATTGCTTGGTGTTGCTGTTAAAACTTTCCTGTCAACTTTATAGTGCACGATGAGAGTAGTATACTCTCTGAGCTGCTGTACAATTTCCTGAATAAGGAGGCAAATAAATGAGATTTCAGAGGAATATTTTTCTCTGACAGGGTATTTTACCTCAGTGCAGGAGTACAAATCCAGGAACATCCATGATGACCAGAGACAACTTCACTGGGTTCATACACCCATTCCTACTCCCAGGACTCTGAGTATGGCCCAGATGGGTTATAGATGTGGTGATTCCTCCAGCCTAACCCTTTACCAACAGAAAGGCGTAAGTTCCTGTTACATGCACAGAAGCCTGTGAGAGATCACTCACAAAGAGGAGTCCATTCATGTCCAGGACAGAGGGGAGCACCATGTGCATCTGACTGCGGGGACTAGAAACAGGGTGTGTGGGATTTCCCTTACTGGTACAGAGAAACATCAGAGATATTCCCACGGGTTCGCAGCCTCCAGTGTGCACACAAGTGAGGTCCCAAGGAACTCGATACTGCAGATCACATTTTCCTACATCTCTTACTCTCTGGCTACTCTCTAGTTATTGTGATAAGGTAGATGAAGCACCGCTTTCTCTCTACTTGTACGCACCACCTAGGAAAAGTCATACAAGGTGTTTCCTTTGGCTTTCTTACAAGTATATGGCCCAAGCAGGGCTTACAGCTTATATTGATTTGAGATCTAAGACAGGCTATTTTCAGTTCTTGATGAGTACCTACTGAGGACTGCTAGAGTGAGGTACTGGGATAAGTTTCAAAGGTATTATGCACAAACCACCAAGACCAAAATATTAATTTTTAAAAAGCCATATGCCTTTGGAAGTTTGGGCATGGCTGTTCTTCAGTAATATACCACATTCATTTGAAATTCTTTTGGGATGTGATATCAAACCTGGCCCCGGCTGGATAAAGCCATGAGCAAACTGGCCTGGCCTCACAGCTGACCCTGCTTTGAGCAGTAGCTTGGACTAGAGACTTTGTGAGGCCTCTTCCCACCTGAATGCTTTGGTTATCCTATGATTCAAACCTAACTAACACAACTGTTTGATCGACCTTTTCTTTACTGACACCCCCTGGCCTGTGTTTGGAGGGTGTATATAAACAAGCACAACTGGAAGAGAAAGTCAGTGCTGTGTCATTGCCAAGCCTGACAAATTGGTGCTAAAATACATACCCAGTGTGATAATGGCCAGACTATAAATACCTACAAAGCAACTGTAAAATTTCATCCTACCACAGGATCCAGCAGTTGAACTTGTGTTACAACTAGAACCTACAAGGAACAAAGGAATCACAGTGAAAAACTTCTATAGGGAGAAACAGACTTTCCCAGACTGGCAACATATTGACAGACTTCTGTCAGTGCATGATATATTAAAGTAAAATAAACTTGCATGCTAGTCTAAACATAGGAAAAGGATGAGTGCTCCAGCTGATCCGCCTCATTAGCTGGTCATGATGTTCTTCATAACTGCTAAGCCCCTGAGAATATTTTGGGATGGAAACCCAGGCTTCACCGAAGATTTATGGTACATTATTTTTTCCAACTTACCAGTGAGAATGAATCAGAGAAAAGGACTGAAACTGAATGCTAACTCAGGCCAGGAGCAATGGATCCCACCATATTTGCAAAGTGCTGTGCACAAAGCAGGAAAATTGCATTCCTGAAATCCTGATGAAGCAGTTTCAACAGCCAAAAAGCAACACACTTCACTGGATGTTGCTGCGTTCTGGCTGAAAGTAAAAAATCAGCTTGTAATTGCAGCAAGAATCCAAACTACACTGACTCTTAAAACCAGCAGTGAACCCGAGGTCATTCCCTCTCCAGCCCTGGGCACGAGATGTCCTCAGAGGCATACCAGGTTGTTTCCAGGCATGCACTTGCTGTAGGAGAGACGACTGGGATTATTAGTTCTGTCCCTTCTCCAGTGGGGCTTGTACAAGTTCATTCCATCACTGCAGTGATGAGACCGGTGTAGTCAATGAGGTCATGACTGCAGTTACCTTGGACCTTCCAGGGTCTCTGGGGAACTGCAGCCCTTTTCTCTAGGAATGCAGCTGCACGCTTTCAACCTGCATTTATCTTACAAAGCAGTGTGTCTTGAATTGAAGTTCTGCACGACAGGATTCTTCATAATGGACTTGACAAATCTGGGGCAGTGCATAGAAAACCTCCCTGCAAGGGAATAGGTTCAGGTGCACTGACACCGATTTTTACTCTTCAGCAGATGGAAGGCTATTTGGAGGTTGAACACTGAAGATGGCGTTATTGCCAAGACTTGCACCCTGGGATGAAGGGGAAGGGAGCTGTCAAGCAAAGAGGTTATGCTGGTAAGAAACTCCCAGACCACCCCAACTCCATTCTGGGACTAAATGATCAGTGACCTTGGGCAGATACTTCTCTTATGGAGGTGGAGGGCTTCATAAAGAATGGTTGTCCCCGTGGAATATGTCCAAGGAGAGATGTGAGTTTGAATCTAAGATGAAACAAGAAATGTACAGCCATCCAAGCAGATGGTGGTATCACTGAATGGCCTGACAGACTCGTTTGTATGTGCATGGTGAAGCCTGGAGATGAGCTGCCAGGGATGGCTGAGCGCATTCTCTCCCTGAGGACTTCTGGATGAGATCCTTAGACTGCATTGTCCCGAACTCAGTGAAGCATACATTAGTTCCAGACTGTGTTGCCATGTTCAATAGCTTGTGGAAGAAGAGTAGTGGAAAGACAGTCTTGCTACTCTGGACTTCAGAGGTTACTCAGATGAGGATCAGGATTTTCACTCTTCTGCTGTAATGAAGGAAATGTCCCAAGCAGAAAGAGAATCCCAGGGCATCATACAGAATAAAGCTAACATGAACATGCTTCATCCTCTGACAAATAGCAGAAGGGGAGGGAAGAATACACTTCTCCTTTTGTTGCCTCATTCTGCCTGTACCTCTTTGACTCTATAAGGCTGTTGAGGTATTGCTAAATCACTGTGTTAGAATTTGCTTGTTAACTTCCCATGGATATAAGAGAGGAATGAGGGCTTGTTTGGGAAAAGGCAGAAATAAAGGTGGTATGAAAAAGATCTCGGAAACAAAGCCAAGGACAATCAGATATAGTCACGATGCTTTGGCTGAGGTGTATATTGAATAAGACTTCCGAGTTGCCCATAAAGTCAAGATCCCAGCAGAGGATGGATCTGAATGCTAACTCAGCATTTGTGTGCTATGCTGAAAAATACCATGGGGACTCAGTCCATTTTCCTTATTGAAATGATCAACTCAAGTGAATTAGCTTGGTTTCCACTTCAACCAGCCTAAGTCATCCAACACTGAAGCCCTCCTTCCTCATTCCTGTTGTGACTGTGCTCTATATATAAAATCCAATGTGTCTCAAAGGCAGCTGGAGTAGAAATCACAGAAGGGAAACAAAGGACTTTTATGCAAACCCAACCTACACAGAAAATTAATCCCATTTTGGGACACTGTACCAGCTCTCAGATGAGAGAGACAGAAGAAGGTAGCAAGGCCGGACTGCTGACTGTGTGTCTGCTTGCTGCCCTTGAAAGGGACTGATTCAGGGAACTTTGCTCACCCACACCAAAATACTTCATGAGTTAGAGGAAGGCGGAATGTGGAAAACCTTGTCCTGATGCTACATAAGCACATCATGTAACTTAAACTGAGGGATCAGCTCGAGTCTGTACCTGTGAGCAGGCATAACTGTAGTTTAGTAAAATTTTTATAACAAGGAGTGAGAAGGGGTTTAGGGACTGACATTTTGTCATATGTCTCAGGGAGAAAATCTCAATGCAAGCCCCAGTATTAATGAAAGCCAACTGGAACTTGATAGGAATTACTTTGCTATTTTGTCAGTGTTGGTTGGAACAGAGGGATTTAGGAAGATTTCCTTTGTAGAAGCATGTCTAGGAATGCTGTGCTGTCTCCTCTGAGCTGTAAGATGCAAAAAGCCCTTGGGAATTTGTGTTTCTCTCAAGATCTGGTTTGTGTTCAGCTTTTCCAATTTTTATGGGAGAACAAACCCACTTTACTGGCACCTATTAACTGGATGAGAACACAGGAGCACGGACACAAATCCTACCTACATGCTGTGAGGGAATCAGAAGGGTGGAAGGGAAATTCAGGTTGCTATCTCTAATCACTGCACCTCGCCTACAATGCACCTCATCTAAAAATCACCCCTACGAGCTAAAGAGACTAAGGATGGATTAAAAAAACCCTTTTCACAGTGGCGTAAAATGCCAAGTCCCAAAGAATGGGCTTCCATGAAGTCCTTCTCAAATCATTAAACAGGTCATATCAAAGAAATGGCATGTGAGAAAGTGGCCTCTTTTGCCCACTGTCATGATGGGTCCAGGAACTGGAGCGGGGAGGGGACAAGGTAAGTGCATACCAGCACAGCATGTAGGGATCACAGAGAAAGGTACATACTACAGCTGAGACATTTCCTAACTGCATTTGCTGGCATTGTACTTGGCTCTGACCAGAGCCATTTGTTTTTCTTTCTCAGGAGCACAGAAGCATTCCCTCCCATTTAAAAGGAAGGAGAAGGAAGAGCTCAGCTGCAGAGAAGAACAGAGAAATCAGAGAGCAAGGGAGGGAGCAGTGAAGGAAAGAGCAGGTATAGTGCATGTCCGATGATGTCCATCTGTTCCTCATTAACCAGATGTCCCGCACCCACCTCCTGAAGTGCCATTGACTGTATATTGTCAGGACAAGAAGGGGATAACAATGCCACCATGGCGCAGACATTCATACACCAACAGGAGTCCTGCCATGCAGCCATCCCTCCCTCTACTACCCTTCCAGATTGGATGCCAAGTCCCTCTTTTTCCTAATCAGCTTTTAAACAGTTACATCCTCATAAAGCTTCTTGCATTATAATTGCCATGTGTTTCATCCGGCTCTGAAAATGGCAAGTTATTTCATCCCTGTTTACCAGAATCAGATCTTACTTCCTGCGTGTCACCACTTCCTGCAGTATTTAAATGAGAGAATAGTGAATCCTTGATTTAAAAAGTTATTTCTGCTTGCCAAACTTCATCATTTTAAGACTCAGAGAGTCCTTGGATTCACACCTGTATCCAAAGAACAGCAATAGATTTATGGACAATTCAACCTACTAAAGATTATTCAGAAATGCAAGAAGAGCCATAAATTACTTAGTCTATGTTGTTAGCCAAGGATCATTTATAATAAGAGCCCATCGAGTCATCATTATTCCAAGGGTGATCTGTGCATTGGTCTGTGTGTGGGCACGTCAGCGTAGGAAGGTTCTGTCTCATATCCTAAGCTGCATTCACAGCCTGTTCATGGGAAGCCTTCTTTCACCTCCATGTCCCTGATGAAACCAAAGCACTCTGTCCTCTACCCTCTAAATCATACCACAGCACGGCTCATAAATTGTGGTGTGCAGGCGGAGCATCTGCTGAGCTGCAGCCACAGCTAATGTGATATTTCCACTGATTTCCCTTTATAAAAACATGCAGGTTATGCTGTGCACTGGGTCCTTGACTCATGTAACAGTTAGAAGGTAACCTGTGTCCTGATCTTGCCTTTTTGCTCTGAGTTCCTGCACAGGGAACTTGAATGGGTGGAGGAGATCCAAGTGGGCAGGTGTCCTCCAGGACCAGCAGCTCTAAACACTTGCCATAAGAGCAGCTGAAGGCCCAAATTGCTTGTTGAGATAAATATCTCTCCCTCTTTCAAAGCCATTGTACTTACTGAGCCTGCAACAATACTAGAGTAGCACTAGGTTTAAATGCCTCTTCCCTGGGTGCCAGCTGTTGAACAGCTGGTCCTGAGCCTTGTGCTGATGTGGGACCTCTGCATGAGTTCTGTGCTCTCCTTGATGTCACAGTGTTATTACATTGATGTAACTGTGGGAGTAGCTTCAGTGTGGATGCCGGCTCACCTTCAGGAAGAAGAGTCCTTCATACATGACTGACAGTAGTTGGTCCTTGAACCCTGGTGGGTGAAGACTGAGACTGCACACAGGGCTGGTGGGTTTGCTGAGGCCTGTGCACGTCACAAAAAAGCTGAACAAAGCCAGGTAAGGATGGAAAGGATTAAAGAAAGCCTTGGGTGAGGAACAAAAGAGGAAACTTCATCAAGAGACAGGAGAGAATGGATGGCAGAGAGGGGAGTGAATGGTTTTTGAAAGAAAAAAAGCCTAGTTTAGTGAAGGGAATAACCACGTTCAGAAAAGACAAACTATGAACTGGCAACCTGAAGGCAGGAGACCCCCCATTGAGTCAAAAGGAGAGGGCGCGGTGGGTGGGGACATTGTGTTTGTTGTTTTCTCATTACCTATATTTTCTGAAAGATGCTGTGTTCAGACATTCTGTGAAAATTTCATCTTTATCACACATTTATTACATCTAGCAATGCCTTATGAATTCAAGTATAAGCCGGAAGCCTCGTGCCTCCTGATAGGATTCTGTGAAAGGCTGCACTTAAGCTACCTGGGGAAGTTGTGTGAGCCTGCAGGGAGGCACAACTGCAGTAGGAGGTCAAACTCTCAGGAGGAGATGGTCGATAGAGGCTCTATACCCCTCAAACATCCCTGGAGATGCCCAGTCAGGTGTAGTGCTTTTGTCTCTCTTTACACTCCAGAGGCTAAAAGCACATTGGAAACTCAGCAGCTGGATTCTGCAGTAGCAATCTGATGAGTGTCCAACAAATGGCTCCCAGCCAGGTTTGTGACAACCTGATCAATCAAATTCAGAAAATCCCTATTTAACTCCACAGCTGACATTGGAAAAGATCTAGGAACATGTTCAGGAACTGAAGGCACCTGCTGAACAAAAATGAGAAAGAAAAAAACCACAGACAAGCAGATGGAGAAAGAAATGAATGGATGATGGTGAGATGATTCCTTGTGCTGGTGTGTGGAAGAAAGCAAGCAATGCGAGGTGCCAGCTTGTGTCTTTGCCTGCATCATGTAGCATACAAGGCTGCACTGTGGTGGCAAGTTAATGTAGATGCATTTCCATGTCTTGCTTTTGCAGTAGAAGAAAACACCTGAAAGTTTTTCCAGGTAAGCTACAGCTGACAGGGAATGCCTGAGGAGGAAGCTGGAATCCAGCAAGACGTGGAAAGGCATATCCACAGTGACGGCTGTTGTTATTAAACACCATCTGTTGCAGATGTACACAAGAACTCAGTATTGGATCCTTCTTATATCACAAAGGTTAAATGAGATAATCTGCATCTTAGCCTCAAACACATCCCCACTGAACATAAGAATCAGTGCTTTGTGCTCACTTGTAGTGGCTATGGATTTGACTCCATATGTCAACTTCAGGCCTTACTTCCCTGACACTGCCCAAGACATCAACAACATGGATTTTCTTTTTCTTTTTTTTCCTTTACTGTTTTCTTCTTCTCACTCAAAGGCATTGTAGAGTTGATTTTTTTTTTAAATAAAACCTTTTTTAGCTACCAAGTAAGCCTGCAATTGCAGCAGGAACAATACCCCAGTGTTCTCTCTTTCCCCTTTGGTTCTAACAGCTTCTGAGTATCAAATGGGCTTTGCTTTGGAGAGGAAAAAAGGTAATAATGAATGACTTAAAATAGCTCTGCTCGGGAAAATATGGGTTTGATTTCAGTTGCAGAGGGAATAACTTTTTTCATGGTTCACTCACTGACTCCAATAGAAGACCAGCAATATCTGATGTGGCTCCTGCAGAGACCTCCCATGTTCAAAGAATCTAGGAGCTTGCAAGAAGTATTGTAGAGCTTGTATCGGCTCTAATATGATACTGATTGTAATACATCACATTTCCATGGTGCTTTAGAGATCATCTATGTTCTTCGCACTTGGAAAACAGGTGATGCCCTTCTGTGGTGTGAGAGGCAGTGGGGCCAGGTAAACAGAACTGTGAGTTCAGCTCTGCCGCAGTCTTTGTGTGTACTTGGCTAACCACCTTACCTTCCCATGTCTGAAATTTTCCACATATAGAATGGACACAGGAGCGTTTTCTTGTGCTCCAGGAGCACTGGGTGATGAAATGCATCAGGGAGTGAAACACCATACACTAGCAGAATGACTTCTGTTGCTGTGATCAGAGCACAGCAATGGCATTCATAGAAAGCACAAGTTGAAACCTCACCATCAATATAATTTCTACTGGTGAAAAACGGGACATTTCCTTCAGTAATTCATCTATTAGTCTTTGTTTACCTGACCAGTGATGACACCAGTGGGTTGAGACTGTAATCCTGATTGGTACCAGTAAAACTTTCATACCACAATCTGCTACTCTCTATTTTGGAGTTGCCATATGTGTTGTGGAAAATAAATTTATTTTGAGAGGTTTAAAAATGCTATTGAGACTATTCTTATGTTCTTTCTCTGCACAAACAAGGATTAGTTACTACTCAACTAACCACACAGATCTCACAAGGGATTCCAGTTTTCTCGGTGTAGGGGAGGGTTAAAGGTGGTTTTATGCTGCGTTTGTATTTTTCTGGCCATCAGACCAGAAGAGATTGGCTTAGTCTCTGGTGCAAGTCAGAGTCACCTCAGGGCTGTTCTAATGTATACCTGACCAAACCATAACTCTAAACAAGATACCAATGAAGCAGAGGACTGCTGGAATATGATGTCTCATTACTTGTAGTTTTGTTCCTTTGGCCACATCCTCTAATTGAGGGGAGGTTTATGCAGGTCTAGGCTAAGTGGGGGTTTCCCTGTAACAGGATGATCCCCAAGTAGACACTTAAACCAGCAATGTGCAGCAGTGTTAGCAGAGGGCAGGATCTCTTTATGACTCTATGGACTCAGGCAGCAATATAATTAAGTGGAAGAGCATTATGTCTTCTTCTCTGAAAAAAAGAAGTCACTGGCTCAAGACTAGATCTCGCCTGTTTTGGGCCTTGGGCAGGTGTTGTTCTGGAGGGGACAAGCAGTCACAGTGATTGTTTAAACTAATAAATGAGACAAATGCACATTTTCCAAGGAAGAGATACTTCATCCACAAGAAGAGGCTGTAAACAGATGCACTAGAAGGCTACACAGAAAACTCTTCTCATCATTCCCTTGATATACTCCAGCAGGGCTCCTTGTGAGTTCGGGAGATGGTATCTGAGGAACCCAGCGTGACCACATGACCCCATGACCCAGCAAAAACCTGTATGACACAGCGGTACCTGATATAACCAGTGTGAAATCGCCACGATAACCTAGCATGACCCACCAGATTGACCCTGTGACAACATTTGATTTATTACAAATGACATGGAGTTAATCACTCACTGGAGAATGCCGAATGACGCAGCACAGCGTTGCTCACTGTGGCTCTACTGAACTGGCACGATCTGATTGGCTTCAGGAACACACCCATTGGGTGATTCATCCAATTAAAGGGCGGCCAATCCTCTCAACGCTAATGAAAAACATCTCTATTTTACTTGTAGCACTTTCTAGCAACACATTTAGGCTTTTCTGCTGCTCTTATCACCCCAAGGTATGAGCACATCATAACTGATGGACAGCTGGTTTGCAGTTGAGGTTAAAAGGAAAACCTGGTTCCTAATAGGGTAGAGTTAAATAATTTGTGAGTTTTTCAATCAGAATACAAATGTTCAGTGAGCTGATTAATTACTGTAATGACTTAGCACAGGTTGGATGATGCGTCCCACCCCAATAACATTAACATAGAACTGTTAAGGACTTCGTGTACTAAGTGAACCAGTTTTAAAACATTGTTGTAAAGTGTGTAAACTGTATCTCAAATATAGTTTGAGATTTCCTGCAGACCATAAGAAAGACACTGTGGCTCTTCTTCACTGGAAGGAAAAGTAAAGATAGCTTCAAGCTGCATAGCAAACTGTCCACTAAAATCACTAATGTAGTGGCATGCATCAGCCAGAGCATAGATATAGGGCTTGGTCCTCAAATTCATTCCAGTGGTTTCACCCCATTTAATAACACAAAAGAGCAATGAATTTCACTTAAATTCCATCTGAAGACATTCTGTATAAAAGGGAAATCCTAGATGACACAAGTTCAGGAACAGATGAATGTGATGGTAGTTTAAGACTCTTTTCTCCTCCTCTGTCATTCTGGACGGAGTATAACCCAGACATGTTAGAAGATCGAGTCCACATGTGAAGGACAGACAATAGGGCCTGTCATGAACTAACCTGGTTCAATAGAGTTGTCTCACGCTTCATAATAGACCTAATTTTTCCTATTAGAGTCTCAGTTTCCCTAACTCCTTTTGCATGTTCCCTAACATCCATGAATTCCCACCTCACTTCCTTCCCTGTGTGAAAATGAAATCTGCTGTCAGCTGTCAGCTCTGTCCTGGTTCCCCACCAGTTTTGCTGCTGTACAATTCAAAACAAGAATCTCCCTCATCCACTCTCGCCATCCTCCTAGTCTAATGTCTTAGTGTTATTCTAATAACAGCATGTAGAGATGTGAACTGATCTGACTCCCATCTTGTCATCTTCCCTCACATATCCGACCCAGTTCCCAGGGTCTGATTTTGTACAACTATGAACATTTACTCTTGAAAATTGATCACTGGCCCAGAGGCTAAATGTTTGTTATCCGTAAAAAGAAGATGACATTACAGTTATTCTTATTTTAGGTCCTGGAAAGGGCAGGAAGTCCTAGTACATTAGCAGTGAAAGGAGCAAGGGTGGCTCAAGAGGGTCTTCACAGGTTCATAAAGTCACAACATTTGAAAGCAAAGTCCACATTTGATCACCTATCAACAATTTGTCAATAGCTCAGTGATTAAAAACAAAGCTCTTTCACTTCATTAAACACATTCAGTGCCATTTGCTCTACATTCCAAATGGCTGAACTGATGTTCCGATGCAGCCTATTTTTAGTATTTCTGATTAGTTCACTATTTGGGAAAAGCTACTGACTGTGTATCTGTTGCAGAAATCTAATTCTTCATGTGGATCCCAAAGAAGAGCAGGGCTTCATATAGGGCTTAACAATTTGTTTGGATGTGGGTTCAACCTCTCTCCCTGCTGTGGTGCAGCTCAGTTAAGTAATGGCCATGGAGCTTTTCTCTCCTTGAGTCCTTTCCTTTGTTTTTATTACGTGGAAGAAGCCATGTAACATATTAAACCTTTTTTCCCCAAGAAAACTAAGATCAAGAATGACAGAAAACTAGCAGTCTCTGTGAGAATTAAACAAGATACTCAAAATAAGTGATCTCTTGGGTGCCTGAGTAAATTGCCACCTCCAGATCAGATTTTATTTATTTTCAGAACAAACTATTTCTTTGCTGGCAAATCCTGCAGTTTTGCCATGAATCCAATGAATTTTCACTGGCAAGTTACAGCCCTGGAGACGGAAGTGGCTGTGTATCCCCAGGGCAGATACCACATGGGCAAAAGCATTCCTGCATTGCCTCTTCATCAAGCTTCAGCCCTCATGTGAAAGGACAGGATCTGCAGGTCACATGGAGATTAGTCTCCAGTGTCCTTCAGCCCTGTCTGCTAAAACCACAAAGGAAAAACCCAGCTGTGATGGCATCTTCTGGCTCCAGATTTCTCAAGCATTCAGAGACACATCTGAGGCCAAACTCTCCTTTAGAACCCCAGACAGCATGGTACCCCTCTCACAGGAATGGAAATGAGATGTGATCAGTCATTCCTTTTGAACAACCTGTGTTTGCCAAATATGGGGGGAAAAAGGCTCCAGCCACATAGGCATGCCCATTTGGGGATTATATTTGGATTGAGAGCTGAGACAGGCTTTTACTATAAGTCTCCATGGCACAATGTAATGTGATCTTGCATGGGTCTTGGAAGCAGCACACCTGAGTAAGCGCTGCATCCTGACAGCTCCCAGACACACTGCTAATTTGTCTGTGCAGAGCACCATGCTTGAGTAGCCATTAGGGCTTGAAATACCTAAGCTGGCTTGCTTGGAGTTATTCAGGTATCTCCTTCTGGCACTGCCTGGTGGCTGGGCAGGCATGCCCTGTTCTGCATTCTGCTCTGGAGAGGGAGGTGAAGTCAGTTCTAGGTGTAATATCCTCTCACTGATGTCAAAAGCAACAATGCAGAAACAAGTTCTACACGTTTGCTGTCTTCTGCTTTGCTGCCTTTCGTATGTCATTTGTCATCTTAGATTGTCACTTCTTTGACGTAGGGACAACAGCTTTTTTACGTGCGCGGTGTCTAGCATAAGGGTGTTTCCACCTTACATGAAGCATTTTGATGCAGCTGCAATGGCACAGTGGCAATAAAAGATTAAATACTCAGAAAACCTGTGCTGAAGAGCATTAGCCAGAGAGGAGCATTAAGTTTTGGTTCCCTTGCTTTACCAAAGATAATCTGGCCAAACCACGGGTTCTCTGTCAGGAAAACTGTACCCCAGGCCTCCAGAAGATGGACAAATTCATGTGCTTTCAGCTGTGAGACAAGCAAAGAGCCTCAGTGTAGGAGGTAGCCATGTCTGCATTAAGTTGCTTACATAGATAAATTTATTGGTGTCAACAAGTTGGGACAAAATTTTTACGCTCCAGCTTCTTTGATTCTTCCTCTCTCCAGCTTTCTTTTGTCAGACTTTACCACATGGAGCTGGCGACCATGGTCACACTTTCCAAATTGGTGCAGGTCCATGGTTGGTTGATGCGGTTGATCCTGTCCTCTCTATGTGTGCTTAAACTCTTTTTTCTGCCATGCTGAGGCAGGCAGAGGGGGAGAGGGAGGAAAGGCCTTTAGGGAGTGGAAGATGCTGCCATCAGATGGGAGAAAATCTGTCCCATTCTACAAGGTAAAGGAGATGGATGAGAAGGTCTGTTTCTACATCCATCAGCTCCAGCTGATATTCCTGCTTCTCTCAGCAATTCAAGTCTCTCCTGCCTTCGAGTTGCAGGGTTTCTCCTGACTCACCCTCCTCTTTCAGACCATATTTCTCAATTATCTCCTCCCAGCACTCCCACTGCATTCCTATTACCACCTTTCCCTGCCATGCTGTAGCCAAGTCCTGGGTTCTCTCTTGCCTAGTGTTTCCTTCTGTCTAGCTTTGCTTTCCAGCTTCCACAAACACTTCCATCCCCAGCCTTCCCTCTGTTTCCAGCACGCAGAGATGCTTTCCTCCACAGCTGTGTCAGTCTACAACCATGAACAATCCATGTCCTCATTTTCTGCAGAAGAGTCTAAATCCTCCCTTGCCCTGGTGCCTTTACATCCTCACAGTTCTCCTTCTCGTGGTCTTGCTTTGCTCTGAGTGCTTTTCCCCTCACTATTCCTATAAATGTGGGCCAAGCTGTAATGATGCAGCACACAGAAAAACACCTTTCTCCTGTGATCTTAGACAGCCCCTGGAATTAATTCCTGGAAATATGTTCTTGTCCTTTCTGAGTTATGCTTTCCTGCAAACACATGGACGAAGCGATGACTGAGGAGGGGAAGAGTGGAGCGATGATTAGGCAGTCACCTGAAATTTAGGAAAATTGTCAATCCCATGCTTTTCCTGTGTGCTGTGCTGCTGTTTGCATTGCAGTTTACTTGGCAGAGTAGACGTTAGTTTCTCGGTTACTCTCTTTTCCAACAGCAAAACAGCCGCACTGCTCTGCTCTGCTCTTGGCAGTTGTTTCCTTTGAGACTATGAGGTGCTTTAGTATGATTGCAATGGAGGTGTCTCAGCTAGAGGACACTGTGCAATGTTCAGCCTCAATTAATCTCCAACGCCAAGCCTATTCACAGTTGCTCTGTTACCCCAAACCCTTGCACTTCATGACAAACTCTCATCCTCCCGGTTTTCCTCCCAAACCTCCTATTTAACTTTTCTGTGAATTTTCTCTTCCTTGAAAGGAGTACATGACTCCTACTTTTGGAGACGCAAGTGGAGCAGGAGAGATTTGAAGAACTCCAGGACTGGAAGACTTAGGGGTCTAGCCCACTGTGCAATCCCTGCCAGCCTACAAGTGAGGAAGGAACCCAAGCCTGGTTATTTCTTGAGGGAGCAGCTACATGTCTCCATTTCTGTTGTTCTACAGGTCAACTTACAATTTCTCTTTGTGCTGGGTACACTGAGATGATATGGCTTCAGGCAGGCAAATTGTTTGAGGAATATCTGGGACAGAGGCTTCTACACCATACTGTAGCACCCCCGCATCCCAAACACACACACTGCAGGGGTGCTCTGAAGCTAGTTCAGGGAGAGAGGAGCCTGGAGATAGCAATTCCTAGACCTTTCCTCTCCCACGGCTGTATTTCCACAGTGTATTGGGGATCTCTGTCTCTCATTCAGTTGTTTCCTCTGGACATTAGCCTCTCTTGCTGTCCCCAAAATACTCTCAATCAGCTCTTCACCCTGCCTACAATGTTTCCACTGTCTATGGCCGAGTATGAACTCTCATACGCAGGGAAACCATCCATCCTGTGGTCATGTCATTCAGTAAAACTTCATAGTTGCTTCAATCTATTGCCTGTACTTTATTTCACATTTTAAGCATCATTCCTTAGTCTCCGAATATCTGATTTCTGTCTCACTGCCCCCTCCCTTCATGCAGGATGACATTCTTTTCTGCTCATGTCCTTTCAGGCGCTGCTGATCTTGAAGCTCCTCAATTACAACCACTTTTCTTGTGATGGTGACACCCTAAGAGACAACAGCAGCTGCCTACAAAGGGCCTCTGCCATCTGTTTCCTCTGCCACTTCTTTGAGACAGCTCTAGTTATATACAGAAAAATATTTATCACAGTTCCTTCACTCCCTCACTCAAAAATGAGCAAAAGAAAAATGTTGTCTTTCATGATTCTGCCACTGCCCTTCAAAAAACCATGACCCTGAGACTAAGGAAAAGGGTAATGCTTGAATCTAAAAGGAGGCAACAGAAATTCTTCATGATTGATATGTTGAGACCCTGTACTCTGAAGGCGATTCTGGGGGGCATCTGCATTTGGAAATGAATCCTCATGGCTGTCTGAAAGGCAAAAGTCAGAGCCATGCCACTTCATCTCAACCACCAAGCTTTCATACCAATCAAATCTGAAAGGAGATGCACACGTAAGCGTGCGTGCACATGCAGACGAACACAGTTGTCCACCCTTTTCCACCACCTCTCCATAGAGGCTGTATAGGATGGGATCAAGAGGGATGGTTGCTACCCAGCAGGACTGAGGGCTAGAAATGTAAAGGGAAGAGAAGAAATTTCATCAGGGCTAAAGGCTGGGGGAGAAAATGGTAGACATGAGAGATGAAGTGGAGAAAAAGGGAAGAAAAAACAGTGAATTCTGAAAGGGACTGGTGGACAGAGTGAAAAAAAATGAAAACAAGAATGAAGAAAAATTGAAAGTAAGAAAGAAAAGTATTAGGCAATATTTTCAGGTGGAAACAAAGATCCAGGAACAGATTCTCAGAAATTTACTGGTCACAATTTACAGGTCACAGGTTTCAGGAGTCAACAAATATGGTTGGATCAAAAGTGGTTTGATTGACAGTACTTGGTCTATGATACTGAATGAACATGACTATAAACCCAGGAAATATTCAGTGTTCAAGTGTGATCCATCACACTGCAGCTACACTGGTGGTATAAACAAGACCTGAGGAAAGAGAGACATTCTCTGAGTGAAAGCAAATTTAAGAATGAAATGTAGTTATGAAGCAGTGGGAGGAGAAAAATAAAACAGACACTAAAAAAAATCATGTTCAGGAAAATGAAAACTGATGGAGGTGGATAGTGTTATTTTTTATTTGACAGAATGTATACTTTATACAACAAGCTAAATCAGAAATTTATAGTTGTTCTGCTCCTAGCAAAAACACACATCAGAAAAATTCCTACCCGTGGACTGGATGGCATTGTATTCTCAAGTTTTTGTATACCATCCTAATTTTCTGTTTTTCAAAGCTAGCAGGTAGGTGTATATGCTCTGGGGGAATAGGAGGTGCAGGATAAAGTCCATACACTTCTCTAGGGAGTTATAGATTTGATAGGAAGCTAGTATAAAAACTCCAGCAGCCTGTGACACAGAAACACAAGTGAATTTCACCTATCCTGCAGGGTTTGTTATGAAAACCCTGATTGTGTAGTTTGGAATTTTATGGGAAAGCTTTTCTGTAACACAAAAAGGATAAGTGGGGCTGGGAGACAGAAAGCTGTCAGTAAATAAAAGAGATTCAACGAAAGACAGAAATGCAGAAAGAAGAAAAAAGAAAGGGGTTCATGGTCACCTCTGCCATTTTACACCTTCACCAATCCAGTGTGAGGAGTCTGTAGGAGGATCTTAGCTTCACAGGGAGGGTGGCCACGTTGTATTTTTCTGATGAAGGTGAAAGACAATGAAAATGCAAATAGTTACCAAAAAACCAGAACTACTGCACTGGGTGAACAGCTGGCATAAATAAGGGCAGAATATAATTAACTTTGAGGCCGTCACACCCACTCACACTAGGAGGTAATTTAGCCCCCGGTTTGTTGGGTACAGCATTGGCAAAACAGGGACACACAGTGACCTTGGGGGCATGGCTGTTTAAAGCACACGGAGCCCTTCTTCTGCCTCATTCTCCCCTTGCCCACATGGACAGTGTAAGCACCATGTCTCCATCTGAGCCAGGGAGGCTGCATCAGTGGAAACAAGGGGAGAATCAGGCCTTCATCTCTTGGGTAGAGAAACACTATGGAATTGTTCATCATCAGATGCCAGTTCAGTAACCATTTCCACAGATACAAGAGAAAAGACACAACCTCATTTCTAATTTAGTTATGATGGCATCAAAGAGACCCACAGCCTATTGCTTTCTGGGAAGCAGGGACTTCAACAATAATAATTCTTCATGCATATATAGCACCTTCATTGCTAACTACTTACTTTATACCCTAGGGTGTGAAGAAAAAGGACTCCACTTAATCCCATATGGTCTTAATTGCTCTCTATCCCAGATCCTTCCTAGCAAAATATGATAGAAATACCTAAACTTGCTGTTAATTTGTCAAATTAGGGCAGTCTTTGACACTAGCAGAAACACAGGGCCTACTTTGCATCTTATTTTGCAACCGCATAGCATAACATCTAGAAACAAAAGAAATGCCAGACTAAGTAAATCTGAGCTCTGTTTAATCTCTGACAAATGTTTCAGGGAAGAGGCAAGAACCACATGGCAGTCAGATAGGGGATAGACTGCCCTTGTGAAACGTTATCCTAGTTTTTATGGCGACTGGCTTAATTGCTGAATTACGAAACACCCAAAATGCTGTTCACATCCATTAGGAGGATGCTTAATTTTTGTGAACTGTGTCGTAAATGCCCACTTGCTTGCTAAATGTTGTTAAAATCTTGGCCACGGGAGCTCCGGTGGCAATGAGCTCCACAGCACTGATACGCATCAAATGAGAAAGCTTTAACTGGGTCTCCGGTGACTCACGTCAGGTCCTCTTGTCTGTGTGTTACAAAATGGGGAAATCAAGAGCTACTGATCCATCTTCTCTAGCCCATTCATTATTCAATATGATCCAATTGCTTTCCCTCTCGTTCACCTCCTTTTCCAGGCAAACACATCTAGTCTTGCAGGCTGCCTTCATACGCACAGTCTTTTCTACTCCTCCTTGTCCCTGTCCCCCTTTTAAGAACGCTCTTCTGATTTTGCAGGTCCCTCCCTCAGATGGCCCTTGCTCCTACACTCTCTGCTATCCCCCCTGTTCTACTCCTTATGCCTGGGGATTTCACAGAATCATAGAATGGTTTGGGTTGGAAGGGACCTTCAAAGCTCATCTAGTCCAAGCCCCCTGCAATGAGCAGGGACATCTTCAACTAGATCAGGTTGCTCAGAGCCCTGTCCAGCCTGGCCTTGAATGTCTCCAGAGATGGGGCATCGACCACCTCTCTGGGCAACCTGTGTCAGTGTTTCACCACCCTCATTGTAAAAAATTGCTTCCTTATGTCCGGCCTGAATCTCCTCTCTTTTAGTTTAAAACCATTATCTCTTGTCATGTGATAACAGACCCTGCTAAAAAGTCTGTCCCCATCTTTCTTACAAGCCCCTTTTAAGTACTGAAAGCCACAATAAGGTCTCCCCAGAGCCTTCTCTTCTCCAGGCTGAACAACCCCAACTCTCTCAGCTTGAAACTCTCTCATCCACTGAGCTGCGGTGGTTCATGTAGAGCCCTTCACAGGCCGCAATTCCCCTTTTCCCACGAGCCAGTGGAACCCTCTGACCTGAGTTACTGAGATTCGAGCAGCCGATCATCAAGACCCACCAGGCTTGGAGAGCCCAGCCCCATTCATCTCACCCCCTGAGGCATTCCTGAGAATCTCAGGGAAAATCCTCCTCCTGTAAACAACTTGAAAAGGACGGCTGCTTGGTGAGACACTTTTTTGTGACAACCAGAGATCCTTCTCTGTAGTGCACAACAACTGCCCCAGGGTTATGGCTGCAGAGACCCTTATCTTCCATTTGGATGTTGGCCTGATCCATGACTGAGGATTGCCAGGGAGGGTATTTAGGGCTGTTGTGAGCTCCTTCCAGCCCAGTTGCTGGCTGCATGCAGATGAGCCAGCTCATCAGCTGAGCTGCTAGTGAGCCCTCTGGCCACGAGAGGTTAGAGGCAGCAAACTGGAGGGATGTTGGCTTGACCACAGGCAACAAGCTATGAGGGCAGATGAAAATGGGGCCTGGGTCTCACCCCCCTCAGAGGTAGCTGAACTGCCCTAGGGGCAAGAGAAGCCGGTGATAGCAACCAGTGTCATACACTGCTTGGAGGAGGGGTGACACTGGCCAGAGAAATGAGGAGGGGGAGAGCTGGAGGAGGATTGGAAAAGAGTTGCTTTAGAGCACAGAGGCAACATAGCCCCAAAAGAATGGGGTCCTTCAGCTGGGGGGAGTGACTGTGTGTGAGGTGAGGAAAAGCCAGGGGAAATGATGGCACAGAGAAGAGGAAAGAGGACAGACAGATGAGGTGGCAAGAGCAAAGGGGACAAAAGAGAGCAAGGACAAGATAATATAACCGGGGAAAGAGCAAGGGGGTGGGCCTCAGAGAACTTGAAGAGAAACTGGAAGAAGTAATGAAGGAGAAGCTGCTTTTGAGAGAAAGCACAGAAGAGACATGAAGATGAAAGAGAAAAATAAAGAGGAGAAACAGGGGAGGGAAACGAGAACAAATTAAAATGGAGATGGATAGAATGAGTCAAAGATGGAGGGTGAGGAAAAAGCTGGGGTCGTAGAGGCAAAGGAAAAATTACTTTTAGG
This sequence comes from Caloenas nicobarica, assembly GCF_036013445.1. NCBI lineage: Eukaryota > Metazoa > Chordata > Aves > Columbiformes > Columbidae > Caloenas > Caloenas nicobarica. The sequence goes on from NC_088245.1 coordinate 39,186,764, forward strand.
TGTATTTTATTTACAACATGTTCTGCATATCCCTAACCTGTTCTGTCCTGTGTTTCCCCTGCTGGGTAGCTGTCACCCCGGGATGGGGGCTACAGGAGGAGGAGAGGGAGCGAGAGCCCCGCTGCTACCCCATTTCCCCCGGCAGCAGCCCCCTTCCCTCCCCGAGAGCCCCTGCAAAGGAGAAGGTTTCATGCCCGTGAAAGGCAGCAGCACATCCCCTGACAACGAGTGCAATATGGAAGGGAGAAGTAGCGCAGAATGGAGCAGCGAGGGCTCCCCCTGGGATAAACCAGCTATGCTTGATTGGGAATCCGCTCTTAAAACAGGGGCAGGGGGCAGAGCCATCTGAGAGCCTGAAATGTTCCCTGCTCCCCTCCCCACCCCCCCACCCCCGGCAACCTCCTCGCCTACTGCTTTTAAATTAAACAAATATGGAGATTCTGCTGGCAAACCTCAGCAGTCCTCCTCCCCCAAAACTCTTGCTTAAATCATACCAAACCACAGCGAAGTGAGACGGGAGCTCCGAGGACTGCGTGGGGAAAGGGATGGGTTAAAAGGGAAGCATCAGATAGGAATAGCTCCTGGTCTCCCTGGCAAAGAGACATTTGTTCTATCTCTGTGTAATTTCTTTATACATTATTGCTGCCACACTGCATCTCCATGTCCCTCCCACTGCATTTCTCTCTCACTCTCTTCAGCAAGGCAATTTCTGGTGCATTTCAGGACAATATTAACCCGTTCCTCTTTCTCTGTCTGTAGGAAGATTAATAATTTAAAAGCAATTTAAGAATCAGTTCTAGCAACTCATTGGTGAGGAAAAGCATTTCTTTGTCAAATCTTACAGAAAAATTGAGCTTGCAGGTCTCAGCCCCTCAAATCTCTAGCTTCTCGGTGACTTACAGTCAGGTGTGAATTTAAGCTGAGAGGAGAACCAAACCCACCCAAGTCTGGGATCCTGAGTAATTCTCCCTCACCATCTGCCATCCCACTTTTTAAAATCCTTTGTCTTCTTCATCCAAGGCCTGTCCAGCTCTGCATCTTCCTCCTCCCCAGCAGATGCAATGCCAGCAGCAATCAACTATGTGCCGGTCCATTGCCTCCTGCTGCACCTCAGGGCTGTGCTAGGCTGCTCCCAGTCCTCATCCACGAAGACATGGAGAGCCTGACTTAATCTACTGCTATTTTCACTGCATGTTCAGAAAAGCCCCTGGAAGCCCCAGTAAGAGTCAGAGGAAAGAACCCTGACAGATTTTTCGATCCCTGGAAGTGGGACGGCAGGCATTTCTGCAGCACAAAACTAGGGATGCTGACAGAAACAAAAGGTAACAGAAAGGAAATTGGGAAAGGTGTGAGGGAAGATAAGAAAAAACCACTCATAAGATGGGTGGGAAAGGGAAGAGGTGGCCCGGGAACAAACAGCAGTGGGAGAAGCCAGCGCAAGGAAGCAACACAGCAGCAGAATTGTCTGGCAGAAGCTTGTCCACTGCCTGTGCCCTGCCTCCCTTTGCTGTCAGCTCTTCATTTTTGCAAACATTGAAACTGCACTTAACTCTCATGAGCTGTTTGGATATAACAAGCTGGAAAAGGAACGGATCAGCTCATTAATTTTCCTTGGGAAGGGTCTCTAGGCAGGAATTATTTTCTGCACCAAGATCCATTCAATTACTTGCCTTCACACCAGTCAGATCTACAGGGATGTCTAACCCCATGCGCATCACTCATGCCTGCCCGCCCTGGACTATTCTCTCCCTCCTTCTCAGTATAAAAGCCTCCCAGACCTATCCCTTTCCTAATAATAATGACAACATGACAAAACCAATAACCTACAGATATAAAATACATTTCATTTCCTTGCTTCATAAGACCCTGATAAGGCATCGTCGCTCACTTTTTGAGATCCTGTAGGAGATCTACAGGAGCTAATGAAAGAATTAGACAAGGCATCACTCATAATAAAAAGTGGTTTTAAAGCATTCCGTGCCAAGAAGGAATTAGGCTGGAAGATCTGCAGCCATTTCGAAGTTGTAAGAGGTGCAGTATCCACGTGTGGCATGAGCTTGCAGATCTCAGTTCCTTGGTGTATGTGTGTGTTTTGTGCCTACACAGTTAAAGGGCTGAGAAAGGCCGTTTTTCTGGAAGAGTAAAGATTTTCAAATGGTCTGGAGACACATTTGAACAACCTCAAAGACTGAGAAAGGATTATCTCGAGGAAGATGAGGAAAAAATTCAGAAGTGTGATCTGCGGTAAGGTAAAATGACACCACCTTTCTCCTTTAGCCCCAGAGTGGAACAGTGGCTCACTCTAGGACACAAAAAAGGGAGGAAGGACATCTCAATAGAGGAGGAACACCCCAAATGATACTCCTCTTTGGAGCAATACAAGGATCTGAAAATGCTGACTGAAAGTCCACTGTGGAGAACAGAATGACTGGAGAGAGGGGAACCCAAAAATTGAAAGCCTGGGGACCAAATTGTCCAAGAGGAACTTGCAATTCTGACCGCAGCATATCTGTGTGTACAGCCTGGGACATCACACATTCATTTTTGCTACTGGATATCTTGGCCAAGAAGAGAAAAGACAATTTAGCACGATACTGTAAATACAGGGCGTCCACCATCTCTCACAGCCTACAGTGTTGACTAATGCTAGCATTCCCCCACATCCCCCAAAAGGAAGACAACCTCGTCAGAGGCTTCCTACCAGTAGCAGGAGGCAGATTGGGCTCCTTCTTTGATTATTTGCATGTTAAAAATCCTCCTGCCCTCCTTTTCACTACCTCCCCTCACTCTGTAGACCTACTGTGACACCCACCCCAGGCAGCAGAAGCATCTCTGTCCCACACCTTTTGCCAGGTGCCTTTGCCATGCTGTGAATAGGGTGTGAGCAGACTCCAAGGGTTTTGCCCTTTTTACAGCCTCCCAGGACCAAGCCCTTCCTGACAAAAATCTGCCCATCCTCTGCATTGTGGGGGAAAGGAGTCTTTGCTGCACCCTTTTCCCTCCCGCTCGGCAGCAGGCAGCTTTCACCAGGAAAAGCGAGTCAACCAGGGACAACTTTCTGATTCCTTCTGCTGAGAAAGGAGATAACCCTCCTGCAAGCAGATCAGACATGACAGTAAGAGGTCTGCCATCCAGGGCTGGTGAGGATATTTGGCTGTGCTGTCCTGGGAGCAAGAGAGTGCCAGCCACCAGCCCATGCAGGCTGTGGGGCTGCAGGAAGACAAGAGGAGGCATCCCGGCAGTGACAGTGCCAGACCTGTGCCATATCGACTCATGAGGCAAACCTGTGCCCAGGCCCTGCTCAGCATGTGGCCATAGGGCTGGTTTTGCCTCCTGCTGAGATGCTCTTGCTCTGGAGCCTTTATCCAAGTTTTGGTGCAACCTGTGCCCTCAGGCTAGGTACTCAGAGCTGGGCTCAGGTCCTGTGTGCTGCATTGCACCCTCCTACCCTGCTCGCCCCTTCTGCCTGGTGTTCAGGGGCTGGAGGAATGGGCCAGCGCAACCCTGGCATGGCTAGGGTGAGCAAGAGCACCCTGCCAGGGCCATGCAGCTCATCCTCAGGCTGCATTTCACACCCCTCATGCAGTTGCTGCAGATTGAGTCCACTGGAGAGCATTAACAGGGAGGGCAGGGGGACTGGGCCGGCAGCATGGCATCGGGGGGCTGGGGACACTATGGAGCCTTTAATTGGAAGCATCCTGGCACTTTCCTTTGCCATGCAAGCCACTTATCCACAGTGCCTGTGGGGTCCTGTCAGATGTAAAGGAGAAGGACCCCCAAGCTCCTCCGATATGACCAACCTCACCCGCCCCTTCCTCCTCCCCTTTAGACTGCGTCCCTCTGGGTACGGCTCTGTGGGCAGATAGACATGATTTGAATTCACTGCTTCTCCTGGCTGGGGTCCTTATACCTCCTGTCTCCACTCCAGCCTCCCCCCACCCTCCAGGTTGGGGACACGGCTCAGGAAGGGAGTTCTTCCCTGCAGTCTCCCTTCCCCGCATGGCTTTGCATTTAGGCTTCCTTTTTTTTTTTCCTCCCCTCTCTCATTAATTTTTAATTAAGGAGATGTCTCCTTCCCTGGTTGTAATGAATAGCTGTGTGAAGGGCTTTTCATTTTTTATTAATATATCTGTCTATATATTTATCTATTTGGGGGAAATGTGTGCGTGTGTGTGAGCAAGTGTGTTTTAAATATCCCCCATTAATTTACTGCTATTGATTTTCTGGCATGGAGACAGCATATAGTATTCAGCATAGAGCTCCTCTGCAGGATATGTTAAAAGGCAGCAGTTTGGGTTGACAAAGGGCACTAAATGCAGTATGCGTCAAATAGACCATCGCTCAATGAAGTCACTTAGCTATTCAAAACATGTCCAGCCATCACTCAACCGTTTGCACCAAGAACGGGGGGGAAATTCACGCTTCTTCACAGGCACAACCATTTCCAAACAGCAGCTTTAGCTTGCTTTGGTGAGAGACATCAGGACGTACATAGTTCATTCAGTCCTCCCCACTGCCTTCCATCTCCCAGTGCCGGTCTTAGAAAATCAGTTCTGCGGTACCCACTCCCTGTTCTCTCCCATCTGGGAGCTCCAGGCACACCCAGCTCTGGCGGACACTGACAGACACAGACGTTATCCCTGGATGTCCATAAACCCCCAGCAGCCCACCCTCCAGCTGGGAGCTGATTCATAAACATGGTTTTTACAATGCCTGTAATGTGCACTCTTGTGCTCTCGCTCTCTCCTCTCGCTACGTGTGTAACACAAACCACGCATTTCCATCGGTTGTCCCTATCCCTCCAGCACAGGCTGAAGACCACCTCCCCAGCCCACACGTACACCAATCGCCGTACTGAGCAACACATATTTAAAAGCGAATCACAGGCCCCTCTTTTCTTTCCCCCTCCCTTAGGAACGTCTGATTCCAGAAGTTGGTTGCGGCGGTGTCTCTTCTGCCATCAGACATGTCACTGAGTTGCTGTTCAGTTTCACCACATCAGACTTAGGCTGATTTTTCCATTCAGAGACTTGTTTATTTTTAGCCTTTACCATAAACCTTAAAAAAAAAAAAAAAGCCCCAAACAAAAACCCACCCCCCCCCCAACAAACAAATGGGAAAAATCCCAGCTCCAAACCAAACCAATCAGCCACCAACTAGACCCCTCTGCACCTAGCCCAGTGAGATGTGGTTGCTTACAGACATTACGAAATACTCTGAACTCTGCTCAAGATGACTGGAATTGTTAGATTTACTGTATGAGGCATTTTGGACATAATAGGGTTGCTCCCGTTTCTTTCTTTTTCCTTCCTAATGTGAACTAACAATTGCACCTAAAGTGCTTTGCAGTCACCCCCTCACCACATCACCCCTCACTCCCAGTCTTGTCTTTGCAAATAAGCCATTTGCAAAAAGAGCAATTGTTTCACTCTGCGGTTACAGCCAGAGCACAGCAATAATACAGCATTTTGGCATTGCTTTCCCAGGCAATACAAACAAGCCGAAGACAGGCAGACTGCACAGTTGCTTTTTGAAAGGGTCTCTTGGTGTTTTTGTAACTCACACGTTATTCCAGTTGGAGCGGGGAAGTGATTTTTTGGGGAAGGTGAGGAAGGGGGGTAGGGGGGATAAGAGGAAGGGAGATGGGAACAGAGCAGAGAATGTTTTGCCTGTCTTCTTGTCTCTGTGCCCTGAGTAACTGAGCCCACTGCCCTCGATCCCTCGTGAAAGGAATGAAGTGAGAAAATGGTGGAATGTGAAGGGATTTATTTGGAGGGGGGGAGAAACATGGGGTGGTGGGAGAGGAAAAGGAGGGGGGGCCGGTGTGGAGATCCAGAATTAAATACCTTCCAGGCAGCACGTTCTCCATAATCCAGAATGGGTCATGACTTCCTCGTTCTTTTTGCTGGTTTCGTTCTCACTGACAGTTTTAGTCTTGCAAACCCCTCTGGAGTAAAGCCAGTAGTCGGTCCCCACAGCTATGGTCATCAGGCTGAAGGCAGCGAAAGCACCAACGGTGGTTAAAAGCATCTGAACACCTCTGTCAAAGAGCCCCATAATTCTTCATTATACAAATACCCAACCGCCTTGTGATTCTTGGGGTGTGTGTGTTTAATAAAATAAAAGAATAATAATTCCAACTAATAATATAATGGGTGTATATAGAGAGATAGATATCAAAAAAGGGAGGTAAGAAAGCCCACGGAAAAAAGTGTAAATTAGAAAGACCACACGGGAAGAGGCTTGCCTTTTAAATCGGAAACGTTCTGGTTGAAATATAAAAAAAGGAAAAAGAAAAAAAAAGAGAGAGAAAAGAACCAATAAAAACCAAACAAATAAAGAGAAAACCCCCCCAAAATGAGACGCCTTAATCCCTTTTTCTAAAATTCTGGTCTCCAGTTTCCATATGTAATGGCTAATTTGGAGATGGCTTCCACAGTGAACAGGGGAGCAGCAGCAGCATCCTCAACACAATCTCTCATTATCTGGACCTAGACAGTTAGAGACTGTAAGAGCAGAGATGCAACCTTCAGTCTTCTTGCTTAGCTCTGCAGCCTGCGCCATGAAAATCCTTTTCCTTCCCAGTTATCTTCCTTGGGTTTTTATTTATTTTTTTTTTTCCCGGCAGCGGCAGTCGCTCCAATCCTCTTTCACTTTTTCTTGCTTGCTTCTCCTTCCTTTCGCTCGCTCCTACCACCAAGCCAGACTGCCCAGTATACTGTAAGCCCTTGATTTCAGCTGAACAGGTGCCGAGGTCTTGCCTCCCATGGCTTTTCCGCACAGCCGCGGTGCTCGCTCCCGGCGGAGGTGGGCGAGGAGAGAGGGGGGCTCCTGAGGGGAAAGGGCGGGGGAGGGGGACAGGCGCGGCGCCCCTCCCGGGCGGGGGGCGCGGAGCGGAGCCCGGCTGCGGCACCCCCTGCCCCGCGGCGGCCCCCGGCGACTCCCGGGCCCCGCTACTGCATCAAGGCGGCGGCGGCGGCGGCGCGGCGCTGGACGGCTCCCCCGCAGCGGCGGCGGCCGGTGGTGCTGAAGGACAGCTCCCCGGGCGGCGGGGCCGGAGCGGCGCTGCCGGGCTGCCGCTGCTGCAGGACGGCTCGGCGGGCGGCGGTGCGGGAGGCGCGCTGCCGGGCCCGCGGTGCTGAAGGACAGCTCCCCTGCCCGCGCTGCGCGCCCTGCCCGCGCCGCCCGCGCCCCAGCATCCGCGGGCGGCAGCCGCCCTCCTCCGCTCTGCGCGGGCAGGCAGGCAGGGAGGGGCGGAGGGGGGGGGCAGCCTCTCCTCCCTCCCTTGCGCCTTAGCCCGCCGCTGCCAGCCCCGGGAAGGGCTGCTCGCCGCCGGCTGCCGCGGAGCCCGGAGGAAGGAGTAGCTGGGGCTCTCCCGCTTTCTCGGTTTCTGCCCCCCACCTCCGCCCCACAGCTCAGCCTCCTTCGCACCCCCGCCGTACGTGCCCAGAGCTGCAAGCGCAACCCGCACACCGCGGTTAGACCCGCGCTAAACTTCAGTCAGCCGTTTCTCTCCCCAGGAGACGGGTGAAATGTAACGTGGAAGGGTAATTTTAAAATAAGCATTTATAACTGTTATTCTTGCTGTTGTTATGATTTGTAAGTGTTTGCTCTTCACTCTTCTCGGGTTCGCTGCAAGTTGCATATGTTTTGGTGTTGCTCATTTTCCACCCCTCTGTCTCCCTCTGACCAGTGTTGTGTGAATCCCTGTGTTCTGACTTTGTCTTTATAGCTTTCTGTAAAATCCCAGTACCTACTCCAAGAAGCAGACATTTTGGGAAGATTCTTCACGAGAAAGGACAATTTATTATCATTACCATTATTTTGTTAAGAAAAGGAAACACCAAACTGAATCCCTTCCCTCCTCCCTCTCTTTCCCCAACGCCTGGAAAGCAATCCACCTTTCATATCCTCATTTTGCACAGAAAGATGCATGAGCTGAATGGATGCAGACTAAAATCTATCACTACTTAAGTTTCCTGTGTCAGACACAACCCGATAGTACCAGGAACACATACAAAATTGTGCAATACTGACATCTAAGTTTGTCATAATCCTCTCTCTCTTCCTCAGCAGTATCATTACACCAGGTTAATTACATTAGTCACCTCCTGGTTCTATACATGTAGCTGCTCATTAATGCAACGATAATAAAGAAAAGAAAGAATCTAATTCTTGATGCTACCGATTTTGTTTCTCTCTGATCGGATTCATTGTTCGGTGAAAAAGAGACCAGAAGAGCTGCTTTAGGTTCACTGCTGTTCTGTGTGGGAGAGCGGGGCTGAGGAAAGGAGGTGATGGGAAATTGAACCAGTTGGAGGGCTTCATCCACATTGCAATTTCATTACTCCATTTATTTCTCCTCCTTTCTCCTTCTCTGGGTGCAGACTGGAACTGCCCTTTCAGGACAATCTCCTCCAGGACTGTTAGACATGAAGGGCTCTACAGCAAACAGAAGTGGGGGCATTGGCTGCCCTACAGACCACCGATCATTTCCCCAATTTGGAGGGAACAGATGAGGCTGCCCTTGCCACTAAGACCAAGACAGGGGTGTTTACCAGCAAGCACTTACGGTGTCTGGCATCAGACATACGCAGATCACCACCAGCAGGCAAGAAAGGCCCTAGGGGAGGCAGGAGAAGGGATAGAGGGAGCAGTGGTAGGAGACAGTGCAGGCTGAGATCACTGACACATTGTTGGGGAACAACCACAGTCTCTAGCCTCACCTGGGAGACTCCTGGCCTTGCTCTCTGCCACAGGAGCTGGCCTTCTTTTTCTGCACTCGCTGGGCTGCCAAAGAGATGAGGATGGACAAAGGGAGTGGCCCCAATGCACCTTTAGCACTCTGAGTACAGCCTACTGCAAAAGTGCGGAGGATGGCAGCTGTGGACAGGATCTCTGAACTGTCATTCTTGATTCAAAGGAATTTGAGAGGCAGAGGGGTGCAGAGAACACTCCTAAGCTGGTGGGAGACTATGGCTCTACAGCGATGCCCTGTGGTTAGGACGAGGCTCAGTGAGACTCCTAAGTGGGAAAGCTAGTGAAGATCACTCCTTCCTTTATGAGACATTTCCACGGAAAGAATGAAGGAGCCTTCAAGAAAGAACGGATAAGGGAGGAATAAGTAATTCTTGGGACTCTGAATCATTTTCTTTTTGTGTTGGTGGTCGTGCCCCTCCAACCCCACCCCAGCATTCAAGTCTTCTCATTCTTCAAAGGAGGATAGAAAAGCTGGGCCAGGAGCCTGAAAGGCTCTGAAGAGGAAAAAACTTCAACTGTCTATTCTGGCACTCAAATCCATCAGGCAACAACATCACGTGTGGACAGGAAAGGCACTTTAGAAACCTGTGGAGCTCATAGCTCCAAGGCAAGTGGGCTTCTCAGTTACGCCGTATGCTCAAAAAAGTGTAGCACAGGTCTTCTAGTAATGCCACACAAGCCAACTGGCCAGAGAGGAGGCAAAAAGGTCTCAGGCCCTTTGAAATCTCACCCATGCTTACACAGCAGGGTCATTCAAAGAGGAGAGGGAGAGAAGGGGTGATGCTACATGTTTACATTTAGGGCTTACCTGTGTAGCCCATGTGGCTAAGTGTTTATTTTACTGCTACGAATGGCAGTGTTGCTTTGGGTCAGGCTATACCGGGCTGGACAGGTTGTCTCTGAGTTGAGGAACTTGCTTCTGGTGGTATCTGAGTCTAGTGAGACTAGTAGGCTAAGCACGTGGTCACTGCAGAGGTTCTGGATTTGGTCTTTCAGAGGACCCCAACACTGAGAAATTACAGGTTTCATCTGTGACAAGAAAATATTGCTGAAATGTCAAGGATTACTTATCTTTCCACTTAACAAATTCAGTCAGATAGAGGATGAAGCAGCAGCTGGGCCAAAACAGAGACCCTCAAACCAACCCAGAACTGTTGCCTTTATTACATATTTTGACAGCTTTGACAAGTTTGGCTTCAGGTGACTACAGCAACATGTCGTCCCTCAACTGCCAGCATGAGAAGGTCAGGTTTGCAGGGTAGTGAGTTCTTTAATCTCTGGCTAAGAGGAGTGAGATCTATGAGGGCTTAGAACATCTCAGGATCAGGATTAAACACAGCTTCCTGCCTCACACTTCCCAATTTCCAGAAATAATTCTCTTCCTGTTACCCTACTTATATACTCTTAGACCATTCACAATAATCTCTCTACAAGTCTAAATGCAGAGGAGAAGAATGGAACAAAGGCAATGCAAATGCCAGAACGTCCTGCGTGACTGCTTGTGCTGTGGGTAGATGCTGTGCTGAGATTTCATCTTTCCTGCAAAGAATCATTAAAAATGGTGATACAAAACAAGAATACGGAATAAAAACATCGTGGCAGGTTTTTACAACAGTCGCATCTTACTGAATAGCGCAACACAGAATGACATCTATAGAAGAGTAAGGAGAGAGAAATTAATAGTCTGGAGGAAATAGAGAGATTTTAAATTACATTTTAAATTACTTGAAATGAGAAGCTGATGAGACAGGGAGCTGCAGGAAGTCTGCTTCCAATGGCAAACCAAGAGTGCTGCTATTTATGGCGAGAAGGGGCAGAGCTGTAGGAAAAAAAGGGGTACGAGAAAGATGCAGGAAGGGAGATGAAGGGCATGAAGTCAGAAGCAACTCCATGGGATGGTAATGGCACTGAATAGAGTGTTTGTGCATGGAGTGCTGCAGTGAAGCTTTTCAGTCCATAGGAAAAAAAAGTCAGACAGCAATAGTTTATGAAAACTGGTGTCTAGGAATCTTCATCCTGGAGAGGCCAGCTCAGAAGGAGCTGCTCTAATGAGATGTAAAAGAGATGGACTTGATGCAGCTGTATTTGCAGGCAGAGCAGAGGTGTTAATAGACAGATGCACCAGCAGAGGAGATGTTAGGAAAAATAAATTGGAGTTAGGGTGATGTTTATCGAACTGGAAGACAATGGGGCAGAGAAGATAGAAGTGAGATATGATGCAGAAAGAATTATTATTTAAGAGATTTCACTGGAGAAAGTTGAAAAAAGTCACATATCTGTAGGGTTAGAAAAGCAAAGGGGGTGATCAGAGCAGTCATCACTGACCTCCAAAGCTGAGGGTCCCAAAGCATTTAAGAATTATTATTCACCTCACATCTGCATGTTGGTGGTTTTCTTAGACCAATTTAACAAACTAGCAAACTGAGGAAAGAAGATTTGTGGTTTTGCCAGAGAATCACAATTGGAAATGGTAGAGATAGAGATGGAGATGAAGATGAGATATAGAGAGATAAATACACATGGAAAAAGCCTCAGTGCTCCTCTCTTCTTATCTTCAGGTTCCTGTAACTTGAGGACCAATATAAAAGGCAGTTTAAAAACCACATATTAAAATACTACAGGAGATTCATCTCCAGTGTAACATTGTGAGCAGAAAGGAACAAAAAAGAAGGGACATACAGGATACAATTAAAATGAGTGGGTTTCCATGCAAAAGTGGTTCTGGTGCTGCCTGGAGAGTGCAATAAAAACTCCTGTGTTAGGCAGAAGTGGAACTCTAGCAGGGACCAAGTATGAGGCTGCAATAATACATACCTCCCTCAGTTTCTGACCTGTATCCTCTTCCAAGCTAACTGTTGTGCAAACAGTTCATTTAACCTCTTAACACTCTACCAAAGTAACATTCACTAGTTTGCAGAGTCACTGAGGCACTGAAAAATTCAGAACATAATTGAAAAGCCCACCAAAAGGAAAATATTTGCACTGATGCTAGTGGGATCTGGGTGCTGTTGTAAGTCAGTTGGGTACTCATGGATACCAAATAAATCTGTCCCAGATTGAGTCTTGAAAGTAGAACTCTTGTGCTTTCCATGCAAGACTCCCTTGTCTCACGCAACCTTTTCTTCCGTTGAATGGTAACCTTTCCAATGTTTAATACCTGAAGATGGTTAGAAAAAAAAGTGTCAGCTCATGAGTCATGTGGGTTGATTTCTTCAAAAAGGCAAAGGTTTCCTTCTTTACTTGAAAGAGATAGTGGGAAAAGACTGTGATTCCCAGGATGAATTTTCCACCATCATGAATTGCTGGGATGTGAACTGTTTTGCCTCTCTTCCTCTTTCCATGCCATGCTGAGATTTGTATGTACAGCAGCCTCCTAATCAATAGGAATAGAAAACAAAAATCAATACCTGCAACCCATTAGCTCTAACAGAGGGCAGGCTGCTAACAAGTCACTCTAGCTGCAATTCCAGTATTTGGTAAAGTATCCTCAGTGAGGATATATGCACACATATAGATACAAATTTACTGAATAAGACTGGTAGAGAAAATCAGTTATGAGAACATTCCCCATCCCACCAGCATGTCTACCCCCATGTATCGGCATAACTGTGTTAAACCAGAGGTACTAGCCCACCCATTCAGGTGCTGTCCCTCACACTTTTCCACTCCAGAGCACACGTTTTTCTACACTTGATCTATAATCCCAGGCTACCTTCATGCTGGACCATCCTGTGTATAAACAAATACGTCTCTACACATCCTTACTCTTTCATAAACCATACACCAATTTAAGTCCCACTTATTCACAAGCATACAGACATTCCTTCTCCTTTGCTGTATCCCCAGATCCTTTGTGGAAATCTTATTTCTTCCCATTCATATCCAAAACCAGGTGCAGGTAGTTCCCACCAACATGCATGTACATCCAACCCTGGAAGCATATTCCAGGAAACAAAAAGTTGGTGAAAAGGTTATATCACAGGTTTTGTGATCGGAATTTGCTCTAAGGTCAAAACAGACGGAAAGGGTCTCCAGAATGGATCAGAAAAGCAATGGGTCTCGCTGCCCATTTGGCATGAAATATGGGCACAAATAACTATCTTGATTCAAATAAAGCCTTTGTCCATCCTTCCACTAACTAGAACAGACTCTCACTTCTGATCTGCCTCTCATGGTATGGGATGGTCGCTCCTGGTCAACTTCAGAATCCACAAACTAAAAAAGTCATCATTTTTTGACAAACAGGTTCATGAAACTCCAGTAAGGAAATGAGCAACAGCTGTGGTTTGGTTCTTAAAGAAGAAAAAAGACTGTTTTGATGTAAACATAGCAGAAATCAGAGAATTGCAAAGAATAAGGCAAGAAAGAGAAAGACCTTGTTGTTTGGTTGGTGTTTTTTTTTTTTCTGAACCGAAGGGTTTCACAGTCTTCCTGGAAGCATCGGCACAATGTTAAATGCTGAGGGAAAGGTAAGGCCTACAGTGAGGGTGGTTCATGTTGACACTGATCAATATTCTGTAATATCAGATTTTCTTCCAGTGTAAAGGGCACAGATAGGGACAGAGAAGAGGATCTTGTGCAGCCTCATCTATTCAGTATCATCATTTCAAGCCACAATGCAGCCCAAACATGAGCTTTTGCCATTTGGTCCTCAGCCGTCACAGAGGTATCACTGAGGCATCCTGTATGGGACAGACTTGCTCTCCTGGGTCTGGTGGTACTGATGCAGGTAACCCTTCTGCAAGACAGCTATATACACTTTTGTCTTCTTTAGGACATCACTGGCTCAGCTTCTGTCAGATAGTCATGGGAGTAATATTGAACTTTTAATTTTTCTGATGCTCTATAATAAATCAGAGTTCAAAGAGACTCTTGAAGGAACATAGTGCTAGAGCTAGGTTATGGCTGGACTCAATGATCTTGAGGGTCTCTTCCAACCAAAATGATTCTATGATTCTATACTAAGCAAAACAAGAGAAATGGTTAGTTTCTGGGATAGGTTATTTAGTCCCTCTAAATTTTCAGAGGAACAAAGCAAGAGAAGCATGTATTCCAACACCTATTCAGGAGCCCAGTGAGTAGGCAATCTTAGAAAATTCAAAATCTCCAGGTCCCACTGATGTCAGTAACAGGCTACTGAGTTTAATGTGAAAAGGGTTTCTTGCTGTAGTCCCACATAGGGAGGTATCCCATGAGATCCATGTGTACTTTAGAGACTGTTTCGGAGAAAGCCAGCTGGCATATTGTGTCCAGAGAGCCATTATATGAATTCCTAGGATTTGGGTTTACATTACCATCGTAATTGTTTAGGATCCCCATTGTGAACTCCTGTAGAGGAAGTAGGTTAAACACATCAGATTAAGCCAGTCAGATGCTAGACTGGAGCATTACGGTGATGCACAGAAGAGTATACCACAGGTAGAAATCATAGAGAGGTGATATTCTCTGCCTTGGGAACAGAGGTCTATTTTAAAAAGAAATAAAACACACATGTCTATTCAGGCTTCTAACTCCATGTTCAGACATTGAAGAACTGTCCTGATTTTCAGTTGTGCTGAGCAGTCAGTATCTCACACTGATTTTGCAGAGATGTAGAGGCTCCAAATACCTCTGAAAATCTGGATGCGTGTTTTGATGTCATCCTAGCAGATTAACTTTGACCTCATATAAAACCAAAATTATTACTAGAAATTAAATCAGAAATCCCAACACCAAGTGCTGGGCTCATCGGGATTTGTCACGTTCAGTCCTTCACTGCAGCTACTGACCACTTGTGAAAACTTCTGGGAATGGTCTGAAAGCAGAGTTTTCTCATACAGTGGCAAATCATGGGGAAGTGAGGAGTCTACCGCAGAGCAAAGCAATTCCCAGCAGCGCACTTGGCTCATCCAGCTCCACCAGACCAGGCTCAGGGCCTTGATGATGCCTCTCCTCTGGCTGTGTGGGTCTCCTTGGCAGCACAGACCCCAGCAGAGGTTGGCCAAAAGCTCCAGCCCATCTTCCAAGGGTGTGGGGTATGGTTCTCCTTTGTGGTCTCTAATTTGTTTGCTCTGGTTTTGTCTGCTTTGAAACAGTGAGCAAGTATGGCAGGGGGCACGTGGAAGCGTAGCTCAGCCGTGCTCCCCCCTCCATATGAGGGAGACGGGACCATGCACAGGATGAGACAGCCCAGAGGCAGGACAGGGGAATCTCATTCCCTGGGTTAAGGGGGTGGCTGGGAGATGAGCAGTCCTCTGCACAGAGCTGGTCCTCCTCCCATGCTTACCACTACTGCGTCGTTTCACGGGACACTTTTCTAGGTTGTTGGCATCTTTTAGATAAAACTGTTCAGTTGCCATCTTTCTAGTAGCCAGTCTGAAGCCACAAACCACTTCTCTGTTTCACAGACCACTGGGACTCAGCAACTGACCTATATTAGTTATAAGCTTCATCCGTTCTGGCCTGCGCTCCTCTCTCTTCTCCCACATGGAGCACACGCACTGCTCCTCCCCCTCAAACAAACACCTTTACATATCCAAGGACATTGTAAAAATAAAATGATCACAACCTGGCCCTCCGGGAACCTTGGTTTTACAGTTTGTCCCGCTCTGATGCCAACAGAATTCACAACCCAGTTCAAGAGAGACAGACAGTGAATGAGAAAAAGCAGGCAGACAGGCACAGACAGAAGGCTATGGAGGAATCAGGGAGAGATAAAAAGGAGCAGAAGAGAAGAAACAGAGCAACCAGAAGAAATAAGCTGCAACAAGGGAAGACATGTAAACTAGGAGTCTAGAACACAACAGAGAAAGGGGGATGGAAATACAAGGAAGAGAAAAAAATCAAAATGATAAAGTTGAAGCAAGAGATAAAGAAGGAGACAAAAAAAGACAGAGGAAAGGACAGAAGAGAAAATAAATGGTCAAAGGGAGGGGAGAGGAGGTCAAGTCAGGCAGTAAAGCAAGGTGGTGCCTGTAGCATGAGGCGGAAGAATTAAGAAGGTGCCTGTGAATTTGGACACTGCTTTTTCACATCTCCTTTTCCATTCAGAGGAAAAGGGCAAGAGGAGGGGGAAGAAAAGGATAAATAAATGCCTGAGCTGCCATCTTAAACAGCTCCTAGCAGTCAAGCAGGTACACTGGAAACAGGCAGTCCACAAGTTGAAGATGCTCAGGTACATATTGCAGTTCAGCAGGCAGGAAACAGTCTGCACAGCACAGTGGCATTTACACTCCCAGCTCCACTGGGTCTCTCTGTGCACTGGCAGTGAGCTCTGCATACACAAAATTGCTTCTGTTTAGTAATGCAGAACTGTGCTCTGATCTCTGCCCTGCATCCTCTCTCAGGTCCCAGTAAGAAAACCTCAGCCACAAACACAAGTGCTGTTAGCCTCCCTTCTTCTTGAATGAATCCTCTTCCTCCCCACTACCTGGTCCCAGTTCTTGTTTGCACTCCGAGGGCTGCCTTGCCTTCCTGTGCCTCTCTTTTCCCCATGGTTCACCTCTAGCCTTGCTCTTTTATTCCTCTGTTTTATCCCCCTCCTCTTTCTTTATGGTGCTTCTTCCTCACTGTCATTCACTCAGCTCCCCCTTACACAGGCCTCTATAAGCACACACACAGACCCCACCACACGCACACTTTATCTCCATCTCTGTAGTTATCCACTTGCCTATTACTGTAGTACCTAGCTGACACACAACTCTCTCCCACAGACAATCCATCTATTTCCACCCCACATACCTACCAAATATGCCTGACTCTCCTTCCTTCACAGCCTTTCTCCCGCTATCCCTCAGTCAGTCCATTTCTTTGTCTCCCCCTGCCCAGTTCTTGTCCTTCCCTCTCTACAAGCCATTCCTTTCCTTCTCCCCGGCTCTGCCCATCTGTCTGTCTGTCTGTCCCTCCTTCCCACAGTTCTGCCACACGCACCCCAGCCCATCTCTCTCCCCTTCTTCCCCTCCTTCCCATATTTCACCTCTTTGTGTCTCCTACACACCCCGGCTCACGCTTGCTCTTTCCCATACTGAGAGGAGGCGGCGGCAAAGAATTTGCTGCTGACCGCTGCATCGCTAGGAGGCAAACACATGGCCGGCCTTGTGCAGGCCAGTTTCTGCCTGAGTGCCCCAAGTCACATATCCCCAGCATCATCTCTGGCACTGGGAAAACAGATGGTAGAATAAATGAGCACAGTCTGATAAAAAGGAGGAAAGGGTGCCTGCCTCGTCTGCCCCTCACCCGCACAGAGACACACATCCAACATGGGCACAGGTCTCTTGCTCCTGTACCAGTCCAGTTTCACAGCAGAACTGGTCCACTGAACAAGGCACAAGGCTCTACCCCAGTACCAGATGGAGAGGAGAGGGGTAGGAGATGGTGGTAGTGGATAGAAAGACCAGTGGTTTTTTTCTAACGGCAGCTTATAACCCCAGAAAGAAAAGTACATAGAAGGATCTAAGCAGCCTTAAAATAATAATTCTGCTTTTGCTCCCACCAGAAATGTCTTCCTGCCCTTACCCAGTATCATCATATTGTCCAAGAACACTCCTTTACCTCCTCCACTACCTCCCCAGACATCTGCACCCAGAGACTTGCAGCATCCTTTCCTCTGCATTTACCTCAGTTACAAGAAACCCACACTTGTTATCTGTTTCCAAACCCAGCGGCATTCCTTCCTCATCTAACATTTCCACATTCATTGCAGCCTGATCTCTTGCTGCTGACAATAACACTGAAAAGCATTATCTTAACCCTGTAAGACATCTTTCCTAGATACTCTGTTCTGCTGTCCTTACAAGCTGATTTTATTCCTGATGCTTCAACTGCAACCTGAATTTCAAAACTTCTGGTTTCACAGTCCCCAAACTGAAGCCACACAACATTACAAAAGCAAAGTCCTAGAAATAGCACACAATGGCAACACAAAACTGTTAGATTAAGAGAAAGTGATGCTTCACAGGATTCAAAATAAATTAGCAAAAGCAGAGAAGGGAAACCAACACAGAAAAGAGATTCCTCCCATGCAGAGCTGAAGACATTTTTTTATTGTAGGTAATTTTATTCACGAGCAGAGTGATTTTTATCTGCTTTACATTGGCCTAACATACATTGAATTTTTCTATTTTTTGTGGTTGAATATTGATATTCTGGGAAGGTCTTCTGCTGTATGAATTTATCACGAAGCTTTTGTTGTGAGATGTCAATGCAAAAGTTGTAGTGGGCACTTCTGCTTGGTTGGGTGAGGTGCAGGTTCTCTTTCCATTTCCTGAATGGATGAACATGATGTATTCAGGATGCTGCTGCACAATTAGGCATAAGTTTATGTGTTGTTACCCACTCACTCCCCCCCCCCCCCCCAAAAAAAAGAAGTTTTCAGTAAATAGATCAGCCCTTTTTGTGGCAAAAGAAAATAGAGATAGCACTGAAACTAAATTTGTGTTTTAAACAATACAAAGATATGTGGGTAACACCTGTAGGCATCTATTTCCCTCCACTCAGAAATCCACTTGGAAGAACTGTACTCAATCTAAATTTCCAACCTCTTCACACTCTTCCAGTCTGGTAGTCTGACAGTGTCCTTAGTTTACCTACTCTATTTTTTCTGGACTCACCTGGATATGCTCTCTCCAGCCACTGCTTCTCATGGCATCACAGCTTGCTGTTCTTATCTCCCCACATGACTCTGAAGCTCATACTGCCTGGTTCTAATGCAGGCCCTCCATCTTGAACCTAAACTGATGGTTACCATTGACCTTACTCATCATGGTTCTGAATTCTCCAAACTGACCTTGGCCCCGAAAATCTCTGTTCAGTTATTTATTACCACCTGCCCTCCCACCCGCACTGTCATCCAGCTTCACCCAGTATCCTCATTTTCCCCTTAATGGCTCATGCAAAAATTACTTTTCCTCCCACTTTACTTCCATACACCATTCTACAGCCCAGGAAAAGCCTTACGTCTTCCCACCCTAATTCCCACTCTCCCACTCTGCCTCAGCAAATCCTTTGGGCTCTTCATGAAGGGCTATAGAACCTACTCTTTCCAACATATTCCTATTCTCCTCCTTGTCCTGCATTTCCCCTGTTTGGGATACAGCAGCAGATCATTTCTGCCTTTATACCTTTCATAGAATCATTCTGCTCACAGTCCCTTACTTGAAACCCTAGTATTGTGTATTTTTCCAGTACTCATGCAGAAAGATTACAGGCTCCACATTTCTCCAATTGATGCATATCTGGCTGGAGGGAAACTCATCAAACTGACCCCATCCTTGACCCCAGCTTGACATGTAGGGTCTGTCACATTTCCCTTTTAAACATTGCCAGATTTGGATTTGATCTCAGAGACCAGGAAAGAGAGCAGTTCCAGGCTTCTCTTGACAAACAGCTCTAGGGGAGGAAACATGTGAAGCTGTGACAGAAGAACGAGAGAAAGACCCCTCAAGGAGTAAAAAAACAAACAAACAAAACCAAAAAAAACCCCAAACCAAAACAACACCACCACACAGAACTTCAAGTCAGAATGAGAACAGCCAGTGTCTGTGAAAGTTACATTGCAGTAAGCTTTGAAGAGCCAAGACGAGGTTGCCAGGACTCAGCTGAGGGTCTCCTGCCAGGAAATTACATTCTAGACTGAGCAACATCCCCATCTCTCAGGTGGCTTCGACAGGGAGTCACAACACCTGAAGAGCCTTGAAAAGACTAGAGAGCAAGTAGCTCTTTTCTTTCGCCCTCCCTGAAGCATTATTGTTCCAGGTCAACAGAGCCAAGGGCAACTGGCACAGAAGACATGATTCTCAAGGCACGATGACAGCAGGAGGAGGAAATAGGATGCGAGAAGCAGAGAGATGATGTGCCCTTAGGCTAAGAGAGATGTTGCAGGGTCTAACATGGCCCTTGAAAGAGCTCCTAAGTCTCCACATTTGCTGCAGAAGGTCCTAGATGTCCCTTAGCCCCAGCTTCCATGGAGTACCATCTGCAAGATGGAAAAATCACTTGCTAAGAACAAGCAGAGGTGCATATTCTCCATCAAGAAGTAGATATAAGACAGGAAAAGAAGGACTGAGAATGCATGGGGAGAGAGGGATCCCATCATGGTGGATAATCTGCATCCCACTGCTGGCTTTATAGAATAGAATCATAGAATCATTTTGGTTGGAAGAGACCCTCAAGATCATCAAGATCAACCATTAACCTCACACTGACACTAAACCATGTCCCTAAGAACCTCATCTACATGTCTTTTAAACACTTCCAGGGATGGTGACTCCACCACTTCCCTGGGAAGCCTGTTTCAATGGCCGACAACCCTTTCCAAGAAGAATTTTTTCCTAATATCCAATCTAAACCTCCCCTGACACAACTTGAGGCCAATTTCCTCTTGTCCTATTGCTTGTTACTTGGGAGAAGAGACCAACACCCTCCATGCTACAACCTCCTTTCAGGTAGTTGTAGACAGTGATAAGGTCTCCCCTCAGCCTCCTCCAGGCTAAACAGCCCCAGCTCCCTCAGCTGCTCCTCATAAGACTTGTGCTCCAGGACCCTCACCAGCTTTGTTGCCCTCCTCTGAGCTCACTCCAGCACCTCAATGTCTTTCTTGTAGTGAGTGGCCCAAAACTGAACATAGGGCTCGAGGTGCTGCCTCACCAGTGCTGAGTACAGGGGGAAAATATACATACAGATGAGACAACAACCGCAAGCAGTTGGCAGCTGAACATCATAGAGACACTAATTATTAAAAGCAGAGCACAGTCTTGAGCAGTGTATGGACTCCCACAGATCTGTGTATGCAGCAGCAGAAAGCAGTTGCTTCCTACAGAACAGAAATGCAGTGTTTTTCCTGCTGTCAGCACCTGCGTCAGGCTCCTGTTTCTCCTGAGATACAGCTCTTAATTGGGATAGATTGTACGTCTTCTGCTGTAGCCCAGCCCAGCTCCCAGTTTAATTGCTAGTTTATGACTTAGCCTGTTTTGTGCTTTCCACGCTACTTCTTCCCCCACTTAATCTAATAGAATTATAGAAAGTATTGCTGAGAGGACCTCAGGAGGCCACACGGTTTATCCTTCTGCCCCAAGGCACTATTTCATTTTCAACAACATCATGTGTCTTTTGCTATCAGGTCAGATCGGTCCAAGATGCATAGCGGGTAAAGAAATGAAGCTTACCCAGGGGAGTCAATTGGCATAAAAGACTAAATCCAGCCCTTTAAGTCACTGAAGTTGTATCAGAAATAACCCTGGTCCAAAAGGTGTCATTTATCAGATCAGTTTTCTGAAATATGTCCTTTCTTAAGTTTTAAGTCTCTAAAGTGAACGAATCTCTAGAAAAAAAACTGTTCTGACAGCCCCATTTCAGTATATTTAATGCTTTATTATGAACAGCAGTGACCATTCTATTGTTAAGGCTGAACAGATCTTATCAGAGTATGATCAGCTTTGAAACTCCTATTAACTCCCACAATAAAACCTGATCTTTCTGGAATTTTACATCCTGCATTTCACTCCATAGTAGAACGTGTCTGGCAAGACAAAACAGAACCATTACAGCATCTTTAATATGACAACTTTACACAAACGAATTTCCAGTAAAATTACAGAATGTCAGTCAGCTTCTTAAGGTTCTTTCTTCCAAGACAATTTGACTAAAAATTCTACTTTTGTTATCTTTTGTCTATTTATCTTTCTAAGAAGAAATGTCTTGCAGCCTTGAGAACAGATAATGAAGAAATAAGGATTAAAAAAATCAGCTGGTGATGTATCAAGCTAAGTAAAGCAGGACACAAGTATAACAGGGATTCTGTGCAGCAGAACCATGAGGACCAAAGGAAAGGTAAGAAGGAGGGCCTCCAAGGAAGAAAAAATGGTTTTTGTCTAATCAAACAAGCAAGCAGGAAAAAGAAGCACCATGTATCTCTTAAAAACAGTTAAAGGCCTCTTTGTTTCCTCCTTCTTCTTTTGAAATTTCAGTTCTGGTTGAGCTAGCTCTCTTCTGGGTTGTAAACATCCATGCTGAGCACCTGCAGCACTGCACAGCTGGACAAAACAAGGAGGCTGTAAG
Source organism: Caloenas nicobarica (assembly GCF_036013445.1). Taxonomy (NCBI): domain Eukaryota; kingdom Metazoa; phylum Chordata; class Aves; order Columbiformes; family Columbidae; genus Caloenas; species Caloenas nicobarica. The sequence continues at coordinate 39,208,556 of NC_088245.1, forward strand.
AAGACAAGCAGCTTCCTGGTCAGCAGACAGGCTTTCTGCCCTCCTCCCAGTGCTCTCCACAGTGTCTGTAATTCAGAGTGATGCTAAGGTTCTGAGCAGCAAATGCGCATCCTCACCCTATAGATGTGACCACAACAGTTACTGAACACCGTTAAGAGAAGCTTAATGGCTTCAGACTCTTGCTCTCCCTGCTTGTCCAGCTCACCCACTCACTACCCTAAACTCCTTCACACAGATGCAAAACTATTTTCCACAGGCTTCCTGTACCTGGCTCCGAGGTTCTCTACCCACTCTTCACTACTAGCTTCTACAATCAAGGTCACAAATAAGTTAGGAAAATAGCAACAAGCATCACCTGCATCATGCTGGTATTATATAGCACATTAGCCAGGAAGGACAGTATCTTATGTTTTTAAAATGCATTTGGAAGGACTGAGGTGGTTAATGTCCAACATACCATTTTGAAGGATATTAAATTGTGTCTATATTAGTGCTTGAAATAGTCCTTTAAAAAGCAAGTTGGGCAACATGCTTCAGACACAACCCCTTTTCTAATTCTAGTCATGGCATATGGGAAGAGGGAAAGGGGCAGTGGGTGAATCCCTACTGCTAGCAATTAGATTGCACATTCCCTCTCTCAGGCAATATATCTTTCCCTGCTTGGGATGCATTTTTCTTCACTAACCTCTCAAAAGCAGCTTCCCTATAAATCACAAATCACCACTGCAAGCATTCCCTTAATGAGATCCTCCAGCTTTTGCATTCATTTAATAAAAGAGTGTTTACCCATCTTCATCTTAGTGGTGCATTTAGACTGTTCATTTGAAGTTATAGGAGGTCCTTCTGGTGCAGAGATTGAACTCACTGGTTAGAGATTGCATAGGATTCACTTTATCACCCATTCCCAAGGCGTTCGTCCCCCCTATATACCACATCGCAGGTGGCATACACACCTGGCATGCTATTTTCAATATGAAAAAATATCTGTCTTGTGTCATAATCACATCATCAATAGGACCAGGGGGAAAATGAGCTACCAAATCGAAACAAACCTTTAGTTCTTTAACTAGACCAGCACAGCATCCAAAATAACTTGTATTCTTAATAGTTGGGCGTACTAGCACCTGCAGGCAAGACTCTACTCAGCCCACATAAATCAACAGACACTCGCCCAGAATTAACCAGAGAACCCATGTAAGATAAAAATGCCAGTAATGGTAATCCAATCAAAAAAAGGAGTGAGTTTCCTTGTTACCCTAAGGCCATGGAGGAGCCCTTCCTTCTTTGGAGGAAGCAAGAGTTTTCCCAGCTGGTTCTGGCATTTTTTTAGGTGGCTTCTAGCAAAAGAACCTATTCATTTTCTTTTCTTGTGGGCTGAGCTTCTACTTAACCTCTTTAGCTGGTATTCATGCTCCCTAGCTAATTCCCAGTATCAACACTGTTGCCAGTGAAATGAGCCCAGCTGCTTCTCTAGATTCTTGAAGTGCTTCATAAACTCAGCTACAACATCTGCAGCCGTATTTCTTATGTTCAATCCAATGTACTTTTCCCAGCATTGGGCATAAAAATGGTTGTAAAATGCACATATAAAAGTCTTGAAACAGATTCCTGAAAATCCTGTCTGAAAATTCACCCAGTGGTTAGTCTCTACAAAATTCAGCTTCCCTTGCCCAAGGGGGGCTAACGTAACCTGGGAGAAGAGGATGTTTTGAACTCCTTGGTGTTAGGCTCAGTTAGAAGGCAGTACCTTACCATGGATGCTTTCACATACTGCATTAGCAGACTCTCACACATGCGACATCAGTACTCCACACAAAAGAACAGTTTTCTGTAGGCTTTTACCCTTTCTGAACTTAGCCAGGTTGGCTTTCATTTCCTGAGTCCTGTTTCCACTAGCGACATCAGAATCATGGTCTTTAATCTGAAATTCAAGGACAAGCAGGGAAAGTTTAACAACAAAGAGGACTCTGATTCCAGTGAAGGATTGAGAACTGAACTTAAAGAGAACACGGTATTGCCAAGTTCAGCTGACAAAAAGAAAAATGACACAAAAACACATAAAATGACAAAGACATGAAGAAAAGATAATTTCTTTTAAATTCTGAACGCAGAATAAAAGAGGTATTCTTGCCACCTGACCACATTTTGCAGATAAGCCAATTTGGATGTGCCTGTAGGAAATCCTGCTCACTTCAAGAGAGGTAGCTTCAGAAATCTTGTGACCTGGGACCAGCAGAGGGCACTGCATTACCAAGTGACAACAGCACAGATGTCAGATCGTTCCTACCAGGCAGTGAAAGTGAGCCATGTCGAAGAAAAGAACCAGATTCTAGAAGTCAGAACCACATATTAGTCATCAACATATCAGTCCTAAAATTGATAAGATTAACACTGTTAAAACAAGCCTCAAACTCTGGGCGCTCCTAGAAACACACCTAAATCCAGCTCTGTCCCCACACATCTCAGTCTCCCTGTGTTGGTTTTAAGGCATAGGCCCCCTACTGAAAATGCTTTTCAAGTGGCAGGGACAAATCAGTCCTGCCCTGCAATATAGGCATCAAGGCTGAGTTGCTTAAGTTGAAAAACATCCTGTCAGCTTCCTCTCTCCTCAAAACCTCTAAATCCTCGCTTGTAGCAGCAGGAAGTCTGTTCAGACAAGAGACGAGACAATATCAAAGCAAAGAGCTGGCAATTTCCATTCTGCCCTCCCCTTTTACTCCCCACCTCCTCCAACGCAGCAGACTTTCAGTGAGCAGAGAACCAAGTTAGAGGACATGAAAGGAATGCTGAGGTAGCAACTTCAGAAGAGTGTCTTTCCACTTGCTTATTTCTAGTTTATTTTGAATTACGAGAAGATGACCATGAAGCAGCAAATAGCTCATCTTTTCTTCTCTCTGTATTCCATCCTGCAGGATTCTGGGCGCTAGAAGAAGCTTAGAGGATAAATAAGTCATCCCAGTCACGGCCCTCAAGCTAGTGAGTGAAAAGTTTCCACTTTCTCTTTGTACAGTTGGTGGAATGACTTTGCCAGGATGTGGAAAGGGGCCTCAAAATTTTTCATCTCCTTCTGTAAAGAAATAAGAAAATTCTGAACGACAGACGGAATAAGCATTTGACTGTTTCTGCTTAAACTGCTTCACAAAAGACATTAAAACTGAGGGTGAGTTAGATGACATACAAGTGGAAGAAAGCTCCCAATTATCTTCCTTTACCTGAAAGAGAAGATAATTTTACACACTCGCACTTCCACAGATGGTGAAAGGTGCAGATACTCACCACTGACATCTCACAGTACGCCAGGCCATGTTTCTCAGCCCACTGCTGTGCTTGTTTCTGCTCCACAACTCGACGACCAACCAGGTCTGTTTTATTCCCCACTAAGACACCTACAGAAAAAAAAATAACAAACAAAACAAAACAAACATGAAACAAAGGAAAAACAACAACCAAGAAATGCTGACTTGTTAGCAATAAATGCTGGAGCATTTGTAGAAGTAGCTGAAAAAGTTGGAGGTGTGGAGAACAGTCTGCAACTACCTAGAAAAGTTTCCACGAAGAAAATATATTTATGCCTTATCTGCTTTGTGATAAAAGCAAACAAGTTGGAGGAAGTCATGCCTGCCCCTGGCTTAAAATACACGTGCTATGCCACATTGCAACGGAAACAACTGTTGTCATACAAAAGGGGAGCAGACGACAGGAATTTCACGCATTTCTTACCTGGGATGTGCATTCCAACTGCTTGAGCCCTCAGCTTCTCCAGCCACTTGGCACAGTTGTTGAAAGATTGCTCATTAGTGACATCATACACAAGGCACAGGACGTTGGGTTGCTCCCACTGCACAGCAAGAAAGGAACATTGTCAGCTCTAATGAAACGGATGTGGTCAACAGCCAGTCTGTAACCACGGCAAACACAGATGCTAAGACAAAAATAAAAAGCCTAACATACAGGAATTGTATGCCCTAGCTGAGGTTTCACATCTCAGCTGAGCTGACTGAATGAATAGCGGGCACTGGGAAAGGTGGTCCTGCGCTCCTTCCCCAGTCCTGTCTGCATGGTCCTGCTACTTTACTTATAGCAGCTCTGACGCTCATCTGATCCCTGGGTAAGCTGATTCTTCATGCTGAATCAGCGCAAAATTAATCCTCCAGTCTGAGAAGCTGGGGCAGCTTCTACAGGGATCCCTTGCAAACCAGACCTAGTGCAAGAGCCAAGGTGGAATTGCCCCTTGTAAAACAAAGAACTATTAGGTTGACTTAGCTGTCTTATGAAACCTCACATCAGTTAATTGATTGTACATCTCAAAATTATAAAACACAATGGAGAACTGTACAGGTAAGGACACAAATGCATGAAGGAAAAAAATCAAGGGTGGTATTATGCTCAAGCACAAGAATGAGCCCTGTTGGATCAAACACATCACTGTAACACAGAAAAACCCCACTGTTGGAGTAGCAGCAAAATAGGTGTTTTTCTAAGAAATAAAAATAACTTAACCAAGAGTATATAGCAATTTTCAGGTAAACATTCCTATTTCTTTTGTAAGAAAACTGAACGACTATCTGCCTGCCTTCCTCTGGAAAGTATTTCTTCTAGTACTTTTACAAGTTTTAGGGACATAGAACAGGATGCATTGGCAACTGAGGTAATTGCTCCCATTTACACTAAAGACAAAGTTTGCTACATCTGCCAGACTAAGGAGTTCAGATCTTCAAAGCAAAAGCACTTCTTTGGAGGAAGAGGACTGTTACATAAGGCTTACCAGTTTCTCCAGCATTTCAGAAAATAGATCTTTTCCGGCAGAGTCAAAAATGAAGAATTCCTGAAAGCAGAAGCAGAAAGGAGGCTCTTCCCATGAAAAATGCAGTGTAGGGAAAGGTTTTGAAAGTAAATACTGAAACTTGTAACTCCTGTATTTTGTTCAGTACAGCACTGTTGTGTCCCTAAGGGACAAGTTCCCCACACTGAGAATAGACCAGTTCAGATAGTATGAGAAAACAAATATTAATAGCTATTTTTCATGTATAACCAATAAAATGGTTACCTCCAAGGCCCCAAGTCTGTTTTCCATGTCTACTGGAAACAGAATATGTGGAGTGAGACAGTAACATTCACTATTAATACAAAATTATGCATGTGGTCCACATTCCACCAGTCATTAAGGAAAATAACAGATAAGTTCCAGCTTCTGTAGTTTTAAGAAACACAAACTAAACCTGAATGCCCTAAAGGACAGAACAGAATTCTAACAAAGCTCGCAACAGCTTTAGTTTAAGATGTCACATTGGATACAAGTATGTAAAACTTACATTTTTTAAATTAAACTAACCCTGGAGTATCAGCAATTGTACATGATCAGCCTCATTTCCTTAATGCAACTTAACGGCCTTCTGAACATGCGACCTTCCACCAGAATGAGACTGAAGTGAGGTTTGAGCTCCCGACGTCTCTTTCTGACCCAATTTATGTCACAGAAAAACTCACCACACTATCACTTGTCTCTGGAATTGATACGGCCTTCACCAACAGTTCTATGCCTGTTGTCTGTCAAGAAGAATCAGGAAAACAAGCATCAGAAGAGTTTTTAAGAGCCTGTCTGACTGCATACGAACGATGCATTGGATTAAAGCAATTATTGTGAATCATTACAATCCCATCAAACACAGACTGCTGGGAACTCCTCATAGCTCTGGTAACAAACTCCCACCTGCATGTCAAAGCCACATAGATTTGCTCTGATGGGGGAAAAAGATGGAGAAGAACCAACGTCCAGAGATTTGCTTATATACAACCAAGGGTATTAGCTGGAACCTGCAGGGCTACGTTCACTATCACACTGCTGCTCTAAAGCACGCCTTGGAACGTTTTGCACCAACCATGTGATCAGCTAACATGTGGGACTAAGGTTATTTGTGCCTCTTCCACCTTTTATCTCATTCTGCTTTGTAGCTTGTTTGTTTGTTCTATTTCTATCCTTAACTTCTGGTTTCCATCTTTATTTCAATGAATAAACATATTTTAGGGGTTTTTTTCTCCACAGTCATATTTTCCTTTTTTTTACTTTACTTATATTTACTTTTATTTTTATCCTGCTTCTGATTAGTCATCACCATTGATTCTTACACTGAAAGACTGCAAACTGTATCCTTTTCATCTGGGAACAGTTTCTGTAGATTATAATTATCTTGGGACTATGCAGCACATCTTCATGTTTGCATAGTGATAAGTGCACTGTCCACACGCACATTTAATAGTTGGAATTAAAAGCTTTCTCCTTCAGCAATGCTTTTTCATAGAGCACTCCCTAAAGGAGGAAACTCTCTAACACCACAAAAGCTTATGAAAACATTGGTTCAGCAGGAAAATGATATAATTAACTAAATTACTCTGCATTAAGTTTCAAAACCATCACCCACATAATGTAAAGACTTACAGAATATTAAATGGTTTCTCTTCAGAATCTAGGATGTAAGAGAAAGAAAACCCTATAAGACCCCACCTTGAATGCTGCAACTTAAAATCATATTATTTATTTTGTTCTAGACCTTCTTAGTTTTATCATGCAATGTAGAAAAATGTTGGGTAGCAGTTTAAGCCTGCTTACCAGTGTGTAGTTCTTCTGAAAATGAGCCCCATCATTGCGGAACATCTGGGCTAAAGCACTCTTCCCCACAGCTGGATCTCCTGCAAAACAAAAAACATAAAAGATTTTTGTTTCATCTTACAGAATCTTGTTTTCTCTCAGTTCTGTTACTATCACATGCCATAAGAGCTTCGATGCTACAACTCTGAATACAGGCAAGATAACTGTCACAACAAGCATAAAAAAACATAAAAGGCAATACATGAGGAAATGAATATTGCCATTATGCATACTGGTGCTGACATCAGATTTCTGCTCTATGAACGACAGTAAAGGGCCCCCAAATCAGAGTGGAACTGCTGTTTGTTCTAAAATTCGTGTCTACCCTATAGCCTTTACCTGAGAATTAAAATTTCTGATAGATATTATCATACTGAGAAAACCACAATGTGATAAGGAAGACTGGGCTGTATAAAAGACTGTTTTCTCTCCTTATATTACCCATTTCCCCAGATTCAAATCCTTGTTATATACTGAGTTGAGGGAAAAAACAAGTAATTTATATACTACAAAGCTGCTTAAGCTGCTAACATTCCTCGATGAACTGTTCTTGCTGACCCTGCTAAGAGAGCAACTCTTGCTGACTCAATGCTGCTGGTGGCTCATTAGTTGCATTCTGGGCAGAACAGAAGCAAATGTCACTTGGCTGGAGAGAAAGAGCCTGCTGATTCATCCCTATATGAAAGGAAAACCAAGGGGCTTATTTTTTGCTCTTTTAGAGCCAAGGCTTTCTCATATGGCTTGTACAACACTTCGGGCAAACTTGGCAGCTGCGTGCTTTGGCCTGCTGTTACAAAACTTGGTAAAATCCAAAGCAATGGCAGAGAACTGCAGAATTCACCTATGCCCATATCATTCCATGAAAATATCATCATTCTTGCAAAACAAAGACTTAATGCTCTGAAATGGCTTATCCTCTCTTCACATATGGTCTCACTAGCCTGGACAGTTCAAAGGACAAGAACCAGAAACTAAATACCTCAGTGGTTCTAGCTTTATACTTAAAGGAACATTCACAACAGCCAAGCCTGGGATACAAGTCTTTGACCTTATGTTTTTAAATAATAAACCCAGAAATGGGTATATTTTGATCCTATTACAGCTTCATAGATTGTGTTCCAAAGGAAATAGGGAAAGCTATCTGCTCACATAATATTACAGAGGAGGAAGGGTGTTTTGGATAGTGACAATTGCTCCTAGATGCATTAACCAAATGTACTTCTTGTTTAAACATGTTTAGCATGCTTGCTTACTTTGAGATGAGTTGGGTTCATAATATTTAGACAGAAAAATCTGGTAAGTCAGCTTGTTTGTTCCCTGATCAGTTCAAGCTTGTGCTGAAGACTACATTCTGTTCTGAGTGGAAGCTATTCTGTATTTCAATAGACAATTAGATCTGTCTTTGTAAAATGAGACGGAGAAGCACACATTGCTCCAATCTGCGCATCATCTGATGCATATTCTTAACTAATGTGTTGCCTTTTTTCAGTTTGACAGCCCCAGTTGTTCTTTCCCTCTTCTTATTCTTTGTCACCCTCTTAGCCCATTACCTCACTACACTTTCTCAAAATAAGTTTCCTTGCCCTTTTCATTTCATTTAGTCTCATCTGCCAGTACCGCATCCCACAGTATTTATTCCATCCATACTTCTGTTGTTCTGCCAGAACCTGTAGTATGTCTCTAAAAAACCTGCTACTGCCAACTGTCTTTCTACAATGAAAACCTTTTCATAGTGCTTTCATAGCAAGCTCAGACAACAATACCTTTTACTGTGTGTCTGTATATTACTCTTGAGATAACACAGGATTCACTTTCTATTGTCAAGTTAATATTCTCTCTTTTGCTAATAAAAGCCCTTTTCCCCTGTGGTTCTGTTTGACCTTGGTGCAGTTCCCAATACTGTGAGCCACTCTGTTCTTCATAAACATTTCCTAAGGTACACAAGAGTTCCCTGTTCCATTTCTGATGTTTTTGCTCCTATGTCATTGCATTTTCTTTTTCTCTTTAAGTTGTTGTGGTTACTCATCTCCTATGTATCCTTCACTATACTCGTCTCTTCTGTAAGCAAGAAGTTATTTTGCCTGGTTTGCTCCATTAATTTATTATTTTTAATAATACATGGATATTATTGTAGCACTTAGGAGCACTACATATGGGACAGGACCTTCCTGTTTTTTGTGTTATGGACAGAACTGAAAAGGCAGCTCCAGACCCAATTAGGATTAAGCACATAACTGGGTCATCCAAAGAAAACCTAATGTGAATTTTAAATGGTCATGGAATTGGCCTTTGGTAACACTGAACAACAAAACTTGAAAGACTTAAACAAAGGCTGTGTGTTAGGACCTGGAAACTTCCAGATTGGAAACGATGTGTAAGTTTCAAATTCAGAAGATAGGCAAGATACTCATGCTGTCTACAGTAACTATCAACAGAGGCATCAGGGAGATCAATTCTTTTGCATATGCCAAAGATCACACCTGATTTTGTGTAAGCCGATGGTTAGCTGTTCCTGAGGCAATAATTTTCTAAAATGGCAACCATTTTATTCTGGATGAAATAAAACAGGTTTGTAGCAAAGAGTTAAACCCAAGAGTTGTCTGCACACAAACGTTTTATGAATTTGTGCTTCTGGCTGAGGAAAAGAAAAAAAGTTTTCTTACTGTAGTGTTAACAGTCAGCTGTACTTAACTTCAACACCTCCATAATCCATCCTGACTAAATAAACTGGTGTCTTCACCTCAGCTCTTTTTTTCAGGTTAACCTCCAGTTTGCTTGGGGAAAAAGCTGCCTCTGTGAAGTGTGCATACTTCATTCTTCTACTGCTTGCTAAGGCCCCACCTTTCCATCACACACCCAGAATCATCCCAACTTCTGACATGAATTTTCCCTGCAGCACAAAGGGAGCTTCCCACGAGAGGCAGGACTTGGCTGTCTACCCTGCTCCCTTTGCACTTTCCCCATCCTCAGACCACCTTTCCACACCGTAGAAATACTCTTTTTCTTCGTTTCTTTGGTTTTTGGTTTTTGTGTGTTTTTTTTTTTTAATCCTATCCTTGCATTTCAGCCGGTCCAGCTACGCCTCACGCCCGCCCTGAACGCAGCTCTTGACCCTCCTCATGTCAGGAGAGGGACAGGGTACGGAGTAGGTAACAGCGAATAGTGTGGTTGCCGCCGTTCCCGTCCCCAGGGCGCTGCGGTCTCCACCTCAATCCGGTCACCTCGTTCCCCACCTCTCCCCGTCGGGGCCACCTCCCGGCGCGGCCTGCCACCATCCACCCGGGGCTCCCCCCACGCTGAGGGGGCCCGGCCGTCCCAGTGCCGCCCCGCTGCTGGCCTCGCCCCACCCCACGGAGCCCGCTCCGGGCCCCCACCGCCAGAGGGGTGGATGGGACCGGGCGGGCCGGACTCACCTGCCAGGAGGCACTTGGCAGCGAGTTTCACCATCGCCCCGGCCCGCGGGAAGGCGGTGGCAGGACGGGAGGGCCGCAGCCGAGCGCGGTGGCGGCGGCCGCTGCCCTAGCAACGGCGCGGCCCTAGCAACCGAGCGCCCCGCCTCCTTTAGCAGACGACCAACCCCCCCAAGCTCGGTTGGCTGTGGGCTGTGCTCATCGACGCTATCCGGAGTTGTTATTGGTTTACTTGTCTTTTCCCGCCCACTAGACTTCCTGTCATTCAAACCCGACTCCCCGCCCCTTTGAGTATCTAAGGCGGGGCAGCGCGCTCCCCGGATGGCGCCGTGGTGTTACGGAGTCAACGGAGTAGTTTCTGCCCAGCAACTAAATACGTTTGCAGGAGCCCGTTTGTTATTGGGTAGAACACAGGGGACTGTACCACGTAGCGGAAATTAACCCCCCGTGGACAGGGCAGAAAATAATAAAGCTACGGGCAAAGAGCTGTGTAATAGGGGTGCGGCAGCGCCAAAGAGAGAAAAGAGAAGCGAGAGTTAGGGAGACAAGCCTCCATTTTCCACTTATGCCCTTCCCACGGAATGGGATCTTCCGTGCAGAAGCGCCCGCACCCGTACGCCTGCCTGTGTGCCTTCCTGCGCATGCGCGGGGTCGGACGCTCATCTTTCTCTCCCCATCCCCGGCTCTCGGGGCCGGCGGGGCGGACACGCGCTATTTGCGCCCATCTGCCCCTGCGCATGCGCGGACGGTTACGCCCGGGGGCGTCTCGAGCGGAGTGGTGGCTGTTAGCGGCGGGCGGGCGGTCGTTACTCTGGCTGAGTAGCGGGCCTGGCTGTGGGGCCCGCCCAAGCAAAGGGCAGGGGGCTGTGTCATGTGTTCTGTCACCGGCTGCGGGAGTATCGTGATTTGGGTCACTTTTTCCCTCAGGGCTAAGAGCCGGAGTCAAATCGCAGGATTTAAGGGTGGGTTGGGTCAGCATGTTTAAAATAGCCAGTTTATGAGGCCTGTGTGTCCAATATCGAAGTTGAGCAATGTTATTTCTCAACCAGGGGCAACATTTGATCTCCCTTTATTGCAGTTCATCCTTTTTGTTGCTTGTCACTAGTTTGCTCTTCTCCTAGAGAGGGTTCTCTTCTTGCTCACCAATTTCTTAATCACTTTTTTCTTAGTATCTTGGAATTTTATTCCTTTTTTTCCTCTTTCTTTGTTATTTTTGTAGTCTTTCACACTGCAGTAGGTTGTTTCCTTTAATTACTTGGTTTTCTTTTTCTAATATTTTTACTAGGATCTCCCTTGACTCCTCTTAAACTATTTCTATGCCCTATTCTTAATCTATAAACAGATCTGTTTTCCTTAGGCAGCCTAAGTCAAACTTAATGGGTTTGTGTTAAAGCTGATAAAGCTGACCATGAAGCTTCCTGCTTTTTTTCCCCCTCTTTCCAAGCTCTTCGAAAGCTCTTACACAGTAAGAAAGCATGGCATCAATAACAAACAATACTTTTTCAGGGTATATACTTTGCTTGGCTACACATATTGTTTTCTTTGGATCACAGAATCTGCTTACTAGGAAAAGCAGTAAGTAAGCTTGGGAATAAGAGAATATAATCGATAATGGACCTGTATTTGGATTATAAGATTGGACATTCCAAGAGTAGAGTTCATTGAAAATATTTTTTTCCAAGTTTTGTATTAATCTCAAGGCAGTGCCTGCTTAGAAGTCACTTTTTTTGGTCTTATCTAGTATGAATGACCCATTTCACGTGTGTGGGACCATATGACGTATCTGCCAGACATCTAGCCAGACGAGCAAATAACGTAATAAGTACCTATAGCAAAATGAAAGGATTATTTTATATGTACATAAAAGTAATTGTTTATTTGATAAAAATCCAAAAGGGAGTTCTCTAGCCTGAGTGGGTAGAGACTTTGATTGTAGATTATGACTGTAGTGAAATATAGTGGTGGAGTCAGCACTCGGGGTTCCTTTAAAAAGGAAAAGAAAAATTAATCCCAGGTCTCATTATTACTTTCACAGTTTTCTCCTCCATTCCTGAATCCTGCATCACATAGAACAGGTGTGGAGTTATTGATGTTCTATATCACATAGATATCACATATATCACATATATGTTCTATATCTATATCTATGTCTAAATAGCCTACCTGCTTTTTCATCTTTTCTGTCTTCCGCTCCATCCTCCAAGAAATTCACTTATCTGTGTTGTTCCATTTTTGCAATCTTTGTGTTATCCTTTGTTGTCTATTTGTAATATTGTCCCAGTTTACCGACAGGTCTGTATGCGAAGGCTTTGGGGCTCCATTATGATGCACTTAAGATTTATTGATTGTGGCTGTAACGTAGTGGTATCCATCAACATTTACTGTGGTCTCAAACATCTCCACCATTTTACACTGGGATTGGTGTAATAGAAGGCATAGATTATGTTGCTAGTGAGATTTTCATTGCCATTGAAAAATTCTGCTTGGAATCTGGCTGTCTCCTTTCTCCTGTTTGCTGCTTTTCTATTAGCAACCTGGTCCTTCATCCCATCCCTCATTTCCTACTCAGCTCCGCATGCACTTGCACATTGAGCTCTGAATGTACTTATGTCCTCTCTATTTCTGCTGTCCTTTTGCCCCACACTTCCTTTTTTCCCGTCTCGATCTTTTCCTCTGCCTGACTTCTCACAGGTAAAAGTTGTTCCCTTACCACCATTAACAGTGATAGATTAAGGATGGAATTACTTATCTGTGCCTTGTAATCCAAGTGAAATTGCAGTCTGCTGTTAGCAGTCCACAGGGGCTGCTGCTGAATAAATTGGAATACTGGTAGCTGTGCTCACTGAAGCCTCTCTCATCTTGTATACGTGAGAAAGAGAGGGGAAGAGAAACCCTGTGGATTTTTTAAAAAACCAAACCACAACAACAGAGGATAATGTCCTTACCCTAGAGAAGTGTTTATTAGGTTAAACCCTATACTTACCAGCTAAGGAGAAATAGAGCGCTCTCTTTGTTCACACATTTCATTTCTTCCTCAAATAAAGCAAGATTCCTATGAGTGGGAAGTGCCCCTTCTGTAATGTGAGCAGGATAAGTTGCCCTGACAGCCACAGGACCCTGAAATTTGAAGTCACATTCATTTAGGCAATGGTCACAAAACAGTAGATAAACTGCACGTGTCCATGTGTGGCTTACATTTCATCAGGCTACAGAAGGCAGCAATGGTGGAACTGCAGCACCAGTAGCAGTGGCAAGGAATTTCAGAAGCAAGGTAAGGCTTTGCAATGAGGACTAAAGCAAGGTCATAGAGTCTTTTAGATTGATGTATGACTTGGCTTCACATTCTGTTGGGCACTGAGCAGATCACTTCATTGTCTCCTTCACAACATATACCTGTTCAAAAGTGATTTTTTTGAGGCAGAATTCACTAATATTCCTAGGGCTTGTTTTTATAGTTATTCGTGTATAGATGCAAACATTCTGGCTATGTTCAGAGTCGAGCAGGTTGCAACCTGTAACGTGAACATGCTGCCTAATAAAAGCTACTGAGGAAGTAATGCAGATTTCCTTGGAGTGAGCAGTGCTTCTCAGGAGGGCACTAATGTTAAGGAAAGGAATTGATAGATCTTTCTGTAAGAAATCTCTTAAATACAAAGCATTTCATTAGTATTTCTTTCCTTTTTTAAGTCTTATGTTACTAAAAGGAAAGAGTGTGACAAAACAACATCAGAAATATCTTGCAAATGGATGAATATTCAGAGTTCATGCAGCTTTTTAAATCTGTATAGATTCTTACAGAATTGTCTATGAGTGTTCAGTGATATGTCTGGAGAGCTTTGAAAACTGCAGGAGAGGATGTGTAAATTTTATTGTAGATTTCCATTTTTTACCTTTCCCCAAGTAGTAGAATAAATAGAAACTTGATCTGTTTTGAGGGCTACTTCATTTGGCATTCCCCAAAATTGCCTTTTGTTTCTCTTCAGAGTGGGGCTGTTAGCACCGAAGTATGAATTTGGTTGCTTTCTATATCACTGTTGATAACAGCATTATAGTTCCAGGACTTCAGATTTTGCTCTCTTGTGGTAGGGACTGAGGCACAGATACGGCTTTTTGGCCGAGACTCGGTGCACTGAAATGTGAGATGATTATGAAATGGTTGAATCAGCCAAAGGATTTGTTGGCAGTTACAGCAGCGCTTCTGACTGATCTGGCATATCTGTCATTTGTTTCTGACCTGCTACGTTGGGAAAGTGGAAGTTAGAAATGACTGGTGGTTGTGGCATCAATGAAAAGTGAGAAATTATTAGATGTAGGGTAGGTACCTCTACAAGGCTGCAAACTTGGTTCAAGTATGCTAATTGTAACTGTCATGTCCTCTCTTTTCATGAATATGGAATAAGGAACAGATTTCTCAAGTATGCATTAAAATCCACAAGGATAAACATAAGGAGAATTTGGGGGGAATAATTATTCTTCATATGTCCGGAAAAATTCCAGCTTGAATCTTTATTTGTTTGTTCTTGCACATAGAAGCTAGGAAGAGTGCTGGAAACAAAATGTAAATCCTCATTTAGTTTTTGACAATATACTCCAAAACATTAGACATGGATAGTTGATTGGGGATCTGGAACTTCATACAGCAAGTCTTACTGTTGTATAGAATTCTCTGTGGGGGAGCACCTGTAACAGACTGAGGACTTGCTGTGGCCTTGTGTGTGGCCTGAACCTTTCTCAGCTGTGAGTATGCTATTATTGGAGCAATCATTGTCATGCTCTTTTGCACAGAGTCATGCATAAAGTGATTGGATGCTGGTGAGTGTTGAGTATGCTTCTGCATCATGGGGAAGGGGTTAATCTGTCAAATACAGAATATATGAATATATAAAATCCTTAAATGAGCCACCCATAATTCCAGCATGGCAGTCATTATGTGGTGATGATGATTATGATATCAGCTGGGAATCTTTTTTTTGGATCTCTAGCTGCCGTCTGTTTAGAAAGCAGCTGCTAGGTTTACACTAATGCTATTTCTTATTTTAAAAACTGTAAGAGAGACTACATTCAGATAATGAAATTTATTTTTTAAAAAAGGCTATGTTTTGGTTTATATTCTGTTTAGGGTTTTAGGGTTTTCTCTGCAGGCATGACAGCTAGAACTTTTTCCCCTTGCTGAAAACCGAGAGTCAGCCATGTAACTTGAGGACCTGGAGCTTTAATGGAAGAAGGAGAACAGGAATATCTGAGATTCCTAATTAAATTTTCAAGAGTTTTTAGCACTCTTTTTTCTATCATTTCCACTTTTCTAAGAGGTTAATTTTTAGGCGTAAACTTTTCCACCTTGTCCATGTCCTTTCTTTTCAAGGTCAATTTATTATAATGTATTTATGCTATAATAAAACCTCTTGTGCTCTAAGCTTTTCAGATCCTCCCTCTAATCATCTCCAATCCTTCCTTGCTCTGGATTTCCTTTTCCCAAAGTCCCAGACCCTGAATTTCTGTGTTGTTCACCCTTTGGCCCCTGTCTTGGAGCTCTCTGTCTGTGTATTGTTGCTCTTTCCTACTTCAAAAGCGAGGGTCCCCCTCCTGCATTGCCAGAAGCTGTTTGCACCAGCTGCTGAGCATTGCTGGGCACAGTCTTTGTGGCTTTCTTCCTACAGATGTAGGGCCTTGGTTCCTGCTTCAGATGAAGTTGTAAACATCTGGGCTATAGAGTGAACTTAGAAAAATTCTGAATGAGAAGGATCCTGAGCTTGTAAAAATAGTATACACACAGGAAAAAATTTACACGGTGGCTGTTCATTGTTATGTGTTCTGTGTTTTGTATTCAATAGACTAGATGAAATTTCAGGTTAATTTTGATCTACCGGGCCTTCAGTGAGAAATTATTTCAATTCTATTGTATCAGTTATCTTCCTTTGGAGCATTCAAAACGACAATACATTTGAACACTATGATTGCCAACAGGCCAAAAAAATATGTAGACTTATTAAATCTATGGGCAAATGTCTCTTAAGACTCCTCTGCTTTGCTAAGAAGGCTATCACGTGTGAACAAGAATGTTAATACATGCACAGAGGAACAGAAAAACACTGACTCTAGTAATGGAGGTTGTTACAGAACATAATTGAACACTGACTGCAGCAAAGCTAAAAGGATACTTGCATTACAATGACATGAAATCTTTATTTTTTCCCCTAACCTCTGATTTCAGCTGTCTGACTAAGAGCAGGTGCTGGGCAATAGCTCAATTTCAGCAGCCCATTGCAGCTGAAAGAGTAGATGCAATTGTGCTGTATCCAGCAAAATGGAAAATTACTTTAAGGGGGAGAATGCAAATGTTTTAAGACAGAAAAATCTTCATTTATCTGCAGAAGGAAGCGTAAAATTAGCACAGCCACATAATTCTTCTTCTCCTTTATATTAAAGCAGTAATAAGTGCTTGATGATTTTCTATTACCTATATATTTTTGTGTCTTTCTAGTGATACGTTTTTTTAAACTGCATTGTATTGTGAAAATTCAGGAAGTGGTTTGTTAACAATTAAAATGTTAGAATTAAAAAAAAGTTTCCCAAATCTTAAAATGTGTCTGAACCATTTGGTTGCTCAGCATCCCAGGGCCCTTCCCTCTGATAATCAACGCTTAAGCATTTGACCTCTGGCCCTGTTCCTCTTATGACCTGTCTAGAAGCTCTAGTGGCAAAGTTGGAATTAACAGAGAGTTACCGTGTTCTTACCACCTGAAGGCCCAAGTATCCATTTCTTAATGCCAGTGTCATAGCACTGTAACACCAGTGAAACCAACCGTATTTTTATACATAAACCATTAATTGCTGAGACAAGCATCTCCTATAACTAAAAACTGTTGTTGCAATGTGAGTTGGACCTTCTGACTCAGGCACTGACAAGATCCTTTCACTTAGATTTTCCTAGGTGGAAGACTGAATGAGTTTATGAAAAACACGTCTTTCCTAGCTGCATGTTCCATAGGCTTATGAAGTGCCTTCCAGTATTTTATTTGGATATTCTGGTCCATTTATTGTTGTAGCTCATGCAGTACCTTCTGTTTTTCTTGTGGCTGGAGAAGGGACTCTACTATTTGTTTTTACATATACTTCTGTCTTTAAAAGTGTATCAACCTGTGTTAAGCTTTATTACTTCAGCAACCAGAAGAGTACTAACCAGAAATGCACTTCCTCCCTTGTGAAGTAATTATCCCACATTAGGAGATCCTACAGTCTGGGAAAGTTTTGATGATTGATCTCTCATGCACACAGCTAACCCCCTTTAGACACATTCGGCTTTGTGCTCTCTTGTTTAGGAGAAAGGTTGTTTTAAATGTTGGAGCTCTAGAGAGTGTTGGGGTTTCTGAAGAGTGTGCCTCTTTGGAAAAGAGAATCTGCCAAACTAATCTCTCAGAATGAAGATGCAGCAGCTCAGGCTGAAGCGTGCATTAACAATGAGAGAGTCCAGGACCTAGAGGAGGTATTTTAATCACCGGCATCTGCTAAATCCTGTGCTGTTGTGTTACCCGTGGTTCCTGGGTGGTGTTAGAGCAAGAATGTCAGCACATGGTGTAACCCAGCTGAATTTTGGTGTGTTAATGTGTGCCATATAATTTCTTTTTCATGTGCAATTGATTTATAAATAGGAATGTCTTCTCTATCTGCTGACCACTTAAATCTCAATCTGGGAATTTTAGAATCAAGTTATTTTGTGCATTATGCTCATTAATAAAAATTTTGTGGACTAATGTGTGTCTTCAGTGAACCTTGTATAAATTAATAATCTTTGATGTTATTTTGTTGAGGCAGAACATGTTGCAAATATTGTGAAATGCTGCAGTTTTTAATTCTATAACAATATTAACTCTGTTTTGGACAGAATATTGTTAATGTTTAGATAGTATAGCACAAAGGCTTTGGTAAAATCGTGTGTGTGTTGCTGCGATGGAGAATATGAACTGCATTTTCAGTCTTCAAAAGTATTCAGAAGCTAGAGGAAAATGTCCTTCCTTACCCCCAAAAGATGCAAAGTCAGAAAAGTCAAAAGAAATGAACAAGCAAATTTTGCTTTGATTAAGTGAACAAAGAGTGAAAGCAATCATAGAACATTAGGCAGTGATGAGCTCAGGACTGGTGGATAGACTGTAAATATAAGTCCTAGCTCAGTTTCTGCAAAGTGGACAGGTGTTATGGCCTCCAGTCCATTGATTCCCAAAATAAGACATGTGGAAAATTGCTGATCCATGAAACTCCATTGCAAGCTTGGCAGGACCCCTAAAGCATAAGCAATTATGAATTTATTGGTTAAGAGTTTGGTAATGGTAAATGGTGATCTGAGAAATTTTAAGAGTTGGCGATGGTCTGTTGGTACAAATCCTTTTTGTTAAATGCTGATGTCATTTGTCAGGAAATTATGGTTTGTCAATGACTTGAGTAATTGGCTCTTCTTCCTTCTGAGTGTAGCTAAGAAAGAGTTGTATTTGTTTCCTAGCAATATATAAGTAGTGTCTCTTTTTTGTGTGTATGTAAGCATAATTTACATCTTTTAAATCATGCAGTTGTGTCTTGTTACAAACCATTGGCTATGAATCTAAGGAAAGGATGTTTACTGATTACTTAAAATTTTGTCTTCAACAAGATGGTTGGGGGGTTTTGTTGTTGTTGTGGTTGGTTGATTGGTTTTTGGGTTTTGTTTTTCCCATAACTTCTACTGTGATACAACATGGAAGAAAACTGTGGAACACTTACTGTTCAGGAAAAAGATGATGATGTAATATGCCAATTAAGAAAGTTAAGGTAAATGTTTCATGGAGAAACTTAATCTTGCTCCTTGCTTATGCATGTGAGAGTTAAAACCTCTTTCTTCATGAAACATTGCAGGGTAATGTGGATTTTTTTGGTATTTGTCAAGCATACAATAATCCACACTCTGCCGAAAGCCTGATTACATTTTGTAGCAAATTCTACTTTCTTCAGCCCTTACAGTAGCTTCTGTGACAGTCTTAAAGACATTGAAATGAGACCAATATGAAATGAATAATTTAATATATTGTACTGATATTGTTTTATATTTTATTTTAACTTAAAATTTTGCATTTCCTTGCTGCATTTTGAGCCACAACTAGATAACTTCCATCTAACAGGAAAATTTTTGTCAATTGGAAGTGGAACAATACAAGTTTTGGGAAAGGTTTGGAAGGTTTGGAAGGAATTTGGGTGGGAAAAGTAAGCATCTAAGATAAGCATCGAAGAGCCAGAAGTGAGAAAAGTAGTACTTTGATAATTGATGAAACAGTAATTTTATGTTAGGGCAGAGATGTCTTTATTTTTTTTTTCTTCAGTGATAGAAGCATGAAGTATTGAAATTTGAACTTTGAATTTAACATACAGTGAGGGAAAAAAAGTGGCTTAAAACAGATTTTATGAGAATTCTGATTATATAGGTTCTGAGTATACCAGTTGCATATTTGAATAAACTGACCAAATGTTTAGAATATCAGGTACCATCACCATGAAAAGTAAAGATGGTATTTTGGAGGTCGCTCTATCCATTGTAACTGGTATCTATATTATAACTTTTTCAGTTTGAAAGTAAAAGGATATTTCTTTTCATCTTATCTATTACTATACAGCTGAAAAATTTCAGGCCAAATTAGGCACTTAGTGTTGCCTGTTCAGGAGTTGTTGAGGGAATAATGTGAAGAAAGAATGATATAGGAATCATTGGGGTCTTCAAACTTTTATGACAGCAAAATATCCCCATTAATGTTGCTGTAACTTATTCAATTTCACATAATGTGATATAAATCATTTTAGACTCATTAATGGCGGTGTTTATTTGCTATTTGTTCTATTGTGCTATTTTTTGGTTAAAGCCCTGGATAAAATTTCAGATTTTGTGCCATCCGGTGAAGTATTAAAATATAAATCCTAGCAGGCTCAAAGAATAGAAAGAGACTATAGAGGTGTTTATATGGCGATTTTTCTATTGATTCTCTGACTCCATGGATCTTTATTCATCATAAGTCAATAGCTAAGTTCCTAATTTTTTTTTCTGTAGGCATATACACTCTTGTAATTACATTTTATTGCCACTTGAGGTCAGCAGCTGCCGAGAAAAAGAAGTAAATAAACGGTCATTGCAATCCGTTTTCATTTGCTTTATTTAGAATACTTAAAAATCTATACATTCTTCAGGTATGTATATACATTGCGCAAAACCAAAGGATTTCTTTTGAACGCACAGCAGCTTCAGCAGAAAGTCTTTCTTGTAAGTTACTACGAGAGTGAAAATCTAGAATGGCTTTAGGGAGTGTTTGTTGACTTCCCGAGTAGTGTTAGGTAATCCCTGTGGCAGAGAATGTTATTCAGTACAACGTGATGGTGACAGGGTATTAGCTTTATTTTTTTTTTATACTAAATTAGTAAATCTGAACAGAATGTGGTATTATTGCTGCAGAAAATAGTTTGGAATCCAGAAATAGCAAATATCCTTCCTTTCTATTGCAGTAGTCATCAATGTTATGTCAAGATGTGGGGAAGATGTGGCCTAAAAGTGATTTTCCCCCCACTCCTTTAATCTTTGCTAAAACAAAACAACAACCAACCAACCAAAACAAAACAAAACCACAAAAAAACAAAACCAAAAACCAAACCATGAGCTTGGTGCCAGAGTTACTGAACAGGATTTGGGAAACATGTTTAGCTCTTGGCTCTGTCATAGGCTTACTGTTGGTTAGTCATTTCCTTGGCTTGAGTTTCAGCAGTTTCCTATATGTAAATCAAAGAAAGATATTCACTTCTCTGGTGAAGTTTTAGAAGAAATGTTTTCTGATGGAATTTTTTTATATATTATTTTAACATTAGGAGTGTCAACAATAGAATCACACCTGAATCTTGGTGTCCCCTTTCCTGAAATTCATAGTGTTTTTTTCTTGTGAATATTCCGTTCTTTCTGTCCTAGAATGTTGTGTAACATTGCTAGTAAATATACCCTGTGTTTCAGAAATGACCACTTTTTAATAGTTTATGAAGTTGTCCCCATGCATGATTGGCACCAACTGATATTCCTGTCAAACCTTTTATCCAAAAATCTCCCTGCACCAGACAAATTTAACAAATTATACAGACAAGGATCAATTTACTGATCACTAAAATGCAGCAGGGGAGATGTAGGTTAAATATTAGGAAATACTTTTTAGCTATAACACTGATTAAGTCAAAAGAACAAACTGCCAAACGAAGCTGGGTAATTGCCATCACTAGGGATTTTCCAGGCTGTAAGTATGCATCAATTTAGCAGGGATGGCTTAAAAATAATGCAGTCAGTTTTGCCACAATTCAGAACTTGGACTGAATGACTCATTATATGCAGGTTTTATCCCAAATAATGTCTCAAATTTCTTCCCACTTTACCCTAGCTAGGGATAAAGCAGCAGGGATGTCAGCTATAGAGTGAAATTTTCTCTCAGCATGTGCCAAGCCTACATGAAGTAAGAAACAAGTTATAGTGAGAGAGAATAAAGCTCAGATTGATGTGACCTTTATTATTTTAACAGTGTCTTTCAGCACAATTACAGAGTTGCAGGATTGCAGAGAACAGAGCTGAAGTATAAAATAACATAAATAAATAGAACAGGAGCCAAAGCAGCCAGCAGGAGGTGGTTGGAATTGGGCAGTGAAGGATGGATGAAGGGTTTGCATTGGTCAAAGCCTTTATGATTCAGCCACCAGAGTTGCAAATTCTGGAGAAAGGAAAAATTTTTGAAAATATTAAGAAAGGAAAATGTAAAGAAAGAGGAAGCATATTACAATGATTACAGAGTCACTGGTGTAGCAGAAACATCACAATAACAGAGGAACAAAGAAATCCAAGTTAATTAAAGGGGAGGTATGGCTTGGGAAATCTTACAGTGAAATGAAAGGATTTTTTTGAGGGTAAGGAAGAAATGCTATACATGCCAGACTGTCAAGACTGTCCACTGCTACTCATCTGAAGAACTTTATTGGTTTCCTGTTATTCCTTTGTAAATCTCAATGGGATGAAGGCAAGAAGCAGAAATTTAATTTTGCAGTGAGATGAATTTCCTTTATATCAGAGTTTGGCAAAGTGTCTCATTAATGAGTCTTTCAGAGTATTCATGTCCCTATGTTATAAATATATTATATTTACACTCAATTTTGTAACGGCAAATTGACTGAAAATGACAGATTACAAAACCAGACAGCTGATACAAACCTACGTAGCAATCTTGACCGCATTGGTGATAATGAGAAAAATCCCCTTGATCTCAGAGGGCTGGGATTTTACCCTGTGGCTTTTATTAGTGTTACATCTATAATATTTACATAAAGGTATCTATTTGTAGCTTGGGGTTATATAATGCCTTTCAGTAGAGTGATAAAGTTATCGCAATGAATAGCTGGCTGGCGTACTGCACTCTGAATAATGTACTACCCAAGGAGGTTATAATTCCGAACTCCGTCTAACCTTCGAACAGTTACACTTGAGAATACCTTGCAAAGTTGTGTGCACCTCAGAGCATTAAAAATGACAGACTGGAGGGAATCCCAAGAAGGGCAACAAAGATGATAAAGGGATTAGAGAGTATACAGAGAGAATGGTTTATGGGTTTAACATAATCAGCTGAGAAGAAAATGCCAAATAGGGGAGGCAGTCATCTGTAAAGGCTCAAGAGAAAATTACTGAAGTTTGATATCATGAAAAATAATGTCTTACAACTAAAAAAAAAGATAGGAGATGAAAATTAGACATTTTAAAGAACATTCTAATGTTCAGTTGAAGAATGCTAAACTCTAAACAAGTGAGATCTTTGCTGACTGGTGTGTACAAACGGAGAGTACTTTTGATGACACGTCCAAAAAACACGTTGCCAAATGCTGACAAACCAGACTGAGAAATAAAAGTGCCAGAGGGTTTAAATTAAATCCAAATTTATCCATCATTTTGAAAGATGTAAATCCAAATTAGGATTAGTGATGCAGATTACTTAACACAAAACATGTATAACTCCTGTACATGGTGGGTACACAGATTGAAAGTGTTGCAAACTGAATTTAAGAGATAACGTAAAGTACTTGTGATAGAAACCCAGACTATTCTGGGCAGAAAAGGAAAAAGGCTACAATTATTAAATCACTGTGTGAATAAATCCTACAGAGAGAAACTGCAATGAATGAAACCTTTCCAAAAGGGAAAACTAAATACGCATATTCTGTTAGAACAAGTCGTCATACTTGCTACAGGTAAATTAAATCTTTGTTATAATCATTTGTCTCTACAGAATATGTTTGGAAAAGGTTATTCAAACTTGCAGCCGAATAATTTCTATAATATGATATTATCACTTAATGGTAATATATTTCACGGATACTTTCTGATAGCCAGCAAACCATAAAATACTCCTTCATGAATAGCTCCTGTAAGCTTTCTACTATTTTTAAAGGATTTTAAATATACTTTAAATATTTCAAAGATGTTCCAGATGAATAATCTTGTAAACTAGTTCACTATTTGTTTTCAGATGAGGGTTAGCCCAATCACAGGTGGCTTGTGGAGGCATTGTTATAAAGTGCATTCATATATGCAAAACTCCTGAGATAAGCCACTGTATATTGGTCCCTGCCTCTTGGTCATTCTTGTAAATGTTTATTTCCTCTGACTGGCCTGTTAATAAGACAGTCCTTGAGACTGACTACATCCTCTTCTCCAGCTATAATTCTCCTTCCAAACAAAATTGAGTTATACCTTTCTTTGCACAAATAACAGTTTTATAGTAAAAGGATTTAGACTATTGTGTCATATAAAATAATTTAATAGCTGTCTTGTGTCAAAGCTCTGACTTAAAAAGAGAGGATTGTTTCACTGTGCTCAGTATAGTTTAGTTGTATATACCAGCCTAATGTATACCCTGTATTATTTTACTGAAATGATGGATATCATTACAGAGAACATGTTGTAGGCTAGTGATTTCTCTCATCAGATTGTGGTTTTTACGTTATCTGTAAAATAGCAAATCTGTTTAGGAAACTTTGTAAATAGTGATTCACACTGATGTATTTTAGAAGATACAAGAGCACGAAGAGGGATAACAAAAGAAAAACTTCCAAAAGATTTTTTTTGTCATGACTTTTACCTATGGCAAGGTCATGACTTATCAATTGTAATTTTGAATGCTTGATGTCTCGTTTTTACAACATTTAAAGAAAATAATTTAAACATTTTAAAACATTCACAGAAGTTGAGCTGTATCAAGTGAAAGATTTTGACTTACTGGGATAAAAACTTGGATTTGTTCTGTCTGCAGTGCATGATCTTTGAAAGTTCTCTATGTACTTTCTCAAGTTTATTAATATCAAGAAACTGAAAGGCATGATGCGCATGTCCGGAACTAATACACAAAATAGATTTTAAAAAAACATTCTGAGCAGTAATCTTAATTTTCTTTTGTCCTCTTATAAATGTTCTCCTGAAGTGGAGAGAGCTGCTTCAGCATCACTTCCCAATCCAATCTGGAAGCTAATGTTTGCAGTTTTATTAGGTAGCCTGGCCTTGACCTGCAATTTTTTCAGATTTGTCATCTTCTGTTCACATCAGTGGAAGATGGAGGGGGCTTGACATCATACAGAAGATGATCACGTCTTGCATGAACAGGCTACAAGTTTTCAACTGTTTGAAACTGGAAGAAGATCAGCCACAAACTACAAATCTTGACCTAACAAGAGGTAAGGTGGTGGAACTATTTCTGAGATGAACGGTCTTGCAGGAGTGATGAAAGGTTTAAAGCAGGAGACCCAAGAGAAAATTTATAATGCGAGACCTCTAACTGGAAGAAGGCTGATTAGGTTGGGATTAATGTTTGTGATGATATGTGTGAGAAAAACGGCTCTGTGGTGTTAAAAATCCATGAAGATCAGTTCTTACAAGTGCGATGGGCTCCTGAGGGATGGCGTTCAAGGGCCATCTAGTGAATTAACATTAAGCCCTGTGAAAGGCTGCCTGTTTGTGATTTTTAGTGAAAACTGGTGCCTGATAACTCAGTTACAGGGAAGCAAACAAATGGTTTGCAACAGAAATACAGCATTGCAATACTGAATATGAATGTGATATATGTTCATGACTCTGCAGTTCATTTACATAGGCAGTTATAATCTGGAATTAGATTTATGAACTAAAGGAAAAGCTGAAAAGTATCTGTCATACTCATCCTTTGGCCACTGTCCCAACTGATAAATTTGCATGTATTTCAAGCCTTCCTGGTCTAATAATTTGCTGTCCGAGTCAAATTTAAGAAGACGAAAAGAAATAATGTTTATAGTGGGGATATGGCCAGAAGAAGCAGAAGAAAAATGCCCTTCATTATCTTCTTGTTATTGCATATAAATTCAGAGTAATTCCAGTTCAAAGTTTAAGGAAGGGTAAAAGTTGCAGAAGAAAGAGATAAGGAGAAGAGGTGCTTCATGTGCTTTCTTACAACGTACCAGCTTTTAGGCATTGTTTCAAGTTAAAAAAAAAGTTATGGTCAATCTTAAATGCCGTATCCTCTTGTATAAGGCATAATCATGCTGCAATATAGTTATTTTATTCCACTTGATACTGCTTTTGTTTTGCAGCCTTCTGGGAATAACTGAGAATGTGTCTGATGTGAGGCTGGCAGATCAGCTGTAAGCTTACTTACCTGAATCAATTTTCTTCTGAAAATTTTACCCACTGATTTTAGTACTGCTTCCACTAATTTTAATGGGAATAAGGAAGACCAATATAAAAAGCATATGGAATCTCAAATAATGACACACTCCTTGGGTTCAGTAGCACTGCTAAGGTTTAGCAGGAACTTCCTCTACATGCTTCACAATTGCTCTTCTGCAACTGTAATATAATAATGATCTGAGAAATTAAGACGCTTTAGTCTAGAAACAGAATCATAGTCACCAATATGCCAGCATGCTATGGACAGGCAGTTTAGCTAATACATCCCCTGACTAATACGTCAATGGGTGATTTTGCATGCAATTTTTTCAGCGTCTAAATGGGGAAACTATGTTAGTTACCCATATTTTGCTTTTTATTCCTTTTTTAATTGCTTTTGATTTGGAGACAACATTTTTTACAAATCCCAGATGTCAGGTAACACAGAGAGATGTGAGGTTTTGTAGATTTTTTTTATTTCACCCTATCATATGGCTTGTCAATATGGTGAAAACTGAGCAATTGCCTGCTGTCTAGGTGATTTAGTACTCTGACCACAAACCCCTGCTACTATCTCCTCCAATGAGGAAGGATTTAATTCAGAAATGCATCTCTTCATATCTGTGTCTCAGGGATACAGAAGAAAGAGGAAAAAGGAGAAATTTGATATGTGGGCTAATTTGATCCATCCCAAGAGAGAACAAAACACAGCAGTAGTTTTTAAAGCAATGCTGTGAGAGGAAATGTTGTTCTTTTATTGTAGTACTCATATTTAGTAAAAGCGAGTGACAAACTTTCTCAGCTGTAAAGACCCACATAAACACTAGCAAAGCTGGATAGACAGTTATTGTATAAAAATTACTTAGCAGAATGACTGTACTTTAAATTTTAAGAGTGTTGCTTTGCTAAATCATGGATTACTTTCCTATGTACTAATCATTAAGCAGAAATACTGGTACTCAGCTTTTTTTCTTTGTCTTTTCTAAGTTTTAAAGTCAAGCCCGGGTCTTTGAACTGTCAGTGTCCCGATCCTCACTTCACTGAAATCAACGCAAAAATTAAACTAATTGGAGTAGAAGCTGAATCGGTTCTTAGTCCTGTGCTATAGTGTGCCTTAACTACATCTCGGTTTCTGTAAACTCTTGCCCCCTCTAGTGTCAGACCTCGGCTGCTGTTTCCCCTAAAGCCTGCAAGCAAGGTATGGCTAATGTAGCAGGACTTCGCATTTCATTAAATCCAAATTGTGTCCTTCAGAAGGTCACAGCCCCCAATGATTCCTAGATTTCCTCAGGTCTTGTACATAAGGGTAACGTTCGATTGTTACTGTCAAAGTTTACTCCTCTAATCACATACCATCAGCGCCAATTTTACCATCACCATCCTTATCTCCAGCAGCCAGAAGAGCCTTCGTTTCTTTGTCTGATAGGTCCCTTCCATCTGGGGTAAAGCCCTTCAGTACAAACCTAAAGAGAAGGCATGGAAAAAAAAGAAAGTGGTGGGTTTTTTGGTGTGTGTGGTTTTTTGGTTTGGGTTTGAGTGTGTGTTTGGTTGGGTTTTTTTTCCTCCCAGAACAGTTTCACTTTTTAGTTATTTGTACCACTGATTTGATATATGAGTTGGAATCCCAGGTTGTTTCTTCTATTGACCTTTTTTAACACTCAGGAAGAGTGCTGTACTCTGAAACTTCATTTGACTGAAGAGCTATCTGTAAGGTATTGATGATTCATGTGTTTGAGTCCTGCAATGAAAGCTACAGCTAGCTACCTCCAGCACACTTTAGATCATATAATCTGCAAACAACTGATCATTGAACACAAGTACTAATCAAAGATTGAATTGTATGCTATTATCTAGAGTCTTGTAAAAAAAAAAAAAAAAAACAAAAAACAAAAACCACAGGAAATTAGACTCTTAAGACAAGGTTGTTTGAGAAGGATATATCTTTACTTACTTTAATTCTTCCTCTTCGATGAAGCCACTTCGATCTTTATCAAGAATGTGGAAAACCTTCTTCACATCTTCTGGGCTCTTCTTTTTCAGTCCTACCATCTCGAAAAACTTCTTGTAGTTAAAAGATTCAGCCGCTATAAGAGATGAAAAGCCAGAGAACTGCTTAGAAAAGTGATTGAAACATATAGCAACACATACCTGTGGTTTTCTTAGTCACTGCTGCATGTCCTGCACTGGAAGGCACAGTCGAGCCCAGCTGTGGTAGGAGCTAGATGTACACACTGTAATTGTCCGTTCTTTACAGACACTAGTTGAATTAAACAAAGGGGGAGAGGGGTAGGGTATCTTTTGCAGATGAAGAGCTGAGAGCTACAAAGCAATGGAGACCTGCCCAAGGTCACACGGAAAGTCTGTGATAGAGTTGGGAGCTGAAGTCTAACCTGCTCTGTCTCAGTGCCTTAAACCTTTTTTTTTTTTTTTTTTTTTTTAAGATTTGACACTAGAAACGGTAATCTGAGAGCAGACTCTGATTATTATATCGCTGTCGCTTTTTTGACATTTCCACCCTGGAAAACAAACAAACAAGCACTCTTGCTCAACCACGGAACCTGGCATTGACGAGAAGTGTTTCAGAGCACATGGCTATTTCAGCTCTGTATCGTTTTCCTGAGACTTACTAGAAATCAGTGTTGCATTTCGACCGCTAAAGGTATGTGCAATCGTGGTATTTAAGCTCAGAGGCTGCAAGGGAGTGCTGTACGGTACGCTGCCTGCGAGACCTTGTGAGGCACCATCGCCGGGGAGAGAGAAAAAAAAAAAAGAACAAAACCAAAACACACAAACCCAAAAACCAAACAGAGCCCTTGAAATCGGAGCCGAGGTAAATGAGTTTACCTGCCCCACCTCTCCTGTCCTTTAACCATACCCGCTTTTGTCCCACCCGCGTAGCCCAACGACTACGGTGGGAATTAGAAATCCAATACAGTGACCTCCAAAACGTGCTGTGGACTTTTTTTTCCTTCCCCATGCATCCTTATTCCCGCCGCAGCTTTTCCTATGACATAAAATTAAGGAGGCTCAGTCTTTTGGGATCTGCCAGACTGAGGTCTGTCATCAGTTGCCGCTAATTGCATCTGCTCTGGGACTTAGAGATGGCCCCAGAACAATGAAAGCTAATGAGGAAAACAGCTGCTGGATCGAGCCAAGCAGTTTGTTGGTCCCTTCGACTCCCCGGCTGCGGAGTTTATTAGGGCTCAGCGGGTTTTGCGCGGCTGGCTGTCTGGGAAGGTCATCGCACAGAGCAGGACAGACAGAGGTTGCTCTCCTGGGTGGTAGGTCAGCCAGGTAGTTTGGGGGGAGGAAGGAGATAACATGCACCACGGAACACAATTTCTGGCGTTTCTCTAAGAGCAACCTTAACTACCTGCATCTTTGTAAGCACGAAGAGGGTTTGCTGTCAGTCTAGGGGTCGCGATGAATAAGAGGAGTAGGGACTATTTGAAAGCCGGAGCAGCCTGAGAGAGAGGTGTGGACCGCTGCAGCCATTCGTCCTGCAGAAAGCTTCTGCAGTCGAGCAGTGCACCCACTTGCTCTACTGTTGCCTTCTGCTCCATCCCGAAAAGCAAAGCCCACCCGGGGATTCCGCATAGGAAATAAAAAAAGAGCGATTCCTTATCCTTGAAATGAGAAACGGCAGTTCTGCAGTACCTGAAACTGAATTTCGGGGGTGAGTGGGAAGCTGCCGACATCCACGGCTGACTTCCCTATCCCACATCAAGACATAATCCACCCTGGTTCGCCGAGGGTTTTATTCCTTTTGAAAGTATCCTGTCGGTAGAAGCAAAGTATTGTCCGCAGTTACTGCTTGCCTTCCTTTAAAAGAAATATTTCACCTCTGTAATGTGCAGGGTAACTTTGCTGAGGATGCAGCCCGGCACTTGATAAACCCGTCATGCTTTCACTGCACTTCTGAAAACACATCCTCATTTGATATTTTGTCTAGCCGGATCCTCTAATCTTCCGCGAGTTTAAATCAATGCGCTGTTATCCTAAGATGAAGAAACGAAAGAGAGGGAAAGAGGAAAAAAAAAAAAAGCACTCACCTGAAAAGGCTCCCACAGCCTTCTTGATATCCTCAGCGCTGAGCACGTCAGACATAGCCATCCTGCAACTGTTTGAACAGGGAAGCAAGTGCGAAAAGATTAAAAAGTGCTTTTCTCATCATTTCTGCTCATATGACCAAAGCTGCAGTGCTGTGTGGGGATGGCACACCGGGAAAGGCTGGACCCGTGCCAGCTCTATAGCTCTGCGTGGAGAAGTGCCATGGGCTGTCGCTCTCCAGTTTGCAGAGCACCAAGTAGTCCATGGACGCGAGGGTTCGGCTAAAGAGAGGGGACGGGGATGCCTTTGCGGGGAGCGGGATGGGGGAGGACGCGAGTGGGGGTCGCTCCCCGGCAGGCTAGAGCCTAAGCCTTACTGGAGGAATGCCAAAGTCTGTCGTGATACCGGCTGGAGAAAGAGTTGTGCCAAGGTCAAGTTCTCAGGTGCGGTGGAAGAGCTAGTGGTGCAGAGCAGAGCCTTTTCCTTTAGGAAGTCGGGACGAGCTTTACCAGTTATATTCGTGATGAGTAAGGAACTGCAGCATATGCCAAGCTTCAGGCTGCTCTTGAGGTCGGGAAGCAAACGTAATGTAGCTTTTGAACATTTGCCTTATCGTTCAAACGCTTTAAACATCTCCCCCTTCCCCCTCCCCTTCACACACATATTCCTTTTAGACCTCGTTTCTTTCGGGCCAGTCCATATTAAGCATCATCCTCGCTGAATTAATTATCACATCCCTGAGAATCCTACAGATCCCGTTTGTAATGCACAATATGCTGCAGAATCTTCTGCGATATGATATGGTGAAACGAGATGCGAGGTGATAACATGCTCGTGCGGAGCTCCTGTGCAGTGGTGGGCACCTCAGGCGGGACCGGGCATTTCCCGACATCGCCAAAAAAGATTTAGAAATTGCAATGTGTTTTCTAGGTTTTGTTTTCTTCAATAAACTGTGCCCATATGGCAAGTCGTCCAACTCGTTCTCGGAGTTTGGGCAGGAGCCATTGGGCTGAGATAGCCAAGGTTAGGGCCCAGTAGTAGGGCAGATCTCTGCAGGAGTATTGGCATCGCTGCCTCAGGAAAGACGGGGGAGGGCAGAGCGGCCGCAGAGATATCCCCACGCTGCGATCGGCGGGTACAGCCCGATCCCGCTGACGCGATCTCACCCTTGTCCTCAGCGGGACCGCGGGAGAGCGGCCTTGAAAAGGAGGCGGCTGCTGCAAAAACTCGGGTCGCTTTGTCAGTGATTCCTCGGCGCTTTTGAAAGTACGAGCTCCCATCATTTTCTCAGCGGCCTAAGTTCAGCTATAACGGGTGAGTCATTAGCATGCCACTGAGCGCAGAAGGACGGAGGAGGAGGTGACATTGGGGTCTCCTTTTTTTTTTTTTTATTCCTTTTTTAAACACGGACTCTGTTGTGGGAGGGACTGTCGTTTTTCTCTCGTTGAGACTTTTTTTTTTTTCCTTTAAACCCATTTCCGTGTGTTTCTTGAGATGCAAGAGCGACTTAGTCTTCTCCACGGACAAACAAGGAGATGGCTGGAAAGCCGAGTCCCTCCCCCTAGGGTGAAGACATCTTTCCCTGATCCACAAGGCAAGTGGAGCTGTGCGCTCGGATGCTGAGCCAAGATAAAGTGCAGCCCCGCAGAAGGGCTCTGCGCACCTTCCCGCAGGGGTAGTAGTTCTCGCTCAGCTCCCCCCGTTGTTTTGGCGCTGGGTGACGAAAGGGTGCAAACACAGACAGTAGTTGGGTTACTCGGGTCCCTTGCTTTAGCGTAGTTCAGCTTGGAGAAAGGAGCTGAAAAAAGCCTCGTGTAGCACAGGTTAAAACCCAATCGTTAGTGCGTTTGACGCTTAGGTTAAATGTAGACTCATCAATATACAGCTATTTACAAGATAAATCAATGTGCATGGTCTTCTGTAATTGCTGACCCTTTACTGTTACTTAAATGGAGGAAGAGAGAAGAGTCTTTCCTTGTTTCTAGCGCAGACACCTCCGGCCTGATAGGACATGGCCATCAGCTTCCCGGCTTTGTATCCTGCTTTCCCTTCAGTATCGGTGCAGTCCGCAAAGGAGCTGGGCCTCAGTCTCCAGTTTCTTTTCTTCCGAAGCCGTTGCTGATGTTTCCCCCTTCTTGGGGCCACAGAACCTCCTTTGAGGTCCCTACAAACTGGAACGCTCCTGCCCATCCACCAGCGAAGATGCTCTCGTTGCGGGTGACTCGTGTTTCGCTGTCAGCCCCGCTCTGCTGACCGCGCAGAGCACATTTGGAGCGCTGCCCCCGGAGGTAACTCAAGCCGGGAGCTGGCGGCAGCGATGCGCAGCGCTGCCTGCTGTGCTGGCAGACGCTAATCAGGTTAACTAGCCTCATGGCAAGCAAACCGGCCAGAGGCGCGTAGTTGCCTGCCGTCTAAAGCCTATTCCGTGTCCTGAGGATGGGAGCCCGGCAGCTGCGCGTCTCGAACGATGCGCGAACGGCCCCGCTTTCCCTCGTCATCGGATCCGTCAGGTCGCTACGGCCTAATCGTGCTGGGAAGGCGAAAAGTGAGAGGTGCCAGAAAAATGAGGCTTCAGATCAGGTGGAGCCATTTGCATAGCGTGAGTAACATTTCCCCAGCTTCCTGTCTCCTGCTCGTCCATGGCCAGAAAAGTGAAAGCAGCTGCATAGAAGTTTACGAAGCGGACGGTTGGGGATCTAACATGCCGGAGTGGCAGAGGCCCGTCTCTAATCTCAGCAGCGCAACCGTTTTAAGGACAGCTAGCAAACTTCTAGAAGCTTTTAACCACCAAGTTGTAGTCAAAACTGTTATGTTATTCTCATATAAAAGGCGTTTCACGAATTGGCAGTTTCACACTCGACCCTTCACCTTTTTCTCATCATCCCTGCGAGATGACTGACGCATTTTTCTTTATTTCTGAGATTTTGCCAATTTTCCTGCCCGGACTATTTGCAAAATCCACACCGTGGATTTCCAAGTTGTCTGCACCGAAGCTTTCGTATAGATCAACTCCCCCTTCCAGTAGCCCCAGAATGATAATATTCTTACTAGGTAAACGATCAAGTAAATTAAGTGGAAACCAACCCGCCCTTGTCAAAAGCAAATAATTCACGGAGAATTTCACAAGTGGCAAGAAGCTCCCACGCCAAAAGCTGAAGCAGAAAGCCTTGAGTCCTGTGCAAAAAGAATGACACGTTTCCTTTATCTTCCTAAAGACCACACCAAGGAGACCAACTTCATCCCATCGCTTACGATTGTCTGTGCATAGAGATGTCATTTCTGCGACGTCTTTTGGGAGGGGTTGGCTTTGGCTTCACGACCGAGCATTTCAGTAAATTCTGTTCACCAAGTCCTTGCTCGCGTTCTCGCTCACTTTCTCCTCTTCCCTCCCGTTCTGTTATTTCCATTTTCTCACTTTGTCCCCTCCTTTTCTCCTTATTCCCCCCTCAACTTGTTCACCTATTTCCTCCCTTTAATGGCCCTTTCTTCCCCTTTGGAGTCTTCTCTGCGGGAAGCCATTCCTCTGTTTGGAAGATTTACACCTCTTTTGTCTCCGGGGTTTTGTTTGCGGGAAGGGGGATAGGGTGGGAGTGATGGTAGATATCCTTATCTGCTTTCCTTCGGGCGAAGGTCCCGGTTTCCTGCAGGCAGCGGGCAAATCCACCTTTGCTGTGGAAGTTTGAACATTTTCTTGCTACTTACCTTTTAGATCTCTCCTAAGCACGCTTGAAAAGGGTGTTAGATATGGAGGTGGTTTAAAAGGGGTGGAACTCGGGGTAGGAACCCCACTTATATAATGTCTCTTGCTCTTTCTATTTTTGGCAGGTGATGCCCACTCCTCACTGGTATCAGATATTCAGGGATTTTGGTGGCGGTGTCACATTTATCTTTCCCTTAACTAATCAAGGAACACTATTAATAATCCTTGGCACTCACCCTCCCCTGGCTGTGAAAACCTATTACCTCGGCAATCTGACGGTCCGCTTGAAACTTTATTGTTAAGGGTAGAGGCAGGCGGCATGAATCAGCTATTTGGGTGCAAATAGGCACTTCATGGTCCATCAGATGGAGGTGGCGTCGGCAATATCTGTCACGATGAATCAGGAGGGTCGGTTCGAGAGTTGGGACTCTGCTCTGAGCAGAGGAAGGGAATAAATAGGAACATGCAACCTCCTCATCAGAGTGAGGGGAAGCAAAAACACTCAGGAGTTTGTTCTTCTCTCTTTAGCCCTGGCAGCTACTACTCGAAACTAAAGGGAACAGCTCTAAACTTCCCCCCGCACCTAAAGCTGCAACATTCAGCTTTACCTCTTGGCCTTGAAGGAAGGCAGAAATAATTTTTCCTGCAGGCAACAGCAAGCTCAGTTGTGTAATTCTGGTTGCTCATACTTACAGGGACATCCAAAATCTCCATCGTGGGCCCCGATGGGCAAGGTGCTGTAGAAGTTAAAAAAATTTACAACCCGAGCTTTCTTAGAAAAAGCAGAATGTTGTAAATGAAGAGGTACTATATATACAGTCACAATACATTGACTGTAACCTTTTCAGCATATAAATTCTCTTTATGCTGAGTTGCTTATTATAGGGAAAGACACCTTTGAGGACACCTCTATTTTCACTCTGTCAAGCAATAATAACAACAATAAAAATGCCTTTGAGACCTATTTGCCATTCTGTAATCCGTTTGGGGACACTTTTCCTGATATGTAATGTTTTTCTGGCAAGGGGAATCATTTTATAAAGGACTATGAATCACACTTATCTGGAATATATTTGTGAGTAAAAAAAAAAAATAATATTTCTGTTTCAGGACTCAAATTCACCAGTTCTTAGGTTAAAAAGCAACTCAGTCTGTTGCAATACAACTGAAAAAATCTTTCGGGAAAGGCAGGTGCTGCAAAAGTGAGATTTGATTTTCCTAGCTTGATAATTGATCCTAGAAGAGAGAAAAGGTAATTGAGGTATGTATGGGATAAGAATATTTAAAAATATTTCTCTACTGCCAGTATTATCTTGATGCTGAGTTCTGTGATGAACTGGAAATTCTCCAGCAGCTTTGGGTAATTTCTAAAGAGGAAGCTTCATTGAATCAAACATGACCAAAATTAATTCAATCAGTTTGATATTCTCTCTCTTATTTATCTTTATTACACTTCCTGTAGTGGTTTTTGAATTTTCAGTGTGCTACAGTAGTAGGGGAAGTAATATTACCTTTCAGGCAGCCTCCTTTATTTCTGATAAACGGTGTGTCTGTGATACATGGAATTAACTAATTAACACTTAACTAATTAACACTTAAAGAACTAACACTTAGAGAACTAGCACTTAGAGAGCTAACCCTTAACCCACATCACAATTGCCTAGCCTTGCTTAGCTTTGTGTAACCTATTGTAAGAGAAACAAAAGTTCACTGATGACTTTACAGGCCTTGCAAAGATAAAAACACTTGGGTGCATCCTTGGTGCATCCTTGAGTGAACTAGATAAGAGAAACTTGGGCATAGGACAGGAGATACGCCAGTTCTAGCCAGCTCATCAGTTTGAGTCCCAGCCAACTCAGCACACCAGGCCAAAGGTAAAGGTGTACAGAGAAGACGACCCCGGTTCACGATCACTGCGCAGGTGCAACCAGAAGGGGCCAAAGGTGGAGATTACGGAAACGATTTCCCGGAACTCATTGTAATAAGAACTGCCTTCTCGGGGACAGGTTCTGAATATGTATAGGCGTTCCTAGAACTTTCATGAATATGTAACACTTTACAGCATTTAACCAAGCTCACAGCTACTGGAAATTTACACACGTCTTAGGTGGAATTATTCCTCTGTGTGTCCAGCGCACTGTAAATAAACATACCTACTTTACAATCACAGGTTGTAAAGCAATTTCCGCGCCCCATTTGTGCCCTAGCTCAGACAAGGTGAGACTTTATATTTAATTATAATGCGAGATAGCTGACTCTTGTGGATCCAAATGTTTCAACAAACTGGTGTGTTGCCTTTGGAACAGTATGATTCATAGTATTCTGTTCGCTAAATTCAGTGCTGTGGGGTTTGCATTACACTTTCACATATTATATACCCTTGATGCAGTAACAAGATTAGATTCTGGTTTAGAGATACCAGTGTCTTGTGGTTGTTGGCTGGATGCTCTATTTCCATTTGGTAGCTGACAGAACAACTTTTCTCTCTTACCTTCTATTGGCAGCTTAGAGAGAGTAAGGATTGTAGGACTGTCTTTTTGGCTACTGGAGTGTGACTTACATTTCTGTCTGCTCCATTGGAATGAGTGCATTTGTCCACTGGTGAAAGGAGAGCAAGTGCAGGGCTAGTCATTGTGATTCCTCTCTGCAACTCAGCCTTGTGAAAGCAATCCTGATTAGTGGAAATCCTTTCTTATCCTTTTAGTTCGTTCCTACTAAGGCTTATTTACAAAGAGAGAAGCAGATTTATGACCTCATTGGGCATATAGTGAGGTCTTTGTTACATGTAAAATATTTAATTAATTAAAAGGGGGGTTGTTGTTGGGATTTTTTTTTTTTTGAGTAAGAAGAATACAATCAAAATCTGACACCTCTGTGTTATTCGTACAAATCTGCCTAAAGCTGAAAGACATGGAGAGCTGTGGCAACAGGATCACTGAGAGTTCACCTATGTGAAATTAATTTAGGGAGGAGAATTGTGTTACTGCACTCATCAGTTTCACTAATGTGGTTACATCTCTACTGTCATCTCAATCAGGTTCATTCAGGAAGAGGTTAGGACTGGGCTTCCCCTTTCGGATACATAGACAATGCGGGGTTAATTGGGATGCTCATCAATTATAATTTCTTTTTCTCTTTCCTGCCACACATAAATAACTCTAATCTGAATAATAAGGTGCTCCAGGTCCATATCAGCCAACGTACCTGAAATTTTTGATGTTATCATCAGAGTGCTAGCTTTGAAAAGGAAGCTTGTCCTGCTGCTCTCTCCAATGTCTAGTACGTGTGTTGTGACAAGCACCATCAGTCTTCAGGGATACCAGTCAGCCATCTTTCACTTGCTCTGCATTTCTTTTCCTACTTATTTGTCAAAGAAGCCATATGACTTCCTTTATTTGAAAGCATATTCTAAAATTTAGAGGTTTCATTGATAAGAAATGATTCTCGGTTGCCAGTTAACATTTTTCTTATATATATTTATCTCATCTACACATCATACAAGTCTCTGGATCAGCCTTCTTTTTCACAGTCTTCTTGGTGCTTATGCCTTTAATTTGATTTTACAAATGGTTATTATATCCTTCAGTCCTTGGGTTAGCCAAGCTGTACAGAATTATTTATTTTACATATTTTCTCATGAATCAGCCTCTCTAGACCTGTAATCATTTTTTCTTAGTTGTTTCTAGTATTCCTCCAGTTTTGTTGGCATCATCTTGGTATATGCCCAGCATAATATGGAGTTACTTTGCTGTCTGAGCTTGTAGAGTATTCTGAAGTATGTTACCGCCTCCAACTTGTTATGTAAGCCAAGAACGATAAATCAGGTTGAATTTATTGCAGTCCAAACCATACATACAATCTAGTACCCATCCACGTTGCATTTAGATTTGGAAAGAATTCACACAAAAATTTTAAATATTTTTAAAAGTATTTTGTATGCCTGCAGCACATTTTGGTTAAAAACATTTTGCAGCATTTTATAGCCAACATTCATTATATAGGAACTCCTCCATTTTACTCTAAGGCAAAGCTCAGTGCTAGTCTCACCTTTGTTTAGAGGAAAGATAGGAATCCTTACGACGACAGTATTTTATCTGGTGTTTTCCCTGTAAGTTATGACGTAAGTGTATGTTTCTTCCTGCTGCTGCTGCTATCAAACTTGCTGCTTCTCACAAGGTCCTAGGTATTTTGTCCTCTTTCATCTTACTTCTAGAAAAAAAGGAAGAAACATAATATCCTTCTCAGCTGAAATGAAATACCTTGGTGCTCTGTATAACCATTGAAAGTTACCAGACTCATACATGCCACATCCAGCTTGTGAAGTTCCTGAGCTAAAGTGGTTCGGATTTGGGAGAGGATTGGGTGAAAGCATGATGTGATTACCTTGTGGTTATATTCCTCCAAAGGCTTTTGTCTGTGTCCACTGTTGGGAACAGGATACTGGATTAGAGCACTAAAGGAAGCTTATTTTGATCTTAACTTATTTTCCTCAGTGGAGTTCATAATACCACACATGTGAAAAGTGGAAGAATCAGATGGACAGAATTTATATGAAAAATAAATCAGTTAAAATTACTCATAGAAACAGTACTCATAATAAAAAAACCAGTACTCATAGAAACTTCAGTCCATGTTTACTGTGACTGCTTTGTTTATATGCTGCTCTTGAGTTCATATATGCCCTCTTTAGGCTGCGTATGAGCATATTTGTTCAGGTATATCTGTATTTTAAACTACTACCCTGTGACTGAAGAAGTCAGATTTTTGTATATACTAATTATAATTTCCTTCTGCCAGATGGAGTATATCAGACTGATTCAGGCGTTTTAGATTCTGTTACTTCTTCATAGCCCATGCAATGGACTATTCTTTGTTTTGCCTGAGAGAAGTCTGTATTCCTAGGATCAAAGCTTAGTGGTTCCATTTTTACACACGACTCGTCTGATAATTGGCTCAAAAGCTGGAAATAGCAAATGGCTACAAGAGATACCCTGGAGGCTAGAAGTAGGTCACTAATAGTCCATGCTACCAGTGGGCTTTGGGGACTCTCCAGCTTGTACTGCAAATGGTGTGGAAAAGAAAGTGAAATGTCTTGAACAGTATCACCCAAAGGAGATAATACAAATGAAAACCAGTAATAGGTGTTTCTGTGTAAATCCCTGATGAGAGTTAGGCTCAGATTACCTAACAAGAAAAAAAACTAATGCTGAAGAGTAGGTCTGTGTATCATAACACCTCCTAGCAACTCTCAAATGGATACTTACAGCAGGAAAAAAAGCTGTTAGTCCCAGTGGGAAACCCTGACCCCAAGGTTAAGAGAATGGAAACAGTTGGTTTTCTTCACAACAGACACTTCTGGGTATCAGACATTTGTCATAATTGACACTTTAGTGTTGTTCACACTGGGATGGATAAGCCCATGTAATTATTACCACAGGGGTTATATTCCAGGAAAACTAGCACAGCAGAGAGGTGGCTTCATTACTTATTCCCATTTATACTAGATGGCTGGTAGGAGAGCAGTCAAAGCATTTAGACCAGGGTAAACAGCTTTTGGGGAAATTTGACTCCAGTTTTAGCAGTTGGAATCCTGTGGTAACCTAAATTTTGGTAGTTAATTTTGATAGATATTCTTTAATGAATCTGTGGGGTTTTTGTATTTTGTTTTGTTTTCTTTTCTTTTTGTGCTCTTATAATTTGTTTCAGAGCTGTTAGTGCACATGTTAAATGGATTTAAAAGTCAGAGGTTTGTAAAGGAGTCATATGTTTCTGGGTAAGCAGCGAGTGGGAAGAATTTTATAGTAGTGATGCTCAAATGGCAAGTTGGGGCTTTTCCTGCCAACATCCCAAGTAGAAAGTGCTGGCTAAGAAAGTCTATAACTAGCAGCAGAAAAGGAGCAGGGTTATGTCAGCTGTTTATTTATTGTCAATATTTCATTAGAAAACAATTCTTCTACTCACAGGATTGCTAAATGAGATATCTTCTCAGGTTTAGGTCATCATTTGAATGCAGCCAAGGAGAATATCAGCAAATAAAAGCCATTATTCTGTAGTACTGTTTCAGTCATCCTGATGAAATGAGTTGAACAGTCCCAGTCCAGTTGTTAAAAGACAAATACACACAAACCAAATTTATTGGGACTAAAAGAGTATCTCTATGTAATTCATGGCCTGAATCAGACCCAAACACTGAATTCTCCTGTACTTTCTCTTCTTTATCTCTTTAGATTGCCTGAAGGGAGAACTGCAGTAAGGAAATCCCTACTCTTGTTACCTGTGCTAAACTTCTTAGGAGAATGAACTGATATTCAAGTGTTAGCTTGTCCAGCAGCATTCACTTCTGCTGCATCTGGGATTCCCTCAGGTAAATGTCAAATTTAAAATTTGAGTTTATCTTTGTAACATCCTTATCCTCTGTCTTCTGGAGAGAATTTTATTATATAAAGACTCATTGGCATATCCTAAGGGAAGTATATCTTCCCTGCCGTTACCAGTGTACCACAACTTCTTCTTAAAATTACCTTTTAGATATTCCTTCTGATAATCATTTTAACACCTTGTCCATAATTTTATGGATGATGATTTCTTTTTTCCGAGGCAATGTGAAAAAATTTATTGCCATGATTTACAACATGATTTGCAAAAAAAAAAGCAACAGTTTTATTGAGGTTACTCATTTTATAGAAACTTACATTACTGTGTTTTTATTCTGTGCATCTGAATTGATGCTCAATATGGGCATACTTTTTTTTTTTCTTGGATGTTTTTATGGTTTCTCCTTCCTAAAAAGGGTCACAGTGGTGATCTTGTAGATAAATCACCTTATTGCAGGGCCTTTTTGCACTCCTTTTAAAACTTGCTGAATATTCCTTGTGTAGGTAAAAGAAATGTTGCGATCTAGAAGTGGAATATTGATGTAGCATGTGGTACAGATCTGAATGATACGCAGCAGCACTTTTAGCTCATGCTATGGTATTTTGACAGTTATTTGCAACTGGCAGTGGCCCTCAGGCTCTTTGAGTTTTGGTCTCAGTGGGACACAGAAGCTGCTGTATTGAAGAAGACTGAGATATTTCAGTAAATTGACCATTAGTATCTTGCTTTTGGATGAAGCAGAAACTTGCAAGATGCGAGTGATTTGCTGATGGGCAGCGGTTTGCCTCTTTGAAGTGTACCATCTCTGATATTCTTCTGCACTTGTGTTGACATTTCTACCCTCTAATTTGTGAGAGAAAAACCAAGTAGCAGGGCACAATAAAAACCTCGTTGATCTCTGAACTAGTGTACCTCTGTGTTTTCCATTACTATTGTCTGACTGTCTTGGTATTTATTTTTCCACCAACACTTCCTCCTGTTAAACGGCAGACAACTGAAACACTCACAAATTAACTGTTTGCATGAGACCACACAATATAGTGGCACCAGAAAACCCATATTGTATCCTGTCCTGGCATAATATCTTCAAAATTGGACCATCATTTTCTTTTTTGTTGTTGCTCTAGATCTTGATTGTGAGGAGTATAGCCTGTGTTAGCAGTTTCACTTGGGTGGAGCAAGAGGATCCTCCTTTTCGCAGAGGGGATCTGTTTGTTACTTGACCTCTTCTTTGCTACCAGGTTCACCCTGTGTATTGCACAGAATCTTGTCTCTTTTCAACTGAGCTTCTCTTACCCTTTCTTAATAGAGCTAGATTTCTTCTGATTATTAATATTATTCATAGGCATGTTTATTATAATAATGCTTAAAGCTGTAATCACAAGAGGCAGGGGAAGGAGAGTGGTGCTTCCTTCTCTCGGGAGGGGGAGTTTGCTGATGCCCTGAGAGAGAATGGCAGATGATTTCTCTCTCAGGTTACACTCGCTCTAAATCCTCTTCACCATTTCTCTCCAGCAATGAGGAGACAGATGCTACTGTAGCAGCACAGAACTTGCGCGAATCCCTTACAAGGACCTTTTATTACTGCTATGAGTAAAAACAAGTGACTTGCTTAGCCTTTCATCCTATTTTTAGAGAGGTTTACATTTCTGAAGGGTATATCTGATTCCCTTACGTGGCTTTGGCTAGTTTTCTGTTGTTGACTTTTTTTTTCCCTTTTCTTTTAGTGTGACATGGGAGGATGAAGGTGGGAGAAAGCAAGCGTCTGTTTCTCTGAACTGTTGTGTTGGAATTTGTTAACCTGACATTTTGTGTGCTGTGATGTGGCCAATTCCCTTCCTAGCTGTTCTAGTAGCCATGGGGATACAGACAGCAGAAATCACACTTCCTCTCCTTAAAAAAAGGCTGGTGGAAATGAAAGACGAATGATTTTTGGAAACAAATCTTTGATGTGTCCTCAGAGTAAATACTATGAAGTCTTTGGAATGGAAGTTGTTTTTATTTCACCAGTTTACTGTAACCTGGTTTGCAAGAATTGATTTTACATCCAGAAAGCTGTAGTCTTATCTCTGTTGTCTTCTTTAGGACCTGAGCCATCTTCCACAGTTGTCATGAGGACTCTTTCT
Organism: Caloenas nicobarica; assembly: GCF_036013445.1. Taxonomy (NCBI): domain Eukaryota; kingdom Metazoa; phylum Chordata; class Aves; order Columbiformes; family Columbidae; genus Caloenas; species Caloenas nicobarica. Next base: position 39,250,575 of record NC_088245.1, read on the forward strand.
GGTGTTTTTAATTGAGATTTCACCAGGCCCCGCTTCTAGAGCTTTTTACAGAAATTGGAAAGAGATAGGGATCAATTAGTACTACTGAGTAATTACTTTGTGGGGAGAAGGCCAATCTGTTAGTAATTTGATTGACACCATCGATCTATGTGGGTACTGATCTCTTGTTAGATATCAGTGACTTCTGAAAACTACTGACGATTTAGGTTGCAATTACTGTTCCACAGGTAAAAAAATCTGTATCTTAGCTATTTCCTCTTAAGCATCCATATTTTTTTCTCTATGCTTTTTTCTTTTTAAGAAAGAGTACAGGCTGGACTGTATCTGTTTATGTTTTGTTTTGTATGGGGTTTTCTGTGTGTGTGTAAGGAGTTCATAGCTCTGGAATAATAACGGACTATCATATATTGTTATCAAAACTAACCAGCTGTTGATGTTGACATGCAAATTATTTAGGACACCATGTATTTTACTACTTACTAAGAGCAGGAGGGATGTATGTCCTGATAATTACTTATGAGTGTGAGTTAGAGAAGCAAACAAGGGAATGATTCACTGTGTGAGGACAAAGACTGGGGAACAGATACACACAGGCATACATATATTTGCGTGTATGTGAGATATATATATATATATATCTGTAGATAAATACCTTTTCATCACATATGTGTCAGTTGGACCAGATGTCTCAGGCATGCATGCAGCCTTAACCTATGTGTGTACACATACCTCCTCCATATATATTGCACACACTTGTAGAGGAAAGTAGGTACCTGCCTGCAAACTTATGCAGATGTATGCATGTACACACCTAGTATGGAATTAAATGACAAGTTGTTTCAATAGTTGAGTTCCTGTTCTTATAAGATCAGGGAAATTGTAGTGACCTTGAAAAATGTGTGGAAGCTTTGAAAAACCATTAGAGAAAAGCAGGGTTCTCCTACCTCTTGGTAAGTGGAATATTTGGAGCTTTCCGCTCCACCTCCCCTAGCAGAAGTGCATCTGATACACTGTACAGGGATTTAAAAGTTTAATTTAGCTTAACTCTTGGCTGCAATCAACTGCTGATAAATTTAGTTGGGGGATTAGGGAACCTTAAAGACTAATAGCTCCTTAAAAGGAGCCTGAAGATGAGACAGCAAAACAAAAACATCTGCTAAAGTCTCCCTTAGAATGGTATCACACCATACAGTAATGGTTTAGAGAAATAAATAGATTGGTTTAGGGCGAGAAGGGATTTTTGTAGATGTAGAGACTTGGAGAAAGAAAACCATATGTGTAAATATTTAAGAGAGTTGTTGCCTCTACAAAGTGAAGGAAAGGATATCCTGACTGGAATCAATAGTACATAGCAAACACTCTTCTCCTGTAGTTCTAGATAGTTTGGTAGCCCATAAAATAGCTATTGTTAACTCCTTTCTCCCATTACATCTTTTTTATAAACTGTCATGTTTAGATAAAGTTTTTGCGCTTCTGTGGTAGCGTTAATTCAAATTTGAATTCTTAAGCATGGCTAGCCCATCTTCTTAATGCTGTCTATGAATAGTAAAGTAGATGTGTTGACCAGTTTTCACATGTGCAATGGAGACTCAAACCCAATCAGTACAAGGAAACTCAGTCAGGTATTTATTTGGAGATCAGACATTAAAAAATACTGGAAGTTTATTTTCCTAGATGTTGCTTTCTCACTTTTTTTTTTTGGTACTGCATCAAGTTTTGTAGATCCAATTGTAACTAGGGCCTTTCATAAGTATTGTACTTAAATGTCTCATAGCAAGAAACAATTCTTGTGCCAAAGACACTGTGATCTTGCACAGCCTTCTGCTTTATGCTTAACTTTCAAACTATGAATAGTCCCTCTGAAGCCAGATTTGCAGCCTAAATGAGAATCCAGTAACTATTTAATGACTTTTTCATTTCTTGCCGCCTTTACTCCTTCTTCTGCCATCCTACAGTTACATTTTTGTTTTTTCTATTGCCCAAGGGCCCAAGAAAGGACTTAGGTGAGAAAAGGTTAAAAAGAAAAAAGTATTTGAATAATTATTATTCAAATTAAGATGGAGTAATTATTTGATAAAATGTAAATCTGCTTAAAAGAAGTGTCCTTTCACACAGTGTTTAATTATCTTGTGGGTTTAGCAGCTGGATGGCTATTATTTCAGCAAAGAGTTTATTGAGATTTGAAGAAGGATTATATGTAAAAGTAGAGTATCTGCTGTCAGCTTAGCTAAATCTGGTAGACTTTGAAAGCATAAGACAATCATCAGTAGGAGTAAGAATATGAACTATATTGCCAAGGCAGGCAACTGTATTTTCTATTTGATGTTTTTGTTTGGGTTTTTTTTTATTTTAATGCAACATATTGAATAAAGCACTATTGGAAAAAAAGTATTCAGAGTGGGAATACAGGTCTGCTCTGATGAATCAAAATATGTATTCAAGAGTGAGAGAAACTAACAATTGTTATAGTATAAAAATTTCTGATATTCATAAACTCTTCGTATAGTTATATCATGACATAGGTGGATGGGTAAGCATTGTGTCTGGCATTCAAACATGTGAACAGCAACTTTTCTGTAACTGAGAGCAAAATTACACTGAATTTTCAGATTATATCATTCAGAACACCAATTCGATTTATGTAGTTAGGTGGTGAAAGTGTTCTCTTCTGTGATTCTTGTTCTCTGAATCAGATATGTTTGTAAAACTCTGCAGCCTTTCTGATTGCTCACTAGTTAGTGGCCTTAAGACTCCAGTTTCAAGATGTGTAAATTTTTCTTCATCCTTTTTTTCACTGTGTCAGACATATAGACAAGCATGCTAAGTTTCTATAACCATTTTATTTCTTACAGTAAGACTCTTAGTGTCTAAAAGCCACAGCACTAACAACAATAAGGAGACTGAGGGTAATGAGAGCCAAGTTACTGAGGAACTATATTTACTGCTCATAAAATCAGTGCAGGTCTAATGCTTGTGCAGTGCATACATTTAATTTCTCTATTCATTTTCATGGTGGGTGTATTCCCCTCCTCCTCTCATTTCAAATACTGAATACTTGATGTGTGAGGCAGCATTTGAGGAAGGCTGCTCTAGGGTACTTCAGGCATCAGACTCTTGTTTATTTTACAAGTATCAGTAAGGCATATCAGGCTTTCCCTGGGATTACCAGGTCAGTTTATGGGTTTCTTGGTCATTCCAAAGCTTCCCCACACACTTGTTGGCAAGAGAGATCTGACAAAGCAGGAGCAGGCCCAAAGCCAAATAATTAGCTGCTCTTTAAGAGAGGTGCCTTGAAGAATTCTTTTCCAATTTGGGATGAGAGATTTAGGAGGAGAAGAATAAAGGGTGAGATAGGGATCAAAAAAAAAAAGACAAAAAAGGTGATGTGGAAAGGAAAGCAGGTTGAGGAGAAAGATGGGCTTGGAAAGGGATGGGACCCACAAGGGGGAAATGTTAATGTTCCAAGAGAAAAGAATTCGCAGATGCATGAGGAAATCCAGTCCAAGAATATCCATCAACACGCTTTATTATGAAGTTATTAAAAGTAACATTTTTTAAAGTTTTGTTTTTTCTTTTTATATGGGAAATTTCATTTTATAGCGCGGTACCATAGACTGTCTGAAATGCTCACGGTTAACAACTGCATGTGAGATTTTAATTTATGTCAAGCAGATTGTCCTGGATAATGTGACCAGTAACACAGATAGAGACTTTGGTTAGCTGAAGATAGCATCTGGTATTTGAATAAAGAAAAAATAAGGTTAGAAGGGGCCACTGGTTGTTGTCTACACAATGCCTTGCTCAAAGCTGGGCTAATCTGAAAGTTAGATCAAGCTTGTCTAGTGAAAGTTTGCAAATCTTACTGGATGGAGACCCCATACTCTTTCTGGGCCCCTGTTTCAGTGTCATATTGAAAAATTTTTTCTTATGTCCAATGAGATGTTTCCCTTGTTGCAACTTGTGATTCTTGTCTCCCATGCTTTCATTGTGCACCTAGGAGAATACTCTAGAAATATCTCCTCTTTAATCTCACTTTGTTTAATTTGATTAGCAGTTAGATCTCCATTCTAGTCTTCTCTAAGATAAACAAACCCACGTACTTCAGCCTTTCCTCGTATATCATATGCTCCAGCCTTACTTGTCCTCTGTTGGAGTCTATCCAAGTTGTCAACATTTCTCTTGTTTGGGGGGGCTCCAAAACTAGTGATAGTATTCCAGATACAGCCTTATATGCATTTAGTAGAAACGAAAAATAATTTCTCTTGACCTACTGTTTTGCTAACTCCAAAAAAAAAAAAGAAGTCCATATGTAGAGAGAAATAAAGGAGATGAGATAAACAATGAAGATATGTGGAAAAAAAAAGAGGAAAAAACAAGGATTTGAGCAAATCTCAGTCAGAAAAATTGCAAGTATTGTGCATCTGAAAGTGTAGTTGTGCTAGGCAGCCATGCTGTCAGGTAGTGGAAAAAGGGTTCTGATCTATTAGCTTTTATAACGGAGAGGTTTTGGCAAGGAATATCGCCACTTCAGGACACCTGCAGATTTTTAGGTGCCCACAGAGTATGTCCCAGGCAGTGCCTAGGAGGGCAAGGGCAAGATTCTTATTCATCATTTTCCTCTTCCTCTCTCCTAACGTAAATCATCTTGGCTTATCTAAGAGATATAATTTATGGCCAGCCTGTTGGCTGGTGAGCTTCATGTCTCTCATAACTTAGATAGCCAGACATATGTGGGTCAAGTTTGGATATGCAATGCATGTCTTTAGAGGAGGGATGCATTTTTCCCAGTCCTTCTTTACATTTGATTGTTTCCACACATCCCTCTTTATTCTTTTTATGTTCCTCTTTTTGTCAATTGTGTGCTATCCCTGTTTTTCCTCTCATTCTCTTCTTTTTTCCCCGGTGAGCATGTTGATGGCTGTACCAGGTCAGTATCTGAACTTATCTGACTTTTATGCCTAATCTTTCATTTATCCCACGCCCCAGATACGGAACGAAGGACTACGTTCTTCCTCCCAGTCTTTCCTCCCTTGTTCTCTCTACTTAGGCACTTACTTCATCATGAGAGAAACTGCAATGAAAGTTCTCTGGATGTCAAAGCTCGTGATGTTCTGTTGCAGCTGAACAGCAGTAAAAGTCCCAGCTCTTCTCAAATTCTCAAGAAAGATTTTGTTTAGTCTCAGATAGGTCTCTGGGCTATAACAGCAATTACTGTATAGCAAGGCCTGAGATTTTTTGTTTGTTTGTTTGTGTTGTCGTTGTTGTTGTTGTTTTGTTTTTGTTTTTGTTTTAGATAAAGTCTTTAGGCAGTACGGTTTATTTTGTTCTGGCATGAAGTGTATGCAAGAGGAGAAGTTACTGATATAATTCTGTTATCAAAGTCCTTTTTTTCCCTTTTAACCTGTAGCTCCCTCACTGTCTATTGGTTGATGCAGCCAAGAGAATGAAAAGTTGGATTTGGGAGAAGTCAGTCATATGGGGTGTTCTCCTTCTGGTATTATCACCACCAGAGTATAAGTAAGTATTGAAAATGGATCTAATTCAATACTTTCTCTACTGTGATGATTCCACTAAAAGACTTCAGTAAAAATTGGTCCAGTTAGCTGGAAGCAAAAAGGGGTGTCTGGCACAAGGGCTTTTCTAGTCCGTTAGTGGGGATATATCCAGTTCAATCCCCCTTTGAGTATGACCAGGCCAGGTTTTGAACGTTACTTGCCCATTTTAATTTTAGTGGAATATATTACAGTGCAGACTATCTCTGTGAGATGCAGAAATGTTAACCATGGTGGGGTAAAATAGACACCAGTTTCTCTTTGAAGTCTTCTATTATAATCTTGCAGAAATCGCTTCTTATTCTGTGTCATGGTGGTATTAAAAGAGCCTTGTGGCCAACAGCCTGATTTAGTATTAGAGCAGCCAGGTAGAATCTAATACAGGGAAAAAAAGGGGAGAAGTGAGCGCCTTAAGTTGACTGAGTCTTTGTAATTACTAGCAAATCCACTGGACTGGTCTGTTGACAAACAAGACAGGGAGAGCTGGAGGTAGATCCCTGGTAGATAAGAGAGCCAAAAATCAGCCCAACATCTTGGACAAGTTTGGAAGCTTGTTTCTTGTTTGGCTCATTTCCTTCTCCCTGCCCCCATTTCTCTGCAGCAGCAGCAGTGTTGAAGGGTGTGTACTCTGTCTAGCAGGCTGTTGGAGGAGTCTCTGGCCTCAAATTACACAGTATGAGAACTCTGTGCATAAAATTAGCAGCAGAGTTCTGTGTATTAGGCGCCAGGGAAAAATGTCACATTCAGCAGAACTCAGAGGCGAGAGGTGGAACAGAAAGAACTGGAACAGGACATCAATCCCCCTCTATCTCTTAGTGTTTTGCAGTGAATATCTGAGAGTGTCGTAACCAGCTGGCTTGGAGCAAAGATTATTTGGGTAGGAAATAGATTTTATTGAATGTCTTAGTAACGGGGATGTTTGATTTTTCTTCCTTCACCATCCCGCTTCACTTGTTCTTTTTCCTTTATTCTGAAGATTTCTTACTTTTGTCTTTTCACAAGGAAATCACTTCTCAATCATGAAGAAGTGCTCTTGACATACAGTTTTCTGTCCCCCTTATCCCCTTCCTATGGTCTCATTCCTGGTGAGAAACCCGCTGTAGTGGTACTACATTCGGATTGTGAACAGTTTATACAAGTTGTTTATAGTGAAATCCAGAAAACTAAATAAAGTACTGGCAAACATAGCAAAGGCATGAAAGCAGAGAGAAGCAGCTATTCAAGGACCGGATTCTTTAGCTACTATCTCAGTAGCAGCTATCTCATTCAGAAAAACTACTACAGAAAAGGTCGTGTTTTGAGGGTGTGTTTTGGCTCATTCCTTACATCATAAAAGCCGTAAAATCCTTGCTATGCCAGTGTTAGATTGCCCTGAAGCATATGCATGAAAGAGACTGCATTAGGATCTGTATGTGGAGATGGATTGCCAAGAGACATTAATGTACACTTACCTGAATTGTTTGGTGATGTAGATGTACACACACACATTCACTGCATTGTCAGAGTGCTTTTGTAAGACAAAGTTATCAGGCAGCAATGCTGGTTTAATGTATCCCTCCCCATTCGTTCTCCATTTTGATGTCTGTGGTGTGAGCTGGGCTGGGAAATTGATCTGTGGCTTAAAAAACTGGTTTTACAGCTGGATTAGTTAGCTGATGTATTTTGCAGCACAGCCTCAGATGTGCCATCCTGTGGGGCAGTAAAAAGCAGGATTATGCGAGGGCAGGGAATTTCCCAAGCTGATACCATCGCTATATACTCATTTCTTGAAATCATAAATTCAGAGTCCCCTATTACCTTTGTCTGGCTCAGATTACTGAAGCAATCTGCAAGCAGGATGGTGTATTCCCAGATTAGATAGCGTTCTGGGGCAGAAGGCTATTCTTGATTTTGTTTCCTTGTTCTTTTCAGCAGTAGGGCAGGCCCATTGACTACTGCTGTTTAACATATGTGATAATTTAGCAACTACATTATTTTCTAAGGCCTTGGGAATCAATTCTAAGACCTGAAATCAGAGCATCACTGGCACATTTTTAAAGAGCTATGTTTTTATATTGTTTTCAGTTGGCACTGTGAGTGATTTTGAGTGCTAAGGATAATGGTTGTAGTTTCTCACTTTTCACCTGACTTTCCCGAAAAATTATATCTCTAGTGAGCCTTTTTCCTCCTTACTGTCCCCCCATGAGAAAAGTATTACTGTCAGCCCCATTTTACTGATGGCAAAGCTGAAGCGTAAGGAATCACATAGCAAGCCCACGGCTGAACTGAATGCAGTTAATTGAGAGGTCTCTTCTTCAGACTCAGCTTTACAAAGCAAGGCAGCCTTCTGCCTCTTGAGGTATGGGAGACACAAGCTCCAGCCATCCACAGTTGAAATGGACAGACTGGCAGCTGGCTTGAGATCACATGGCTTATTGGTACTGTAATCGGTGGGTTTGTTCCACAAGTCTGTCTTTCAAGGAATGAAGACTGAAGTGATAAAAGGCCAGTAAGTGAGGCAGCAGGTGAGCCTGGCTAGGAGTGTATGCTATGAGGAATACTGACAGAACTTCAAAAGTTACAGGATCTTGATATTTATTGTCTCTTTATTTGCCACTTCCTTGCCTATCCTAATCTCTAGCCCCCTTGTCCCTCAAATTTATTAGGGAATATTGTCCCAGTTTATGAACCATTAGAAAATGAGCCGTAAACTCTCTATAATGAGGAGATTGGATGTGTCTGCACCAGAAAATTGTGCTTCTTTGACTATATCAGTGTAGCTTAAGTAGTACAACTCCCCTAGGGTAAAGACAATTATACCAGTGTAAAAGTGCATATCCAAATATAGCTGAATCCCAAATGGAAAGATACCTTTATACTAGTAATAACTAGGTCCACAGTAAGGCACAGATTTATTTCCTTAACTTTAGCAACCTGAGGTGACAAAATTTGGAATACAGTTACTTTAGAATTCATGTATATTCCAAGGAGATAGATAAAACCTTCAGAGGGGGAGTTGGCCCACTTGAAGTCTGATTTAGTGGCCAGTGGTGCCTGTCTCTCTTTCCTGTCTATTCAGAGAACTTCCACTTAACTAAAGGCACTTATCTAAAGTTTCTAAATTAAGTAAAAGGAATTTGGTCATAGGATTTCATCAAATACATGGGGAAATTAAACTATCAGGAACAGCTTAGGGTAGTTTGAATGTAGCCCTGCACAAATTTTAGCAAATCCCAACCCCGTTTTGAGATTTGGGAAAGTTCAGCGAAAAATTCGTTTGAGTAATTTTGACAGGCCTTTTGAACTTGTGAAACAGATGAAGCAGGGTTTTTTTTTTGTCTTGAGCAGCAGTGTTTTTTGACTCTCAAGATGATTAGGAGACTAAAACACAGAGACTCTCCTGCCACAAAGGGTCACCACTGGTATGCACTTAAAAGGAGGTGTTAAGCTTCTGGAAGAATGGTTGTAGGCATAGCTCTCTCAGGAGTTCTTGGATGCAGCTGTCCTTCTTTGCAATGGCCAGTTACCAGATTTTGACATTGGTACTTGACTGGAGCATACGGGTCCACCTCCAGCCCATGTCTGTCATACACAGCGGCAATGGCAAGCTCTGCCCTATTTCTTCCCCATTTGCCTCTCTTATTCTAGAAGTGATATACTGTCTGAGTGAAGAAATACTCTGTTGCTGTTCCTGAGCTTCCATTTTTCTCACTTAGCCTAGTCTTGGGCATCAATATCCGTCTGAGCTCTGCAAGAACAAAAAGCCCCATTGCTCATCAAGGAGAAGTTACAACTGTTCTGGTAAGACTTCCTCTAACTCTTCCAGTCTCAAGGGATCCTAACATATCAGAGAGAAATCCCATATCTTTTGAGAAGTTTTTTAAAGGAAGCAGGTTTATTGTAAAGGGAGAATTATTTTCCACAGAGAGGAAGACCGTAATACTGTTTGTGATACTGCTCTGCATAAGAAAAGCTTGCAAGATCCAGCTATATCATCATGAACTGACAAAGCCAAGAATGATACTGTTGAATGCCGATTTCCAAAATAGCTGATGACGGAAGAAAAACCTCACTTTTGGGGGGTATTTTTTTCTGCAATACTTATTCCTTCATGAGTTGTTTTGCTCAAGCAATTGAAGCGCGAAAGCCGAGATTCAGTTAAGGACTTTAATTTGATGTTCCTAGAAAAATGTCGTTTGAAAAAGAGGCTTCTGTTTCTTTATTATGTCATTCTCTAAAGCCTATTCATGTTGAGCAACAATTTATTCTATAAATGACACCATCAAGTTCCTTATCAGGAATAGTGGTAGATGCTGACCTTTTTTTTTTTTTGGCTCAAGATGGATTGCTTAGTTGTATTTCGATCAGGAGGGCATGATCATAGTCCTTTTCTGCAAATGCCTATTAGTTACTTTTCATCCTAAACAAGCAGTCATGGAAACTGTCTCGAGACTTAAAGCAAATTTTCGAAGTTCTATTTATCTACACTCTGTGCCGTTTTTCCTCCCAACACTGTGTGACAGGCAGGGTATCCATGCACTCAGCCAATATGAATTTGGCCATTATCTAATGAAGAATATATAAAACCAATCAGCTCAACTTGACTCCTATTTTTTTTTTTTTGAGAAGTTTGGAAAGATAGGACTTTCTTTTTTTTTTTTTTTTTGGTGAGCTTGTTTTCAGCTGTCCTGAAAGCATATGTTGAATAGGAGGGTCTCATTACTTACCATTGGACCAACTGCCTTCTAAGAATTTTATAGCACCACCTGCAAAAGAGCACTGAATATTACAAGGCAGACAACAGCATCTTATGTAATTTTTGCCAAAAAATTTGGCAGAGCTGTAATTCATTATTCATGTGCTATTATAATAATGATAAAGAGTTAAAATGTTACTGTATTTGAAAATAAATATTGTAAAAGTTTATTAAGGCATTCCATAAAGCTGAATGTCACCATAAAAGAAAAATCTGTACAAGTGTGTAACATGAATGGAAAATGGAATATAGCCCCAAGTCACTTTCCCCAAATCAGTGTTATCAGTTGCAGCTCAGCCTCAAGCAACCATAGAAGAAAAGACACTCAGCTGCTAATGATGTGTATGCTACAGAAACAAATGTTCCTCATATAATTTGAAAACGATAGGTTGGATGAAAGTATCTTGCAAGCCAACTCTGTGGTGTGTGTTTCTATTTGATGTTCAGCTTCCTTGCAGTGATTGCTGAAGTTTTATTTCCTTTACAGATTAGTCTGTGATGAGACCAGACATTTTTAAGAACATTATGCTTGTTCACTTTATTTTGTCACTTAACAAGTTTATTCTATGGCTAGGGGTTGAACATAACTATGCAGCATTTCTCTAACATCAGATGCATCAGAGAGAAGCCATTATTCTGGAGCGTGCAGACATGCACAACCAAAATGATACAGTAGCTGCTGCCCTAGTAGACCTGGTGTGTAGTGCCATAAAAATTGATTCAGCTAAGTATTTTTGTTATGTTCCTTTGATTTACCTTTTATTAGTCGTTCATGTATCTTTAGTGATTTGGGACTACATTCCCATTTTATGTTAAAATTCCATGCTTGATCTGGCTGTTTGTGTGTAGCTGATGCTCTCAGATTTCCAAGGTGCTATATGTATCCTTTTACAAGTATTTTCTAACAACATGCGTGTTAGACAGAAGGCCACAATTTCACAGCTCACAGGCATACATGGCCCAAATAATATAGTAGGTGCTGAACTGCAAAAAGGTATGTAATCGTGTCAGCACATGGTCATAATTCAGTCATCTGAGGATTTTCTTAGTATTCATTAGTATTTCTTGCAGCTGGATGCCTGCTTTCTCTTGCACATGGATAAGGGTCGGTGAATAGTGCCATAATGACCACGCCACCCATGGTGTATTGGTAGATTTTCTCAAAACTGAGAGCTGACCATGTCAGCCCATGAAATGGGATACTTTCCCAGTGCAATCATGTCTCTTGACATGGGTACTGTCACTAAGGTATCAGTTTTGTAATGGACATTTATTTCATTCATCAATAATAAAGCAATTATTTGAACATTGAGGCAATGGGGATTTGACTAGACTCAACCCATTTCCTCAGCCCAAATAGTATAAATTGCTGTTTCTACTATAGTAGCACAATGATAGAAACCTTGTAGTTGAGGCACAGATTTGGCACAGAAGAATGTGGCAAAGCAGTGTTTCAAATCTTAGTCTCTTATAGCCTAGGTGAGCTCTCTAGCCAGCCAGCTATCCACTCTTCCGAGGTAGGAATCTGCCTTTTTGTCAGAAAATAAGATCTTGGTTTTGGTTTAGTTCAGAACAAGAGAATATTGGAGGATCAGAAACTTTCTTAGCAGGTTTAGCATTATTCTGTCAGATTATTAGTGTTACTGGCTATAATCTCTAGTAGAGAGCAGTGAAATTCAGGAGCTGCTCTCAGTTTATTTTACTCAGATTGCAGCAAAGCAGTTGCACAGACAGTTTGTCTATGAGGTCGTCTGTCGACCTGTTCTTGAAAAGCCGTGTGTCCAGGTAAACAATGAACAAGTATTTTTGCATTGTGTCATATCTTCTGTCTCTTAAAAGACATATCTGCATTGTATCTAGATTATCTTCCAAGAGATTTGAAAATATTAGAATATCCATTTTATGATTTTCTGGTCAAAACGATGGTATGCATCAAATTTGAACAGTTACCTTAAAAACATCCCTCCAGCCTTTCTCTTTCACTTCTGTTAAAGTTTGCCCAGTTCTTGTGCTTTCCACGATCTTTTTGCATGTGTCAGGAGGGCCCTTCTGAATTTTCATGAGTTCATATATATTGATCTTGTGATTAAGAATTCTGGTCAAGGTGATCTGTTCCTATTTCCTTCTGAATGTCAGGAGAAAGCAAGAGGATTGCAGTTAGAAAACTTGCTTATCGTCTCTCTCACTCAAGGTAAAGGGAAGAGAATAATGATCCTGACTTCAGGTTACACGAGGACTGCACATTTAGCAGGCCTAATCAAGAAAATAGAATATACAAACAGGGTGTGAAGGTCTGGGGAAATACTTATATCCAACATCACCACTTAAAACTATTCTGCTAAGTCTGCGTGAGTGGCACAGAGTAGCAGATCACTCAGAAAATACAGTTCAGAATTTTGTAGCTTCTCCTTGTCCTTTTTGATCAAGAGAAACTATGCCCCCTCTCAGATTCTATAATGGTGCCTTCAATTATCCACAGGAAAGAGAAGGGTGAAGAATTTACTTCATTAAAATGCAATGAAATGCAGTTTACTCTCAAGGTTGATGATTACAGTTGTAAATAGAGTTTTATTTTGAAGGATGCTTGTTGACTTTTGCTCCATTCAGATGAGAATTTTTGTGCTTGACAACAGGAGAAGAAGGAAACAAATATATCATGAACATGAAAATGGAAGAGAATCAAAGAGTGAACTGGGGAGGCAAAGATAGTACATGACAGCTTTTGACTGATGCAGATAAGCTATGCTGCAACTTATCTGCAGTGTGAGGAAATTATGGTTTCCTCGTCACTTTCTTCCTTCTGTTTTCTTCTTGAAAAATTGTTCACTGATGTTATACAAATTCTGTAACACTACCGTTTGTGTCCAAGGTGGGGCAGTCAGGATTCTTTTTGGGTGAGCCATGATCATGGATTTGTAGGTGGCAAATGTGGATTGTTTTGAGTATATGGAGCTGAGAAGATCTCTGCTCTTTCAAGGACTCATGTCTTACTTGCATTCATCTATCCTTCAAAGCTCATTTCCTAATTTCTTGTGCCTGATTTCCTGGTACCCATATGTTTGACAAGGTTATATTTCCTGACCACACTTTCTGCTCTCACTTGAAAATTTATTCTTTGGCTCCACCTCCTGGCTTTTGGTCCATGGAAAGGAGGATTCTCAGGAATAACAGAGAATCAAGAAGAGATCAGAAGTATTCATCCTAGTTTACAAATGTTAGTGTAGAGGTGTATGTTGGGATGTTTTGGCTGGAGCGAAACAGAATTTGTTGAGCCCACTCATACTTGGTTTCCACAGAGGCAGATGTTTTGGTGAAGAGGTGGACAATGGAATATGTGGCTCACAGTTTCTGCTTTTTTGGGGGCTTTTGGTTTCTTAACTGTGGCAGTTTCAATACAGGACAGACATCACAAAACAGCCTTTCTTTATGACTGTTTTTTCTCTAGTACTTCCTCAATCTCATGGGGGTGGGGAGGTGGGGAAGTCGTCTGACACTGCAGCATTGAAGAAAAAGATCTCTGAGGCCTTGCAAAGGAGTCTTGATTCACACAGGGAGAATTGCTTTGACTGTGTTAATCCTATTCAAGCAGGAGCTGCCCAAGAACCTGAGGAATAGATTTTAGCAATCTGGATTTAAGAAGTTGAAACATGTCTCTTCCCCGACAGCTGCGAGAAAAGAGGTAATATGTCTCTCCCTCGTCCCACTTCCCCACAAGCCTCCATGTAACTGCTGCAACCTTTTCATTTAATTTAGATGCAAGATTCTTTGCTGATTCTAAAAGTGTTCTTGTTATCATAGCTTCCAGACTATTAAGCTGCTCAGTGGAGCAGATCATTTATTAAGTTGGAGTGGGCTCGCTTTCTTCTTTTCCTGGGGAATATTCACCACCTAGGACAATAGTGGGTCATTGTCCTCTTTATAGTTGCAAATGGTTTCCCTTTTACTGCTGTTTGTGATATGACTAATTGTGTCTCTTCATCTCCATAGCCACATCCCTCTTCACAGTAAGTGGTAGTATTTACAGTGCTGTGGGTGGTGCTGATTCATGTCATTCTCCTCGTACAGCAAGCTATTGCAAGACTTTGCATCATTACTTCAGCCTTCCAGATGGGCTAGATGTTGTAGAAGCCCCTGATTTGGATATTCTCCTAGCAGAATAAACTGAGCCAACTGCTGTTTTTTTTAGTATTATCAGAATATTTAACATTACTTCAGCTTGGAATTTCTTAGATGGCCCTTTTTAAGGTTTCTCTTTCTCTCTACCTCATTTTTTATCCTTTATTCCTCATTCTTGATGCTTTTTACTTAAGTGTTAATATAAATACCACTCTAACAACATTGAATTGCAAGATCGAAGCAATGGTGAATTTGTCTTCTGTTTGTCAAAGATGTTGTACCAAGGAGAAAGTCCCAGAGGAGAGAGCAGCTGCCAATCCATGCTGTTTCATTGTATGAACAATATAGACAAGAAACATGACAGTGTGGTCATGTGTCTGTTCTTTAGGTGTTCCTCCAAGGATCCTTCCTTCTCTCTTGATTCAAGTACAATACTTTCTATAATAGGATCCACAAAGCTTATTCTAACTTGGCCCATTCTCATGTGTTCCTTCACACGTTTTTGACATTTTCAAATAGATATCTTTGTGTTTGCTTCACGTTGTCTGCTGTGGCTGGAAGGTCTCATAAATATTTGCTAGGCTACTCCTGCTTTTTTCAAAACCTCTTTAAGAGTCTGCTTTACTGTGTTGTTTACAAGAAAACTTGACAATGTTTTGACAGCTGGTGCAGGCACCACTGGTTATGATGTAGAGCAATACTATGTCTTTGTTTCTTTGCTTTTTTTTCCTGTTTTTGCTTATCCTTCTGTTGTTTCTTATATGTATAAGGTACGTTGTATACATCTTACATATAGAATGCAGGTATTTTAGGAATTAGTTTTGTGCTGTCAGTTTCTACAGCACCTAGTACAACAAGCTCTTTTCTCGGAACTGTTTCCCATTCCCTACAGTAATGCAGTAACAATAACATCATTAATGATATATAACGTCCTCCTTAGAATACGGGATACTGCTGTGGAGTTAGTATTCTAAGTCTATTAGGTGCTATAGGAAGGATTAAGGATGTATCCACCGTTGATCCCATTTGTCAGGAAAAGTTTACCATCCTAAGTGTTTCTTTTGTAGCCTTGCTTCTCTAGCAAGCCTAGGATTGACAGGGATGTTTTTTAAGATTGACAAATCTTCACAATGATCACTGACTTGGGCTGAACATATGAAAACTCGAGATCTCAAGATCAGACCTCCAAATGAAGAGAATGACACCATGAATTTCTAACTTACTGGTTTTGACACTAGATAATGTGATGTGGCCTAACTATCTTTTGTTCTGTATGGCATAGAGACCTCCAAAGGCTGATGCCAGTATGAGTAACCTAAATCTTTTATTCTTGCTTCACAGTGATTTTGAGCAGCTTCCGGATGATGTCCCTGTTTCAGCTAACATTGCAGATATTGAAGAGAAGAAAGGCTTTACTAATTATTATGTAAGAAGGGAGATTTATCCTGTCTTTATGTGCCCTCATCTGTGACTGGTTTGGTTGTGGGACGCAAAATGCAGTTAATAAGTCGTAAAATACCGTACAGGAAGGTAATAGTAGGGAAAAGCCCTGTGAGATTTTCTGAAGAGGGGTTTTGGAAAACACCAGCTTAGTCTGACTTCTGCAGGGTATGCTGCTTTTGCTGGAGATATTGCTTGTAAAACCTTTCAACTGCAGTGTGCAGGTTTTACTCTGGAATATAATGATGTTTGGTTGCTCTGTCTTTATGTTTTCTGAAGGAGCTGACTGCAACATGACTCAGAAGTCAGTGCATGGAAATCATGGGCTCTTTTACAGAAAAGCAATTTTGGCAAGAGATAAGAAATAAGATAGTGGTTGAAGGTGGGCATTAGAAGTAAGATGACTAAGTTCTTTTTCTGGCCTTACCTTTGGCCAGGCCATAATTTCTGAAATTTTGTACTTTAAAGTCAGAAAGAAGTAGGAATACCTGCAATTCTCAAGATAATTCATTTAGATATCTGTCTATAGATTTAGATGTCCAAAGCATCCTACTGTAAAATATTTGTATTTACCTCCCTAATATATTTTGTTTGTCACAGAGGGAAGGTATGTAAGCATAAAGTAGCATGTAGTCATTTCAGGTTTCCTTTTAAGATTATGTAATAGAAAGCAGCCACGTGGAAGTGATCCATGGGAAAGCTGGACCCACACGTATACCACAATGTCTGGTGCTGACTTGTTATTTTCTGGTACTTGAGTCTGCAGACATTTAACTGAAGTCTTGCTTTCCACTCTGCCTCTAAGACAGTATTCCCACTGCTGGAGCACTGATCTTATGTTCCTAGTGTATGCCTCACTTTGATTTTTTAAGTATTTGTAATTATGAATATCAGCCTGGATCCCCCTTCTCTGTTTCAGCTGTTTGTCATTGAAGTAAAGCTTAAAGGTGGTGGCAGATACCTGATTTTCCGACGCTATCGTCAGTTCTATGCCCTGCACACCAAACTAGAGGAGAGATATGGGGCAGAGAGCAAAAGTAGTCCTTTTACCTGCACACTCCCCATATTGCCAGGTAAGCTATCAGTACCAAATCTGTGCAGGATTAGCAGCTTTCTCAGGCCCGGGCTGTCCTAAAGAGGAGTGCACTGTAGGTAGGTACACAGGATTGCTACTTGTGACAAGGAACTAGTTCCCATCTGTGGGTGCTGGAGAAGTCAAGTTCCATTAGCAGTCCCTCCACTTGTGGTAAAGTTAATTTAGAAATCTAAAATCCTGTAGAAAATATGTATTTTCTTGGACATCCTACTTTCTACTGATTGCTTCATTTCTCTGACAGCCTCCATTTTTTTCTTCAATAACTGTCACAGGTTTCATATTTTCCAGGAAAAGTTTATGTTGGGTCCAAAAAGGAAATTGCTGAGAACAGGATTCCTATCCTAAATGTCTACATAAAGGTAAAAATTAATTTTAAAGTAGAGATTGCACTGAGTGCAGGAGATACTTACCCCTTGAAATCATCTAAGAGAGACAGTACTCTTTTAGCCCTAGGTATCTGCTTCTCTCTGTATTGTTTTCCCTGAAGACACAGTGTCTACAGTATGAGACAACCTGCAGTCCTAATCCCAAGATTGTTCAGACTGTAGGATCTGCTGGAGTACACAGTTCACGAAGGCTCACTCCTTGCCTTCATATATAGATAGATATCCTTACCAAAAAAAAAAACCCCCACATTAAAAAAATCCCCTCCCCCCCCCCGAAAAAAACCCCAAACCACAAACAAACAAACAAACAAACCCCAAAACTCAAACCAAACAAGATGTATGAGGAAATGGTGAATCTCCAGGCGTTGCATGAACATGGAGTTGGTATGTGCACCAAAGGGACCAGGAGAGTGGGGTGGGCTTCTGGGTGTACCTGCTCTACAGGGAAGACACAGCCAGTAACACCAAGGAGAGAAATTCTTTGTGTACAGGTTAACTGAAGACCTGACTTTAAATCAGTAGAAGTCTGAAGCACTGACTAGGACTTCCAGTACTTAAGATTGCCTTCTTTCCACAGTCATTCATGTTCTGAAGGGAAACACAAAGAGCAATTTACTCCTTCTGCAGTAAATCAGGCACAAAAACAGTGAAGCAATACACTGGCCAACTCCTGGAGTAAACAGGAGAAACTGTCAGCTGTTCAGCTGTGTCCTGCTGAGAGAAAAGGGAGAGGAGGGAGATTTCTGGCAGTAATGAATAACCTTCATGATCCTGTAGGTCCAAGAGGCATATTTGTTACATGTAGATAAATAGAAAATTGATCTCTCCCACTGTTATATTCTGCTTCCTACTTGCTCTTGGCACAGAACCTACTCTGCCTACCTGCTTGGGTGTTGATGGATGAAGAGGTACGGCTGTTCTTCTACCACTCAACCTTTGATTGTGAACAAGTGCCTCACAGATTGAGACGCCTTCGCCCACGGACACGCCGAGTGTAAGTGATTGAAATGTTTTTTCAGCATTGCTTAATGTAAGAGATGCTGTGCACTTCTGGGGGGACAGAGAGATGACTATCACCACTGTGTTTCCAAAGTGAATCCATGAAGTCCTAATATGAAGATCTTTATAGCAGAGCAGACACAAGATATTTCTTGTTTTGAGTAGTCTCAAATTTTTAAAGGGGATGTTGTACTTGCATTAAAGGAAAATTCCAAAATGACAGTATAGCTTGCTTTTAAAAAAAATGCTGCACAGCTTTATCTGTTGATAATTCTTTAATGGTAATATCTGTTATAATGTACAGAATATACAGGCCAAGCTGAAGGACATAGGTTTGCACCACCAAAGTCAATGTCAGTTTTGGCACTGAATTCAGTGAGATCTGGTTCAGTTACTAAATGGAACTGAATATGTAATTTGTTCCTGTCTTTTGTCTAAACAGGGGCCTGTCCCACACAGCAGTATTGACACCCTTTTGGAGAACTGCTAAGTAGACGTTATACTTCATTACCCTTCAGACAAATTAGTTCTCCTTTCAAAGATGGACCTGCTTCCTTTTCATTTACCTCAAACACTGCAAAAACTGCATGTGTGTACGCATTCTTGGATGTGTGTGTGATGGCAGAATTTGAACTGAATGCCATAAAAGCTGGAAACAGTGATGCCCAGAAGGCAGAGTAAGGGGGGCTGAGCTGTGCTGTGACAGAGAGGTCCAGGATACTGACTGTATTGAAAATTCCATCTGTTCTCAGCTGCAGACATCTTCAGATTGCTGCTGCTCTGCACTGAAACCAAGAGAATTAGGGCAATGTTGTTGCATCCATATTTCTTTACTTCAGTGCTGCACACAGATTCTCATGCAGTTTCTCCAGTGATCTATGGCTTGCCTACCTCTTGGACAATGAAAATGCAGGCACGGTACTGCTGGTCGCATAGTATTTTTGATGACTAGAAAGGCTGTTGTCTCTTTTCTTTGCAGTAAAAGCATTTCACCTCAAGTGCCTGTTTCTGACCGCGTGGCAACTCCACGGGCTGAGGTGAGTATTCTTCACAATCTGTCAAGGCATAGGACATTAAACTCTGTTTTACTTTGGCATCTCATCGATCAAGTTGCCTTTTCCAATTAGAGCTTGGGGAAAGAAGGGAAAGTGAAATTGACACAGGAAAACAACTGATTTTTAACAACAGGGAATGAAACAAAGCATGGAAATAAGTGTTCTGTTCCTCTTTACTTGAGTAAATAAGAAGGTCCATTGTGAAGTCAGAATGACTGGAGGTTCGAAATTGAGACATGTACAGCCTACTGCCAAATGGTCTGCATTTACATAAGTGATACCCATAAATTAAATTTAAAACAAGCACAAGCTTCAGTCTCATTGACTTCAGTGTATGTTTAAAAGCTTTGCAGGTGAGGCATCTTAGTATTTTCTGTAACATAAGCGTTCTACTGAAAAACACCTGTATCCTTTTCTTTTGCTGTATATTGTCTTGGTATTAAGCACATGGAACTGCTTTGTAACCAGTACTTATCTGAGTATCATCTTGCATCCTGGAACATGTGACTTTACCATGTAAGTTCAAAAAACTATGCAGGTGCTTTGAGGTTTGTTTGGTTTCTTTTTCACACTGAGTATGGCAGGTCTTGTATCAGTCATATCTCTTGGGTTTTATCTATTAATTTATTAATACCAAAACTTTTCAATAGACCAAAAAAGGCTTTTGAAAGAGCTATTAAGTAGACATATGAACTACTAGCACAACAGTAGCCAGTCTTTTTTTTATTAGGAGAACTCTTGTCATTAACAAACCCGAAAGAATCATCTCAAAACGGAATAAAGAACACTTTTTAATTTTTGCTTTTCTAAAAGCATTTAAATGGCTACCGTGTTCTCTAAGGACAGTGGAGGAGATATGTATTTTTGATAACTCGGCCCCTTTACTTATTCAAGAACAGCTTGTTAGGGTGGTAGCATGTGCTTACCTCTTTTTTTTTTTTTCTCTTTCCCCCTGAAGGGGGCATCTAAGTTCCATTTTAACTACATGTCATTTTCCCAGACTTCCCCAAATCTCTCAGTCCAGCCATGAACAGGCCTGAAAGCTAGATATAGAAACAACAGTTAGTTACCCTTAAATTAGGACACAACACTTCTGCAATTTTTTAAGACTCTCCGTGATACTTTGCAGCAAATCTGAAAGCTGTAAAACTGCAACCAGAAGTATGATATATTTTTTCAGTACTCAGGATTTCAAGTTGTCAGGTTTTCAGGTTGCCTATTATCTTCAACTCTGCTGACTTACTTGCTCTTAAGTGTTTTCAACTTTCTTTTCTGGTGCTCAGTGTCCTGCCACTTTAAGAATCCTAGCACATAGCCCTCTCAGAGCCATGTTTATTCTAGTGCTTTCGCTACTTTCTCAAAGCATTTTTGTGTGTGCTGAGTAGAAGAAATTGTGAGAATTTCAGACTGCGGTCATATATATATATGACCTTACCCCAGAAATACAGCTGCGATGACAAAGTACATCCTATTGTGCTGCTTTATGCTCTCACTCCAAGAACAGAACATAAAGAAGGAATCACTTTTGTAATTCTGTGAATAAATACTTCCAGTGTTATTGCTTTCCATAGGCTCTCTTTGATTTTTCTGGAACCAATAAACTGGAACTCAGCTTCAAGAAGGGAGACTTGATCTATCTACTCAGCAGAGTAAACAAAGACTGGTTGGAGGTAAGACTGCAATACTAAATTATTAGCAAACTTTGAAATATATGAGCAGAAAGGGCTCTCCTACTCCTTGCGACCTGTCTTCTCCTCTCAATGAGAGACTGCATCATAATCAGGTCTTACTGTCAAGAGTAAATCCTTGACTCCAAATTTGAAATTGTTTCCTTCCTTGATGGTTTTTAGCTTACAAATTTTCTGCCCTCTAGACTTCAGTTTGCATTTGCATTTGCTTCTGCTGGAATGTTTTTAAATTCTTTAGAAGTGATTAGAACACAAAAAGGCCACAGAAAGGAGATGGAAACTCCATTTCAGTGATTAATTGGTTTCTTGCCTTAGGGCAAGTTGCTGTATACTTTATGCTTCATACCACAACACACGTCAGCTCGATTAGAGAGAATTTGGGCAATGCGGCAGTGTTCTGAAAAAGGATGAGGAGAACATACTGTGTGTTTGCTGATAGGATATCTCTGCTTGCTCAAACACCACAGCCTTCCTTGGCAACCATCTGACTTTCATTTTTTACACACTATTTCACTCCCCTGCCTTTTATTTGACTAAGCAATTGTATAATCTTTTTGTAGAGATGCCATCGGGTCATTTCCATAGCCTTTCTTTTCTTGATTATAGTAGAAAAATTCTTACTGTTGTTTCCATGGAAATTAATTGAATTCCAGAACTTACTGTATGTGGCCGAAATGGCATGGTTTTCTTCATTCTAACAATTCTTATCATTCCAGGGAACAGTTGATGATGCCACTGGAATATTCCCATGTGCTTTTGTGAAGATCATAAAAGATTTACCACAGCAGGAAGACACAGTTAATAAAGTTCGTTGTTATTACCATGATGAGACAGTGAGCACTATCAGGTAATAAGAAGCAGTTTACTGCTGAAAAGATGCTGACAAGTCTTTTTTCATGATATGTAATGATTAGATTTGCTCTTGTTACAGGGATATCTCAGTGGAAGAGGATCTGAGCAGCATTCCGTCATTCAAAGATCTCATGAAATTGATGAGGTACAGTGCAAACAGTTAGTTGTATGTTTAGTATCATTTAAACATTTATCAAGTTCCTTCCAGTCTTAGATTTTCTATATTCTGTTTGGTTATCACCATGTTTTGGGTGTGAAATACTTTTCAAGTGTCCTGAAGAAGTTGTACTTTGCCTTGGACCAGGGCCATCTGTGCAGACACTAGTCTGCCTTGGGATAGCCAGTAAGCATGGAACACACACACACTTCTAACTCAATGAAGATGGGCAGAAGTTTCCATGTCTTGTTCGAAGACCAGAGCCATACTCCCATGCAGGGATCTTTGGTCTGATATATTATACTTCTGCAGGATGCAGGACACTGCCTTCTAACACCTGTTAAACTAGTGTTAAACTAGATTAATCTGCTGTTGAACATCAAAACATTAGAACATCAAATATTAGTAATACCTATGTTAATATTCTTCCGTTCCTTAACCTGCCCTCCCCTCAAAAAAAGCAACCATAAGTAGGCAAAAGTGGGTAGTAACTACAGTCAACTGTTATGTATAGGGATTTTATCAGACTCACAGATTAATTTTGCCATGCGTGTTGTGGTACTGGAAATGGCTCTTGGTTCTTATAGATTTCTCAGCTTATACACAACACAGCATGAATGTGGCTGTATGATTTCTAGTACTAGTTACATCAAGAATGCCGAGACACCCAAGGCTTTGTGTGGCTTTTAGCAGAATTGAATAGATCGCCAGTATATCGTTCATCATGCAGCACCTCCCAGGTATTCCTTGATTTCTGGGGATCAATCCATTTCTTTTCTACCAGGCGGGAGTTTGACCAAGATGACATTGTTTTGAATTACCGGGACCTTGATGGTGATCTGATCCGGTTGCTCTCTGATGAGGATGTTGAACTCATGGTGACTCAGAGCAGGAGAAGGCCCTCTGAGAAGCATTTCTTCCCTTGGAAGTTGCACATCACTCAAAAAGATGACTTGGGTGTCTACAACACTAGTCCAGGAATAGGTGCTACTCAAGCAGTAACAGCAACATGAGTGCTATATAGAGACTTTCCAGTAGGCAGCTATACAGTCCTGCCATAATCCCTCTTTGCAGACAGTTTCCTTTAACAAGCCCTTGAAGTGATCTTGAAAAGAGCAATTTTTAGTAATATATTACCTTTCAATGTAAAATCTGTACTTAGTTACCTTCTTCAGCTTTTTAGCACTCCTCTGTAATAGACACATCTACATAGAGACCAGAGAAAGTGAGGAACAGAGAAATAAAATTACTGGCCATATTTGCAAAGCAAGTCAGTGTTAGCCTGCAATAGAGGTTTAGTGTCCTGAGCCCCAAGACCTGCTCTAATCTCTGTTCTCGCTTCCAGAGCTAGTTAATTTGTCCAGAATGTCTTCATAAGCTTTTTTCCTAGACTGCCATAAATTTCTCTTCACTTGCTGATATGAAGGTTTATGTGCCAGTGCTTACAAACACGTAATTATTTCTGTCAAGTTGGAGTCTACTGGGCATTCAGAGTTTGTTCTGGAAACATCAAGAAAACTTCTTCATATATCAGCAAAGAAATTGCAGCCTACCTTTGCTTTTTTTTCCACTGACCAATGTTCTGGATTGTGTGAATCAAACCTAGTACACCTGTGGTGTTCCTTGTAGATGTTTTTATAATTGTACAGGCTACTTATTTCCACATTCTGGGGAGATTTGTGTGATGCCTATTCAAATAGCAATTTCTTCTCTGTCTGCCTTCTGCCTTCTCACACCTCATTGGAAAGTAGAACTAACAAGAAATTACTGTATCAGATTCTTCAGCAAATAAAGTTACAGATGAGTTTATTTTATCAGTTTCTGTACAAAAGGAGGTTTTTTGGGATATGAAATAATTCTTCTCCTTTTTTTGTTTGAAAGTGAGATAATTTTGAAGAAGAGTTTGAGTGTTACCTATTCAGCTTTCCTTAAGGAGGAGTTACATTATTGCAAAAGAATATATCTTGCAATAATTTCTTCAATGGTCATGCAATTAAAATATTTTCTTCTTGAACAAATTTACTGCTACTTGTAAGAATTACAAGTTATGTATGTTTTACATAAATTGTTTGACACCTAAAATACTGTATTTTAAAAACACCATGCAGTCATGATGTTAAAAAGATACCACCAAGTATAAATATAATCAGTAAAAAATAACAAGTTAAAAGAGTGTTCAAACACCATGCTTTGCATTCAGCTGTTAGTTTCCATGGTACTAAGCTACAATTCCTAATGGTACAATTCCGTGGTACTAAGGTACAATACAAGAAGGTTGTTCTTAACCTACTACTAAAATTTGTACAGACAAAAGGGAAGACTAATAAGTATCTGCAGGTACTAAGAAACAGTTAACTAACAATGCATAAGTAATTAACCTGCCCCTCCCCAAACTGGCAAAATGATGTTTTCTCTTTTTCTTAGATGTTACCTGTAATGCTATCAGGTAACAAGATCTTCAACAACAACAAAAGTATTTAAGGCAACTTATCCTTTAAACTTTTTTTTCTTCCTGGTGTATATACATAAACTTATTTATATACATAAGATTTAATATTGTATTATCTGTAGCCCTGCATTTATGCGTTTAAGTGTATTGGAAATAAAGCAAAGAGTTTATATTTAAAGATAAGCATGTCATTTGCTATATTTGGATACATAAATCATTTCTTACTTGACACTTCATTAAGTGCACAGTTCTAGCACTGTACCAATCTTCTACAGACTTGTCTAAGAAAATGCGCTCTCCAAAGAGTTGTTAGATGTGCTACAGGCCATATCTGCTTTCCAGGTACAAAGGTTCCACCTGAAGGATCCACACATATTAAATTTCGGAGGTAGATGACGTATTCAGAAGACATACAGATTATTTCTTCCTTTCTACTACTGATGGAAGGTTTTAGTTGACAGTATTTTACTAAAATGTTACAAAATGTAACTTCCCACTTCGAAGGCATTGTAGCAGTGTGGTTTAGGAAGGAGATGAAGAAATGTACCATGATAATGTTAGTAATGTTACACTTTATGATACATAACAGAATGCATTGTAAATTAGAAACCTAACTGGCACACATGGCCTGCAAAGCTGCTGGTGTGCAGGGTTACCTGTTACCTGTTCCTGGAGTTCAACGGAGCAAATAATGTCTGAAGATTTTTGCTGACAGCTAGATCCTGCGATGTTACCAGCAACTCAGCAAGTCTGTTTGAAGATGAAGGAGCAGTTTGAGTGAGGAAGGAAAGGAGAATGTATTCTGTGAAATAACAAACCTCTTTGCTAAGGGTGGGGGGAAGAAAATGCATGAATTTACTGGCCTCTGAAAATCAGAGCAGCAGAATTCCTTTCTGCCTTTATGCTGTAATGCAAAGTCAATTCTGCCCATCCAGCAAAGTTGCATATTCCTCCCCTTTTCTGCAGGTTTTGTATGCAGATCTCCTGATAGTCCCAGTGACACACAATTTCCTCACATACTCTCATATTCTTCTTCTTGCTCTACACTGTTTCCATATTCACCATATACATTTTTTTCCTTGTATATTGATGTAGTTCTTGTGAGACCCTAACTGTGGTAACTATGGTTTTGGTCAGTACACAGGGATTTACAGAAGGTGTAGTAGCAGTGCAGGACAAACAGACTCTGGCAGTTATATTCTGTATCTGAGGACTCATCTTAGTCCCTTGTAGTTTACCTTTGAAAGTGCAACCCTCTGTGCATCTGTCCCTTATGGCTACCTAACTTTCCTATAAATCTTATTATTGAAGGCTACTGGGCTAATTTTTAAAGCTATATTTAAAACAGTGTGCCTGCTGTGGATGTAGGATAACTTCAGATCAACTCTTCTCACCAGTTTTCTTTTGTTTCCTCTATGTACTAGAATACTTATAATTTGTCATTGATTGTTGTTGAAATAGGTAAAACTTACTTTTAAAAGTATTACTTAAAGAGTTACAGAGGTAAATACATATGTGTACAAATAAACATTAAGTACAGAATTATCCCTGTCTTGAAGATTGTCTCACCTAAAGTAAAGCAAGAAACAGTGCTGAAGTAAAAACCAGATAATTCTTTCTTAGTCTTTCTCACATCAGTCAGCCCTCTTTTTTTTTTTTTTTTCTTTTTTTTCCTGAAAATAGATTAGTCCCATGATCTGGTAATTGTTAACATGCAGATTGGCAATGACAAACTTCCTATCTCTCCTTTCCCAGTTAAACAGTCCCATCTAAGTCTGTGCTTTGGGGCCTAAAATAGGAAGTACAGACTTCCTATTTTACAGGCAACTACACAGACTTTCCTTGAAAAGGCGTGGTCTGCTTCTTTGAAAGTGGCATTTGGAGTGCATAGAAGACATAGCAGTTATTTTGAAGACTTACTTGCCAAGAAAATCCTGTGGTCGATTCATTGCTGTGTCTCCAGTTCTAGGGAAGTGTGGTTTTGCTGGTTTCTGCATCAGAGGATTCTGATGCTGTGGGGGGAGGCTGGACAGGGAGAGTCACCCTTCAGGTTGAATCGTCTGCCTCACAGACAGCTCTGGATCCAGGTAAGGGAACTGCTTCATCTGTGGGGAAAGCAAAATGGCAGAGAGTCTGCCCTCATACAAGGGCTTGTAAGTCATTCTGGGATTCCTTAGCTGTAATGATTGTTCAAGGGCTCGGCCAGCTGTTTCTGGCATTCAGGAATCTGAAAGTCAATAGGAATTTAAAAGCAATTATTTCCATGCTCGCCTAAAGTAGAAAAGAATCTCAGCTCTATAACATACCTGAGCAGGTGAGTTTATTAAACTTTTGAGAGAGCAGTGACAGATGGCCAAAAGGACTTGAATTCCAGTATTGAACAATGTGGTCCCTGGTCTTTGGACCGTTCAATCTACTCTCAGTCTCAATAATCAGAAAAAAAAAAAAAGTTTGTTTGGTATTGTTTCTGCGATTTGCAACTTGATTGAGGAGTAGCCGGAAAAGTAGCATGTTGAAGAGAAATCTGAAAGTGAATGAATACGGAAATTCAAGCCCTATAGCTCCCAGGAGCTATGTGGGTGGGGATCATATTTTTAAGGAAAGGTAAAAACCAGAACACTATTGCAGTTCATTAGGAAGGCTTTGAGCATGAAGAGCAGGAGGATGAATTAATTTGAAAGCTGAGTTCTCTTCAGATTAGGATTGTTTCTTGTTGCTACTCAACTGACTCTCTGCACTTCCTTGGAAATATGCATTTACTTCTCCATTCTTTGCTCATATTGCAAGCTTGGACAGTACGAAAACACGGATTTCATCCTACAATAAGTACTTGGTAGAAGTTCTTTCTGAACGTCACTCCAACACGAAACCTAAAGAAGTTCCCTAATTCAGTTTTACTTCTCTTTATGTGAAATGGAAACAAGAAGCTCCACAATAAACAGAGCAAGAGAGTAGCCAGTGAGCAATGAAAACAATTGTCTTCTGAATTAGGATCAAACTTGTGCGCAAAGGACAGTATGAACATGAGAGAGATTTTTATCCTTCTGCTGAGTCTGTATTTGGTCTTCAGTGTCCAAGCCATTCGAGGTGAGTTTCAAATTTATGCTCTCTTTCGTCTTTCCGTTATTGCCTTTCCTTTCCTTTTTTATCTACCTCCTTCTTTCGGCTAATGCTCTTCCTCATTTTGTGCTTGCTTCTTGCTGACACCATCTTCTATACTGTAGGAGAACAGACATCTTGGTCAAAACCGGTGTGTAGCAGATGCATGTGCAGACAAATCAGTTGTAGGCTGGTGGTATGGACAGGTGAAATACTGGAAAAGTGGATGAGATGAACAAGTTAACTGGTCAATCAGTGAATAGGAAGGTGGAATAGACCCTGAAAGTGAAAACACAGGAAAACGAAGGGCTGCACGTGTGATTCAGGTATTGTACAGGAGTAGAGACAGTGTACAGGACAGACACAAGATGGGGAGGGGTGTGTGGGGGCTACCAACAGCCTCTTAACCAAACCGATAGTAGTTCTTGTCAAGAAAAATTATTTTAGAGAGCACACTTGTACTTGCATGCTGACATCTCTGTCATCTGAAGGTCGTATCCCAATCATGCACCACAGATAATACCTTCAGAGAAAATAAAAGAGGAGAAGAAATCAACTTACTTCATAATGCATATACCAGAGCGGGCGTCTATTTTTCCACTTCACAGTTGTGAGTTTAGGAAAAAAAAGTTATCCCTGGCGAGAGGTATGGCCATTTCTGGGTCATAAATCTAGTTCCAACAAATTAGTCTGAGCATTCTTCTGAGTCATAGCAGGTTTATTCTCAGAGCATCTCACTTTTAAATACACCTTTCTAGTGCCATAACCTTTGCTAGGAGATTAGTGGCAAAGAAGTCCCATGCAGGAACACACAAAGATTAAATGATCACCATATGCCTGCTGACCATGGCATCTACTAATCCCTGGAAGCATTCAGTGTTTGAAAAATGATACCTTGGATAGAATTAATTACCTTGCAGGCACAGAGGTCTCACTTCATTGTTGTTACTTGTAGCTTGGGTTGGACACTTGCCTATTGTGGAGATGTGGAGAATGGCCACAATTCTGTATGTATTTTCACCAAGAGTCATTTTCTGGTGCCATGAGGAGAGTACTGTTATCAGTGCCTTCCCCATTCTGCTGGCAGAATCTCTCACTATTTACATTTGCAATCACTGCATTTTTTTTCCTGAATTCCTTTCTCAGAGAGCATCCCTATGAAGAGCTTGAGCTGCTACAACGACTACAACTCACAGGTGACCTGCACATGGATGGAGCATTCTGAGGCTCATGCCCTTGTTGGTATGACTCTTTACCAAAGAGATAATATTATAATGTAAGTACCCGGAATGTGCTGTGCTGCACGAAAGTCCAAAGTGAAACTGGCCACAATTGCGAGGACCTGCAGTCAGGTTTTCAGAAAGCACGGCCGCCTCCTTCTGTCATCAGGTTAAAGTAAAAGTTGTGCCAGACTCTGAGGCCTCTTCTAGAAAGGGAGGAATGAATAAGGTGCGCTAGTGGAGTTATTTCTATCACCTTTACAATAGTTTTCCCATAATTCTGTTGTGGGATCATAGATATGAAGTATGATGGGGCATATAGGTTGCTATTAGTGGGGTGAAGAAGATGATGTTAGAACAAGTGTGAACCTGAGTATTGTTTATGAACCTAAAAGGGAGGATAAATTCCCCCGTTATTTTGCCTGTTTAGGAGGATCACTGAGTGTGGTTTTGATCACTTCTGAGGAACATGTATAAACTGTGTGTTTGTGAGATACAGAAGGCTGTTAAGTTCATCTGTGCTATCACTTTTCCTCCCAGAGATACTGGTCTGTTTATGACAATATCTCTCTGTTACATGTTTCCTTATGAAAAGGGGACTGAATCACCAGACTGGATCGATTGTGAGGATAAGAAAGGAATAGTCAGGGGAGAGAGGAAGACAAAGATGAAAAGCTGAGAAGAAAATGAATTAGAGTCTGGGGATACAGGAAGGAAAGCAAAGAGAAAGAACTCTTAATTTTATTCTAAAGAAGAGAGAATTAATAGACCTAAAAGCAGGTGAAATCAGTGGAAGGTCTTTGGAACAGAACCTTGAAGCTAATGCTTCTGGGAAAAGATGGTATAAAATTACTTGGACATTTGGAGGATTCTCTGGAACATTTTTACATGATAGAGTGTGTGGATCACAGAGGAAACATGGCTGAAGTGAACTAATCAGACAAGCAGGTATGAAGTGTGGACAGTTATGCAGATGAAATTAAAGTGGTCAATGATTAAACAAGGTCAGCTCATAGATGAGGAATAGTTGACTAAATCCCAAACTGTAAGGTAATTCTAGTGAACAGACAGAAATATTTTCAGGACTTCACAACCCTTTGACTGACTTTTCTGTTTAAGGGTATGCACATGTATTGTCAATGCCAGCCATACTTAAGAATATCCCTGTTTTCCTTGCTAATACACAACTTTTTAAAATAGCAATAGTGCTGAATAACTCTTGCTGACATAGAGTTGGCTAGGAGACTCCATCCTATCCTGGAAGACAGTATTTGGCCTTAGATATTCACAACTTAATATTCTTCATCTGAACTCGAACAATGTAATATACTGGGCATGAAACCATAAACACAAACAAAATTCCCGAGGGTACAAAAAGAAGCAACACATGTCTCTAGAAGCTCAGGCTACTGCAAGCACACAAAGCTTATCCTCTCCTGCCTAGTTTAAAATATTTTTCTAATTTTCATGATTCTCCTTGACCTGGAGAAAGGCTATCTGAAAGGACGATTAACATTCTGAATAAAATCTTTAATGAATACATAAGGTCCCTTGACAGAAAAGAACTACTAAGTATATAGAAGTACCTTTTGGTAGGAGAATTATTTTTAAGTGTCTTTCTGTGGCTGCAAAATTAATGTCTTCAAGAAGCTAAGGATCATCAGAAACTGTCTTTTACTCTGAGTAAAAGGTATATTTCCATGACATTATTTTTCATCATACCATTTCTCACATTAGAAGTATGAGATTACATAGATTTAGGCTAAAAACTAATGAAATAAGGCTGGTAGCAAAATATACTGCTGCACAACTTTGAAATGGGAAGGCATTTGACAAAAATCCTGCTGTTAAAAATGTTTGTCCTGTTAACTGAAGCAAAACAGGACTAATAGGTACAGTGAGGATATAAGTGCCTAAGTGAATTATAACAACAGAATGGATGGAATTATTTTCAGGCATTTAATTTTGCATTAACTATAGGGCTCCAAATCAGATCGTTATAGATCACTTTCTCTATACACAGGGAGAACAAGGAGATGTTTTGCAAACGCCAGACAGAAAATGACTTAGATGAGGTTCCAGAATCCTATGTGCACTGGGTTTGTATCAACACTACAGACAATTTTGGAATAGGAGTAGATGATATTTACAGCTTCAGACCTGACAAGATGCTTCAAGCAGAACTGAATGTTGACCTTTTCCAAAATGGTAAGGATTAAATGCAAATTATCATTTTCCAGTGAATATTAGGGATCTCTGAGAACGTATTTCCTGTTCAGTCAGGAAGCGAATTCCACTTCTATTCCAAAAACTGCCAAAGAGTTCCACATTGAGAGGATGGGGCAGGGAGGGGAGAGGCCAAGTTTCTGGGAGCAGCTGGACCTGGAAGGGGGAATCAAGCAGGAGTTACTTGGTGTGGGAGGGATAAAATAATCTGGAAATGGGGAAGCTTACCTAGGCATTTTCTTGTCCTTTTCATGTCCCTGTCCTCACTACCTCCTCTCATGGGTTGTACCCTCACCTTCCAGTTCAGACCCTCCCACCTCAAAACCTCTCAGTCAGCTTGATGATATCAGGAGACTTCTTGCTGACCTGGAAAGCAGCTGATGGAAGCCAAGGGCTGGGCAATGCCCTGGAGTATGAAGTCACTTACAAGCGGGACTGGGAGTCCTGGGAGGTAAGAACGGAGGAGCTGGGCTGTCCTGCTTTGGGCTGCACCCTTGTGGCCAGCTGAAAGCCTGTGGAACAAGCTGTGCAAATGAATGACCTTCCCATTCTCAGGCACTGTGAGGAGATGCAACACATGTTGTTTCAGGTCGGGAGGAAGGGGCTCTCCTGCTGTTTGCAAGTGACTTGCCCAGTGAAATACCATCTGTCCTGGATTAAATGCAAAGATCTCTCCTTTACTGAAAAAAAAAAAAAAGCCCTGCACTTGGTTTTGAGTTGGAATTGATTTTGCCCTGAATCCCTCCCAAATGGAATTAAAGCATGTTCACACAGGAGCCTGTGGGTTCGTGTGGGAAAATGACAAAATACATTTGAAGTTGCTTCCCTTTCCAGGAGGATATGTTATGGCTTTTTTTTTTTTTTCCAGTTTTTAAGACTCCATATCTTTTACCCTATTGTTTCCCTAGATCTGCATATGTTTCTGTTGTGTACCTGTCAGCCTGATCTTTAGTTTTTAAGAGAAGTATATTGGCCAGATTCCCACAAAGTTCTGCACTGAACAGTGTTGTGAACTTGTATAGCTGGAGCTGAAGACAACCAGGGCTCTGCAAGCTGTGGGAACTAGCCCAGCTGCTGGGGTATATTTTGCCCGACAGTGCCTGTACCTCACCCTGCCCGCGCTGTGCTGGCTCAATGAAGGCCCTCTAGTATGGGAGCAAGGAGCACTGCATGGCAGCATGTGCATCTACCATCTCATGCATGGGACTGCTGGGAGATGGAGCCTGGCAGTCACCTCCTCTCACTTTTTGCCTGTCTTCTACCCCTCTTCTCCATTCCCCAACTCCCCGATTTCCTCCCTCCTTTCCCCCAACAACAGAAAGCTGCCTCGCTTTTGCTCTCCAACACCACACGTTGCCACCTCAGCTGCAAGGACCTTGTCCCAGGGAGCAGCTACGTTGCCCGTGTGCGAGCCAGACCGGGGCGATCCAGTGGCTTCTCTGGGCAGTTCAGTGAGTGGAGCACGGAGGTGTCGTGGGAGACCCCTGAAGGTAGCGTGGGACGGAGCGGGGATGTGCAGGGGTGGAAGCTCTGGCTGGGAAGTCAGACCTTTCCTGTGACTTAGCTCACCCTCATCTTCTCTGAAGGTGGCCTTCAGCCCAGGAACCTTCACTGCCTCTTCAATGGTGCAGATCGTCTGACGTGCAGCTGGGAAGTGAAGAAAGCGATCATCACCTCCGTCATCTTTGGCTTGTTCTTTAGGGCCACGCCAGCATCAGCGTACGTTCCCTGTCCACGGCAGCATGCCTGTGGCTCTCCCATGCTTGGTTTCATTCCCTCTGACTTCAACTCAACCTCTTTTTCTTCCCTCAGAGAAGAGGAGTGTTCTCCTGTGCAGGAGAAGTCTTTACCTCATGTCCCATATGTAGTCCAGAGCTGTGAGATCCCTGTCAGCAACTCCAGCAGTCAGAGCCAATATCATGTGTCTGTTCAGGTCAAGACAGAAGAGAAGCTGATTGAAGCCTACAAGAACAGTGAGTTGCTGTGTTGTTTGCTTCTCCTGGTTGTTTCTTGGAGAAACACCTGGCTGTGCAGTTGGGGCTGAGGGCAGCAGTGCTGAGGAAAAGTGGACGGCAAGATGAAGAGAGCTGGACTGATGAAGAAAGGAACTGGACGTTGTGTCAGGTCAAAGGTCTGGGAGAGGTGGTTTATAGGTGTGGAATTCCTCAGTGGCATTTGTTACTCTGAGAAAGGTGGCAGCAGTGGCTGCTGCTGTGCAGAAATTCAGGTTGTGACCCAGAGCTTCCTGGTGATTGTCACTCTGATGACTCCTCTGATTGACCTTCATGGGTGCCGCAGGTGACAGGGAGCTGTGGTGACAGGGATTGTGGGGAGTGTGTCACTATGTGGTTTCTCAAGAAGCCAGTGGAGCGTTGTGGGGTTGTGCAGTGGCTGCCGGAGCACTGGATGAGTTAGGACTCGTCTGCTGAGGTGTGCCAGGTGGATCATCTCTGCCTGCATGTATCTCGAGGTACTGGTGCAACTTTTCACAGGCTAACACTGGGAGAGATCCTGCAGTGAGTGAAAATACCAGTACAGATGTTTCAAATATTGCTTTACTGCTTTTCTGTACACAGGGAGTGCTGTCAATATTAATGGGTATGGATTTTCTGTTATTTCATGTCTCTACTGCTTTATTGTATTTGACAAGAAAATGAAGATGTGGGAATTTAATAAATGTTAAAAAGCCAAGACTTCTTACATTGCATAAAACAACATTGTTCTCAGTCTCTGCAAACTATTCACAGTCGTGAGACATTCTGTGTGTTCCAGTTAAGGTGCTGCCACCTGCCAATGTGTCAGTAACAGTGACAGAGAACCAAGAGTATGAACTGAGGTGGATAAAACACACTTTGGGATATGGCTTCATAAAACAGAGATATGAAGTCGAGTACTGGCAAAACGACCAATATGAAAAGGTGAGCCTTAGAAAGTGCAGGAGTCCTGGATTTCTCTTTGTTGGCCAAATGGGTAAGACGGTTCCTCTCATCTCTGTCATTTGTGCTTCTGTCTTCTCTCCAGACTGTCCAGAAGTTAAATATCAGCAACGATGAACCTCCTTTCATCTTCACCCCACAGATGCTGGCATCATCTACAGAATATAGGGGGAAAATGCGTGCAAGGGTGAATACGCCTCTGGATTATGAGGGACCTTGGAGTCAATGGAGTGAGGAGTTCACCTGGAAGACTGAAAATGGTACTTCTCATATAGGCTACTTCTGCATGGTTTTGTGGACTGTTAATGGCTCAAGTGCCTCTATAGAAAAATACATTTTCTCAGCTGGGGTTGGAGTTATGTCCAGCCATGAGCTAGCTGAGGTCACTTCACAATGTAGCTGTCCTGTCTGCATCCTTGCAGTACAGCAGCAATGCTAATGAGGGAGCTGAGCAGGAATGACTTTAAGCTTCTTTCCTATGTCCCTTCACAAGGTGAGTGCAACCAATCATAATGGTTTCCACATGAAGAACCAAGCAAAGATCCTGCCCCAAAGGTCATCCTTGTTTCCTAATGCCAGTAGTGCATTGTGCTCTCAGTGACCGAAGAGCCTGAGACTGCAAGAAGACGCAATATAATCCATCAGACTTTAAATTTGCACAGTGACTATAGGGTGGCATAAAACGCACAGCAGAGCCTACTGGAGATCAAGCTTTTACATGTTTTTGCTCTCTCTGGACTTTTGTGTCCAAAGTAATGTGATCTCGCATGATTTGTCCTGAGGAAGCTTGTAGTGGTAAGACAGTGGCTTAGGTAATTCTGATGAGTGTATGCAGGAAGAACTTGGAATCTTGTTGATGATCAGCTATGGCCATTAGCAGAGGAAGCTCTTTCTTAGAAAATTGCTGAGACCACTATCTCTTCAGGACTGTACAGACTAAGGCAGACCACAGATGCCTAAAGATGTGTGTTATTCATGGTGGAGTGAGGTACCTAACCATCTTTTTATTAGCACAATTTCTTTACTTTGTTGCCAGTAAAAAAAACCAAACCAAACCAAAAGAATCAGTACAGGAAACAAGTTGTTTGGTCAGGAAGCTGTTCAGGCCACGGTTGGTCTCTTCCACCTCGGTCGATATCCCAACAGTTTGAAGGCCTCATGATCCTGTCCCTTGACATACCACCTACGTTGCCTCGATCTGCTTGCATGTGACCAGAGCGAAAAACACGTTGCGAGAAGCAGCAGCTCTGCAGGTGGATTCCCATTTCTCTTTCCTCTGTTTCAGTTCTGTCACCAGTGGTTCTCCCAGTGATGCTCCCAGTTCTCATCATCACTTTGCTAATCGTTGCTTATTGCAGCTACAGGTATTTCCTCAGGTAGGTTTGCATTGTGAGTAGGAGAGTTAGCAGGGTTTTGGCCATGTGTGTGGCATAAACGTCAAGGCACTTCTTGTCCCCATGAGAGGTTGGTCTCTGTGGAGATGAGCCTTAGTGTGCCATGGGCAGCCTTGTGCATGTCTGTGCCAGGGTGAGGGTCGGGTGGTGGTGTGCCAGGGCCTTGGTGGTGCCTCGCTGTGCAGAGCAGTGCAGCGTACGGGGTGCAGTCTTGTCTGGTTGCAGCCACGATGAGAAGCAAATCTTGAAAACTCTGTGGTGGTGTTGTTGTTGTTACAGGAAGAAGCAAATGTGGGAGGAAAAGATTCCGAACCCCAGCAAGAGTCTCCTGATCCAGAGCTACCTGGAGGTAAGAGGGCACTGTACCTTGAAGAGTTCATTATTTCTTTGTCTTTTTCAGGACTTCTAAAAATCTTAAGGGCATTTCTTCTCCCCTAGTCCACAATGAACAGATATCTTCATTAGTCTATACCTAATATTTCAGAAAAGTTTTGGTAATACCTAGCATAACTGTGTTCTTATTTTTATGCTAGTATACTTCTTTGTATTGTGCTTGTCAGCATTGCTGTGATTTAAAATCAAGCTAGAAAATATTCAGTACTTTAGAATTTTAACCGACTGAAATAATCTAGTGCCATTGGCAATGTTCATCAGCTGGTGCTTTTGTTAGTAATCAACACTAATTCAGAGCTTTTTAGAATGTGATGGTAGCCCTAGTAGAGAAACTTTTATTTTAAGGATCTGGATTTTCTGGAATAAAGGTTACCACATGCTTGTCTGTTAGCAGGACAATCATTCTTTACTGGAAATCGAGGAACACACTTAGACAGCATTTGGTCAAAGCCGTGTAAATAGAACATCCCTCCTTCCTACCTTCCAAAAAAACCCAACATCTGGAAAGGTGGTATATGCATCTCTAGATTTTAGTGGTAAAAGTCTTACAGTCTTGCAAGAATAGCTAATTCAATAACATGCCCAGCCCAACACACGCATACACACAGAAACATACTTTTGTATAACAGTTGATTCTATTCTATGTTCATAAGGGACGGGTCACTGTAAGTTTAGATTTGTGGCAATCCAATTAGTATCATTTACAACACGGCCTTTGTGTGAAGCAAATAAGCACTTACAGTAATTTTTCCAGGAACTGAGATTAGACTAACAGGTCTGTAGTTTCCTGGGTGTTCCCTCACGCCCTTCTCCTAAATTGGAATAACACTGACAAGCTTCCAGTCTGCAGGGACCTTCCCACACTCCCAAGACCTTTGGTAGATGATTGAGAGGTGTCCTGCTGAAATGTCCACTAGCTACTTCAGTACTCTGGGATGAATCCTGTCAGTCCTCATGGACTTGTGAACATTCAGCTGATACAGCAGGTCCCTTACGATTTCAGTGCCCACAAATGGAAAGTCACTGTTTCCACGCTCACGGTCCTCTGACTTGGGGGACTGGGCAGCCCAACCTCTATTAGTATTATTAAAGACTGAGGCAAAAAAAGCATCAAATGCCTCTGCTTTTTCTTCATCCCTATTAGTCAGGTGACTATGATCAACAAATATTGGTCCAATGTTTTCTTTAGACCTCCTCTTGCTTAACGTACTTTAAAAAGCCCTTCTTATTGTCTGGTACAATACTGGCCAGCCTCAACCTAATTGAGCTTTAGCCTTTTGTGTCTTCTCCCTGCATATGTGAACCACAGCTCTGTAATCTTCCTGCGAAGCCTCACCTTGCTTCCAGAGATAGTATAGTTTCCTTTTCATCTTGAGCTTCAAAAGGAGTTCCCAATTCAGCCAAGCTGGTCTTCTGTCCCTCTTGTTTGACTTACGCCACAATGGTATCGCCTGCTCCTGTGCTTTTGAAAGGTAGTTCTGAAAAACTGACCAGCACTCATGGACTCCCAAGCCCTCAAAAGCAGGTTCCCAGGGGACACTACTGAGTAGTGCCCCAAATAGCTTAAAGCTTGCTCTCTTGATATCCAAGGTAGCAACTCTGCTGTTCTTTTCACTCATTACTCTGAAAATTTTAAAGTCCACCATTTTGTGATCACTGTGGCCAAGACAGCCACCTACAATCACATATCCAACGAGTCGTCTATTCACAAAGAGGGCATCTTTCCTATTTGGCTCACTGAGTACTTGTAGTTAGGTCAGTGGAGGGCAATATGAGTTTGAAATAACCATATTCTGGAGAATAGAACACACCTTCTAGTCATTCGTGAAGTTGTATCCCTATTGCTAGTTGCTGTAGGCTCTCCTATTTTTTCTATTTGTCCATGAGTAATTGTTGCAGTTTAACCCCAGCCAGCAACTAAGCATCACCCAGCCGCTTGCTCATTCCCCCGGCGGTGGGATGGATGATGGAATCGTAAGGGCAAAGCAAAACAAGGGATTCATTCACTACTTCCCAGTAGCAGGCAGGTGTTCAGCCATCTGCAGGAAAGCTGGGCTCTGTCACACATCGCAGTTACTTGGGAAGACAAACCCCATCACTCTGAACATACCTCCCTTCCTTCTTCTTCCCCCAAATGTATACACTGAGCATGATGTCATATGGTACAGAATATCCCTTTGGTCAGTTGGGGTCAGCTGTCCCAGCTGTGTCTCTTGCCAACCTCTTGTGCGCTCCCCGCCTTCTCACTGGCAGGCCAGTACGAGAAGCTGAAAAGTCCTTGACTGCTCAGCAACAACTAAAACATTGGTGTGTTATCAACATTATTATCATACTAAATTCAAAATACAGCACTATAGCAGCTACTAAGAAGAAAATTAACTCTCCCCCAGCTGAAACTAGGACAGGAATGTATCGTTCTTAGTTCTACTGCTCGTGAGACGCTGCTCTTTTCTCATATCTGCTTTTTCGTTTTCAGAAAGTACATTTAGGAAACTGGCCAACAAGCAGCCAACTGGACTTCAACAAATATAACATTTCAGAGAAGATGGAGCAGGCTAGCTTCCTTCAAGTTGTGGACAGGTGAGTGAATAGCACATTATAGTGACTGTGGATGACTGGTAGTTTCAAAGAGCTCCGTAAGTCATGGCAGCATATAATCACATGTTCTGTCACTAAAAAGCCTATACAAGTTGCTTTTGAGGAAGGGATACAATTTTTTTTTGCTATCTAGGTTAGCCTGTTTCCCCAAGAAAGATTTTTTCTAGCCCTATGTGTAGCTATTTGTGTTTTCAACTCAGCTTGTTTTATATTTAGTGTTTACCAAAATAATATATCTCATGAGCAACTTTTAACTTTCTCCCATTCAGGCAGATGAAGAATTTGGCAGAATCCCCTGAAGGGCAGGCTAAAAAGACAGATGTTTCCTCTGTTGCACTGGACCTACAGAACTCATACCATGCTTTAAATGAGTCAGAGCATGCCCCAGTTATCTGCTCAAGTCAGATTGCTGGTCGTTCCTTTTGTGTTTCAAGGAGAAACAGTGCTGACGCAAGTATTGCTTCCCAGATGGCAATCCCTTGCTTTGCTTTCAATGGCCCATACTTGTACAGCTCAATGATGTCCTCCCAGCCTGATATGCATCAGACCCTGCAAGTGAACCTACCGGGAGTCCATGAGAAATCAGCTTCCCTTCAGTATGTGACCCTCCCAAAGGAGGACTGTCCCCAGGCTCCACAGGGACAAGAACAGCCAGGAGCAGGTCCTCCACAGCCCTTCCCAGATCAGAAAGAAACAATGCAGCACCTCAGCGATGAGCAAGAAGTCCCGTTGGCCCCACCAG
Organism: Caloenas nicobarica; assembly: GCF_036013445.1. Taxonomy (NCBI): domain Eukaryota; kingdom Metazoa; phylum Chordata; class Aves; order Columbiformes; family Columbidae; genus Caloenas; species Caloenas nicobarica. Next base: position 39,289,708 of record NC_088245.1, read on the forward strand.
CTTGTGGGAAAGACACAAACATGACAACAGAAGAGCAGAAATCTCCAAAGGCTCTTAGCTGTATCACATCTCCTCAGCACTGCCCCTTGGAGTACATCACCACAGAGAGCCTGTTACTGCCATCAGCCAGCGACTCGACCCATATGCCACTTGTCACTGCTGGGGAGTCACCTTGTGCCTCACAGGAGCCCCAGCCCCCCAGTGACCACTCTTGCCATGAGTTTTCTCCTGGGAAAACTGGTGTCATGGTCCCAGTTTCAGGTCAAGCACCAACCTCTTCTCCTGAATTGCACCTGGATGTGTTTGGAGACTATCTTACTGTCCCTTTAGGTCTCCATGGACTTTCAGAACCACCACAAATTTCTTTGCCTGTCTTACAGAAGGGAAATGATCTTCCTAGAAAGCAGACATTGTCAGAGAATAACTTGGTGGTGTTAAACCCTGACAGCACTGAGCCAGTTTTCCTTTGCCAGGTTGGTGACTATTGCTTCCACAGCCTCAAATCCAGTGTGAAGATGGATATTAGTCAGGAAGACCACCAAGTCAAGAAACCTTCTGAAGGCAAGACGATGCCTGGGAAGCCTGTATCTGATGATGAATCCATCACTGGCAAGGAAAAGGATGTATCAAAAATGCAGGCTATTCGGCTTTTCAAAAACCTGAAATCAGATGATTACTTTTCCTGGCAGCAATCTTTAAGGATCACAGAAATATGTTAAATGGGCAAATATTAATGAATATCAAAGCTACAGGTAACTGCAAGAGTTTGCAACTGTCTGATGAAAACGAACCTTCAAACCTAGGAAAAAATAAACGCCAGTTCCTTTTTCCAGCTTCCCACCCAACATGTTGAAAGACTTGAAGTATCTCAATATCCTTCCCAATGGTCTTCACAGATCTGGCATGAAAGACAATTCAAATGTCGCCCTTTGGTGGTTTTCAAACTTTTCGGCTTATCCATAATGAACAGTTCAGCCTCCTCATGATTCTGTGACAGATCACAGTCATCTTGCAATAATACCAGATTGACTGGGGCAAAACTCACGACAGGAAATGCAGGCTTAACACCACAAAGTGCTATCAGAAGAAGACAGGCTTGGAAACTTTGGAAAGAGATCTTGTATTCTTAAGAGAAATTTTGTTGAACTTTGGTATAATAGATCTAAGAGTCACCAAGGAACTTTTATATCTCTACCTTTCCACTACTGGCACTAAATAGGTATTGTCTAAGTTGAAAAACCCCAGATATTAATAGAAGGGTAAACCATTCTCAAGTGCAGTATATCACAGCATATTCTAAGGGCAAGAAGCAAACATTACTGGGATACAAAAGGCAGGCTGCAGAGAACCATGAGGAGAAGATACATTACAGAAAGAAAACTCAAGAACTTGTAAGGTGCAATGAGAGGAAGGGAGTGTGGAAGGTGACAGAAAATGACAGGCAAGAAATGCGGTGAATGTGCACAAGCCTGTATCTGCTGAGGTTTTTCTAAGTGTTTAAGCACTATATATGTTCATTGGCTGTTTCTGCATTGTATAATTAATCTTAACTATGTAATTTATTCTTCTTTTTTTTTTTCTTTTTTCTCAGTAATAAGCTTTGTTGAGAAAAAAGGAGCCATTTTTTCCCAGTTCTGTTGTAAAGAAAGTGCTGCAAAGTAAAAGTATTTGTTCAGAGCTGCCACTCTGTCATCAGTAAAAGGCATCAGTTTCAGATGGGAAGGTGGGCTTGCATTCCAAAAAAACACATTTCTTTTTTCAAATATAAGCTTTGTACTAATAAAAATATTATTTCTTCCTATAAATCTTTCTTTTCATATGTTAAGAGCGTTATGGTTACAATAACATTACTATTAGCTCATCTGATCAGGCCTCGAAAAATTCTGTAGGTTCAACTATGTCACCTGTGAGGTAGGATGTTTTCTCCTGACTTTGCTATATTATTTGACAGAGATAATGGGAAGCAGTTTTGTGTTTGTGCCAGCTGATTCCTCCTGCTGGGTTAATGGGACAGTGCTGTGACAGCATTCAGAAATTGCAGTGAAATGCGTATTTTTTTTTTTCAGAATTTAAATCTTTATAAATACAATTTAAAGTCTGAAAGGTGTGCAAATTCAGTTTGGTGTTCTTGACAGCAAAAGGCAGGCAGTTGCAGCCTCTGATAGAGAATATTGAGGAACACTTTGAGGGATTTTCAATTCACTCCTTTCCTAATCAATGGATTTTTTTGTTAGTCTCTTCTTTGATCTTTTATGAGTAGCACACACAATTTCTTCCAGATTGTATGATTGTGCTCTATCTAGTCATTTGCTAAAAGTAGATGTTCAAATTCATATGCAAATTTGCTATCTGGATTTCCATCTAAGATATTTGTCACCTTGCTGGACCTTGAATTGCTATGGGTTTAATTGCCAAGAAGAATAGTGAGTGGGAGAGGTTTTGGTCAGCTCAGTTGCTTTTGGGTGAAGCCCATTTGTATTGTCATCAGTATTCTAAGAGCTATCTATTCCTCCTGTCCTTCTGCACTTCACTGAGAATTTGCAGAGGCTGCTTTTAGAGACAGAATTTGTAGATAGAACGTTCTATATGACCCCACAGAGCAGATATTATGACATGAAGATCACTTCAGAAACCTGGAACTTGCAGAGTAACACACCATTGTCACGCTAGGGGAGTTGACAGTGGTTTTCTTTTGCAACTCTAACAATTGTTTTAAGGCAGAATGAGTTTCTGCTTCAGGGACTTGATCAATATCCACTTAAGCATCATTAAATAAAATACGTAATGAACATTGGAAGCAGGAGTCACAACCTACAGCTCTGCTGTGCCAGAGGAATCCACTTCTTACTGGGTTACAGAATCAAACCTTCCATAAACTTTGGCTGTTGCTGATTCTATAAATCTTCCATTCCCTTCTGCATGAGGTCCAGCTGCAGTGGGGGTGGTAAAAAGCATTTTACAACCCTGTAGCCTGTTGAGTCAAGACTTAGGAACTGTTGTGAGTTCCATGTCTTCAACTTCCTGATATTTAGCTTGAGCCACAAAGTTACAGTGCAAAAGGAGTTTGCTGCTACCTTCCCCCATGCTAGGTATTGATATGTAGGAGAGAAATAATCTTTCTGATGATTCAGGACCCAATTATGACATGCTCTTCTCTGTGGAGCTTCCTACTAACTAGTTCCAGCCCCTCAGCCTGTATATCGGAGTGATGATTCACCAATGTTTCCTAGGTAGTCAAAAAAGGAGAGGTAGGCGACTCAATTAATACTGTAAATCATATTTTACACATCTCTGTTTACACTGAATCTAGTTATGAAATCATTGCAACCCTTTCCTTACTGTATGTTCAAAAATCAAAGATACTGCCTGTGTTATAACAGCAAGTGATTTTCATTGCTCTGAGGTAATCAGTTTATTATTCCCTTATCATAATCTTCCTCAGCCAGAAATATATTACCTGAATTTGCATGAGATTAGGGTAGTAAGTATATTGTGACCTCAATAGTTCTAATTAAGATCCATGCTGAACTAGTCTGTTGTTCTGTTTCTGCTAGCCTGGGGATGTCTTTTATGTAAAGAAGGAAAATGAGGCTGAACGGTTTGCCAGAAAAGGAAAGCCCTCCAAGGTCTCAGGGAACAATAGCTGGAGAATTTCTGAGAATCCTGTATGCCTGCAGGATAAGGGAAAACAAACCCAACCCATCCTGCCAGTCCCTATGTAGTTTCTTGTTCATTCAGTCAAACACATTTGTACACACAATGTAATTCCCATACAACTCCCTCTGCTCTCACTACAGAGCTGAAATTTCCATGAAAAGAAACCTCACATATTCTGTACATGTAGAGTAAGTTGCACAATGACTTCTTGCTTCCTTTGGCCCTTTTTATGTCCTTACAAGTGACTGCCAGGATTCTGTATGCTCCAGCCTTGATCCTAACAACTCCTCATACTACCCGATGAATGTTTCACCATGGTGTTAGGTGGGTAGACCCAGACTGCAAACTTGCTCAACATGAGCCAGCGTTAGGTCAAAAGATTTGTAGATTCATTGTGTCCTTTCCAGTTTGTTGGTAGAGGAGCATATGGTCCTTGTTGTTGAAGGCTAATTTGTTTGTCTAGAAAAGGAGATGTAAAGCAATTGAATGGATTTTCCTATTGTCTTTTTAAAAATTTTCCAGCTCTTTGTTCACACTGTGCACATACATTGCACACTTTCGAGATGAGTATTTTTGCATCTGCTGGAGCCTTGTAGTGTACTTCTGAACTGTTAGTCTTTCTGCTGCATTCAGAAGTACATGGGATGTTTGCACACATTTTTAGTTTGTTTTATTCACTGCAGATTAATGATGGATTCAGGATGCTGTTTCAGCACCTAAAGACAGTCTTTTCCCCCCTTCTACTTGCAACAGACACTGTAATACAGGAACATAAGACTAACACACTGGGTATAAGCAGTCATTCCATCTTGCCCACTATTGTGTCTCTGCCAATATTTACACCGGATAATGAAAGCTGGGCTGTAGTAAAAATGGAGAAATATGCAGTAAATAATTAAATCCTTAAGCGATATTTTTACCTGGTGTCTGTCCCAGACCCTACATGAGTTGGAGGTTACATCTAAGCTGTTGTAGCTAACATGTACTTAGCTCTAGCCTTTAGAGATTTAACCGATCCCTTTCTAAAACCACTTAACTTTTGACTTCCTTGTGTCTGATAGTAAAGCATTAATAAATTGGTTTATTTTTCTGGACTCAATTTGTGCTAGTTGCATGGTAAGTTAATCCTTTGTTCTTGTTCTAGAAGAATTGATAAGCCATCATTCCTTATTCACTGTCTCCTGTTTGATGAGATGATGAGATGATGAGATGATGAGATGAGATGAGATGAGATGATGAGATGCTACAAACCTCTGTCAAATCATGTCTCAGTTATTTCTTTTTCCAAGCTGAAGAATTCCATAGTAATTAGTCTCCCTTCCCACAGATCACATATTTCTGATATCACTGCTGTACCTTTCCTGTTTTTACAGTGTATTCTACAGTATTCTTTCAGTCATGAGATGGCAAGAACTGAATGTGGTATTCAAGAAACATGTTATTTAGCCAGTCTGGGATAACTGGACTCTCCCATTACTATCGTCTGCTCTGACAGGTTCTTTGATCTTGTTGTATAGTTAGAATTATTTTTTTGTCACATGAATTTCTATGTATTTATTACCACTGAATTGATTAATTGATTGAGAACAGCCCTGCAGAGAAGGACTTTGATATAGTGGTGGATGAAAAATTAGACATGAGCCAGCAATGTGAGCCTGCAGACCAGAAAGCTGATCATATCCTGGGCTGCATCAAAAGGAGCATGGCCAGCAGGTCAAGGGAGGTGACTCTGCTTCTCTCCTCTGGTGAGACCCCACCTGGAGTCCTGCATCCAGCTCTGGGGTCCCCAGTACAAGGCAATCATGGACCTGATGGAGAGGTTCCAGAGAAGGGCCATGAAAATTATCAGAGGGCTGGAGCACCTCTCCTATGAAGAAAGGCTGAGAGAACTGGGGTTGTTCAGCCTGGAGAAGAAAACTCCAGGGAGATCTTATTGTGACCTATAAAGGGGGCTTATAAAAAGATGGAGAAAGACTTCTTGCCAGGGCCTGTAGTAGCAGGACAAAGGACAATGGTTTCAAACTGAAAGAGGATTTAGGTTGAAAGGAATTTTTGGCAATGAGGGTGGCAAGACATGGAAACTTGTTGCCCAGGGAAGCTGTGGATGCCCCATCATTGAAAGTATTCAAAGTCAGGATGGAGAGGGCTTTGAGCAAGCTGATCTAGTGAAAGATGTCCCTGCTCATTGCAGAAGAGTTGGAGCCTTCCAACGCAAACTATTCTACGGTTCTATGATTCTAATTTCATACACCATTTATACCTAATAACTTAGTGTTTTCTCCAGTATCATTAGATTGGAGTACCCTAGATAAAATTTTGTCTTTCTCAGTCACCCACATCCCTCATCTGAGAGACCTCTCATCAGTCAGTCTTCCAGATCATTTAAAATGATTTGTTGTTGAAGATTATAAATTCCTGGGACAACTCACTTAAAGCTTTCCTGCAATAGAAAAACTAACCATTAATTTCTCTCACTTGTTTTCTGTCTTAAACTGACTTTAATCTGAATGATAACTTTCCTTTTTTCTCTTAGTTCATTGGAACCACATTTTTGAGGGACTTCATAAAGATTTTTAGACATGTAGGTATAATACACTAATTGGATAACCCTGTATCTGTTTGCTCCTGGAGTTCTTCCAAGAACTCTACTAGTTTTACGAGGCATGACTACTCTCTACAAAAGCTATGTTAACTCTTTCCCAGAACATTTCTCTCTACTATTTCTATTTTTCATTATAGTTTGTATCACAGATTCCATACAAAAGCCAGCCTGATTGGTCAGTAGTTCACTGGATTCTTCTCTGAGTACTTGTCAAAAACTTGCATTTGGTACTTTTTTTCTCTCATGCTGAGACCCGTTAAAGCCTTGGATTATTTACTACGATTACTAGTTCAGCAATTTAATTTTTAAGTTCCTTTACAGATTTTATTACAAGAAAGCAATTGAGTAAGAAAGTAGGTTATGCAAGGCTTGTAAAGAAAGTAATTATATTATATTAAAATGAAATACTTAGTTGAAAAAGATCATTGCAAATTATCATTTTTCTTTATATGTCTTGCCTCATTTACTTTTTTTCAGAACATTAAGGCTACAATAACCCTACCTTTATAGCTTGGCTAGACTTGCAAAAGGCCTAAGTTCACTTTTGAGTTTTTAAAAGATACTTTAGACAGCCCCTTTGGCACTGCAAACATTTGACCTTTTTAACAAATTCTTGGGCTTATTTTTGCCAGTCTTGTTATTTTTATGTATTTCCTTAAAACATTATTGTAGTAAACTTGTATATTTTGTTTTTTCAACTTGTATTAAGTCTTGCATGTTATCCAGGACTAAATCAGTTTGTTTATTTTGCTGTGAGTGCTTTCACAAATAGCTCCGAGAAGCAATCATTTATAGTGACTAAAAAAACCAGAATCTGTGACTAGAACCATACTAGCAAATAAAGTAGACCATGGTCCATTTCTGGCTGTAAAAGCAATTTGACGTGGAGCAGTCAAGGAAGAGTCGTGTATCCAAGCTCTCTCCCCAACAGTAGAAAGTGGCCTCTTTCACTCTGCCTATTGGAAACTGTCCCTGGCTTGCTCATTGACGTGGACAAAAGCCGTGTCAAAGAGTTCACTAACTATTGATCACAGTCTATGATCTCATTCCAGAACTCAAACCTTTGCCTTGTCCTGGTTTAGCCTACTAGTGCAGACTCATCATGGTTCACAGTGACGTTTACCTGGTCTAGTGGGACTGGACTGTCGCATTTTTACCGCTTGTCTGCCCTTCAGGCTCCCTGGTTGTCTCCAGCATTTCACTCACCTCATTTTGGTCAGGTGATTGATAGGACAGCACTAACAGCATCCTGTTCCTTCTAGCGTGGAATTAAATTCTGCAGCCATGGAAATTCTGTGGTACAACGCAACTGTTGACACATACCCTCTTTGACACTTTACTTTCTTTAACATGTAAATGCAAATTACACTCCTTGTACAAAATGTATTAGTGTTCCACTGAATATCTTCTTTTTGTCAAACTTCCATAATGCCTTTTACTTTTTTTTTTTTTTAATGCTTTTGCTAATTGTTCTGCCATTTAAACCACATTTCAAAATTGGAGTAGTTGTATAGATATATTTGGACTATTGTCTTGATCTAGTTGCATATTTTTACAGGTTCTACTTACCTGTGATATTGTTTTTCTTTTTTTTTTTTTTCCATTACCTTCTATCTATTTTTCTAAGTCATAGGCTTTCCATTTTTTCAGACTACACAGATATATCAATCTGAAAAATTTGCTTTCCACAGCTGGCATGATTTCCTTGATTTTTATTTTAACATTGCCTCATAGCATTTTTAATCTTGAATGTCAGCAGCACTGATTCTGTTTTGATTAGGTGGAACCTGTCTTCATCTGCTTCAAAAATTTACCAGATACTAATAAATATAATCCCCTTTTACATACATAGTTTAATCAATCATGCACTGAGTCTCTGTTATCTGACACAGTGCATAAAACCAGGACCATTGAAGAATGCTCCTATGTAGGACAGCATTTTTAGCCTCCTGGTTTAAACTTTACCTCCAGGACCTCTTGCCTGCTGCTTGTTTGCTGGTGGTGTGCATATGGGCCATAGCTATTGGGTCTTTTTTAGCACTCACTAAGAGAATGTCTAGATTCCTCAGGGTATGTGCCATCTTTTTAACTGCACACATCTTTTCTAGTAAAATGTTTGTCCATATTTTTATTTACTTAGTCATGATCTTAATTTTATCAGAAACGAAGGAGATACTATCCTTTTTCTGCTCCTGAAAGGAGCTCATCCTACTAAAGACACCTATCAGCCTTTGCTGCATGTGGTATCTGTTGAGTAATTCATGGCACAGTATTGGCTAGTGTTCATGTCACTCAGGACCACTTTTTGGGAGGTGACCTCCTCCTGGATGTGAAGACCAGCTCCAGCAGATGAGGTCCACTCAGCCCACCCAGAGATACCTGGCTACTGTGATATCAGCCTGTGACATCACATGCCAGACCGAACTTCCACTGAGTGCAAGAGAGACTATGGATGGCTTATACAGATATAACAAGACCCAGACAGTGTCTAAAGGATGGTTTGGATTCATCCTCATGTCCCGTGTTGGAGCTGAAAGTCTTGAACAGTTCACCCATTCAGTCAAGTTATGCCTCACTTTGGGATAACTGACCAACAAATGGCCTTTTGGTGTCTTGTCAATTCATGTTTCTATGTTTCCTGAAAGGATTAATTAAAGTCTTTCTGGTCAGAGAGCCCATCCTAGTAGTCCTGAAGAGATTACCACTGAATTTATGACAATCTGCTCACTCCTTTTTATATATACCCTTGAAAGTTGCTTCCACTATGGCTCAGCAAACAAAGCAGGAGAAACCCAGGGATTTAGAGTCATCCCTCCTATCTGGTCTTTGTATCACAAGAGTTTTCTTGAACCTCTACCCTAAGTTGCTCCTAAAGGTTTTTACTGGATTTCATTTTAGAAAGGGAATTAACATGCCAGTTAACTCCCTTTGTGAGGCCTTCAAAAAGAAAGGCATCGCTTCACAGTCTGATTATATAGAGGAAGTTGCCTTTCAACTTTCTGAAGCCAAAGCTCTTCAGGCCTTTGTAGCATAGATATGTCTTGGAACAGTGTCTTCTGTGCAAACTAACAAGGTTAGTGTGGTGTCAGATGGTGTCAGACCCTACCATGAGACAAGCATGGTGAATTTACTGTCACTGATTCAGACACACTCCATGTAAGCTCAAGTGATGGTAGCAGCTTCGCTGGAGAGGCAATGCCTTCGTTCCATCCAAGGGAACTTTAATCTGATGTTCACCAAGCATTGGTCTATTGCAGAAGCACTCCATCTGATAGGTAGATCCTTTGTGTCTTGGGATGCCAAAACCTAATTGGAGTAAATTTAGTGAGAGGAGTAACACAGTATTGCTTGGAATCACACACAGTGTGAGGGTGCTTAACAAACATGAAAAGAAGAAAAAGCAATTACTTATGAATGACTGAAGTTTCAAGAGACATGGTACATGGGTATTCACTAACAATTCTAATTTTTTACCACTGAGGTCTCTGCATGTAAGTGGAATAATTCTTCTGCTGTTAAGAAGAAACTGAAGGGATAAGCTTACACGTCTTGTTGTTGTTGTTGTTTTGTTTGGTTTTTTTCTGTGAAAGAAGCATGAACAGAAAGAGAGAGCATGTGTGCCCTTTGGGGTCTGTGAAGACAGAAAGTCTTCATTCTCAAGCTCATGTCCATGCATTGTATGCAACATTCACTTTTACAGCATATCCTGAAAATTATTGCCAAGCAGTTTTCGTTACATCTTTCTCTTTTTGGCTTACTCTGCTTTTCTTTTAGGTTTTAAAAATGTTTCTAATGCACTCCCAGAAGCCACTGATCCATGAGAAATTGTGTATGCTGCAGAGGACATAATCCAACGTTGCCTGAACGGTAGTACCTTCAATTGATATAGGTACTGCCTAAAACTATAGTAGTCTCTTCACAGAGACTGCAGTCTATGTTAGAGAAAGCAGTAAGAAACGTCCCCACCTCTCACTTCTTTAGACGCCACCTTTTTTTCCTGAAATGAAAAATAAGATCTAAATATATGTTAAATTACACTGTCTCAATTTGAATGTATTTTCCTCACTTTTACTGATGCAGAGTGATATTATGACTTAAATTAAAATATGTAATCAGAGTGTGGATTGAATGTTAATCCCTTAACAGTGTGGGTTGAGTTAAAGCTGAATCCACACTTCTAGTGCTACTATTTGGATGGAGACTGTTTCATACAGGTCAGGCTTAGCAACAACAATGTGTCTTTAAGACAACATTCACAATATAAATGAATGTTTTATTTATTGACCATTTAACTGTATGGCAATTAACTTTCCTTTCAGAAAACATTGCACACAAGGAGAATGATGGTTGAAAAGACAGGGTTTGAGTGCAGATCAACAGAAAAGAGCACAAGCAAAGCTCAGCCTCTATTAAGAGATCACTGCATCTTATTTGAGGAAAAGTTAGTCACATTTCTTGGAAATCGTTTAAGCAAAATGTAACAGTGGAAAGTACTTCCCTTTTCCCCGTAATTGTATGACATCTGGTTAGGAACCTAGTTGCTATAAAGAGGAAGGGCAGAGAGACCAAGTCAAACATGTCTCTGGTGCTGAAGACTACAACCACACAACTGAAAGGGAAATAAAGCACCAGCTCATTGGAATGGGTGGGGCTGTGGGTGTCCCCTGGCAGCTGCATTTGCATCGACTCTATGTGAGTGACAAATGAGAAACTCAACCACTTGCTGTGAAGCACTGGCCTTGAAGACTACTCAGCATTCAGGTAAGGTTGTTACCGTGGGGAAGGAATTGGCAAGGAGCCCTCTCTCCTCAAACAAACAAGGACTTAAAAGCCCCATGAAACAGGTTGTAAAGTGAAGAAATAGAAGGACTGGATCTCTCAATTTGCCAGAAGTACATTTTTGTGAGTAGGAGTGGTAAGAGAGTCAAGGAGGTGTTTATTTTTGGACAGGTTCATGATTCAATGGAACAGCAGGATGTGCTTTGTTTGGATCAGATGGGTAAATCAACATGGATAATTAATTCCTTCTCATAACTTAGGGGTTATTTCTTACTCTCGAGGTGAAGGAAGGAGGTGGAAAATCCTATCATTAGTTCCAAACAGCACGCTGTGTCCTTGTCCCCTGGGGAAGAGGCAGAAATCTTTCCCAATTAATAAATTGTGTTCATATGAAGCTACTCTGAGAGATCATGTCGGTGTTGATGGAAGAGGTGGTTTGGGGCCAACAGAAGGCCCAAGACTCTCCAAAATAACCACATGAGTTTTGCTTTCAGGTACAACTGGTGCCAAAGAAGGAAGAACGGTGGCTGTTGTGTGTGTTCCACATACATTTGAGGAAAAACAGCCAGTGATGCAGGAACTTGTTGTCTGACATAAGGTGATACTTGTGGGCAAATGTGGAAAGATGAGAGAGCTCATCAGTCTTCTTCTGGCTCCATGCTTGGTTTTGGGGGTTGTAACTACTCGAGGTGAGTTTCTGACTCTTTGCCTCTATTTTATCCTCCTTTCTTTTCTACTATTGTTCCTTTTCTTTTAGCCTGATATTTATCCATCCTCCCTTTATTTTCTACTTTCATCTTGGTGACAGAAATAGCAGGGGATTTGGTGAGTGTACATGCAGGTAGTTACCAGGGTTATACAAAACACTCCAGATGTATGTCAATGGGAGACTTGCGAATGGTATTTTAGCAAGACCTCAAACTTCATGGGCTAGACAATGTTCAAAGTCTGTTAGTATTTTTACTTAAATTGACTAGCCATTAAGTTTCACATCTGAGTATGCCTGACTATTACCAGTATGAGCAGCGACTTCACCTGTCCCATTGTTAGATATTGTTCTGGTTTATTCCTCACCTGTGTGAGTGAGGAATTTAGTCATTACTTATGTGTTGGAGGCTCTGAGGTATTGAATAAAAGGTATTGAAGTAAAAGGTGCTGAAAAATATACCCATTGCACACCTGTCTTTCCAGAGACAGACACATCTCTGCTACTTGGGAGGATTATGCTCCCTTGCCTAATGTGATTCACAGTACTGAATGTCATGAACTCCGTGTCATCCTATGATGACTAAAACAACCTTGTCTTTGCAGCATATTTCACTTTTTGGACCTGAAAGTGACTTGGCTTGGGCACTGTTGTTTCTTGCATGATTAGGCATCAGCTGCCCTAGGCCTGCTGGGAATGCAGAATCATTCCTCGTCATCTCTTGTCTGCTGTTTCTGAAAAAAAAGAGCTCTCAACCAAGCTGACCCTCGGTCAGTAGTTTCCATCATAGAAGGGACAACTCCAGTGCCTGTTATTGAAGTTTGAATTCTCAGGGAAAGGCACATTCATTTTCCCAGGTTAACAATGACCTTTCCTCAACACAGACACAGCTCCTCCTTGCACAGAGCTTTTCACAAAAGAAAAAGGAAAAGATTCTCTGCAAATCCACCTGTCAGGTGTGCTTGTTGCTGATAGAGGGACACAAATTTTTCAGCTGCTGGATTTTTAAAACCCGTTTTTCTTGCCAGGAAGCTTTCTCCTTTCTGTGACTTAAATGTCATTGGACCTAATCAGAGTGGGTGTCTCTCACTTTTGCATTTGACGTCTTAGAGGCATAACTCTTGCTAAGGTGAGTGGGCTTATTCGGTGGGCACATGAATATATTCACCACCATGACAACAACCCACAAAGGCAAAACTGAATGTCCTGCTTAATGAGGCATCTGGTTTTTTTTTTTTTTTGCCTTAAACAATAAATCACTCACTCATATCCTGCACTTACTGCCTTTCTACTGAGATACACCTTGGCTGCTAGAAGAGCAGCGAATTGGTGAGAGCGTTTGTTTGGATTTTTTAAATCTATAAACATGTTTTTAGAAGTTGTTTTTCTAAATGTGTCCCAGATACTCTTTGTTGTTAAGGAGTACAAAGGTCAACACTATACTACTTTGGTCCTGGGCATCCTCCCATTCAACTTGGACCCTTGTTTATTACAAAACTATGCAGAGGTTTACCAGGACTCAAAATTATGTTGATACTGAGACACCAATGCTGGTGTGAGTAGTCAGCTAAATAAATCCCCATTCAGGATTGCCCAGTTGGTCTTGGTACTCTCATTTCCTCCTATTGGGAATGTCAAAACATCATTCATAGGAGACAACAGGCTTCTTTTCAGGGAGAGCTGCTCTTTTAGGCTCTCTGTGTTTTACTCACACTTGCTTGACCAGCTTTCCATCTGCATTGGAATTTCATGGAGCATCAGGCCTCTGCAGTTCAGGAAGAGAAAAAGACATTCAATCTGAAGTCTTAGATCATAGTTCACTGCGTCAGAATGGCTGTGATTCCTGTCCAGGTGCGGGGAACAGAAAGGGGAAGATGAGTTTGAGGTTTTAGCCAGTGTAATGAGGCCCTTTTTCTTCAAAGACATCAAGTCCAATGAGGCTTAAAAACACTAAACTTAACCCTTTGGACTTGTCTTTTGAATTAGAATATTTCTTGAAAATTAATTTTACCTGTTACAAAACAATTCCAGCTTTTCTTCACAGGTTGTAGACCAGAATCTTAATTTTCTTGCATGACCATTCTGATTTACAAACAAACAAAGTAAAAAAGATGAGTATTTCTCTGTCCTAAGACTCACAGTAAAATTCTAATAAATGGCAACTTAATGACAGTCCAGCCTACTCTAAGAGCAGCAGCTGCTGTTGGAGACTTCTTGCCTTCAGGCTTTCCCATGAAGGACCAAATTTTTTTTGTGAAATCCATGCAGTATGAGCTGAACAACATAGGGGATATTCCCAGGAGGTCTCAGCACCTAGCTCCTCGCTTTGTTGTCTCTGCCTTCCCCAGCACGGTAGCAGACCTTGTGTTCATTTTACCATTTCTCACTACCTACTTTAGCCCCATCTTTCTTCTGATTGTTTCCTTTTTTTCAGAGAGCATCCCAATGCATACCCTACAGTGTTATAATGACTACATATCTCTTACAACTTGCACATGGATGGAGTGTTCGGAGGCTCATCAACTCCTGAATGTGACTCTGAACCACAGCTGTGAAAAGTAAGTGCCTGGCTGGTGTTCTGTAAAGGGTCTACAGGGGCTTGGCTGCTGAACCTAAGAGATGGAGCTGGGCAAAAGGACAGTGGGCTGGGCTTGCAGTCAGAACAGTACCCAGCTTGCAGACACCAGTGTTATGTCCAGGCTTGGGAGAAAGTTGAATCTGTACAGGATGAAGAAGAACAGGAAGAAGAGAATATTAATACTAATCAAGTTTTTTCATTATCTTTTCAATCAGTCTCCCCTGCTTTTGCTATGAGAGCACATGCACAAAATATACCAAGCCATGTTAATTATTGTGCCTGAGTGGAGAAGGATGTCTCACACTAGATACAGTGGTGATAATAACTAATCAGAATGGCAAAGAAGGCTGCTTCTTCCTTATGCCAGCAAGAGCATAGCTATGTTGAAATAATCTCTGTGAAAGAAACTGTGAGAAAAACAGAAGTTGTACAGGTTTTTTTGACTTATTTGGTTTCCTCTCAGAGATACTAGGCTATGTCTTGCATTATCTTGTTGCTCCTTCTGCTTCCTTTTAAGAAAAAATAGAGAACAGTCAAACCGGAGAGTATGAGGGAGAAGAAGAGACAGAGAAGAAAGAAGAGAGGGGAAAGAGAAAAAGAATAATAGTAGAAGCAGGAGGTGAAGGGGTAAACAGCAGAGAGATTGGAGGGTGGGAAAAAAACATGGCGTAACAATAGGAAGAAGTTATTTTGGTTTTATTTTTGAGAAAGAGCTCTAGGATTCATTCACTATTTCACCTGACAGCTGTTGAAATCAATGGAAAAGGTGCTCTTTACAGTCTCTATAGTATTGCTGTGGACTGAATTCTACAAAATACAGAAGTGTTCCTGTGGCACAAAGGACTCCACAGTCTGCATGGAATTTTTTTTTTTTTGGTAGGAGGACTGCAGTCCCCCAGTCCTCACAAAACTTCTGTCCCAACTCCTAGCTGCTTTTCTATGGCTTACCTTTTTTAACTTCTCTAGTGTCTAGTGTAGCATAACATACATATGTACACATGTCAACTGACAGCCCTACTATTATGGAAACAACAAGCTTTGCTGGCTAAGGGAAGGTGAACTATGAGCTGGCAGTGACAGCGAGGCATTGACATCATTGATAATAGCATAATCCCACAGTAACAAGAAAAGCGGAATAGTGAGAGTAACTAGGATCAGCCATCAGTCCAAATCCCCAAGGAGGTCCCTATCCAGCATCCAAGCTTCAGGTGAAGCTATGAAGTCAATTCCACCAGTCACAAGCAGCAATGTATATCACCATGCACAGACACTGCTGCCTCACAGCCCAGGCAAGGACCAAACACATGGGCCTGAAATCGAAAGTAGATTCTGAGTGAAGGTGGGGAGGCACTCAGGCTAATTGCAGCTTAGACAGCCTTGAGCATGGGTAGCCAAACCCCTTGTTGGGAGGGTGGTGAAAGACCTTGTGCTCAGGGCATAGACACCCACCAACCCAAAACAGTTATTGTGAGTGCATCTCCCTTGAAGAAAGGAAGAGAGAATAAAGCAGATGTGCTTGATATTAGAGAATCTATTTATGTCACTTAATGAACTACAGGAGTCTGCCATCATAATGCAGTGATAGACATTGATTTAGAAACAGAATAAAATAGCACGTGGGGAAGGTTTCAAACACCACACTTTGTGCCACTTAGCACCATCCTATTCAGACAGTCATGCTTTTTATTTCTTTTTTTCTCTTTTCTCTTTTCTTTTTTCTCTTTTCTTTTTTCTCTTTTCTTTTTTCTCTTTTCTTTTTTTTCTGTTTTCTTATTTTCTTTTTTCTTTTTTCTTTCTATATAACTAGGAACAAAGAAATGACCTGCAGGTCCCACAAAGGTGAAAACCATGCTGATTGCCAGAACTTCACAATGCATTGGGTGTGTCACATCCATGCATGTGATGAAGAAAACTACAACTTTGAATTTGACCTGACACTGCAGGCAGAGCTAAATATCTACTTGTTTCAGAATGGTAAAGATAAAGCGCTAAGTCTTGTCTCTATTCTTGAATATTTAAGAGTTTTTCAGAGTAACGTATTGAATATCTATTCCTAAAAAAACCCCTTAGTTCAGCCCTTAACCTGAAATGTAAGAAAAATTGAAGTTAAATGGCTACAAGGCCACACTACCACCTTCAAATTTATTTGGGATATGCAAAATAGTCTGTCTTCAATGACTACAATGGAAAAAATGGGAGTAGTCCTGCCAGCTGACCAGTGTCTTGATTGGGACTGGGGGAAGATATCAAAAAAGCCTTCTGTTTCGGCACCATGCTCTACATGCACTGTGATATACTATTTCATAAAGTTACTATAAAACTGCAAAATGGCACCACTCTCTCAACCTTCCTCTTCTGATAAAGAATACATTTCCCAGGTCTTGTAGGCTTCGTACTTTACGGTGAACAAGAATCATGGACTATTTGTAGCAATCCAGGGAAACTGTTAAACATCCAGATTCTGTCATTCAGAGAACATCAGCAAGGCATTTTCTTGTCCTTTTCATGTCCCTGTCCTCACTACCTCCTCTCATGGGTTGTACCCTCACCTTCCAGTTCAGACCCTCCCACCTCAAAACCTCTCAGTCAGCTTGATGATATCAGGAGACTTCTTGCTGACCTGGAAAGCAGCTGATGGAAGCCAAGGGCTGGGCAATGCCCTGGAGTATGAAGTCACTTACAAGCGGGACTGGGAGTCCTGGGAGGTAAGAACGGAGGAGCTGGGCTGTCCTGCTTTGGGCTGCACCCTTGTGGCCAGCTGAAAGCCTGTGGAACAAGCTGTGCAAATGAATGACCTTCCCATTCTCAGGCACTGTGAGGAGATGCAACACATGTTGTTTCAGGTCGGGAGGAAGGGGCTCTCCTGCTGTTTGCAAGTGACTTGCCCAGTGAAATACCATCTGTCCTGGATTAAATGCAAAGATCTCTCCTTTACTGAAAAAAAAAAGCCCTGCACTTGGTTTTGAGTTGGAATTGATTTTGCCCTGAATCCCTCCTAAATGGAATTAAAGCAAATTCAAACAGGAGCCTGTGGGTTCATGTGGGAAAACAGCAAAATACATTTGAAGCTGCTTCCTCCTACAAAAGGAGGAACTTTTTTTAAAAAAATTTTTTAACTGTGCATATCCCTAAATCCCAATTTCCTCCATCCCACTCTCCCTCCTTTCCCCCAACAACAGAAAGCTGCCTCGCTTTTGCTCTCCAACACCACACGTTGCCACCTCAGCTGCAAGGACCTTGTCCCAGGGAGCAGCTACGTTGCCCGTGTGCGAGCCAGACCGGGGCGATCCAGTGGCTTCTCTGGGCAGTTCAGTGAGTGGAGCACGGAGGTGTCGTGGGAGACCCCTGAAGGTAGCGTGGGACGGAGCGGGGATGTGCAGGGGTGGAAGCTCTGGCTGGGAAGTCAGACCTTTCCTGTGACTTAGCTAACCCTCATCTTCTCTGAAGGTGGCCTTCAGCCCAGGAACCTTCGCTGCCTCTTCAATGGTGCAGATCGTCTGACGTGCAGCTGGGAAGTGAAGAAAGCGATCATCACCTCCGTCATCTTTGGCTTGTTCTTTAGGGCCACGCCAGCATCAGCGTACGTTCCCTGTCCACGGCAGCATGCCTGTGGCTCTCCCATGCTTGGTTTCATTCCCTCTGACTTCAACTCAACCTCTTTTTCTTCCCTCAGAGAAGAGGAGTGTTCTCCTGTGCAGGAGAAGTCTTTGCCTCATGTCCCATATGTGGTCCAGAGCTGTGAGATCCCTGTCAGCAACTCCAGCAGTCAGAGCCAGTACCGTGTGTCTGTCCAGGCCAAGAAAGAAGGAAAGCTGATTAATGCCCGTAAAAACAGTGAGTTCCTCTGTTGTCTTGTTTCTCCTGGTTGTTTCTTGGAGAGATGCCTGACTGCACAAATGTGGCAGAGGGCAGTGGTGCTGAGGAAAAGTGGGTGGGAAGAGGAAGAGAGCTGGATGTATGCAGAAAGTAACAGGACATTGTGTCAGGTCAGAAGCCTAAGAGAAGTGGTTTATAGGTGTGGAGTTCCTCAGTGGCATTTGTTACTCTGAGAAAGGTGGCAGCAGTGGATGCTGCTGTGCAGAAATTCAGGTTGTGACCCAGAGCTTCCTGGTGATTGTCACTCTGATGACTCCTCTGATTGACCTTCATGGGTGCCGCAGGTGACAGGGAGCTGTGGTGACAGGGATTGTGGGGAGTGTGTCACTATGTGGTTTCTCAAGAAGCCAGTGGAGCATTGTGGGGTTGTGCAGTGGCTGCCGGAGCACTGGATGAGTTAGGACTCGTCTGCTGAGGTGTGCCAGGTGGATCATCTCTGCCTGCATGTATCTGAGTATGGATTTTCTGTTACTTCATGTCTCTGCTGCTTTATTGTTTTTGACAAGAAAATGAAGATGTGGGGTTTTAATAAGTGTTAAAAAGCTGAGGCTTCTTACTTTGCATAAAACAACATTGTTCTCAGTCTCTGCAAACTATTAATAGTCACAGTGATGAAAGGAAGTGCTGAACCAGTATGTTGATGAACATCTTGAGACATTCTGTGTGTTCCAGTTAAGGTGCTGCCACCTGCCAATGTGTCAGTAACAGTGACAGAGAACCAAGAGTATGAACTGAGGTGGATAAAACACACTTTGGGATATGGCTTCATAAAACAGAGATATGAAGTCGAGTACTGGCAAAACGACCCATATGAAAAGGTGAGCCTTAGAAAGTGCAGGAGTCCTGGATTTCTCTTTGTTGGTCAAATGGGTAAGACGGTTCCTCTCATCTCTGTCATTTGTGCTTCTGTCTTCTCCCCAGACTGTCCAGAAGTTAAATATCAGCAACGATGAACCTCCTTTCATCTTCGCCCCGCAGATGCTGGCATCATCTACAGAATATAGGGGGAAAATGCGTGCAAGGGTGAATACGCCTCTGGATTATGAGGGACCTTGGAGTCAATGGAGTGAGGAGTTCACCTGGAAGACTGAAAATGGTACTTCTCATATAGGCTACTTCTGCATGGTTTTGTGGACTGTTAATGGCTCAAGTGCCTCTATAGAAAAATACATTTTCTCAGCTGGGGTTGGAGTTATGTCCAGCCATGAGCTAGCTGAGGTCACTTCACAATGTAGCTGTCCTGTCTGCATCCTTGCAGTACAGCAGCAATGCTAATGAGGGAGCTGAGCAGGAATGACTTTAAGCTTCTTTCCTATGTCCCTTCACAAGGTGAGTGCAACCAATCATAATGGTTTCCACATGAAGAACCAAGCAAAGATCCTGCCCCAAAGATCATCCTTGTTTCCTAATGCCAGTAGTGCATTGTGCTCTCAGTGACCGAAGAGCCTGAGACTGCAAGAAGACGCAATATAATCCATCAGACTTTAAATTTGCACAGTGACTATAGGGTGGCATAAAATGCACAGCAGAGTCCACTGGAGATCAAGCTTTTACATGTTTTTGCTCTCTCTGGACTTTTGTGTCCAAAGTAATGTGATCTCGCATGATTTGTCCTGAGGAAGCTTGTAGTGGTAAGACAGTGGCTTAGGTAATTCTGATGAGTGTACACAGGAAGAACTTGGAATCTTGTTGATGATCAGCTATGGCCATTAGCAGAGGAAGCTCTTTCTTAGAAAATTGCTGAGACCACTATCTCTTCAGGACTGTACAGACTAAGGCAGACCACAGATGCCTAAAGATGTGTGTTATTCATGGTGGAGTGAGGTACCTAACCATCTTTTTATTAGCACAATTTCTTTGTTGCCAGTAAAAAAAAAAAAAAAAAAAAAGCAGTACAGGAAACTATTAACTCCTTCAATCAGGAAGCTGTTCAGGCCACGGTTGGTCTCTTCCACCTCGGTCGATATCCCAACAGTATGAAGGCCTCATGATCCTGTCCCTTGACTTACCACCTACGTTGCCTCGATCTGCTTGCATGTGACCAGAGTGAAAAACACGTTGCGAGAAGCAGCCGCTCTGCAGGTGGATTCCCATTTCTCTTTCCTCTGTTTCAGTTCTGTCACCAGTGGTTCTCCCAGTGATGCTCCCAGTTCTCATCATCACTTTGCTAATCATTGCTTATTGCAGCTACAGGTATTTCCTCAGGTAGGTTTGCATTGTGAGTAGGAGAGTTAGCAGGGTTTTGGCCATGTGTATGGCATAAATGCCAAGGCACTTCTTGTCCCCATGAGAGGTTGGTCTCTGTGGAGATGAGCCTTAGTGTGCCATGGGCAGCCTTGTGCATGTCTGTGCCAGGGTGAGGGTCGGGTGGTGGTGTGCCAGGGCCTTGGTGGTGCCTCGCTGTGCAGAGCAGTGCAGCGTACGGGGTGCAGTCTTGTCTGGTTGCAGCCACGATGAGAAGCAAATCTTGAAAACTCTGTGTTGTTGTTGTTGTTGCAGGAAGAAGCAAATGTGGGAGGAAAAGATTCCGAACCCCAGCAAGAGTCTCCTGATCCAGAGCTACCTGGAGGTAACAGGACACGGTATCTTGCAGGGTGCTCTTGCAGATGTACAACATGGAGTTCTCCAGGCTGAATAGAAAGAAGGGGGGAGTGTATTGGGATGTCTGGTTGAGGAGGAGCTGCCAGCTCAGGGTCTGGACTACCACTGGACAGACTGCTGTCCTCTCTAGGAGGATTATGGACCCTGGCTGAGCCTCATTAAACCCTTCGCTACAGACTTTGGTCTTCTGCCTGTTTTCCTACTTTAGTATACAGGACCTAAGAGTTGAAAAATAGAAGCAACTTTTGCCTGACACATCTGGTCAGCTTTGTCACCCCTTTTCTCCAGAATGCCTCTCAGACTCCCCATACATGAAACCCAATGCCCCTAAATGCTCTTGACCTTTCTCTGTTACTGGTCAGGATGTTGGCTGACTCTCTTCAGTGCTACCTTCTGTAGTCTTTGCATGTTTACCTCCATGTATACTCTTCTGCAATTTCTGGAGGTTGACTTTATACTGTAAGATATATATTCCCTACTACATGTTATAGTTCCTGGATATGGACATTTTCTTCTATGCAAGAGAGGAGAGGGCAAAGAAAAGGAAATTTATAGTTTACACAGTCGTATCTTTAAAGGCATTTTAAAATGTAAGTGGCTTATTCTTTCCTCCAGCCCTCTCCCTCACCCGTTTCCTGATTTCATCTGCAAGGGCCATGCAGATCTTGTGATCCAAACCAATTATTATCCAGTATGTGCTTATCAACACGAGGCACTGCATGGACCATACTTGGAGTTTTATGAAAAGAGTGGCTAGGTTCCTTCCTGGAGCTCTTTCATGTTTCATTTTCTCACTATTGTAATTCCACAGCCTTATCTCTCTGCAATTCTCCCCTGGAACCATTTGATTTGTATTTGATCTCACATCTGTAACGTCTCTATCTCCTCAAGGCAATGCTGCTAATCTCCATTCTACAGAGAGAGAGCTCATGCTATTTTTGCCACTACGTTTTATCTTCTACTTAAGCTAAATGACTTCCACCTCATCTCTGGCTCCCTGCAGTGCAAGCCAGTGATGCACAACTCCAGGGAAGAGTGGTCTTTACAAAGATTAACTTAGAAGTTATTTATCCAATTGCAACATTTTTAGCTTTTCACCCCTCTCTCCTCTGTCAGCCTCACCCTTTACCTTGCAAGTCCTTTTGCCCCGATTTATATTTTCACCTTAAGTGGAGTGCCTGATCTTAGCATTGCTCTTGAAGGTGCTAAGCATGATGGGCTGTCATGGTCCTCAGCTAACTGTTCATTTGGCACCTGGTATTTCTTGGCCCCTCATTCAGTCAGCAAGCAACGTCTCTCAGGCATGCATCCGGTCAGCAGCTGATACAGGGGAAGTGTGGCACACCAGGCTGCTCTACATGATGTGTATCTTCATGTTTTGCAGGCTCTGATAAATCCCCCTTGCATATCATTTGTTTGTTCTGATCAATTTGGCTGTCGACAGATGTCATAAGTTTCTTTTTCTGTCCACGCACAATAATCAACACTATTACAAGGCTACCCACCACTCTAAAAAGCATCACAGTAGCTTTGTTACCTATCTGATACCCAGCTCTCCATCCACTCTCTGTTCTTAGTCATGTGGTTTTGAGTGTTTTCATCCCTGTAGCAAATTCCCTTATCCTAAACTTTGTAAACATCCCAGCAATTTTGTTTCTCTGCTCAGAGCACAGCACAGGACAGTCCTTTTAGCTCTACAGCTGCAATGTTGCCCAGAGTGTCCTCATATGCTGCTGAATCAGAGCAGGCATTCCACAAAACAGCAGATTTGAAGTTTCTTGTGATGGGAACTGCAGTAGCCCCTGACTCCTACGCTGCATAAAGATAGGTCAGGGATAGGCAATGTGGAAGTGAAGGGACAGTCTTCTGGAGGACAGGACATTACTTTGTAGCCACAGCCGTGGGATTGCTTCCACATTACCATCCATTGTGACTGGAAGATTGAAGAGAAACCAAGCTCAGCTTCTTCTGACTGGAAAATGAAAGATGAAATGTGAAGAGATCTGCAGATTGGAGTGAGGACGAAGGAGGGGAAAGCTGATAGATGTTACAACAAATCAAAGTGGTATGAAGGTGCCAGGAATACACTCATACTGGCAGTTTTTTAAACCTGCATCAAGCTATTAAAGATTGCCTGTAGCAATGTTACTGCTGTGTTTAGGTGAGGAAACAGCACGGCCCTAAAAATGAGAACATCAAGGTTGTTGGGACCAAAGTTATTTAGAAAAGATTACTTCTAAAACACAGGCTGATAAACCGGTAAATGCAAATGCCTGGAATCTCATTCTTGCACTATCACAAATGTGCTACTAGCATTCTTGTGCCCATGGCTCCCAGCTCTTCCTGACCTTAACATGAAGTTTCTTTTCTTAGAAGTCTTACAATCTTCATTTTCTCTCTTCAGGAAGCTGTCAGCCAATGTCCAGCCAGCCAGGTGGGCTTCCATGGACAGAACACTTCTGAGGAGCTGGAGCAGATTAACTGCCTTCAAGTGCTGGACGGGTACGTAAGCAGCTCATTCCTTCTTCCTTTCTTGAAAGAGTCCTTATTAACCATGGGGTAAGAGCAGGTTGCGCATGGATATCACCGTTTACATGGGGAGGACTAAGCATTTTCGCCTGTATATCTCCTAAGTCTGTGTACACCTTCCAAGCACCTATGGAAACTGTAATTGCTGTGGCTGCATGCCTTGACTTTCTTGGCTGGAAGTCCAAGGATAAAACCTACTTCCTTTCTCCCTCTGTGTTTCCTTTGGAAGTAGGTTTGAATAACCACTTAACAGGGTGGAAATCTTGTTGGTTGAATTCCTACCAGCCCACCCGACCACAACTTCCCTCTCATGAAAATACACATATTCCCTTACCTCGTCATCCTCTAGAACCGACTTACTTTCTGCTCCTTGAAGCAAAGTCTGAACTTGAAAGTGGAATGTGAACAAAGAAGAGCTGCAGCGGTCTTGGTCAGTGTGCAGCTGATCAGAAATAGCTCCAAATTGTCCATACAGCCTCAAATTTGTGTCAAGTCTTCAAAGACAGAGCAGGGAGGTGACCACAGTGCTCTGTTCAGGAAACTATCCTGGGTTGCAGAGCAGCCAGGGAGGTTGACACAAATTAAATTGACTCTTGGGTTTTGTTATAATTGTCGGCCTTTTAGGAGAGAGGGTCAGGTCTTTTTAAAATATACTTTTGTAAGTCATGTGAAGGAAAAATGGATGATGTTTGTTACTTCTTTGAAATCTCTGTCTTCTCCCCTTGTCCAGCTTCACATTCAGCGCTTGTAAGAGACAGGGGCCCTTTATTTTGAAGAAGTAACTGCGAAGTATTACTGAAAGCTTGAGAGCTGCATAAATGCTGATGCTAGCAGTCATATTGCCTGAGTCTGAACTGCTAAATAAATCAGGGCCAAGATGTAGTATCAAGCACTGCCTTGTAACTGCTTGCCCTGCTTTGCTGTCAGCACTCTCCCTGCCATGGTTTGGCTTGTGCCAACTAGTGCTCTTCAAGATGACACCCTGGTACAGTCTGGGAGATAGCACAGGGTAGCAACCATTGCCAGTGGGCAAAATGGACATGACTGTACCAGGTTAGGCTTTGTCCAGTGTCCTTCAACAGTGTTCTAGCAGGCTGCGCACCCAGGCCAGGCAACACACATCCTGTTTCACACTACGAATACAGCTGTAACACAGCAGTCACATTATGTCGTGCACTTTGAACTGAAAAAAACAGACACAAAACCTTAGCTGTGTTTTAGACTGCAGAGACACTGCAGGAGGCCCAGAAGATGCCATGGTCATGCAGTGTGGACACAGCCAGTCTATGCCATTTTACCAGAGGGCCAAAGAGTGGTCCCTAGCCCTGTTTTCCCCAAAGCTGATTTGTGCTTGTATATCTTGGCACTGAGAAAAGTTGGCACTAGACAGTTGATCTCTTGCTGTGGCACAGAAAAGACTGAGGCTTGCATTTTCTAAGGAACGTACAAGAGACGTGGCCAAAGGTTCCTTTTAGTTTCCTGGAAGATAGTGTACCCACTTAGAGCACCTCTTGTTCACATGCAGTTATCACCTTAGAGAGCTGTCAAATAGAAAGCTGTCAATAGCAGCTAAAAGTCCTGTGTTTTTTCACTTGAACAGGATGACTAAGAGCCCAGCAGAGTTCCATGGAGCTGAGGCAAAGACGCTGCAGGCTTCCCATGCTACACTGGCTCCACAAAACTCCTGTCAGAATTCTGGAGTGCCACATAAAACCTCACTTTCATTGTCCACTCTCACCTGGCCATTGAATCAGACTGCTGGTCCGTCCTGCCAGTTTGCCAGGCTACCGCACAAGAGTGCTGCTCATGCAAGTATTGCTTCCCAGACTTGTTTTTCTTTCAATGGTCCATACTTGTACAACTCAATGATGTCTTCCCAGCCTGACATGCATCTGACTCTGCAAGTGAACCTATCGGGAGTCCATGAGAAATCAGCTTCCCTTCAGTATGTGACCCTCCCAAAGGAGGACTGTCCCCAGGCTCCACAGGGGCAAGAACAGCCAGGAGCAGGTCCTCCACAGCCCTTCCCAGATCAGAAAGAAACAATGCAGCACCTGAGCAATCAGAAAGAAGTCCCATCGGCCCCACCAGCTTGTGGGAAAGACACAAACATGACAACAGAAGAGCAGAAATCTCCAAAGGCTCTTAGCTGTATCACATCTCCTCAGCACTGCCCCTTGGAGTACATCACCAAAGAGAGTCTGTTACTGCCATCAGCCAGCGACTCGACCCATCTGCCACTTGTCACTGCTGGGGAGTCACCTTGTGCCTCACAGGAGCTCCAGCCCCCCAGTGGCCACTCTTGCCGTGAGTTTTCTCCTGGGAAAACTGGTGTCAATCCCAGTTCCAAGTCAAGCACCAACCTCTTCTCCTGAATTGCACCTGGGTGTGTTTGGGGACTCTTCAGGTCTCCATGGACCTTCAGAACCCACAAAAATGTCCTTACATATTTCTTGAAAAGGCTTTTTTTTCCCCCAAGAACCTGTGTTTGAGAACAATGTAGACAAATTTAATCCTACCAGCACCATAAAAGTTTTCCTCCACTATGGGCAATTGCTACTCTGTCCCCAGCCTGAAACCCATTAAGACGGTGGAGATGAGTCAGAAAGATTGCTAAGTGTATTTGGTTTACAAGGCAAGTTTTTGACAGCAGGGAGGCTACAGGGGTGGCTTCTGTGTGATGCTAGAAGCTACCGCCATGTCCAACAAAGTTCCAGCCAGCTCCAAGACAGACCTGCCACTGGTCGATGGGCTGATTGGTGGTGTTGGTAGCACCTCTGTGGTAACATATTTAAGAAGGGGTAAAAACTGCTCTGCAGCATAACTGCCATGTACCTGCTTTAGATAGGCTTGCTTCACATTCCCCTGATAGGTGCGATTGGCAGGGGAAGCAGCCAGATTTAGCTAGAGCTCCTTTCTAAAAATAGGTAATCAATTTCTGCTCAAGCCTCTCAGGTTATAGGAAAAGAAAATGATTTTGCTTGGGTACATAATAAGTCTGGATAATCAGTTTTGCTGCTCAAGACCAATGAGGCCAAGGGTTTAAAAGAAAAGAAATTTAAATAAAATGGCTAAAACGGCAACTTAGCATAAACACTGTTAGGCCTGTTTACTAAAATCAGCAATACAGCCTGAAAGCTTCTTGGTAATGTGGCCCATTCCCCTGTTTTGCCCAGATCTGAGAGAGTCCATTGTCCATCTGTGAGGAGCTGTTGCTTCTAAATCTCGCTTACTGTTGCCAAGTGCAGTGATCCCACCTCTGATACTGGGTCACTGCTCTTAGCAACTTCAACCCATGAAGCCTTGGTTCTGTCTGCAGTCCCACGTTGCCCCTTCAACATTTTGGATCCTCAGAGAGGGATCTGTGGCAAACAAAACCCAAAGAGAACCCTGAGGAAAACAATATTTTTTTTTTTAATTTCTTCTTTTTTTTTTCCACTTTCTTGCTCCAAGGCTTCTTTGCTCTATCACTATCAAGGGGAACACCACAGGTAATTCCTAACCCTCAAAACACCATTGTCTCTTGATGGATGTTTTAAATACCTTTAAACTTGAGACACAATTGTATTTCAACCACAGTGCCCAAGAGTGAAATCCACTGAAGTCAGTTCAGTTGCTCCCTCTTTGTTGTGATCTCTAGCCACTTCAAGCAGTGTTGGATTTCTCTTTTATCCCATTATGGGCAGGATCAGCAGTAAGTACTCCATTCTTTTAGGAATACTGGGCTTACCTCCAGATAGATGTAGTTGCAAATTTAAATTTTATTTCAGTGCAAGCTTTACAGAATAAAGGATTGAATTTAAGAGCAGGCTGAAGACACTGATAAGAGTTCTTGCAGTGACTGTCATCTCCTGTTCTTACAGCTGTTACAATTTCTTTAATGAGCCTTTCAAAGTCATTTGCAGTGGAGATACCAAAGGTTGGAATCATTCAGGATAGCATGAGATAGACAGAAGTCAGGGGAATAGATGAAAAGAGATTGGCTGGAGAAGAGGAAATATTTATTAAAAGTGATACCCTGCAGAATGACCTGTGCCTCAACTGCAGGGACTCATAAGCCTAAACTGGGAAATACCCTTTACTACAAGAAATAATAGAAGGTATGAGGAAAGTGCTGCAGAAGCTTAGATGTAATTGGTCTTTTCTACTTCAAATTGCTGTAGTATGATTATCTGTATTTCAAATGCATTGACTGTTCATAGATGACGGAAACAGTTCTTAAATAGCTGTTTTGGTGAAGGTTTTGCTACATCAGATAACCCATTTTTTTTCTCCAAGTTGTGCCCTGCCAGATAGAAACATTGGCTCAGAGCTGCCACCCAATGATCAGACCTCGCAAAATCACTGAAATACAGGCTGCCTATGTTTCCAAGTGCTGAGTTCAGTGAGACAATATAGAGGAGACCAACTAATTTCTCACTGCAGTGGAAGGCCATTTCCCTCTCCACTCCCTTTCCATTACTCTTCCTCAACATTTACATACCCCATCATTCTCATTCCCTCACCTGCAACAACGTCCTTTGCTTAGAAAATTTAATTTGTTAACCTGTTAACTTTGGTTTTTTCTTCTGTATTGATTTTCTGCTGGTTATCAAGTTGAATCAGTTCAGAGTGTGGGCAGGTGTGTCAGCGCCAGCACAAACAAGCAAGAAGGAATGAACTGCTGAGAGCAGAGGGATGGCTAGAAGGGAGATTTTGGGGATGTAAGCACTTATTTCAGCCCTGTTCTTGTGTAACTGCATCTGACATGCTACTTGGAGATCCAAAACTGGCTTTAAATGCGCATGTTTGGGTACTCTGGTCAACACAGAGTGCCATACAGGGTAATGATCCTTGCCAACGTTCTGGCTAAATTAGTCTGCTCAGCACTCAGAGACTGCAGATATTGATTGCTCCCAGTAGCTGCACTGCCTCATGGAAAGCCATTTCAGTTATCTATGCAGTGTGTCACCCATCAGAAAGTGCTTGCCCTGGCTGAGCTGTAACATTTAGTAAAACAAAGATGATGAAGAGGGATTGCCACGTATGTGTTCATTTGGCACCAAACACCCATCACCCATCTGAGTGCATTATAAAATGTCAGCTATTTTGTACTATTTATGTGCTTATAAAAATATTCTCATTTGTAAACAGTGTACAAAGTGGCTTTACTGCAGGAAACAAACAACGCAGTTTGTGGCAGAGTGTAGCAGTGCACCAACAAGACTTTTCAGTCTGTTTCCCTTCTGATCTAGTCTTTTCATGAGCCTTCCACAGGTGGCAAAGGGCATTTGCTCCAAGCTGTACCATAATCCTGCAGTCTGCCTGCCCTAATGTCTCTTTATTTCTAATGTCTATGAGAAATAGATCTGTAAATCTATGTGCTGACTCAGCCCACATGTTATGTTTTGTGCATTAGCTAACTGTGCCCTGAACTGCCTGCTTCCAATATGCCAAACAGCATCAGTAGACTTCTGTTCAGCTCCATGTTTTCTGGATTAGGACTTGCTGCAGTCTCAGAGGGCAGCGTTTGTTATGTACCTGGAGTCACACTGGTCATCAGTGCTGGATGCAACACAGAGAACAGGGTGTTCTGCAGAGCTGTCCTGTTCAGCTGGTGTGTGCTCTGACAGGAGCCACGTGGTGCTGATGCACAAGGAAAACCCACAGGGAGGTTTCTACAAGCTGCCATTTGGCCTGTCTCCCTAATTTGAAAGACTTGGACATGTGCCTGGAAACATCTAAGTTCCAAATGGTTAGTTATTGCTGATGGAAAATGATTATCACTTGATTATCTTTAGTTACATTTTAACCTCCTTCACTGCTTTCATGAAGTCAGCATATCGTTATCTAATACACAACCAGTGAAGGGAGAAGTAACAATCCTAATTCTGCCCCAAAATGGTTCATATCAGGGAGCAAAGCATCAACCTTTTAAAATGGTGAAAGCTTGGGAACAGATAGGAAAGATCAGGGCATTGCTATTCCCAGACATGTACTTCGTGATTGCTGCATCAAACTGCTACACTTTGGAGATGGAAGGCAGGATCCTGCAATAAGGGCCATTAAATACTGCTAGAAAAACAAATCAGGAAGCCCTAATGACCCTGCATATCCTGCATCATTCAAGCCTTTGGGTGGTCCTTGGTTACCGTCCAGATATGGTCTCTGAACTTCAGATTATGCAGACTGTATGGTGAATGCACGTGCTTCTCTCTGAGAGACATTTATCTTTGAGCTAAGGAAAAAGCTGACAGAGATGACTATGGCTTATGAGAGCTTCACTAAGTGTCCATTCACATAGTGGGGTGATTTGCAGATTGGAAAAGCTCTGGGGCTTCTTGCAGGTTTCCTGTTTCCTTTAGGTGGGATAAACCTTTTGCATTGGCTTGGCCTGCAAATAGTGTGGGCTTTAGTGAATACTCCAATGCCTCCTCAGGTGAGTTTCTGTTTTTGCATGCTAATGCTGCTCCCTGCCAGGGTAAGAGTTTTCCCTGGAATCCTCCAAGTGGCAGATAAAATGACGAAACTAGAGTGGTGGGCAGAGAGCCCTTCTTTCCTATCCCACATAGGCACCTGGTGCCAATCACACGGAGTTGTGCCCAGGTTATTGAGTGGACACCATTTGGTATGTTGCTGGCAGAGAGTCCAAATTCACCTCAGAAGCACCAACAGGGAGCTGGGTCTTTGCTTGGTGTGTCCAGCTGCCACATACACATAGCTCTGAAGCTTCCCTGTGGGGGAGTTTTACAGCCTTCAGGGTGGGGAGAGGTAGGCAGCATTCAGGTCCTTGGGTGGCTCTGGTTCATTCCCAGTGCATCCTCTGTACTTCTCTCTGGACTGCTGGTCACCACCACATCCCTCTGCAAAGGTGTGTGCCTCACACACTAATTAAGCCTGCCTAACCAGTGACCAACAAAGTGATTATTTTTTTTTTTGTATTCATATTCAGATTTATCTTGCATTCTTCTCCCCAAGGACATCCTAATTGAGAGGGGAAGAGAGCACCAGCAACAAATCTGCTGTTGAAAACTAACAAGCAATGAGCTTGTGCTTTATGTGGAGGTTTATTAGACGGCTGAGGAAAAAGATCCCTCGCCGAATGCACTCCAAACCTCAACCTTCATCTTCTAAGGCTTCTCATTTTTCTTCCCATATTTGTCCTCCAATGCTTTCTGCAGTTTAAGATTTAGGGCATTTTTCTGATGCCATTTCCCTGTAAAGAAGGCAAATCACAGTTCAGTCACAGCCTCCCTTCTAATGCTATTATCCCTCAAGGATTTTTCTAACTGTAGAGCTCCTCTCTTGTGAAAATGCCAATTTCCAGCCCCCCTGCACCTTTGCCCAAACCCATCCGTTGTCATTGGCAGAAGCAGCACCCATCTCAGGAATCCAGCAATGCACTTTTCCTGGCAGAAGCCATACCTAGCTCATCAGTCCTCCTTCCATGCCAATTCTTAGGATCCCTGATTGCCTTCTGAATTATATCAGGGGTGTAGGAATCTTTCATCAAGCTTCGGCTCTCCAGTGGGCCACCTGCAAGGAAGAGCAAATAAGGAACTGTACACAGAAACCACCCTACTGTGGTCCTGGAATTGAAGCAGGGGAACAACATCAGCAGTTTCAAGGGCTCAAGGAAAGGCATGTGTTGACTACAGTACCTTTGGTCAGGTGTGTGGCTAGGTGCTGAATAACAGCTTCATCATCACCAGGACGGAGCTTGTGTTTGCCAATTTATTTGCTTTTCATCCTCAAGTATGAGACACACACAGAGGGTGCCACAAGTTACCATCTTTATTTGTATCCCAGTGCTCTTTCTTCATTCAAGTGCCCACTTATCTCCCATTCAATCCCCTTATTCACGTGAGTAACTTCCTATTCAGCAGCACAGCTCCACAAAAAGTACCATCTTACCTCTCCAGGCCTTCTTGAGCTCCTTTTTCTGCCATGATACTTACAAATCCCAGCTGTGACTTCTCTTTTTATCCCCTCTTGACTTTTAGCCATTTGAGGGGGGTTTATTTTAATTCCTCATCCTTTCCTCTTCACCTTCCTTTTTATTGTACCCTTTCCTTGATAATAACTATTTTGACCTCCCTGGGGAAAGATGTCCTTCCTTTCTGTGTGACTGCATAAACCCAGGACAATGCAGTCTTCAATACCAAGCAAGGTCTTGTCATGGAACGTACTGTATAAGGAAAAGGAATCTGTGTTATGCTAGTACATGAGAAACTAGAGTCAGAGAAAATTATTTCAGAGTTTCTTGGATATGACAGTAACAAGAATAGAATGAAAGTGTAGTTCCCAATGTTTTTTTAGATGGAAGGATCCCTGGGGACCATGGAAACAGAGGTTTGGACAAGACATCTTAGAGCCCCACATCTCTAAAGGTGTTGAAGAAAAATAATGTTGGTATTGGAACCAGAGGTAAGTTGAGACTGGAGATGACAGGGAACATTGAATAGCAAATGGTGTTGATTTGGACAGCTCTGAACATGGAGGACAGAGGTGAAGATACACCCGCACTTCTCACATCTCAGGAAAGAAGAGTGAAAGAAAAGAAAGAGATAGAATACATAGAAAGGGAGTTTCTAGCTTTCATTTCCTCAAGCACCACAGCCTTGAAAAGCAGTGACTGTGGATAGAAGGAATAAGAGGGGAAAGTGAGAGTCACCTACAGTCAAATCTCTACCCAAAGCAGTGTGGCTGCCCTGAGCCCAGGCAAAGTGATGATGGAACCAGCTTGAAGGTCAGGCACGGGTACGTATGGCCCCTCACCTTGGAAGATATTTGACCTCAGGTTAAAACCCAGCTGGTTGTAATCAGCAAAAGGTGTAGAGTTCAAGGGATCTTTCAGCATTTCAGTACGGTCACTGAGTCTTTTCTGTCCCAAGATTAATGCTGCCACGCACAGAGCTCGCCGTTCCTGAAAACACAAATAACAAGGAATCACTGTCAGTCCATGTTCTCTAGGTGCAGCAAACTCCTGGCGTTTCCACCCCTGCATAGGTCTTTCAGCTATGACTTGTCCCTGGGACCTGAGTCTATCCTTGAGTCTCCCTCAGCAGCTTCTGTAGGCATTGTAATTGCATGGGAAAAGGGGGAGAATTAGAATGGGATGATGGTGTTGGGCTCTGGTCTGGGTCCTGGTACCACATTGTTTTGCCTTGCTCAGTTGGGACTGGCTACAGGAATCTTATAAATGAAAGGTGGATGGAAAGACAAAATTTAAAAAGACATGGGAAAGGCTGTAGAGTATGTCACTGCTCCATAGTGTGAAGCCCAAATCCCTCTGCATGTCTTCTAGAAACTGCTAATATACTGCTAATACCTACCCACTCAGCCCCCTGCAACACCATAAAAACAGCCTTCGACCTGCCACAAAGGATACATGAAATGGCCTCCTCCAATACCTCTTCATTGCTAGTAAGTTCATCTGCATTGGCAAATTTATCTTTGCTGTTTCTCTTCTCCAGAAGTTGCTTCCATTCTTCTTTCATATCTGACTCTGATGACTCTAAGGACTCTTTGGAACTTAATCTGCTGCAGGTCTCCTTGGCTTTTTTGTAGCTGGCTTTGATAGTCTTCTGGGAAGATCCAGGCCCTCTAGACCTCAGTGTCTGCTGCTGGCCTGCTACTAGTTCTCGGGCATTTGAGATGGATTTGGTGTCTTCTGCCTCCATCCGCTTGGATATTGCAGACAGATGAGAAGTGTTGCTGCTCTGTATTGGCTCCTGCACAGTTATTGGGTCTTTGGTGGCAGAAGTATCTTCTCTTTCCTCTTCAAGGCTTCTTGAATGACGACCCTGTGTGGGGGGAGTTTTAGCCTGGAGACTCCCTTTGCTCTGGTTTTTCATCTGAACACATTTTGCAGAATGAGATGCCTGGGATTTAATAGAAGTGGAATTCTTTGCTCTTCCTTGAGCCACTGAGTCCTTGGGGATCTTCCAGGAGGCTCTGCTGGAGCTCCTTTGGGATGTTCTCTGTCTGCTGGGACGTAAGCCTTTTGGAAGAATCTCCTTTTTCACTTCCTCAGGTTTCACTTAAAGACAAAAATAACAGCTCAACAAATTTGATACTGTTTTGATAATAGCTGGTACTGTAAATTGAGCTGGAAACAACTGGACATGTCATTGTGCCATTGTCAGATAACAACAGAGACATTAGAGGTCTCAGAGGGAAAGAAAAACCCAATAACCTAGCAGTGTTATACCAATCTTCTTGCTGAACCAGGTGAAGGTTTCTGAGGAGTCTTAAATGCTCTTGTGAGATGAACATGCACAGAAGTATAGAAGTAAAAGCAAAGGTCTGTATTTTCTTATGTGTAGGGCCCCTTCCAACCCATGATTCACTCTCACTCTCAGGAACGTGCTGTGGCTCATCGGTATTTGCTGATGAGTTTACAGCATGTCAGTGCCTTATTGTGCTTGTGCAGGGAGGTAGTAAGACAAGTCCACCAGTGGAGGACTTGGGGCGGGGAGATTTTAACCCATCAGCCCATGGCACATGGGATCCCTCTCCAAGTAGTTTTCACTCACTGAGGTATCTGCATGAAGGGACAGAGGGAATGATATACAGCTTCGCAAGCTGTGCTGCAAAGCAAGCTCTGAAGGAGGGACAGCTCGTCTGCCATCTCGCTTACCTGAAGTACTGTTGGTCAGCACAGAGTCACTTTTTGCCACATCAGGTGCACGGGAAGGTGGAACTTCTAACACCTCCTTGGAAGAGAAACAAAGGCTGTGTCAGCCTCAAAGATGGGAAATAAGGGGACGGTGGCCCTGCTCATCTTTAGATGACATAGGTTATTCTCACACAAATGTATTATACACCTCCCAGATCAAGATTGAGCTGTCTGATGCTCTTAGATTAAAAAAGCATAGAAGTCCTGCAGGATTTCACATTAACAGCTCACATGGGACAGCCTGCCTACAACACGGCCAACCAGTGCCTCTAAGCAATACTGAGCTGCAAGAGTTTTCACAGGCAGTGGTGCAGACACAAGTCAAAATGGAAAAATAGCTCAGTGAAAATGTCATTTTTTATTTTGAAGCACTTATGAGGTGTCAGATCTGTCATGTGCTGTGCAATTACAACAGTTCCTTCCTTTGGTGCCAGAAAGGCCAGAAAAAATGGGGAGAGGAGGCAATAAACAGAAAATGCCTGTGCAATGCTGTCTAGGCAAAGGAAGAGAAACGGGCTGGAGACACGGTTTCTTCCCTGATTCTGGCACAGACTATCCTGTTTTGCTGTGCTAGTCCTGCTGATGTGATTGATCCAACACTCAGCCTGTGCAAACTGCCTCCTGCACTAGGAGGAAGCTCAAGTCTTTCCTGCAGAGGGAATGTCTGTGTAATCCTCAGTTGTCTCCTGCTGATGGTCCGTGTTTCTCAATCCGGCAGGACCTGTGAGAGGTGACAACTGAAGCCGTGGCCCACAATGGTGAATATGGTAATTGTGAGCCTGTTGGCACCAGCAAAAGTACATATGGGATCTGGATCAGGTAGGGATATATGTTTGCATTTGTCAAATTAGCTCATGGCATGACATAAGATGCTTACCTTCTGCTCTGGAGGCTAGATCTTGGAAGTAAGATTGCTGATGGGGCAGGAAGGCCGCTGCTTCAAAGTTAACTCACCAGAGCTGACCTGAACCAGCAGCTTGTATTTTACATTGTGCCACTTCACAGCAGCATGTCTGGTACAACACTGAGATCTTGACACTGAAGTTACTCTATTAATCAGACTCCAGGAGTCAGTGCCGTGTGCTCTGCAAATGTGTTAAGAGACAGAACCTCTCCCACAAAAAGAACAGGGCCACAAGAGGTGAAGAGAGGAAACCAGTCGTGGCTCACAAGGTGGGATCTGCTTCTTCTCTGTATCAATTTTCATTATTTTTAAAGAAAAGCCAAACATGTACACATGACCAAAGTGCAGGAATCTGTGTTGCTAAATAAACTGTGCTAATTGCCTCCTCCTACTTAAAACAAAACCATGTCTGTTTGCTATTATTACTATATTCAGCAGAATGAACTTTACAGCCTGCTGTTGTAGAAAATTCTCCTCTCCCATTTCTTCCAACAAAGCAGGATTTCTGTGTAATGAGGCAATGTGCTCATTTCCCAAATTCTGTTCACTGATAACTTTCATTTACCCAGTTCCTCCTGGACAAAAGGATGCTGAAGCCTACAACTGTTCCTACTTTCTAGTTTGTAACTGTGTATAATGTTACTGTTACTGTTTATTGTTCATTTTACTTCTGAGCCTCAAGGTCCAAAGTCAAAACATCACTCTGAGACTCCTAGATCTCAATACCAAGAAGGACTTGAAGGCCATTTTACCATCCTCCTGGATAAAAGAAACCACACAAGTACATCTAGGCATTTCTTCGCTAAGGCAGTGTCAGAGACTGATAAGGATAATGGCTCAAACATTGTGGCAAAACCTGTTCATCCAGCCACAGGAGATGGTACATTCAGTGTAAGGTGAATTGTGATTTACATATCAACGACAAGCTAACGAGCCACAGCCCAGGCCAGCTGGCTGATACAGGCGGTGGGGGACGTGCTGGAGGGCACATAGCTCCTCCTTCTGATACGCCCAGCATGGCACAAAGGGAAAAGCTGAGACCCTTCAAGATGGCCCAAAATTTGTCAATCTTTTGCAATCACATCCCTCCCGACTTTTCTATCTTTTGCAATAACACCACCACGAAAGACCAAAAATTACACAAGTGGGCAATCCAGAGGGCTATAAAGGCCCACCTTGTGCAAGCACTGGTGGCACCCACCCACCATCCTAAGGACCATTCTGCCCACCAGTCTTACCACATGAACTGAACAAGACACTGGAGGATGCCGCACATCGCTGGATCCGAGACTGCAAACTCCATCATACATAAAGAGGAGCCATAAGGATGGTGAAATCTTTCTCTCTCTTTTCTTTCCCATACTTCTACTTTTTTTGCTTTCTTTTTTATAAGTAACGTAGTAACATAAAATTTGCAGCCCCACATATGCCACAAACTTTTAATGTTTACCTATTGAACCTACAATAACATAAATCCTTCTGCCACCAAATCATATGCCATTTGGGCCAAGCTGCAAAATAAAAGCCTTTTCTTTGTGGATCTTAAGTACTGTGTGTACTGTTTTCCAACCAGGGAGACCCATGAACCTGAGTCACTTCTTCCCCTCACTCATACCTCTGGGCAGGACATGACAGGCAGCTCTGTGAAGGACAACAGACAACACACCAGATAAGACGTATCTTGATCAAAGAGCTAAAAATTATTAAACTTGATATTTCTTTTGGAATTAAAAAAAACCCAAAAAAACCCGCAAAACTGTGTGGTTAGCATAGCCTAGCACTCTGAGTTTCCTGACACGCAGCCATGGAGGAAAGAAGCAAGCTGTTCTTCCCAGGCAGAAAATTAACCTCCTCAGCCAGGTGTAGGAATTGGTATGCCTTTCTCACCAGCCACCAGAAAGGTCTCATGGGCCTTTCACTTCTGGCTGGGCCTCCAAAATATGGGATTTCAGTGACTTCCCAGACTTGAGAAGCTGCATGGGTGTCAAAATGACACCAGATCTTTTATCTTTTAAATTTTTTTAAAGAAAAAAATGGAAGAGATAAAAGCTCCAGGGTTTAATAAGAGGCAAAGCCTCTTCCATAACTACCTCTCTCACTTGATCCATGATCCCTGATGTGGTGCCACAGTGATTCGTACAAGCAGGCAGTTCCTGCTGAAGTCCAGTCCAAGTATGGAGGTGGGATGAAGGCTGAACAGGAGAGATGGTTGCTAGGGAACAACCCTCCCTCTATCTATGAGCTGTGGTCTCCATGGGAACCAGAAGAAACATGGTAGAGATGGGGGCCATCCTGGCTGACTGAAAAAAACAGACAGGGAAGAGAGTAAAAGGCTCATGTCTCATTAAACTCCTGCGCCCAGAAGTTCTCATCACATACACAAGATTTCTTGCAGACTTTTGTAACACAGCCGCGATAATCCAGGAGAACTGGATCTTCTAGCAGCTCCAAATGCTTCACATGAGCTCACTGACCTCCATCAGAGAGGCAGGGGAAGGTGCTCCAGTTTTCCACTTCAGAAAAGGGGAGATGATGAGCTGGCAAAATGTCTGCCATTGAGTCAGTGACAGAACCACAGCTTGACCCTCCTGTGTCCAGCACCCAGTGTTATATCTTAGCCCCAGACTTTTCATCCATTCTGCTCCACCATGGACCTGAGCTCTCACCAGGCCACCAAAATCTCTGCAAGTCTCCAGGGAAGACTGCAATTCTCCACGTTGCAAAGCTGCTTTTCCCACCCAGCACAAATAGGTCACAGGCAACAAGGAAGAATTAGAAATATTCCAGATGCATCATCTTAGAAGTAGATTTTATTCATTATGAGAAACCAACAGATTGATAGAAATCTCATTATCATTATTAGAAAAACTGGCAAAATATAAATCAGCATGTTTTTTCTGTACTTCCACCTTTTCCCTTTCCCTGTACCCTGGGCTGAAGACAGCTGGTAGATCTCATTGTCCAAGAACAGATCTCCCTCCTCTAGGCCTTGTTGCGCTTCAGCTCAGAGACCTTGTAGCGAGGTGGGGCACGGTGGAACCACTCTGACCAGGAACCATCATAAACAGCCACATCGCGCTTGCCACACAGGTAGGCTGCCAAGGCAATGTGACATGCTGTGACACCTTTGCGGCACGTGGCCGTCAGCGGCTTTGAGAGATCCACTTCCTTCTCATGGAATATTTGTTGAATCTCCTCAATACTCTTCTCGTGGCCAGTTTCTGTTAGGAATGAGTGGAAGGGTATGTTCACAGAGCCAGGGATGTGACCAGATTCCAGCCCTGAAAGAGTGAACAAGGAAAGTAAACATGAGCAAGGAGACATTAATGTAGGTGATGAAAGACACCTACAGAAGAAACATCAACAAGACATCACTGCAGATACTCCCACTCTCTCCAAGATATTAATACTAATTTGTTTCAGGTAACGATGAGGATGCAAAGCAGTATGGGGCTAAAAAGAGAAGGACAAAGATTATTCAACTTTGCTGAAGTTAAAACTTCCAGAATATTTAGCAAACTATTTCTCTTCTGAAAGCAATGAGAGGTAGGAATCTGAAGAAGCTCTAGATGTGACAAGAATCAAAGAACTGCCACAGAAAAGATGCTTAAAAAGGCATTAACGAGGCTGTGTAAAGAGAAATGCAGCAGTGCATTTCTGACCTTCCTCAAGTGTGCCAGCAGCTTGTAGTGACACAGTTTTCAGAAGCAGGAAGTATGGCTTGTAT
Organism: Caloenas nicobarica; assembly: GCF_036013445.1. Lineage (NCBI taxonomy): Eukaryota > Metazoa > Chordata > Aves > Columbiformes > Columbidae > Caloenas > Caloenas nicobarica. The sequence goes on from NC_088245.1 coordinate 39,328,327, forward strand.
GTGGCATTTGTCACAGTAGTTATTCGATCACTGTTCATTCCTGTGTCACCTTAAAATTGTATTTCAGAAAAGTAATGCAACCTTAAAGTCAGCAACACTACTGCTGAGGCAGATAAACCTGGGGCAATGGGGTCAGAGAAGTGGGAATTTAGATTTTGTACCACTTTTTATCCACTCCATGGATGAAATCAGCAGGTGTTCTGTTTTTCTAGAGGTATTACTGACCAGCTCAGGCAAGTTGAAAGTTGCATCTCAAGAACAAGGTCTTTTGAGAAAAGCAGATATAAAAACATGGTGGATAAGATTTTCATCAAATTCAAACTGTCACTGTAGGCTTAATCAAAGTACATCACATTCATTGGAAACTTTTCCACTGATTTTGAGAGGCTTTGGATCAAGCCTCCTTGGAGCAGGAAACATTACATATTACGTTGAAAATGCTTTTTAGGGAATGGTTCCTTGCTAGGTTTGAACTTCTAACAAGACAGCCTTGGGAAAGCCACATAAATAGTACCTGTTTCACTGACAGCTTTGCACGTGCCTAAGTCATCAGGGCAACTGATCTCATGGATTGGGGCAGGGAACCTTTGTCACAGTCAAATGATTGGAGTACAGCTAGTCAGAGATTGACATCACACATCATAACGACACCGCAGTTTCACCGCTTATGTAAAGTGATGTCATGACATGATATGTCACAAGGGGAAAACAGGGTTTTGGTTGGGTATTGAAGAGGGGATTTTTGCTCTGCTGGACAAGGACTGAGAGCCTAAAGACAATCAAAGCTACCCTGAGTCAGCTTCATAAGATCTCTCCCTGTTCCAGATGGACCTTCTTTGTCTCGATTCATCCTCCCCGAGTGTCTTACAAATCTGGCACTCTTGTCTACTGGTCACCTCATGCACCCTTCAGTGTTTAGCATTACAGGGATAAGTCACGAGAAAAACTGCTGACTTCTGGAGGGACTAACATTAAAAAAAAAAAAAAGACAACGTTTTGGACTGATGCTTTCACCACATTTTTTCCAGTTCCAGAAAACAACAGTTCATCACTTCAGTACAGGGAACTGCAAAACCCACATTCATTAATATTGTGTCTGTATGACAGAGAGGAAATAAAAATAACACAAAAAAATGAGTATAAAAAAAATCTTGTTTGTAGTTCTCAGACTGCAGGTCTTCTTACTGGAGAATTACATGCCTGGGCTAGGCTACCGCTTTCCCAGAGTGAATGGTCCTGACCCTGTCATTTGGCAAGAGATTTCTGCAAGGCTCTGCTGCAGCACTGGTGATCACCCCAATGCAGACAAGTCTGTGAGCTGCAGAACAACGCTCTCACACCATCCAAGGCACTGGGAAGTGCACTGAGATCAAGAAGTCCTGGGGGCTGAACTAGAAGGGCCAGCTCTTGCTCACAGAAGCTTGTGGGGCCACCAACTTAGTTCTTAGGCGTCCCAGGCCCCATGGTTATGATTGCTTTTCTAGACTGTTCAAACATCTTAAAATAGGTAGGTTTGTACCATTCTCTTATTGGAAACTGCTGTTACACACACTCACCATCCTTAAACAACTCTTCAGTTAGGAGCTGAGCAGATGTGAAAAGAACAGTCTCATTTTAGAGTATTTTTGACTTTGATCTACAGGAAAACTTTCCTTGCTGCAGAGATTCGAAAGTCTGTTGGAGTCGGAGACCAGCACTTGCACTCTGCAAAAGACGGGGAATTCTGTAGAAACTGTATTTACTCATGTATGTGGGTGTTCAGCTGAAAGAAGGAGCTGACATTGCACAACCACAATCCCTTGGACTGCCTAGGAAGTGCTCTTGAGTGGTTGAGGAAGTTTTATCAGCTCTCTCTGCTAGGACAAGAGCAGAGAAACACGGGACTGGAAGGCAAGGTTGGATGCAGCTGGGATCTGAATGGGGGAGATGATACATCTGCTCCTGCCTCATATGACACAGAGTAAACTCCCTGCCAGATTCATGCAGTCACCCTCAGAAACTCCAGGAAGGAACCCCAGGATTACAGAGCCTGGCTCCCAGCTACTACAGGGATCACCTCATCACCTCATAGGCTCCCTGTCATAAAAGCATCCATCTCAGACCCAGTTTGGATTGATGCCATGAAACTTCCCACTGAGGCACCTCGTTGCTCATGTGAGGAGGAATATGCATTTGCATCATTAAGTTTGTCACAGTCAGCCCATACAGCATTTATCCTTGAGCTGACATTGCCCTCTGGCTGAAATAGTTTTTCTCCCTTCCTGCTATTGCTCCAACGTACTGACAGCGAGTGCTCAGCGCATCCAACAGCCTCAGGCCCTCAGCCTAAATCCAGTAAGAGCTCATTAGACGCACTGTTCACTGCCTCGGCTACCCTAGAAAAAATCTTAGGTGACCACCAGGCTTCTGGATAAGGCAGTGGCATTTCCTAGTATGTTGATTGGTAGAGAGGAGGTTAATAATTGCTGTTTTCAAGGCCAAATCACATCTGAGGTTCTTGCACCAAACTAATTCATCCAAGTCTTATCCTCTTCTGCTGCTTCCAAATGTGGCTTTTCGAATTGTAAGAGAGACACAAGTAATTAAGTGTTTCAGGCTACTAAGCATCCAGCCTTGCTCTCTATAGCATTACACTTCTTGGCGCTTCCATCCCTGCAGGTGGTACCTCACATAACACTCCCCATGTGATCATTCAAACCTTCCTGAGGCTGTGCCAGCAGCACATTTCAGTAGCAACTCCCTCTTGCCTCAATGATTCAGAAAAATATGAAATACAACATAGAAGCATAATGATGGGACCATGCTAGCAACTTCCAGCCCCACAGATCTGCTTTCAGCACAAGCTATTCTTATCCTCATCTCCCTTCCAGTCAGCTTTTTGGGAATCTAACAGTACGTGTGCTATTTGCCCTCTTCTCACATTGAACTAATAATTGCCCCTCTAATATTATGTCCAAAGTACTAATGAAGTCTGAATGGAATAAATCTACCTCATAGGTGCTTCCAGTGGCTGGAAGAAAAGATCAGACGTAACTTCCAGGCATGCATGTTCCCATTTCTCCTATATGGCAAATCAATTCTGTTGGCAAGGAAATACAGCCCTTAGCTGCAATGCAAGCTTACCAAGGTATTTTATTCAATTTTGCCTTAATTTCAAATATTTTTTTTCTTTAATTGTTTTTTGAAAGCCTTCCAGTCTATCCATGTTATGACAACAGATCAACAGCTTGTGTTGTACCTCCTGTCCTAAATACAAATACAAACTTTGCTAGTGTTTCTGTCCTACAGAACCATGCTCTGATTAAATTTATTAAATTCTTGCCTCATGGGATTGCAATGTCATGTGACTGATTTCTGACACATATTTGGGATGGAGATTGTGTGCCTCGCAGATTTAAGCACATGAATATTTTTTGTTTATACTCCCTCTTTAGAAATTATCATTGCTTCTTTCTCCCTCTTCTTGCTAACCCTCCCCCTACTGTGCAGACTTATCCACAGGAGGAAAAAAAAAACGAAAAAACCAAATGGTAGGACAGCCTCAGTATAATTCTGAGGCAGTACCAAATAATCTTTCATCTGGAACCCCTGTTAACTACATAGCAACCCTATTTACTCTTTCTTTCCTTGTTCTCTTTTTATTCACTTTGGTCCAGCAGTTTTTGTTATGTTTTAATTTCTTTTGCCAAGCCTCACTCAGCTTGGCTTCTGGCAACCTTCCCTCACAATTTGTAACCTGTTACATGTTATCTTCTCCACTGCTTAACCCTCTTTTCCACATATGTTAAGATTCTCTGCTTAAATATATATATTTTTTGTTGGGTATTTATCTAGCTAAGACTACAGCCCCTTCTCTCTAGCCTTTCCCTTTGTGATGAAAGCTCCAGATGGAATTTCTGAATGTCAAAAAGATAAAAGATGTGCCTTGTCCACATTTAACTCCCCGTGGTCTTGGAACTGGCTGGCTGCTGATAGATGTTCCTTTCCAAACACCTCCTCTGTTGCCTCCTTTTTTATCTCACTCTTCCACTCAAATTGTACACCTCACAAAGGACCATTAGTGATCTCACCTAACCTACCACAAACTTATTGGAAGGAACACTTTAAGCTTCATCCCGGCCAGCCCCTTGAGAATTCCTCACAGTCGGATGAATAAGCCTTTGCCACCAATGTCAAAATACTGTGTGCATATACAGCCAGAAGAGTCAGCTCTAAGAACCAGCAGGGCTATGGTGCTAATCCTGGCAGCTGATGTTTGTCAACCTCAGCTTTGGATTGTAGGTTCCCATGAGTTGAAACAGACTTGGATAAAGTCTCTCACTCTCCACGTTGTGCTTTGAGTATTACTTTATGGTCAAAGTAGAGCCAGTTCCACTCCCAGCTGCAGATTCCACTTAGAGAAGAGAGGAGAAGAACCAGCAACATTTCATTCTCACACTCACTGCCACTGAACACTCAAGCTGAGCAAAAGCTTTATGTTTGGGGCGGGGAGGACTGAGAGCTGGGAAAATGGGCAAAACCTTAAGCGTTGTGTATGCCCAAGGGAGACAAGGACAACCCAAGGGCTGAGAATGAGAAGAAAAATAGTTGGAAGCTCATGAAATGACTTTGGATTTGCCTTTTTTTTTATATGACAGATTTCTTGTCTGGCAACTTTTCCCTCTTCTCTCAGGTGTCTGCAAAAAAAATCAGAAATTCACAACTTTTCTGTATGCATTTGTTCAGCCAAAATTCTTGTTCCCCAGTTTTCAGAACCCAGTACTCCAAAAGAGTCAGTACTGGTAACCATCATGTATTTATTTTTATCACCAGCCCCTAGACTGCCTGGGATTGTCTTAGTTCCAGCTGGTTCCATAGCCCTGTACCCTACAGCACCCGAGTACAGACACCCTGGCAGAACCTGGTTGAGCCATTGCTGATCACAGGTAGAAACGCAGCACTGTGCGGGGACACCTTTAGTCACCCAGTGCATGGGTCAGGGCTACACGTCTGATGGGCTTACGCTTCACACCACGCATGATCATCCAAGCTTTTCCATCCAAATCAATAGCTGTATTTAAGACCTATGAGACCCGGCTAATAGAAATGATATCTATTTTTCTCCACTCTGGCAACCTGGCTAAACCTCTCCCAGCAATTAAAAATTAGCCATGTATTATGGCTTACCTTAAATGCTACAGCATTTAATCCCAGCAAGGTAGCTGCTGCATAAAAATAAAACAGGGAGAACTAATTCGTACCATAAAGAAATGAAAAACTAAAGAGGTAAAAGAGTCAGCTGAAATTAGCCTCTTCTAGAGATGGAGTTCATGGAACTGGAGAGATTAATTGACTTAATTAGGAAATCAAGAGCTGAGGCAATAATTAAACTGAAATCACCTGAGAACACAGCAAGTTCCTTAACCTCAAGACCATTCTTCTTCTCTAAATTGCAGGCAACATTTCTCCTCCCTGATTGGATGACCCCTGTAATTAATCAGCATTGATTTCAAATTGCTCTTTCAGGTGTAAGTGCTGCATTTTACCTACTGCTGACTAGTGCAGCTACTGACTGGCCTGGTTCGGAAGGCTGTCAGGCTCCTGTGGAACAAGTAGCTGCAGCTGGAGTGCTCATATTGCTGGATCTGCTGTGGGAAGCAAAACCAGACCACCACAAATAAACTGTTCCATGCTGACTCATTTCAAAGGAAAAATCTGCTTTCAAGACTCTGTCAGGGGCTGTGGTATTTGTCACCTGGTGACAGCTCCCACTTCGGGAAACAGATGTGAAGTCCACCAGCTCCCAGCAAGGAGTGTTTTATTCACATCTTGAGGTTAAAATTCAACCTTCACTTTGATGGGCTGCAGCAGGCAAAGAACAGAATAAATAATAAGATTAACTACCCCTCTCCCCCTGCAAGTCTCTTCTGTCACACCCGTTACCTTTCTCACCTTCCATGTTGTCTTGCACAGGTTGAGTGTGTTTGGGGGGAGCGCACTGTGGACACTTAGGAGAACCACATGTACAGAACCATTTACAGCCAAACACCCTGGAGTTCGGACATGGGAAACAGTGTCCCGCTCAATGGCTGCACAGCAGCGCACACACACAAGAGAACAGCCAGAACAGAATGACAACCTGCCCATGTGGCAGCAGCGCCGAACCATCTCAGGGCCACAGAGCCCGCCACATGCCCGCTCCTGCAGTGTGGAGCTGGACTCAGACCCAACAACTGTTGCTAAGCTTTCCTGTGCTTTGGTTTTGAAGCTCCGCATTTCTTTTTAAACTGTTTCTGTGACTGCTTTTTGGAGAAGTTATTCTGGGATATACCAAGGCTTAAATTACACAGTAAGGGTCTCCTTTACAAACCAACTTGAATTTCATTCTAGGCACATTGCTGTACCAGCTGTCCCCACTGCACAGGACTTCTCCCACCCCTGCCGCTTGCGTGTTCAGTGTTGGACCTTCATTATAAAATCAGCTTTTGTTCCTTTTACTTTGGGTATCCAAAAGAGAGAGGTTGACAGACCAGAGGCTTGGGGCTTTTCTTACTTGAGCTTGTTAGATTTAATGGCAGAGAGCAAAAGGAAAAAGATCAGCTCAAGCAAGTTCTCTGTTTGCTGGGAACCAGATCAAGAAGGAAAGCGTCCCCTGGGTTACTGTATTGCCTAAAACCTGCGCTTTTGCTGGTGCTTTCATTATGGTGAGAGATGCCTGTATGAATACTGATAGTTTGCGCGTGTCTGCTAGCATTAGATAGGACCCTGAACAAACCCCTGGGAGCTCTCAGCTCCTGTGTTTGCATTCTGTCTGATTAACTTCTGCAGGCTGTGGGATGCTGGAGCCAAGTGACTGCAGACCTTCTCTGCTGCTTCCTCTTGCAGTTTTATAACCAGCTACAAGAAAAGCAACTTGTGAGGGCGCTGGGATCTGAATCCTCAACTGTGGATCCCTTAAGGTGAATCAGCGAGTTAGGCTGAGGCATGCCTGTGCATTAGGAAGATGTTTGCTGACTGGGAGGAGTCGCTAGGCCCAGACTAGTATGGACACTCTTGGCGCAGCGTGTTGGTGCCATTCCCACCTCCATTACCTTGGTCCAGCTCGGTCCCCCGGAACCGGCCCTCGGGGCGTGAATCCACCACCTGGAACCGCAGGGACCCCACGTTCTGTATCATCTCCTCGAAGGTCTTCACCAGGACTGTGTTCAGCCTGGCCTTAAAGACAGCCGGCTCGGGCTGGCTGACCTCGGCCGTGACGGGGTGGCCCTCCTTCACCCAGTTCTTGAAGCCGCCATTCAGCACGGAGACCTCCTTGTGCCCGAACACCCGGAACATCCACCAGGCACGGGGGGCGTAGAAGGTGCCCAGCTCGTCCCCGTCGTACACCACCACATGGGTGTCGCTGCCCACCCCCAAGCGCCCCACGTAGTCAGCGAAGTGGGACGGGCTGGGCAGCATGAAGTCGTAGGGGGAGGACTTGTCCCGGCACTCCTCGATGTCGAAGAAGGAGGCCCCGGGGATGTGCCTCTCCTTGAACTCCTGCCGGGCGTTTCGCTCCTGCGGCGGGTACCAGGAGGCGTCCAGCACCCGCAGGCTCGGCCCCACCCGCCCGGCCCGCACGGCCTCCGAGAGCCACTTGGCGGTGACCAGCGCCCTGGCGAGCACCTGCGGCGCCATCTCGGGGGGCCGGGGCTGGAAGGGGGCACCGCCGCTGAGCGACACACACAAAATGGCGGCGGCGGGGGGACGCGGCCCGGCGGGGCGGGGCGGGGCGGGGGCGGGCGGCACCGCCCGGGACCGGCCCGCTGGGAGGGTCCCGGCTCCCGCCCCCCGGCGGCGGCCATGGCTGGCGGGGACTGAGGGCGGGTGCTGCTCGGCTGAGGCCCACCGCGGAGGTACGGAGGGGCGAGGTGGGCTGACCCCGCTCCCTCCCCCGCTGCGGCCCGGAGGCAGCCGCGGCCCCGCCGGGGCTGGGGGTGTCCGGGGAGGGAGGCGGCGGCAACCCAGACTGCGTGGGGGGCGCCAGGGCCCCGTTAGGGCCTCGGCTGGAGATGGGCTCCGCGGTGGGGCAGAGCCCGCACCTTGTCGTGCGGCCGCGACTCATCCCGGGGCGCTCGGTGCCCCCGCCCGGGGTCCCCGGGGCCGCCCCGCTGCCTGTGGCCGCCGTCAGCGCTGGCCGGTGGCCGCGGGAGGTGGCGGCGCCGGGACGGGACTGTGCCATGGCTGTCCCGCTCGGGACGCGGTTTGGGTTGAGCTCTGTGAAACCTTCTGTTCTCCGGGCTGGAGCTGTCAAACCCCTCACGGTAGGCTTAGCCAGCACCTGCATGCAGACACAACTCTCTTGTCCCAAGGCGCATCTTTGTTCAGTCGCTTTCTGTGAGGCTGGTCGCTAATTTGCAGTTTTGTTCCTTTTGCAGTCAGGTAGATTCAGGCGGAGCTCGGGAATCAGGTAATCAGGAGCGATGTCGCAACTCCTCTACCGTGCTCTGGTGTCTGCAAAATGGCTTTCAGAAGCCATCAAGTCCCAGCAGCCCGGCCTGGCCTTGAGAATCGTGGATGCGTCCTGGTATTTGCCGAAGATGAAGCGGGACCCGAAGCGGGAATTTGACGAGCGCCATATCCCTGGTGCAGTTTTCTTTGACATTGACCAATGCAGCGACCGTACTTCACCTTACGATCACATGCTGCCCAAGGCTGTTGACTTTGCTGAGTACGTGGGGAAGCTCGGTGTGGGGAATGATTCCCATGTTGTGGTGTATGACGGCAGTGACCAAGGTCTCTTCTCAGCGCCCCGGGTATGGTGGATGTTCCGGGCCTTTGGACATGAAGCCGTATCCCTTCTGGATGGTGGCCTGAAGAACTGGCAGCGAGAGGGGAATCCGCTGAGCTCTGGGAAGAGCCAGGTAGCTCCCGCTGAGTTCCACGCCTCCTTGGACAAGTCCCTGGTGAAAACATACGAGGATGTCTTAGATAACTTGGATTCCCACCGCTTCCAGCTCGTGGATGCGCGCGCTGCAGGACGCTTCCAGGGAGTAGAGCCAGAGCCCCGAGATGGTAATGTGCCTTGTAAGACATTGGTGTAATAAAAAGGGGCTTCATTTAAGTTGCCCATCAGTTTGATGCCTGTAGAGGTAATGAAGGGAAATACAGTTGTCCTTTATGGGATGAGACTTGAGACAGTGTATCCACCAGTCCTCCTCTCCTTTGCCTGGCAAGTGCTGCTCTTTGAAAATTCAGGAGTGGGAAACTGTGTATTTTTTTTACTCATGAGGGGCTGGGGTGGAGAACATAGCTTTCATACACCCCAAAGATATTCGTTACTCTCTTCGGGTACCCTTCCCTTCAGAAGGGCCTGTGCAGGTGCTTCAGTCAGTGCCTTGTCAGAGTGGGTTGCTCTGATGTGGGGGAGATGTGGAGGCAACTGAGAGGAGGAAGAGAACTTGACAGGATTGTGTCCATGTGGTAACCTGAAGGTTAGAGCCATTGTTCCCAAGTGATCAGTAATCTAGCAAAGCAAAGTTTAACAAAAATGCGTGTGTTTGTTTTAACAACATATACTATATAATAAATATTCCTCCCAGTGAAGCAGAGAACGGGTTTTGCAGTGGATTTGTCCTAGACTGTAGAGGTTAATTCCTATCTGTATTGCTTTTCCTCCAGGAATTGAGCCTGGCCATGTCCCTGGGTCGACGAACATCCCCTTCACTGATTTCCTCACAGAGTCTGGCTTAGAGAAGACCCCTGAGCAGATCCGCAGTCTGTTCCGGGAGAAGAAGGTGGACCTCTTAAAGCCAGTGGTAGCCACGTGTGGCTCTGGGGTCACTGCCTGCCACGTGGCTCTGGGAGCATTCCTCTGTGGCAAACCAGATGTTGCTGTGTACGATGGGGCCTGGGTGGAATGGTACATGCGGGCGCAGCCTGAAAATATTATTTCTGAGGGAAAGGGGAAGACAGTGTAATAAGTTGCTTCGTCTCCCACCTGTGCAGATAATTTGCCTTGAAATAGGATTTGGACAAAATGGGTTTAGCATTCCTGGTTAAGTGTCGTGAGGTGAAGGTGTTGGATGACAACTATGGGCATGTGGTACTTCGACACTTTCTCCTTACTCCTGCTGCTGCTTAGGAGCATAAAGATGACCTGGGCAGGCACCTCTAGATGATCCTGCATGAGCAGGTGGAGTGAACAGCATCATAGAATCATAGAATCATTTTGGTTGGAAGAGACCCTCAAGATTGAGTCCAACTATAATGTAAATCTAGCACGAAATCATGTCCCTAAGGACCTCGTCTATAGGTCTTTTAAATACCTCCAGGGATGGTGACTCTACCGCTTCTCTGGGCAGCCTGTTCCACTGCTTCACAACCTTTTCCATGAAGAAATGTTTCCTAATGACCAATCTGAACCTTCTCTGGCACAACTTGAGGCAATTTCTTCTTGTCCTTGCTACTTGGGAGAAGAGACCAACACCCTCCGTGCTACAACCTCCTTTCAGATGACTTCCCGAGGTCACTTCCAACCTTAGCCATTCTGTGATTCTGTGACCTTTTTACCGGATCAGATGGAAGGGAGAGAGTGCTGGTGGCAGCATGGGGCAGTAATTGAGTCAAGCCAAGCTCATGACTCAGGACATTCCACCATGTTCACTCACAGGATGGTCAGAGTTGTATAACTGTGCCTCATGATCCAACTCTCTGCCCCTGTCCTAGAGACCATCTGTGCACTTTATGGCCATTTTAAGTGCAAAACTTTGAGGAAAGACATAGCTCTTAAAGGAGAAAATATGGCTTCTTAGGTGGGCACTTAGGTTAGAGACTTGGTTTGGATTTCTTCTTGCACTCAGACTCTAACTGCCATGTGTACTTAACCTGTTTGGTACCCCCATGGTTCAAAATTCCCCTTGGGGAATGGGAAAAAAAAAGATTATGGGATTGAAAAAGGGTAAATAAACATGTGTTTCAAGGACTTTCTGCTGAATGGAACTTATGCGAGTGATTCCTTTTCAGGAACTCTATTTTGTCTTGATGATTCAGATGAGATGTTTCCTTCTCTCCATGAGTAGAACTACTACTCTTACCCTTAACAAGCTCTTTGGCCCAGAGAAAACAATGGCACATCTCTCTCTTTGGCCTTCTCAACATCTTCCTCCTTTCATTCCTTGTCCATTTGTTTTCTTGCCTAAAACTTAGGGGAACTGAGACCTACAGACAAATAGCCACAATTTTTCCCCAAGACCATTGTCTTGTATTTGAGAGTGAAATCCCTCTGGGTATCCCTGACAATGCCTAAGAATTTGTTCTCTCCAGGTTTTTCCCCTCTGGAAAAAAAAAAAAAAAAAAAAAAGCCTGCACCTATTCTGACCCACTGGTAATTTAGAAAGTTAATGAGATGGGTTCTGCTCTTGGTCTTGCAGCAACAGGTACCTGTGGACATCTGAGGATGATGGGGTCGTCCTTTCTAGGGGATGCCATGGGTGCTTATGGTCACAGGTTTGCAGGGTTCCTGTGTAGCCACTGAACATGAGGGCTGTATCTTTTCCTATCAGAGAGTGTTTATTCATTGCATTTTTTTTCTGGCCTCTGTTGGCTGCAGTCCTGGCTTCTTCTGGGCTTGACTTGCATGCACAGAAGCCCCCTTTCTCCTCACCTCCTGCGGAGCTAAAGTTTCACGGTCCAGATGATTTATTCCTCTGCCCTCCCCACGCATGCCTATAGCCTGACCTTTCTTTCCAGCCATTTCCAGTGACTGAAAGCATTCAGTTTCCTTGCTTATAACCAAACAACCTGGCTCTTCAGGGACTTGGGGTTGGCATTTCAGCAAGTGCTGAGCATACATAGTGCGCAGGGATCTGAAATGAGTGACCCCTTAGTATGCAGTGCAAGACGCAGATCTGGATAAAATAATAAACCTTTATATTTGCCAACTTCCCTTTAGTTCTTTGGGCTTAGACTTCCAAAAGGGCTTCCTTTGCAGGTTACAGTGTGCCCTGCAAATTGTTAAGGCTTCCAATTCTGGATCTAATTTATGGTTTAATTAATTTTCTTCTCCTTCCTGCTAGGGAAAGGTTTTCTACTCCCATGGTTTATGAATTTCCCCACCCAAGTGATCACTGTGTTTTTAAAGGCTGGTAGCAACATGTTGCTGTATCCTAAGTGGGTAATTTTGTAGCAACTGTTTCCTGCAGGGGAAAGGGCAGAACTAGGCAGCAGGTCAAGTAGGACGTGATTGCAGCCTGTACCTGAGAGCACTTAAAAAAAAAAAAAAAAAAAAGGCCAAAACTTTTAAAGCTGAATTATGGTGTTGACATGAAAATAAAAGGATAAGCACCGGCTGGGGTGGCTGGCTGGGAACAGCAAGTGATGTTAAACTCTCTGTGGAGGGCTCCCCCAGTCTGAGCAACAGAGGTGCTGCTGCTTTTTAAGACATTTCGAATTAAAGGTACCTGTACAGACAGCATTGTCTAGTGTGGGATCTTATAGCAGGATCTGGCTTGTGATGTCTTTTCAGTTCAGGGTTTCTAGCTTCTCCTACCATCAGCCAGGCTAAGAGCCTTTCCCTTGCTGGGCCATGAAGGCTGAACACCCTGGGTGTGGCTGGGAGGTGAGGCCGATGTTGTCGATATGTGGCCAGGCCCTGATGTACAAACAGACAGGAATGCTGTGCCTGCTCTCTTTCTCCAGGAAAATTTAGTTATTAGAGAAAATTGTCATATTCTTTCAGACTTTGTTAATAATTTCCCGTGGATGCAGGGGGCTGGCTTTTGCTCTTGTCCTTCCAGAACTTTTGGCAATGCAGCTTAAGCACTGTGTTTCTTATTTCCCACTGATCTCAGCATTTTCTGGGGTCAGTGGGAATCTCTCTGCTTCCTCTTGAAACTGAGCTGCTTTTCTCTGTCCTGTGTTTCACGGGCAGGTGTCTGGTGGAGCCCAGCCATCCACCTGAGGTCACCAGCTAAGAAAGATTTTCCTTTCCCCTTGCTCTAGATTTTGACTGTGTGGCTTGAAGACATCCAGCAGGGCCCTTCCCCCTCTCTGGTCTGTGTGCCAAGGTTGGCAGTACGCAACTGCCCTTCTCCCAGCTGGGTTTTGAACCACGAAATCTCAGCGGTTCTTCAGTTTGCCAGCTTTTGGCAGCTCTTTTACCAGATGCTTAGCTTTGCCATGATTTCCCCCACAGAGGAACAATGGAGAACTTCCCATGACAAGATACTTTGTATTTCTGGGCTATGCCCAGTTACATCATATATAAAAAAATCTGTCCAAGAGTCTCTTCTGGTATTCTCCCTCCTTTTCGTTAAGATCTGTTCTCACGCTGCAGGCAAAGCACTGGGAACATTGTGGAGACTGAGACAACGTTTTCAAAGCCTGGAGACTGCAAAAACCTATTTTGAGCCATAACAGATGCTACTGGACATATGGAACAGCTGAGGGGACTTGCACAGCAACTATAAATGTTCTGTAGATCTTTGTGTCCCTGACTCAGTGGGTGTTTTTTCTGTGAGAACTGGAAACTGGGAAGGGGAGAAGTGGATGTGAATGCAAATCACTAATGTTCATGACCCTCCTGTGGAAAATTTACCACAGGGAAAGGAGAATAGCATATCTTTAGTGGGATAGGTCTCATGGTGACCAAAAAGTAGCCTAAAAAACAGCCCTGATGTAGGAAAAGGGTCACATTGACCTGTGGGTAAGTTGAGACTGGAGCTTTTACAGCTCTCTCTATAAATTTGAAAATCCCAGGCCAACATGTAAACTCTTTTTTGGTGTATTTTACTGTCTGCAATACTTCTGTCCTGAAGCAGTTTTGGACTCTGTGAAAAGTCTGGTCAATGGTTCTCCAACAGTAATCCCACAGTCCCTTGTTCCTCACTTGTCATCTTTGTCCTCTGCCTTCCTTTTCCTTCCCTACTGCTGCCTGGCAGTCAGGTTGCACTATTTCACACTTCATTTCCCTGCAAACCCGTTGTTCCCCTGCAAACTTTCCCAAATCCCAAAGCAGCCCTTCTGCCAGCACTGCTGTCTCTTCCCACTAATGACTGCTGCATGAGCAATGGTAATTGCTGTTATCTGCAGGGGCTTTTCTTCCTCCTGGTTTCAGCTCACAACTGGGTGCTATGTGACTGTTTTCTCTCCTCCTTCCAGCACTCCTCCAGCAGAGTGATGCACATACACACACAGACTTTACACACTATTTTGAATGCAGATACATTGCTCACAGACTACATGAAACACAAGGAACTGGAGAAAGATCAGCTCACCTGCACACTATGGGACCTTTCTCTTCCAGCTGCGATATGCCTGGCTCAGCTGGCAGTCAGGCTGGGCTCTGTTGGCTACAAGTGAACCTCCTGGTCCAGTATAGCAACTTTTCCCAGTTCACTGTTGGCTTAATGGCAAATATCGGAGCATTACTTTTCCTCCTCTTCCCACTTCCTATAGAGAAGAGAGAGGAGATGGTTTCATCTCTGGTGCCTCATACCACAACGTGTCAATTAACTAAATGATCACACAGGTTTAATCCCAGATGTGTGTTCCCAGCCTGCCAGCATGGTGACACTGTCTGTGCCCACACACAGTGATCCCTGCTCCCACTGTAGCTCCACAATGCAACAATCCCCTGAGAGCAGCTCCACAATGTCAAGGCTGCATCCTACGCCGTGTACCCAGCTGACTCGTCAGGCTGCAATGTATGTACAGAGCGCTGCAGCGTGCGTAGCTTTCTGCAGGTTTGCACTGCAGGCCTGCTGCCTGCTCAGCCAAGAAACTCAGTTTCCCCCCTGCTCTGTTTTCCTCAGCTCTTGCCATCACCTCTCTACCCCGTGGCTGTCCAGATTTTCCTGCCCCTAGTCTATCTGCGCAATTGTTCCCATGTTTATCTGGGTGCTCAGTGAGGCTGTATAGTATTATACAATCACATTGCCCTGTGTAAGCCCTTGCTTGCTGCTGTCTCTGTTTCTGTGCATGTGTTTTATATATAGTTATCATCAAAGCAGGAGGAACAGCCATTGGATTATTTAAATTTATTTCTCCTCTGTTCTATTGCCTAATTTTAATGGACCTTAACAAGGACATGCTGGTGCATCTCAGAACTATGGCTGGTGATGGTGTGCAAATCAAGCCTATATTTAGCCCACAACACCGACTCATCGACTGCATTTCAGTTGGCAACTCATCCGGGACTGACTTCTTCCTGAAGAGCACTTCAATCTACTGTGGGGAGTGCCCTGGCCTGGGAGTTTCCAGTAAAGTTTCTGCTAAATATTGCAGAAAAGAAGGCCCTGGGGATGGGGTTGGTGAACCTTGACCTCTTTACTCACTTGTAGTATACCTCTTTAGATTTACTAGCTAACCCGGTCCTGGAGTGAGCAAGCCTTGAAGTGCTGGCCACAGATGGAGGGTGATGTTGATGGAAGAAGGTGTGCTCTAAATACAGACCATCCCTGTAGGCAGCCTTGGCATGAGAAAGGCTGAGGAAGAAGGCGTTGAAAACAAGATTGGGCCTAAAAAGGAGCAAGAGGCTGATGGGCTGTGAGAGGAGGAAAGTGAGGCAGGGTGAACCCTTGGTGCAAGAGGGAAGAAAACAAAGGCAGGGCAGATTTACGGGAGGAGGAGATAAGGGGTTATACACTGCCACATCCAACCGCTATGTTGGTATCAAACAGCCACAGTCCTTGCCCTAATTCTCTGCTGGAGCTGCGTCCAGCACAGACAGGGTCCTGCACTCCTTGCACACCAGAGTGCAGGGCAGAGCTCTCAGATTTGCTATGGTTTGACTCAGAGACAGAAGTAGGAGGACAACAGTTCCAACCCAGAGCTATGTTGCACTGTGTGATGCTTCAGCTCAGGTCAGTGTTAGTCTGAGCATCTTTGATGCATATACTGCTCGGTGGAGACTCATCCAAGGGCTAGACACTAATTTGGGCCAAAGTCTGCTCCATACAGGTAGGCAAAAATAATTTTTCATCCTCTCCCTATTATTGGTCACTCTAGTGCTGGCTGGCTCCTGACATAAATTCAAAGAGATGCAGTTATTTGAATTTACGACCTGCAGCAGCTGATTTTTTTCTGTGTTTAAATTAGCTGGAGGTCAGCGATCTTGAAAATTTTACTGTGCTACCCTCTCTTCCCCTCCTTCCTTTTGCACTCCTCCACAGAAGGAGCAAAGTATACAGTTTCACTGTCTTTGTGGAGGAATTCCTTGGTGATTTGGGGAAAGGGTGGTGCTGCCTTTATGTCCTGTAATGAGAAAAGGGAGTGATTTGTAGGTAAAAGAAAAGAGAAGGATGAAAATAAAAGGAATAAAAGGGTAAAACATTATCCACCCTTTTCCTCCAATAAACCACCACCTCAAGACACAAAGGTCTAAGTGCAAGAACAATACACGGTGTCTCTGCAGTGCTGCACTGCCCTGGCAAGGAAGACCCAGGAAGCTGCTTAGGAAGGAAGGCTTTGGGCAATGTTCAGGTGAAACATCAGCCTTTCCTTTCCATTCCTAATATGCATAAGCTGCTAGCAAGCATGGCTCTGCTTAGATGGGAGTGGGAAAAACAGAGCTGCTGGAGAGAGCTCGTTCAGGTTGTGCCCATGCCAAGGAGCATGTTTGAACAGAGTCCCATGGGGCAGGAGTCGCTGAGCTCCAGGCTCAGCCTGGCAGAGACAGGGTGAGATTTGTACAGCAGGATTGGCACATCGGCCTTGGCGGGTGAGATGTGCCTAGGGCAGAGGTAAAACTCCATACAGAGCTAAATTAAAATCTGAGCTCTCTGTTGCCCAGACACAAACAGGGATGGCAGGATGCAGGAGGTCTCTGCCGTGGTTTGTGCCAGTAGGGCAGCACTGGGCGGGAGAGTTTGCTGAGTCAGCGACTCTTCTTCTCTGGAAAAGGAATTATTCCTGCCCCCTGCCAGCACTTCACGCAGATCCAGGATGCAGCTCCCAGAAGTGTCCCTACATATGTTAGCAAGAAGGCAATGGTCTGTACATTTTGCAGCAGGAACAGGGTGGCAACTGAGGCAGCACTGAGCTGCGAGCCTGGCATGATGGACATTCTGAAGGGAAAGCCGTGAAATGTAGTGCTGACGGGTTAATCTGCTGACTGCCGGGGAGCAGGTTGCTCTCCCTGACTCCGAGGAAGCTTGCAGGCAGGACCCAGGACTGGAAGCAGGCAAACCACAAGCCGCAGGGCTGGGGTGATGTACTACAGCACAGCCCTTTTCATTACAGCATCCTCATTGCAGGAACAGCGGACCGGGAAAACTACAGTTCCCAGCACCCTTTTATGCATATGCCTGCAAACTACAGTTCCCAGAACGTTTTAATGAGCCAAAGAGGATATCTGCGGAAATCAATGCCGACGATTTTTGCATAACACCCGGCACGTCCAAAGTTCTGGCCAATCCTTGGTTAGTGGAAATGGGAAAAGAGGAAAACTCAGGGAGCATCAGCGTTGTGGAGCTGTGGTTTTTCCCACTCTTAATAGCTGTGGCGATATACCCCAGCACTGAGTATCCTTCCTCCCCTCCGGACCCACTTGGCGGTTCCAGGGAGGACCCTCCTCCTCGGGAAACGCGGCTACTGCAGAGGGAGAGGCAGATAAACTACAGATCCCGGCATCCCCCGGCAGGTAGCACCTGCGGCAGTCCCTGCACGACGAAGCGGGGGATGAGGATGAGGATGGAAGGCGGGGAGGAGATGCAGGGCGCCGTGGGGCTGCGCTCCACCTGGGACACCCCACCACCCGCTGGAACCCCGGCCAAGTGGGTGAGGCTCAATGTGGGGGGCACCATCTTCCTCACCACCAGGCAGACCCTTTGCCGGGAGCAGAAATCTTTCCTGTGTCGCTTGTGCCAGGGTGAGGAGCTGCAGTCGGACCGGGTAAGGCGGCTGGGTTGCCTCCCGCACCATGCCCTGCCGAGCAGAGGGAGGGCTGGAGGGATGCAGGGATGGAGCTAAACCCCAGCAGCTGCAGGAGTAACTGAGCAAAAAATGCCTCCTCTTTCTCCTTCCTCTCCCAAGAAGGATTTTCTCTTGCCAGATCCCACCTTGCTGTGTTGTAACTTGTCACCTGTCTTGAGAAGCTGAGGAAAAGAGAGGCCATGTCCTTCCCACCCCTGCTTTTCTGCCTCTCTAACACCCCACATCCCCTGGATCCCAGCTGCATCTACCTGACTCAGCCTTGTCCCCTAGAAGGGGACTCTGCTCCCTCACATCAGGCCTGTATGCACAGTTGCAGAAGGAGACTGAGGCCTATTTTTTGGCTTTCTGTGCTGTGTTAGTCCATGCTGAGATAGGCATGCTGAGCATAACAATACAGGAGTTAAAATCCAGGCTGGGTGGACTTGGATAGAGGCTCTCCGTTGTCCATTCCAGGAGAAAATTGCAGAGTTTGGTGCCATTTGCCATGGGGGTGAAGCCTGTATAAAGTCAGAGTTCAACCAAAACTTAAAAATCTGTGGTTCTTTCCTCAAAACCCTGTGGTGCTTTGAAAAAAGGCCTACTCTTCACCTCACGTGTGAGTGCAGGTCAAGGTATCCCCCTCCCTGGCTGTGCTCTTGCACACTGGGTGGCTCTTATTCTGCGTAACTGCTTGTGCATACACGTGCTTGGGATCCTTATGCTTTGGTTCATCATCTTCCTTTGGATCATCTCACAAAGGAGTGGCAGTGGCATCTTTTTCCACTGGAGAACTTTGCTATGTGCACTGTCTAAGTCAAGGGTGTCAAACTCATTTTCACCGGGGGCCAGGTGAGCCTCAGGGTTGCCTTCAAAGGGCCGAACATAATTTTAGGACTATACAAATGTAGGAGTAGTTACATTTATATAGTCCTAAAATTACATTTGGCCCTTTGAAGGCAACCACTAGTCTGATGTGGCCCCCGGTGAAAATTAGTCTGACACCCCTGGTCTAAGTGATGGTACCATAGAGACACTGAACCATGGCCAGGGCCCATAGTTTCCAAGGAATCTTAGAAACAGTGGTCATTTTTGCTTGGCTTTGTATTTTCTTGTAGTTTGGAGCATTTGAGGGTTGGTTACAAGTTTCCCATGGGATTTTTCTCTTCATAGTCTATCTCTGTTGCTAGGATGAGACTGGTGCATACCTAATAGACCGGGACCCCACTTATTTCGGACCCATCCTGAATTTCCTCCGTCATGGGAAGCTGGTTCTGGATAAAGATATGGCTGAAGAGGGTAAGTCTTGGAGCTCGGAAACTTCCCATGTAACATCACTTCTGGAGCCAGAACACAGTAAGATTTGTTGTTGACCCTGTTGTCTTTCTTTGTCCTTTCTGGAGGGTGGTGTGGGGATTTGAGAAGGCTATCCCTGCAGGTCTTGGAATGGATACTGAGGGGGTTCAGAATATGTGGAAGAGGCATTCTACAGGTGTGGTGGCTTAATAACTGTTAGTTCAGCAGAGATGTCACCGAGACAGAAGCAGGCAAGATCTTTCAGTCTCAATGCACTGTGTTATTCCTTGTTCCTGATCTACTTTTGACCAGGCTTTGTGACTGAGTTTTGTGTTAGTGACTGGGTGTTTCTAATTAGGAATGAAAACCCAGAAGACCAAACAAGACCAAGCTTATCTCTTCTACTGACTGTAATAAAGACCATCATTAATCAGTGATACACAATGCTTGCTACTTGTGCTCTGATGGGCTGTGGACTGCAGCAATTCCAATGGAACAAGCCAGAAAAACCAGTCCTTCATTTGAGGTTGACAGGAGGTCCAAAAAGATAACTCAGTAACATCATCACGGTGTTACCAGCCAGCAATCCCCAATGTTTTGTTATTTTTTGGATGCTAGAGTCTAACAAGCAGCCAATTCCAAAGACAGGCTGTGCTGTCTGGCCCTTGCCAAGCACAGTTTCTGCATGTTCATTAGTTTTCTTGCCCCTCTTACATATTTTTATCTAATGGAAGAAAGTTTTCTTCAGAACTGACTTACGAGTTATAATTCCAAAAATATATCTAAGCAATGGTACAGGATTGTAATAAACACAACTCTGAAGTGTTTCCTACTTGCCATTGCTGGTAATTCTGAGATGGGATTCGCCCATAGGTTTTAACATCAAATCTGAGGCATAAACAGGAGTCTCATTCACAGTTTAAAGCTGCCTTTCGTTCCTGCCCAAAGGCTCAGGCTGGCATGAAGCTAACCCATTAGGCAACTCACAGCTGCGTGAGGGACTCTGAGGGAGTCTGAGTGTGTCAGATAGAGAAGGATCAATGCCCACTCCTGCAGTGTCTGTGTACTGCCCTGGGGACGCGTGAGTGTTTTGGCTCTGAGCCTCCTTCCCCTGACTGACCCTCTGGGAACCCACCTCCCTTTCCCTGAAGGCCTGTTAGCAAACAAGTGAGTCTCAGGAGAGGTGATGGATGCAGACACTAGAGAGGAAAAAGGCTGAATGCTTCTCTCTTTACCTACTTCAAGATGAAGCACTGGGGAGCGAGTGAAAGATTGTCTGAAGTCATACGAGGCTGCAAGATGGGTGTAACTCCAACTGGCCCAAGAGGAAAACTGGGATATTCTAGGGTCTTTTGGTGACAAGGTCAGAACAATTTGTGGCCAAGAAGGTGGCCTGAACAAGGTGATAACTACTGGTCATTCAGAGAGGCTGGAGCCTACATTTATTCTCATTGGCCAGTAATTTGGGAAATGTATTATCACTCCTTGGCACAAGCCTCCACTGGCTGTGCCTGTTTCTGTAGGCAGCATAAGGAAATTGGAGTGAGCATTAGAAATGCAGTGCAGAGAGCCAGGTTTCAATTTTCTGCAGTAAGAATTTCAGGCAACAGAAACCTGTTAAACAGTGAGGCTAGGGCGTCATTTCTGCCTCTGGACCTTGGGAAGCTCAGAGCTGAACTTTTGCAAGCCAAAACCCAAAGACAGGCTGTTAACTTTCTGTCTTTGTGGTCCTTCTGTCTTTCTTAGGGGTCCTAGAAGAAGCTGAGTTCTATAACATTGGTCCTTTAATCCGGATAATCAAAGATCGACTGGAGGAAAAGGACTACCCAGTAACTCAGGTATGGAGAGAAATGGCAAGGAAAGATAGAGAGGGGCTGGTGAAGGAGGGGATGTAGAAAGGGAGAGGTGGGTCTAGAGGGGAAACAGAGTTGGGAGAAGCAGCAAGGAATGGAAAGAAGTAACTAATAAGAGTTTATATGCTAATCTCTGCATAGAAAAATCTTGCTAGGGACAGGCTACCAGCATTTCAGTTACAATAAACAAGTGACAGGCTTGTTTTGAAGCCTCAAAAGTAGTGCTGGATGTAGCCCCTGAAACCAAATAATCTCCTCTAGCAAGAAGCAGCAGCCAGCTTGTTGCTGTGGGGTATGGAAGGATGTTTGTGAGGAGAACGGAGGTGTCACGGGGAGGAGGGCTCTGGTGTGGGGAGTCCTAGAAGTGTAATCACAGTGGAGAGCATGGGGCGACCTGTAGAGAAACCTAGAGGGAACAGGTGAAGGGATGTCTGTGAAAGAGTTAAATGCAGAAAATGAGGCATGAGGAAACAATTCTGTGGCACAATCACACTTTGTCCTGGCCAATAAACTTTAAAAATCTGTCTTCTGGGAATGTTGACTGACATCTCACTCTTCATCAGGTCTGCCTTCAGGTTGTAAGCCTCCAGCAACAGTCATTTTGTGCTTGCAAAACCCCATCAGCATTTGTGGCATTTGCATAAACGACTTTGTAATGACAAACGCAAACTCCCCTTTGAAAGAGCCCAGTATCTTCTGGGGACAATGCAGGAAGCTCTCAGCTCAGTCCCTCCTCTCCAGAAGAGATACCATTGTTCTTGCTCCCCATGACAACACAGTAGAAAGTTGGGTTGTGGTTTGCATTCCCATTTAACCTGGGACATGGGGAAGAGGACATGTCTGTCAAGGAGGGGTACTGCCAATTCCTTCTGCAGGGTGCAACAGCCTTTAGCATTTGATTGTTGTCAACATGATCTGTAATTTTGCTGCCAGGTGCCTCCTAAGCATGTCTACCGTGTGCTACAGTGCCAGGAAGAGGAGCTCACTCAGATGGTTTCCACTATGTCAGATGGATGGCGCTTTGAGCAGGTATGGAGAAGGTAGAGGAGGCTGAGCAGGAGCTGTCTTTTGGAGGAAAAATCACGGGTACCATACAGTCCCCAGGCAAGGCATCTTCCCTTTCTGAGAATATTAGGTCAGTCATTGATGGTGCTGTCACACAGGCTCTATCTTGCCTCTTCTCTATAAGTTTAGAGGATGCTGTGTGAAGTTAAGCTCTTTTGCACCCTGGCTGACTCCTCTCCTCGTTCTCTGTGCTGCCTCCTCAGCTTAGTTATGAGGCCTTTCTATTGGAGGTAGGGATTGGACTCCATGTTGCATGGTGGGCTTTTTTTCTTACATTTGCTTGCGATTCTTGTTCTCATCTTCTCTAGCTTGTGAACATTGGTTCATCCTATAACTATGGGAATGAGGATCAGACAGAGTTCCTGTGCGTGGTCTCCAAAGAGCTGTACAATTCACCCAACAGCCTAAGCTCTGAGCCCAGCCACAAAGCCAAGGTGAGACCAACTTTGCTATGGCCCTGCTCCCATTGCCTATGAAACCCTTCACTCTTGTTTAGTCCCTTTTTCTTTCCTCTCTCCACTGTGACTGTGGGGCACCTCAGTGGCTTGTCCTGGTGTTCAGCAGTGTGGCATTACACCCATGGCCCAAAAGGAGGACCGCATGTGTTGAGAGTGGTGATGTCTAGCTGTGTGTGGCAAATCGCTTTAGTGAGTGACCCTGGCACTTCTCATGCTACTCTAACATCCCCTTCATGCCTCCTCATGACCACGCTGTGTGTCACTCTGCTGTTGGGGTGTGATTTCCCTGAAGATTTGGCAATGTTCTCTTTCCTTTTGCCGAGTCCCAGTCTAAGGGGCAGGAGATCACTTGCTCCCCTTTTGAGGTAAGGACAGAAACGTGTGACAGTGCATGACATCCTGTAGGCACCTAGGGTACAGCAAGGAGCACTAGCGACTGATGGCAGTTGTTGGACAGTGGGAGCACAGCACTTGTGAGTGGGTTAGACAGAACTGACCTAATGCTCCAGAGGAAGACAAGCCTCTTTGCTCCCTGACCCAGAGCTATCTTGGCCATGGGGAAAGGTCTCTTTTTATTCCAGTGTCATGACCATTGCTTTATTCCCTTGTGTGTCAGAAGGAACTGCCATGGCTCATCTTGCAAGTATCTCCACTCTTTCTTCCCTTTGTCCTGCATGCTGGGCCACAGAGCACAGAGGAGGACCTGGAGGAGGAAGAGCAGGAGGTGGAGGAGGCGGCAGAGGCAGAAGCAGAAGCAGAGGAGAAAGGTGCAGCAAATCCTTGAGGAAAATGATAAAAATAACCCCCTGAGCATAGACCCATCCACCTTTCTGGTGAGAACTCACAGCTAGCAGAAGGGAAGGACTAGGGCAGGACTGGGGTGTGGGGGCAGTCATCTCCAGGAGCAGGAGTCTCTCTGGAGATAAAGCTCACAGGAGAGAACTGTTACCATGGCTGCTGCTTTGTATTTTAAACTGTTTGATTTATTTATGGTTATATTTTTATTTGCACACTGTCCATCTATTCGGGATTCCACTATAATCTTTCTTCCTCCAGACTCTCCCTCCTGCTCTCCTCTGTGTCCATCCCAGCATTGTCACCTGCCTCCCACCCTGCCCCACTCCCCAGCCTCCAGCATCCTTCCCTTTGTGCTCTTTGCCCCCCAGAGCTCAGTGCGCTCCCTGCCTGGGGCCCTGTCTCTCTCTGCTCCTCACTTTTCCTCCTCTGCAGGTATGTTACCTGTCTGCACTCCCAGCTGCTGCCAGCCTGAGCTCTGCATGAGTGACTCACTCCCCTCTTGTGGGTATGGCCCTGGTTTGTAGCGCTTGGGGAGGGAAAGCAGGTAGGGGATGTTGACTCATACCTGAGGTGGCTTTTGTGATTCTCATCCTGTGTGTGCCTTTACCCACCAAGCAGGCCCTATGGCTGCGGACCAGAGGCTCTGGTAGCAGAAAGGAGAGCACAGCTGGGAGAAATTAAGAGAGGTGGAAATGAATGCAAAGCAGGCAGGGGTGACATGGAGAGAGGGGAAAATCCACCACGTGTCTGCCTGACACGCATGCCAGATCACTTCTCCAGACTGCCGGCCGCAGCTCCTTTGCCTGCCAGCCCCAGACCGGTTTGCAGAAGGCAGCCTGTGATTTTTCCCCTCCCTGCTCTCACTTCCCTGGGCTTTTCCCCTGCTGCCTCTGCCAGGGTGAGAGCACAGTGGGAGAGGGTGGCGAAGGCAGGGTGGAAGCAGCTGGTCCCTGCTCCAGATGTTCCCACAGCTGCATGTGAAATGAGCCTCTGTGCTCAGCCTCCTGCTCAGGAAGGCTGCCTGCCCTGCGTGCGTGAGGCTGGGTACAGAAAGCTCTAGAAGGAGGATTCCTCCCTCATACTGGAAATCTGTGGGGCTGTTGTTAAACTGGAGGTGCACAGCGCTACTCTTTGTTCTAGGGGAGAGCCCCTGTTAGCTGTCTGATGTCCCTCTCAGAGCCTCCTTGTCCATGGCTGTGGGACCTGCGTGTCATTCTCCTGAAAGTCAGTGTATGTTAATCACATGGACTTTTCCTTCCTCTTTCTCTGTTCTCTCACCCTCACTCCTCGCATCTTCTCTTTTTCTTACGTTCTTACGTCCTCTGTCATTTCCCTTTTCCTGTTCTCCTGTTCCTCACTCTCTCCTCCATGCTGAATCACTTTTTTTTCCTGCCGTTGATTTTGTTTCTCTCTTTTCTTCTCTAGCTGCTACAAGCCAGAGGTCTGAGGATGTGACCTTGACACTCCAATCCAGCCTTTTAATTTCCGGTTTATATCTTTATTTTTGTACTGCAGAGCATGTCAGCTCCTTGCCCCACAGTGACACTCCCCAGCCCCATTCACTCTTCACAGGCAGCCATTCTTTTTTACAAACTCATCTCGGAGGCCTGAGCCTCAGCCCCGGAGGAAGGCAGATGCTCCGAGGATCCCCTGGGCTGCTGTAGGGGCTGGAGCCCACGGCTCCCCACTGGCAGGCCGGCTTTCCTTAATGTCACAGTGGCCCCTGCTGGGGACATCAGTCATCACCACTGCGGCCGGCGGTCTCCTACTGAACGCCCTGAATGCTACTGCGGCCCCGAGGTGGTGTGTCCACTGCAGAAGGACTAGTCCTTGCCCTTTGGCTGTTGAGGGCAGCTGCTCTGGGCTTGTGGGCAAATGCAGAGCTACTGCCCTTTTCAGGGCTACTTGCACTGTTCTCGGGGTGCCCTTGTTCTGGGTATCACTCTGCTTGGTGCCTCCCTCCCTGTCCCCCAAAGCAGCTCCGTGTGGGCAGGGTGAGGAGGAGACAGGTGTGATGCCCAGGTATTGAGAACACGCTGGCACCTGATGTTGTGTCAGCCCCAGGAGATCCCTGCCTCGGGGAGCGGGGCGTTTTCCTCACTGCTGTGTCTGAGGACACCAGGTTGTAACTCTTGAATAAAATTCACAGTCTGTTCCTCCTTGCTGCATCTCATTTCAAGTGGCAGAAATTTGGTGCCGGTAGAAGGAGATGGGAGCTGGAGAAGAGGAGCTTGGATTCATCATCTGGAGCCACCAGAAGCTGCTTGTGCTGTGCTTGTCTTCTGGGGGCTGAGATTCTTCCCACTGCGTCTGTGCTGCACCTCCACTGCAGGCAGCTGGGCTACAGAGCAGGTTGGCTAATTGGCATCAGCAACCCAAAATCCTAACAATAAGTGAGGACCACCTATCTAGCTAGCATAGTGACCCCACTGTGCCTGGGGGAAGCTAAGGGGTGGGGACAGGGGTATGGAAAGTTTTGTCACTTGTCAGTGCCAGGATTGGGGTTTGGTCAAAAAGATACAACCCCCCAAGATAATTTTTAACAGAGTTAGGCAAACTAGAGCCAAAAAAACCCTGCAAATTAATTTTATTTCTAATTCCAGAGTGTGGCCTGTTGTATACATGTATGCACACACATATATTTGTGTATATCTTTAGAAAAAAAAAAACAAACCCATAATAGTCACTGTTTAAGCACTGTGTCCTTGAGCCACCACCTTCATTCACCTCTTGGATTTTCTGTGTTAGGAGATGGAAGCAGCTGAGATGCCCTCTTGTTAAAGGTGATTAAAAGGGCTGAGGGAAGGGGATGGGAGGCTGTTCCAGAGCTTTTACTCTGGGGCCAGGGTCTTTGCCGGAGGAAAGCCCAGCCATAGAGGCTGGGTGCTGCTCCAGCAGGGAGGCAGGACACGTGCTTGAGGATGTGATGCTGGACTCGTGCCTGGGAGTCAGTCAAACGTGAAGTGCTGCCTGGCTGAGCTGAGCAGCACACTGAGCAGCACATGCCAGCTGAGAAAAGAAGCAATTAGGGAGATGGAAGAGGAGGAGTGATGGGAGGGGAAGAGGGAAGAAGGATGAGCAGCAGGAAGGAAGAGGGAGACAGATTGATTTCACAGTTACTGGAATCTCTAACTACATCAGTCACATTTCCTTTCAGCAAATGTTCCAGCATAAGATTGTGGCTGAATCACATGGTTCATGGAAAGTTCAACTCCCCCTATTCTTTTCCTCATAAACCATCAATTTGGGGCTGTTGCTGTGTGTCATGCCTCCCCTCACCCTTCCACCCCCCAGCTGACTCTTTTGGATGGATGGCCTAAAAACACCTTGGGATGTTCCCTGGGAAGCAGTGAGGGGGAGGAGGGTCTGCCTGCTTTTCACTACAATGCCCATGGCAGGCTTTTTTTTTTACCCTGCTCAGAAGAGCATCTTGGGTCTGACAACATCCTACACAGAAACTCTCTTTCTCTGAGAGGCAAGTGAGCAAGATCAGGAATGAATGCCATGTGAGTGTAGGTCTGATGGGGAGAAGGCAGAGATGCACTTTTCTCAGCTCATGGTTTGGTTCAGCCAGCCCAGCACTTGAGTGATCCTGGTGTACACTCCATAGTAGTTTGGACGTGCGCATCCCATTCCCCAGCTGACCAAACCAGCCAGAAACCACCTGCCACTGGGTTCCTTGCAGGCCAGTGGACCTCCAGAATCACCCTAGAGAAAGGGAAAGAAAAATGGGGTGATAGTCATCCATCAGCTTCTCCTGCTGGATGGTTACATTGGCTTTGAGTCCCTCTCTATGCAGATTCCTTTATCTCCTCAACTCATGCCTGGGACAACTGCAACATCCCTTGTATTTCAGGCAGATGTCAAAACCAGTAACCAGTGCAAACACCCCACCCATTGTTGCATCCCTTCATCACGCAAATTCCTCCCCCTTAGGCAGGTCCCAAGAAGCTGAGGAAGCTGGTAGATTTTAACTGGATAACCAGAGGGATGGGAGACAGAGGAATTCCTTGGTATTGGTAACAATGAAGGGACAGGTTACTGTGCATGACAGATGCTAATGGGGCTGAGGGGGTAAGAAACTGATGTAGACACGTGACTTGAAAGTGGGAGGTAAAGAGTAGAGTATGGGCTGAAATGGAAAACGAGACATTTAAGTATATTTGGATCCTGTCTAAGACAAAGATACTGGGAAGAAGTGGTCTTGAGAGCTGCTGTTGGCCACGCAGATCAGAAGAAATGTTGGGGGAGTCAGGCATTTTATGGCCTTTTCACCCTCATTTCAGGCTATGGAATACATTTGGGAGACTTGGGACACACCCGACCTCCAGTAGTCAACCCTGATCCCACAATTTCTCTGTCACCTGGCAGGCATCTTTCTTGCCCTTGTGATACCCAGCGCACAGCATCCTGGGAGAAATCACGTAGTGATAGGCCTCGCTGCAGATGTCCTGCTGGATGAGCTGCACGTCTACCTTCTGCAGAACATTGCTGATGTGTCCTGCGGGGTAGAGCACCAAAAGCAGTGCAGGTGAGCAATGGTGGAGCTTTCTGCCATTTACCATGGTCCCCCAACCCATGCCCATCTCACTGCATGCTGAAAACTGCCATCTGAATTACTGTTCTGCTTTTCACTGGCATTGCGGTCACTGGCTTTCAGTAGAATACTTGATCTGCATGGAAGGAGTAACATTCCCCTGCAGTACTGCTCCCTACAGGGGTATGTTGTAGGCACATCAGCTTTTGGGACAAGGGGGATGTTGGTTTGGGGAAGCCTCTCAGATATCAGAGTTTTGGGTTTGCCTCTCATTGAAATGGATGTTAAGCTCTTCTGGCTAATTATGCAAACCAGGAGTGTCCACCTTTGGATAGACCTCTGAGTGTTTCCATTTAGGAAGCAACTGGAGAAAGTGTGTGAGCGTGAGTGAAGGCACTAAGCTGATCTAGGTGAGCATTCCTGTCTCAGGCACTACTAGAGAACAGTCTGGGCTTGTTTGTTTTCCCTGTGGGGAAGGAATATGAAGGGGCCATGCCCATACAGCTACACTCTTCCTCCCAAAACAGAATGGACACATCCATACCACCCCATGGGAACAGGTCTTGGCCCATGCTGTCCCCCAGCAGTGTGTGGGTTCTCTGTGGTCAAAATGGTCAAATAATACCAGGGCACATGCTAACAATTACACTATGTGATCTTCAGGGGACTCTGCACTGCTCCCATTGAATTTGCTAGGCCAGGTTTTGCTGTGGGGACCCAGGTCATAGGGTCTTTGACGTGGGGAAAATGTTGCTGCAGAGGCCACAAAATGATGTGCCCAGGAGAGACAATCCCAATTTGATGAAGAGCAGGTTTTTTATCTCAAGTCTCTCCAGTCAGGCACTGACCCTGGGGAACAACCAAACAGGATCCCACATGTCTTTTTAAGCATGGGGCTGGGCTTTGGGACTGGGGATACTCCATGCTGTGACCATAGTTGAATAGCCACTAGACAGACCCCTAATTTCTGAAGGGCTATTCTAGTCTTTGGATGAAGGAACACATGCTGTCCCCAGACTCTCATGCCTGCCTCTCTGAATGAGGTTTCAAGGCACTCAGCAGGTAATTTTGTCCAACCTGTGACCCAAAATCAAAAAGGGCGAAGAAGTCATAATGCTTTGGGGTGAACAGAAGGCTGTTGTGCCTACTCAACATCTGAACCTATGTTTCTGCCTTGGCTTCTACCAGCAAAGACCTTGCACCTACCGCCTTCCTTGAGGGCTCCCCAGCCAGTGATCCAGCAATGAAGGCCAGGCTCAAAGAGGTGAGAGGGAGCAGGCAAGCAGATGGGCTGGATTAAAGGCGAGATGATCACAGGATGGTCCAGCTGGAGCAGGGCCACGTCATAATCATGGCTGTCCTCCTCATAGTAAGGGTGGAGGAAGAGTCGGATCACCTTGAAGGACACCTCTATGTGGCTGGTGGCATTTTGCAAATATTTGCCCAAGTAAACGGTCCAGATGGAGGCGGAGGCCAGTCTATAGGATGCAGCAGAGAAGATAACTCATCACATGAACGGAGAAGGTTGGGGAGAGCCTGGCTGCTTCTGTCACAGTCTTTTGAGGAGTTTCTGATCTGGATGATCATCTCCCTCAGAGGGGCCTCTTTTTTTATTTGGCTATTGATGTCAGGAAACTAGGTGGGAGACCTCTTTGATGCCTTGACATGCCTGTACAGTGAGACCAACTTTGGGCAGACACTCATACACATAGGAAATTTGCTCATATTTGCTTATTTTCCTCAGCAAAGCAGGCTAAAAGGTATACGTATGTTAGGCAAGCAAGTGGGCTGGTCATGTGCAAGTGACTCTGGTAGGGCAGAGAGCAAGAGCTGAGCTGGTGAAGCAAAGCTGCAAAGAGAAGGAGACATGGAGAAGGGGAGCAGCCCCTGAGAAATTTCTAAGAGGGAGTAAACTGAGAAAAGCAGCTCAGAGGTGAGGGGATTGAAAAGTATGACAGCCCTTTACAGAAACAGGGGCTACAGCTGGGGACAGCGTAACAGGGCGACACCTCTGAGAACAGAACAGTTAAGACCTAACAGCCAAGGGAAACCCTGTCTCCAGCAGGAGGGTGAGCAACAGAGGGCAACTCACCCTGGACCAGAGCAGGAGGAAGCAGGAAGAAGGCTGGGTCTAGACTCAGAGTCCTGTCCACCTTTTGCCTTACACATATTTTATTCCACACTGCCCCGCTGGGTGTGAAAAACTCCATGGTTTGGTTTGACTGTCTCTCTTGCTCCAAACTCCCCTTCAGGACTCACCCCCAGCCTATTGCTTGCACAGGCTGCTGCCTGTAACACAGCCCACCCCTGGCTGCTGCTGTTCTGCTCCTCTTTTTTTCCTCTACCGTTTATCTCTCACACCATTTAAATTCTCTCCCTGACAGGCACACACATATGCCATCTAACAGGGCTGTGCTAGCTCCATCCATCCTGCATTGGGACGCTCCAAAATAGCCAGGTCCAGCCCGCGTGGACCACTTGAAAGGCCTGCTTCTAGTGCTGGTGGTCTTCCCTGCAGGGTTGTAGGACACAGGTTGGAGTGTAGGCGTGGTAGGAGCACAGTGAGTTGAGAAGTGCAGCTGCAAAGCAGCCCCAGTCCTATCGAGACTGGTGTCACCATACTGAGGATGACTAGCAGCTCCTCCTCGCTGTGCTCACATAGCATTAGGAGGGAAAGGGGAGCTGAGGAAGTCCAGCAGCAGTAGTAGATGGGGAGCTGGGGGATCCCCACTGTCTCACTGGTAGAGGAAAATGGGAGTTTGGAGGAGGTGCAGACTGGGTCTGAGGAGGCACACTCCTTCCACCACCCAGCCCTGTTGCCCAGCACAGCTGTGGACCTTCTTCTTCCTCACTTCTTTCCCATTTGAAAGAATGAGTGAACGCCCCTGATCTGTATATTACTGCTGCTGTTGTGGTACATATACTGGGTGGAAGGAACTAGGGGAGATACCATGCTTCCTCCCAAAAGAGCAGGCCCTGGGTGTGGACAGCATGGGACCCAAACAGCATCCTCCACAAGTAATGCTATCCTGGCCTCATCCTAGCACAGGCTGACACCTCCATGGTTGTAACAGCATGGGGACAAGCCAGAGCCAAAGCAAAGGTGGAGCTGTGAAGTGTCTTCTTCCACTACCATTGCCCTCCCAAAGCTGCTCTGTGAATGCCAGCACTGCCCCTTTTCCCCTGCATGCACACCCACATACTAGTGGGCGTATCAATGCCCCTTTCTCCAGCTCCAAGCCATGGAGAAGCATGGTACAGGTGCCAGACAGGGGCTGTGGCTTCCCCGTGATGTTTTCACAAGCTGGATGATCCTCCCATCATGCATGACATGGAAAGCAATGAAAATCCTTCTCCTGTTCAGCACCCTCCCCTCTCCATTTACCTCTCGTCCTGGAAGCAGTGGGCAGCTGAGACCACCCAGCGGTCAGCAATGAGTGTTCCCCCACAAATGTGGCTTCCCCGAACTTGCAGGCTGGCCTGCCATGGCCATTCCCCTTCCACAGAATTTGCACCACCCACAATCCTGCTGAGAGGGGCTTGCAGTCCACAGTCTGAGGAGGAGGAGAGACAGCAAGTACTTCAGGGAAGGAAGGGAACATGATACACTGTGCCTGCCCTTCCTTTCCCACTTAACTGACTGACACGTTGGACCTCTGCTCCCTTGCCTTAGTCAGCAGATGCTTTATGTACTGCCCAGGACAGGTCTAGCGAGCACTCCCTCTCAGCACATGCCCTGGCAGATGCCTGCATAGCCTTACCCCACCTCCAGCTGCAGCCTGGGGATGCCTTTGGGCCAGCACGCTGTCTGTGCCACATGTTGACCTGCCAGGGAACCCCTGTAGCCATTCCCTTTTGCTGCCCATGGAGGCTCCAGAAATAACAAGCAGGGAAATGAAAACACAAGCTCTCTCCCTGCCAGTGACCATGCAGTCAAGGGTGATTTTCCTGGCTGGAGCCTTGTTGCATGACTTCACATAAGCCAGCACAGTGGTCCAACAGGCAGCCTGTGGGCAGGACCTGGTCTGTGAGGCACGTCTATCTGGCCTGATGCCTCTGCCTGAAGGAGGCGGAGAGCAGCTGTCCAAAGAGCAGACAATGCCTCCTGGCAACACAGCACAGAGACCTGGCTCATCACTGCTGCCACTGTCACTGCAGGATGGAGCAACGGCACTGCTGCCATAGGGCCAGGATAGGGAGATGGTGGTGGAACAAGGGAAGGAGGGCAGCAGGGAGAGGGGTTGACCTGCAGCTGTGTGGCATCCTGAACCCGCCTTGCTGACGTGTGACTGAGCATTTCCTCACCACAGCGCTTCTCATCAGACAGGTCCTTGCAGTCTGCAATGGTGTCACACAGAGGGTTGGGTTTCTTCACACAGGTCCCATCTTCACAGCGGTAGGTGAAAGGACCGCAGGGAACCCCTGCAAAAAGGAAAGGGAGCCAGGGCTGAGGGAGGGCAGCAGGTTGTAAACACAGCCTGAAGTCCTTTGAATGGAGGAAAAAAGGCAACAGAGAGCATGGGAGGACTCCATAAATAATGACAGGGAATTTCCTGAGCACGCTTGGTCAGCTACAAACAGAACAAACATTGTGAGCAGGTCGGGCACGTTAACTCCCAGCTGGTGCCCTCAGCTCACAAGATGAGAATATGCTACCAACAGCCTTGGCTTGAGCATGGGGAAGGTATTTGTCAGCCCCATGCCATCCCCTCCCTACCTTCACTGCACTGCTCCTCATCACTCCCGTTGGCGCAGTCCCGCTGCTGGTTGCAGACCCTGCTGAACTCGATGCAAGTGCTGTCCTCACGGCACTGGAACTTTGCAGGGCATACTGCATGGAAGGGAAGCACTCAGGAATTAGACACACAAGGCAAGGCATCAGGTGCGAGGTCAGGGTCCTAAGTGAACCAGTAGGATCTGCAGCCTGTTTCCCCACCTCATAAGGTGTGCTGTCTTAAGACCAGCTCTGATATAGTGCAGCTGTGTAGTCTTTGCCTGATCTATGTTGTAGGTATGTCTGCACCCTCTCTTATACTTTGCTGATGCTGACTTAATTTTCCTTGACTTTTTGGCTTGGTCTCAGACCTTCCTCCTCACTACGGACTTGCTTTGCCATCACTGCACTCTTGGTTAACCCCAGGTTACCATGTTCAGGTTCTGTAGGACTGCATCCTGTCTGGTGAGGTCACTGTTCCTCCTGCCTTGCTGTCACCCTCAGCTCATGGGTCACCTTCCCCTACAGAGCGGCTGCTCCCCTTGCCCTTTGATAAGTGAGTCCTGAAGAACAATTCAGGATTCCTCAAAGTCCATGAGCTCTGATACCTGTTGAGGATAGAGATGGGTCTAGGGTGCCTACATTTTCATAGCAGGAACTTGTCCTGTGTTTGTGTATATCTATGTGCAACACCAAACATGATGGGCCAGTATCTCCAGAGCATTTTCTCACTGCAATGACTACAATTTCTTCAGTAATTAGCATGAGACTTACGGATGACTAAAGGCACCTTCATATGTTCTTTCATAGATCTGAAATAATGTGAACACTGATTTTAAAAACAGGGACTGTTCCATATAGACATGGAGTGAATAAGCAGACATGCAACAGTGGCAAGAGTATAAGAAAGGAAGGAAATAATGATATTTCTATTTTCTTTTTCAAATATAAAGGGATGTTTGAAAACACTGAGAAGTAATTTTTTTTCCAGTCTTGGTCTGTATTAACCTGTGAACTGAATGACACAGGATATCCTGGGGTCCAAGAAGCTAACAGGATCCAAGAAAGCATTAGATATTCATAAGGATGCATATGTATCCATGTCTACAAGAGGGAAGCAAGCAAGCCCTGATGTCAGACAGCTGGATGATGGAACAGAGTGCAGCATCACCAAGGCTGCAGGCAATATAGAACCCAATCTTGGTGATCCTGTGAGACCTCTCACTTTTCCAGCATTGAATTAAAGCTTCTTTGAGAATGATTTCTCCTTCCTTTTACTTTAGACTTTTCTATACCTTCCCCTGAACCTTTCAGAATTGCCTGCTCTCTCCTGTGGTTCAGGGATCTCTCTGTCTGTGAAAAAACAGCTGTAGGGATCAAATAACGAAAAATTGGTGGTGGTAGCAATGTGATGAGTCCCCCAACTCACACCAGGGATGGAAAAAGAGATGAATTAGGTGTCATGCCTGAGCATGAATAGCTATTCCTATGAGAACGGGGCTTTTCAGGAGTCCTGGGATGCTGGGGGTCGTGTCTGCATCAGCACTAACTGCTGTCGGCAGAAGAATTGACAGCTGATTGAGGATTTAGATACTCCCAAGCTGGGGTGCAATATATGGGTGAGGATCTGTACAGATCAAGTGTCACAAATGGCCTGGGGGGAAAGGGAGAGAGCAGGGCAGTGGATGGGCTTGGGGAGGCCTGGGCAAGGTGGGAGGGTTGGGAGGGGAATGCTGAGAGGTATGACAGCAGAGGGGGCTGTAGGCCAGGGCTGAGGTTGATTGTTGGACCTGGGTATGGGGAAAGCAGGACAAGGTAGGAGACAGCACAGGCAGGGGCCGTCTTTCAGGTTGCCTGGAGCTCTTGGTGCACAGGTATTAGGGGGTTCTCCCAGAACCACTGTGCTGTGCACAGGAGCAAGAAGTGTTGCTGTTCCTTCCTAAGAAGGCTGAAGCCACAGGGCAGTGAGATGAGGCTTTTAATGCTGCAGAGGTTTGAGCTCCTGGAGGGGGTGTGCAAGATTGTACCAAAGCCAACTGAATCCTCCCCATCTCTCCCTACCTTTAGAGGAGCAAGGGGCTGTGTGCTGCTGAGACCAGGGTCCAGTTGGGGGGAAGAAATCACTCACCACAGTTTCTCTCATCCAACCCATTGGGGCAATCTTTGATCCCGTCACAGGCTGGGACGCACAAGCCATTCACCGAACACAGGAACTCCCCGGGACAGGCTGTGAAACCACCAGAGAGAAGTTAGTCCCCGGTGACTGGAAACCTCTTTGCAGCAGAGCATCATGACTTGAAAGTGGAGCATGGAGCCGCACACCTTCCTGACCACACATGTGCTGAGCGGCATGCGGGCAGCCCTTGCCGCACTCCCCAGAATCTGCCACGTCATCTGCTCTGAACAAGGGCAGACGGAGCCAGGGTATGCAACAGGGGAAGGAAGGCTCTTTCCTTGCTTCTCATTGTACCAAGAGGCAAGAAGCAAGGCAACCACATGCCTGGCATGCTATACCTCTGCGCTGCTTCATGACTCCTGAATGCTGCAGGAAAGCTGGAGAAGGTTTTTTGGAGTTGCTGTTAAAACTTGGTCGGGGCACTGAAGGGGTTAGTGTTAGACACGTGTTGCCAGGTGCACGTATTCAGGGACTGGTATGCATTACAGGCACCCTTTAGGAGAGAGATGGAGAAACCTTGAAAAGGCGGATAGTGGGCATGCATTTGAATATGTGTGTATGTGTATTTGTGCACAGTTTTATTTTTCTCTCACTTGCATGGATTCCAAGGTGAGCAGGAAACAGCTCTAAGAGCTCTTATAATTGAAATAAAAGTAACTTCAAGCTGGAAATGCTCTCTCATTGAATCCCCAAGGCCAGTCCATGATGTGGGCACGGGGCTGAGACTGTAGACAACTCTCTGACCTTGGGCTTTGACGCATGGATGCTCTGGCAACATGAGGCAGGGCCACATGAGCAGAAGCAGCTTCACACGTAAATGCCTCTTCTTTTTGGGAGATGAGTGGTGTGTGCATAACTGATTCGTGAGCATGTGCCTGAGGGACAGATGGCCTCTGGGGCTCACAGGATGTATCTTGTGTTTCTCCTAACACAAGCCAGGTGCACAGGGGCTGCTGGTAGCCATCACCCCACTAAAGAGCAGGAAGAAGCCAGAACTTACGGTCAGATTGGTTGTACAGGCTGTAAGCGGCCTGTACGCCCGGGCCAGTTAAGGAGATCTGTGAGGTGAAGGTGATGGTGATATCAACCAAGGATGTGACCGGGATCCGCTCGGCGTAGGCTTGCAGGGTCCGCAGGCCACACAACCTGAGGGGCAAACACAGGCAGGATGTTCCAGGCAGGGAGGGAGGAGAAGACAACAAAGTGGGGCAAGGGGGTTTCATGGGGATGGGGTGTGAAGGGGGCTACACAGACTGGGGGTGTGTGGGAAGCCAGGAAGGCAAAATGCCTTCTGTACATGATGAGATTATGAAGAATCAATGGGAAAAGGCTGCGATTTAAACCCATGCTGAAGAGCTGACACTGGATCTTGCTCTGCCTGGTCACATCTTGCTGAGTGACCAGGGACAGAATGAAGAAGGACTAACCCTGGTGAAAGAAGCGGTCCTTTCTGGGTGCAAGGCAGTATAACTAACCTAGGCTTTCCCCCCAAACGGCTGAAGAAGAGATGTGAGGAAGCCCCAAAGATAAACAGGAGTGAAAACACCACCAACACATTAATGCTGTAGTGGGAACTGATGCAGAGAGAGAGGAAACACCTGGAATAACTGTGATATTCAGCATCGAATAACTGGGGGCAACAGGCCAAAATTAGGCCTGATGAACAGGACAAAACCAGTCTGTCGATGTGGTGACCCAGTTCTGCCCTCAGACCATGAGTGAGTCCAAAGTGACCCTACTATCTTTGGACATTTCCCACTTCCTAGGCAAGTACTGAATTCAGGCCACACAATGCAATTCATTTCTTACATTTATCTTCTGAAAGAAGCCATGTTGTAGAAACTGTGGCACTGACAGTTTAAGAGAAGAGAAGAGAACAGGGAGAGAAAAAGTGAAAATCCTAAGCTAGGGGAACATAGCTTCTGGATCAAACCCCTCAGAAGAAAAGAAGTTACCTCTACAGGAGCAGTGGAGAGGAAGTTGATGAGATGGGTTGGGGGAGGTTTTGGAGGGAAAGTGGCAATTTTGCAGTAAGTGGGAGGGAAAACAAAAGCCACTGAGTTCAGGCCTGCTTTGAGGAGATGACAGTGCAGCAGGTCTTGCTTCTTTGCACCTGGGTGGTGGTGGGCAGCAGCCTAGCTGCATATGGATGCTGATTTTTGGAAGTCCCGCAAGGGAAAATGGCTGAAGTCAAAGCAGGAGGATGTGGAGCTAGGTGGAAGATTTGTACAGAGATGGATGAGAGGCAATAGCACACAGATAATATTGCAGAGGTGGTGACAGGCAGATTTGCAAACACAGGAGACGTGGGAGGACACCAAGGTTACACACAGAGGAGAAAACTAGGAAGCCTGATGCAAACAGCAAGACAGAGAAGGCAGGCTGGTAGCTCAAAGCAAATCTGTAAGAAATGTGCTCACTGGAGAGCCTGCAAACAGGAGAGGCTGAAAAAGGAGTAGACAAGCAAGAGGCACCAGTGCAAATAGAGGCTGCTGAATGTGGTGATGGGCTCTCCTTCCTCTGACCTGGTGGCTGAAGCGAGCAGGGAACCTGCAGAGGTGTAACCCCAGCTTAATCCCACGTGGGAAGTGAGGAACAGAAACCAGAACCCCAGCACACACCTTCTATTCTGAATTATCCACTGGCCTTGGGTACAGGGCAGCTCGTGCTTCTGTCTGCTGAGCGCGTAGGCATCGAACCACAGGCTGACCCCATAGTCGAGGGATGGGACCTGCAGGCAAGTGGGTCCAGAGCAGAGTGGAGGTGGCTTCTGTGAGTGCTGCAGCCCACTCCATATGACAAAAATGAGCAGGGTAGATGTGAAGGGGAGAGCTGCAAATTGACACATTGCAAGACAGAAGGAAGCAGCATCCACTGCTTGGGGTGGCTCTGCTGCTAGTCTCAAAGTATGGTAATTCCTAGCAATTTCTAGCAATCTGGTTCTGCCTAAAGAACTCCTCTGGAGACCAGATTTCAGATTTCTCCTCAGGTATGGCATCTCTGTGCCAGCGTGCAATATTAAACTCCTTCCCCTTCAGAAACAGACATTATGTGGAGGCTAGGCAGGCTGTCACCATCCGCTTGCTTCTCACGATCATCTGACTGAGACTGCTATCTGTAACCCCCTAATGTGGGGAGTGCCATGTGGGTTTCAGGGAGGGGGTGGATGCTCTCGTTGGAGCTGGCTCTTACCGTCATGTGCCAGGTGCAATGTGTGTTGGGTGAGTAGTAACTGGGGTAGTGTGGGGTGCCGATCTTCCCCTGCAGCTCCAGGCCTTCCCGCAGAGTTATATTCACTTCACAAGCTGTAAATGCAGACATCAAAGCCCTGATAGCTGTCAGCTAAACCACAGCCTGGGGATACCAGCTACCCATCCCGTTGTAGGACAGGAGAAAAGGGGCTGTAAGGCCTGATGCTAAAGGTGACTGGTATGTTCCACCATCCCTCCTCAAGAAGACATTTCTACCTGGCAAGACTCTCAGCCTCCTCTTTTTCAGGGAAGGGTAATGGTAATATACATTGCTGCTTTCGACCCTTGCATTGCATTGACATTTATCTGCAAGTGCTTCTGGACATGATGTCCAAGCCACATCTGGTCTGTCCATGCCTGAGAGCTTGGGCTTGCTCTTAAGGTATCACAATCACTCAGGCTCTGCTTGCCGGAGCTTGGCATGTAAAGACTCAAGCAGATGCTAATGTGTTAGTCCAGATGAAGAAGCAAAATCTAACCTGCTTTTTACTGACCACCTCTTCTTGCAATCTAGAATGAATTCTACCTCTAATGGAGATAGAGCACCTCTAGGAGTGGTAATTTTGTAGACTATAACCTGTATCTATGGCCAACCTCCTCCAGCCTTTCTCACCTTTGAGGGGCACTGCCTGTGCTGAGAGGATGAAGGGGTCATAGTAGCTGTACATGGCTTTCTTCCACACGATGGACATGACAGGGCCTGATGAAAGGACTTCCACAACGGGCTCCTGCCGGCTGCAGCCATAGATCCTGAGGACAAAGAGATAAAAGGACAGGAGTGAAACAAGCAACAAACAGATGAAAAAGAAGAAGGAGAAAGAGAGACAATGGAGGTCTGTGTTATCCACAGCAAACGCCTGCTGTGAGGCACTAGCCGAGTCAAATAAAGGGCCAGCAGAGAGACAACTCGTGCTGCTGCAATCTCAGACTGAACAGCTGCCTCTGTGATATCCCACATCAGTGGCTTCGGCTGATCAGTGAGAGGCAGGTTCTGCATCAAAGAGAATTTCCTCTGATGTAGTCTAACACCTTCCCCTGCTGCGGTGTGTTGTGCCATCCTACCCGGCTTCCCCGCCATGCTCACCCTGCTCAGGAGCTACCTACGAGGTGATGAGTTGTTTCTCCAGGGGCCCAGCTGTGTCATACATAGCCAGGCGGTCTCTGCAGTCCGGGAGAGTCCACTCCAGGCGTAGCTTGATCATGTAGCCCTCAAGGCTATGGAGGTGCCAAAGACAACTGGAGGCCAGGTAGTCAGGACCCTCCAGCCTTAGTACATCATCATCCTGGACATAGCTGTACCTGTAGCAACCTGAATCCAAGGGGAAGACAGAGGGATTTAAACCTCAGGGTGATGTAAATGGAGACAAGGAGGGCTTAGGGATGGTTGTAAAGGAAATTAAGACATGGGATTGCCACTTGGGGTATCAGTGTGAGCCCTATGCTGGTGTATGGCTGACTCATCCCAGTGATCTCAATTTACTTCTACATTTGTTGCAGTAGCATTGGCCCACTCATACCGTTGCCCCAGTTTCTCTATAAGAACTGTCCCCTCTCCCTTAGTTAAGCTAATACTGCCTCAGGCTTTATTAAATATCAGCACAACACAGTTATCTTCCACTGGCTTCATCTCTTTCTCTCTCTCCCCCATATTCTTCCCAGTTTTACATCCCCCTTATCTGATTTCCAGGTTTCAGCAGGCTTCCAGACCAGGATTTTTGAGTAAAAGTTGTCTTAAAGGTGAGTTTCTAATAGCATATCTAACACAATCTGCCAGCCACAGCCCTTACGACACTGCCTGAAATTACTAAAAGCACCTTCAAATTTTGCTGAGACAAGAGACTCCTAAATGACTGACAGCACATCCAGTACGGAGCCAGGCAGGGAAACCCCCACCCCACTCAGTAAGTTTTCATGGGGCCTGGAATTTGCACTGTTGTACCAGCCCACCAAGCTATTTGACAGGACTCAACAGGACAGGGACAAGACTAAGGTGCCTGCACCGCCCCTGGGAGCTGGTATCTCTGCACTGAGGTGTGCTACTGAGGCAGAGATGTTGGGGTGCTCTGAGTGGTGCAGCACATAGCTGCATCATGTAGTTTGGATCTGGCCAAGCAGCAGCACTGATGCTCCCTTGTTACTGTTCCCACCTCCCCTTCCCAGGATTTACAGTTCCAGGAAGCCAACAAACTTTCTGTCCCCTGTAAAAAATCCCTCCCACAAAGTCACAAACTCAAAAAGAAAGCAAAAGATAGCCTACCTAGTGTGGATTTCAGCACTACTATGTCTTTCACACTGGATTCTGTTAGAAAGGAAATATATAAAGGAAGAAAAACAAAAAGATAAACAAGCAGTATCTGAATGGCAGGTGATGACTTTCTCCCTTGCTACATAAAAAGCTCCCTTAAAACCTTGGCTTTGGGCACACACCAGGATCTTCTGTCTGGTCTCGGGGACCTGTTTCAGTCATGCCTTATCTACCTCATCTCTCTGTGAAATCTCACACAGAATCACAGAATCACAGAATGTTAGGGATTGGAAGGCACCTCAAAAGATCATCTAGTCCAATCCCCCTGCCGGAGCAGGAACACCCAGATGGTTACACAGGAAGGCGTCCAGGCGGGTTTTGAATGTCTCCAGAGAAGGAGACTCCACAACCTCCCTGGGCAGCCTGTTCCAGTGTTCCGTCACCCTCACTGAGAAGAAGTTTCTTCTCAAATTTAAGTGGAACCTCTTGTGTTCCAGCTTGAACCCATTACCCCTTGTCTTACTGTTGGTTGTCACCGAGAAGAGCCTGGCTCCATCCTCGTGACACCCACCCTTTACATATTTATAAACATTAATGAGGTCACTCCTCAGTCTCCTCTTCTCCAAGCTAAAGAGACCCAGCTCCCTCAGCCTTTCCTCATAAGGGAGATGCTCCACTCAATCATCTTTGTGGCCCTGCGCTGGACTCTCTCCAGCAGTTCCCTGTCCTCCTTGAACTGAGGGGCCTCTGCCCCAGATACAACAGTCCCAATTCATGCTTTCCAGCCCACCATGGGCTTCTCTGCTGTTTTTCCTTGCTTATTTTTGTGTGCTATTCCAGGACCTCTTTCCCTTCCCAGGACGGCTGGGCATTGCCTCAGGCAGTCACCCCCTCTTCTGCCAGACCCACCACAGGGCACAATTCCACTTCCCAGAGCCTTCACCATCTGCTTACACCTCCCTGGCTCTCCCAGTTTAAATAATTCTCACTGAAATGCATGGTGAAGAAGGAGGTCTCTTTTGAAGACCACTGGTTGATAAGCTACTCAACATCCTTACAGAGTCCACCTCTGGGGAAGGGAGTTGCAGAGAAAGCCACCAGCAAAGACTATAAATCTGCGCAAAACAGAGCCACAGGGTGGATAACACTTTCAGGACAGCTGGGCTTTGCTCCAGCCTCCCAGCTGAACTGGGAGCAGCCAGAGATCAGGTGCTACTGGGAATAATTGCCAAAACCAAAGGCACCGTGAGGTCAGTTGGGTGTGAGAATTGCTGTTGGGGGCTTGCCTAGGTCAGGGCTTTGGTCTTTTGTAGCTCCCAAGCAGAACTTGCAATTCTGTGGGGAGAGCTGAGCGGTTTTGTCATGGTAAAAACAGATGTTGTGGAAAAGATGATCCTGAAGGCATAAGACAGGCTCCTGGAGAAGCTCATGTGCTGTAGGGAAGGATGTATGTGGAGGTGATATTAAGTACTCTTTTATCTGAAGGTAATAAACCCGAGTTCCTTTAAGGAGAATGATGTCCTGAAACTCTTTAAGGGAAAGAGAAGGCTAGTGCCCTGGAGTGAGTGTAGCTGTTAGTGAAAATAAAGCATCAGAGAGGTTGGAGAGCTTCCTGCACGAGTCAATGGTTTGCAGCTCTGTGTCTTAAGGCAGCCAGAGGCAAGAGTTAAAGTTTAGAGCTAAGCAGGTCAGCAAATGAATATCTCAGAAAGGAATGAAGTGCTAATGACTTGCTATTAGCTATTGCTATTTTTTCAGTCCAATTTTACAGAGCAAATGAAGCCAGAGGTTAAGTCACTGGCTTGCGGTCACCTTGGCCCAGCAGTAGAAGATGTTCCTGGCCTTTGCCTTAGTTGCTAGACTGTGCTTCTGACTGGAGAGGGAAGTGGAAAGGACTAGGGAAAGCAGAAGGAGCTGGAGAAACTGCAGCTGGTGTGTTAATTCCAAAATAGAAAGAAATGTCATCTGCTGAAGTGAATAAAACAGTGAAGCAAATGCAAAGGGAATAAGAGGGAACTGGAAACAGCTAGAAGAATGCACTGTCATTTTTATTTGTTTATGAATTACATTATGAAGTGAGTAAATGAAGGCAAAATACTAGATGGGTTGAACTGGAAGCATTTAATGTATTGTCTTATGGTATCTTCCTTATGAAAGTTTATTTAAATTGGCTGAGCGTAAGGTCTAGTATGCGGGAAACAAATCATAAGTAGAAGTAAGTGACTAATGGTAACTGAGGGAGGAGAGCTGTTCATGAGATGCTAGTGCAGCTTCAGAATAAGATCTCAACACAACAGTCTGAATGAGGGAATGAAAATCATTTTGAGGAGATCGAATTTTCTTGGGGGACACAAAAAAAATGACCCCAAATCAAAACAACTGATTTGTGAAAGGAAAAGTTGAAGAAAATATGGGTGGGTTATATTAAAATAAGGTTGACCTTAGAAAAATGCAAGATAACGTGTCTGGGGAAAAAAAAATTGAGCTGTAACATTTCATGGGAAAAAGAAACTTGGAAATCAGAGTACCAAGGGGCGAGAATCAACACAATGTATTTTAAAATCTGTGAGGTTTGGGGCTCTGTAAAAGAGATGAGATCAGGCTGAGAATTTAAGCCTCATTATGAAGACCAAATACAAATTCCATTGTACTTGGGTGCATTTAGTATAGACACATCCCCTAGTCCTTTATCTGGCACATATTTTAGAGCAGTCCTGTAGAGGTGGCTTTTTGAACAGGCTGCGATTTTCACTTTGCACAAAGATAAATAATCCTTAAAATTGTATGTCAGGAATTGAAGTAGCAACAAGGTTTTTTCTGAGAGTAAGACTAGTGGTGACTCAGGTACATTGCCTTTGTTCTT
The DNA here is from genome assembly GCF_036013445.1 of Caloenas nicobarica. Classification (NCBI taxonomy): domain Eukaryota; kingdom Metazoa; phylum Chordata; class Aves; order Columbiformes; family Columbidae; genus Caloenas; species Caloenas nicobarica. The sequence goes on from NC_088245.1 coordinate 39,371,451, forward strand.
CCCTCAATCAAGTAGACTGGAATCATCTCCCAAAGGAAAGTAGGAAACTTAATTGCTTGCTATTTTTGAGTCGAGCTGATCAAAGTCATGACATACGTAAGGTCTCACTCAACAGAAGCCAAAACTGATGGGAGAAGGAGGAAAAAAATTGTTTCCTGGCTGGTCATGGTCAGCTGTATTTCCAATAATCTTCAATCCTTCAAAGGAAAGATGTTTTTGTTGTTGTTGTTGTTTTGTGGCTTTTGTTTGTTTCTTTGTTTTTTAAATCAAAATTCAATTCTCCTTTATTAGGAAGAATCATGTAATTGTATCTCCTGATCCTCACTTCTTCCCAATCCTCTTCAGGTTTCCCCTATCCCCCTCAGAAGTGACTTCTGTCCTCTTCTCCTAACCTCCCTTCAGCACCTTATAGACCTTGGGGCATTATTGACTGGTCAGGCCACAGCTGAGCAGCTGGTACTTACCCAGCAGAACCAGCGAGTCTGGGTTGACCCTGTACTCCGTCTGGTAGGACAGGCTGCCTGACCTGTTGAAGGTGGTGGAGAGCTCTTGGTGGAGCATTGTGCTTACTCTCTCAGCCGTCATCTCCTTCTGTTGACTCTCAGGGATTTGGAGGGCAAACCAGAAGAAGAAGGTCAGAGCCCCCTCCCTAACAGAGAAATAGCATGTTAAATATCCTCCCTCTTCCTCTCCAGAATCACTGGAGAGGCAAACCCCAGAGATTAATGCCCTGCTGTTTTTCCACAAATCAGACACATCTGTGTGGACTTTCCAGCTCACTGCTGTGACCCAGAGGAACCACTCTGAGTGGGGCAGGAGACTTGCTATAGTATGTTCACGGTGCTAGTTAATGCTCAGTCTTTTGGGGGAGGAAGCCATTTTATGCCATCTGGCTTCAGTGATGACCGGACACAGTCAAATTAATGTGATAATTAATCAAGACTGGTCTAATGAGTAGTCTCATTTCAGGTAGCAATGACCTTTGGTTACTGCTGACCAGGGATTGAAAAGGAACACGCAAGACTTCATTGTCTCACCTCCCAGTGGTGACAAGTGGATGGTTTATGACTCAGTACCTCACCACAAGCCATTAATGCTGGGCAGGCTCAAGCTGCAGGAGACTGTGGCTGGGAAAGCTCTGTTCAACCAGCTGGCAGAGAAAATTGGCTGAGGGAGGGGGAAGAGATGTTGAAATAAACTTTTGTTCAGTAAAAGGCTAGAGGAAGAATTGAAAATGAAACTTTTTTTTCTCCCCAGTTGAAAATGGAGTTGCATCAAAACTGGGACTTTCCTTAGCTGAAGGACAAATTAGGGCTGTAGATTTCCATGGGAAAAAAAATCTGAAGTAAATGTACACCTCAGATTGGAAGTAACTCCTTTTTTGATCTACTGTGATGACCTGCAAAGCTGTAGTCCCACATCTCTCCTATTCCATTGAAAAGCTATGCCCAGGTAGACCATGTTTCTTGGCTGAAATACCTTTTCCATGGTGCATTCTGACCTCTCTCTTCTGGTGCCTACAATCAGGCCATAAAATTACTTTATTGAATTACAGAAATTGATTTCCAGCTGCTTAGTTTCTACTGACAATACCAAGCCCAGATATTTTTTCAGTTCTTTCCAGTCAATTTTTTTCCTCTCTTGAACTTTTGCCTCTCTGAAAAGTTTCTCCGTTTTGGATTTCATCATGACCTCAGATGAACACAAACATCAAAATATCCCCAGATCTGTCATTCTGGAACTGTTCTGGATCTAGACTGCCCAGCCTAACCTAGAGCTCATGTTGCGGACTACAGCAGTTTATCATCGCCAAATTTCAGTGAAACCAGAGTACAATTGACTGGGAGCTTTCACACATGAGCAAGCAAAAATACTCTGGGTGCTACTCACCCAAAGGCATACACTGTGCTCGAGTTGTAATATCGACCGAGTTCTGTGGCACGAATCAGTTCCTTCAGCTGCAACGAGAATGTCATCTGATAACTACCACACAATGTTACAGTGGAAAAGGACCTCTGGCCAACCATATATTTAATCCCTCTTGCTGTACAGACCCACCAAGTCTGTCACTTGGATGGAGGCACCTGACCCCTTCCTCTTTCTACTCACTGAACTGCCTGAAGGCCAGCTCTGGTCATGAAATTACCCTCACCATCTTCTGGAGCTTAGATGACTCCAACCAGAAGGCTCTGGACTCCACCTGCCCAAGGTCTGGAGAGTACTGGCGATTGAGGACCTGGAGGCTGCCAGAGTAAAACTGCAGGACAGATGGTTCCAGATGCCATGGTCTGTAGTCTGCCAACAGAAGACACTACTGGATTACCTTGATGATATATAGGAGAGAGGGATTTACCCCTATGTATGAGTCTGTAAAGATCACCCAGAGTCACTAATGCACTTTGGGCTGAGCATTGCTTCGACTACACCCCATCCACCTCCTGTGTGGGGACAAAACATGTTGAATTTTTACCTAGGAAATACCAGGTTGCTGCAGCAGCTCCAGCCAGCAAAAGAAAGATTATCCCAAGGGGCACATAGCGGAGGGAGTAACATGAATTAGTCTCTGATTCATCCTTCGAGAGGGAGCTGGCATCTTCTTCCTGTTCCTCGGCCTCCATCGGGGACACCTGGTGACATAGCACACCATGGTCAGGCTGGGGTTTCTGTACCCCTTTACATCTGTCTCTGGAGGTGCTCCTCTTCCAAGATCTGTAGCCTCAAAAGATCTGTATGCTAGCCATCAAAGACTTTGCTCAGTGCAAATGTGAGTAAAACTAATTCAGTGGGAGACAGGCTTCCATGACACTGTCCTGTCTATGCCTCCTGGGTAATCTCTCAATATTCAAAGGCATTCCCTGGATTTTGCTTCTGCGAAAACCACAAATGAGTACAATAATGGATTTCTCCAGAGACAAAAGTGTTGTCCTCTCAGGCTGGGAATGTTTCTAAAACTGCTATTTTATTGACCTAGAAATCAATGCAAAAGAAAATCCACGACCTCCAATGCACACAGAAGTTGCAAACAGCAGCCCAGCCTGAGAGGCTGAAGTTGCACTTTGCCTGCTGTGCCAATTTGCTCTCGGTCCCTAAAAGTAAGCAAACCTTGCCATTCCCACCAGACCATGTGTCCCAGGGCTAAGCCCGTGCTGGTGCTGACTAGCTGAGCTAGTGATGACAGAGCACCTGAACAATGTTCAGCCCTCCATCACTCTCTGCTTGTGCCAGGGGACACCTTCTGGCTTCCTTTGCCCCTCATATACCCCAGGCTGCTTCTTCTGCTTTCTCCTGACCAGCTCCCCTTCTGGAAGGGATCCACAAGGATCATCGAGTCCAACTCCTGTCTCTGCAGATGACAACCCCACAGTTCACACCATGTGTCTGAGGTTGTTGTCCAGTCTCTTCTTGAACACTGTCAGGCTTGGGGCCGTGACACCTCCCTGGGGAGCCTGTTCCAGTGCTCCACCACCCTCTGGGGGAAGAACCTCTTCCTAATGTCCAAACTAAACCTCCCCTGGCACATCTCTGTGCCATTCCCTCAGGTTCTGTCATTGGTCACTAAAGAGAAGAGTTCGGCACCTGCCCTTCCTCCTCCGCTTGTGAGGAAGCTACAGACCACCATGAGGTCTTCCCTCAGTCTCCTCTTCTCCAGGCTGAACAAACCAAGTGACTTTAGCTGTTCCTCATACGGCTTCCTCTCCAAACCCTTCGCCAACTTCGTAGCCCTCTTCTGGACACTCTCCAGTAGCTTAATAACTTTTTTATACTGTGGCGCCCGGAACTACACACAGTGCTCCAGGTGAGGCCATACCAGAGCAGAGTGGGACAATCATCTCCCTTGAGTGGGCGGCAGTGCTGTGCTTGATGCACCCCAGGACACAGTTGGCCCTCTTGGCTGCCAGGACACACTGTTGGCTCATGTTTGGCTCATGGCGTCTGTGTGGGAGGACACAGAGGTCTCAGGGAATGCCTGTGCCATGTCTATGTGTCTGTGAGTTGTCTTTGTGCCCAGTGGTGCGTGTGACCATGCAGGCATGAATGCAGAGGAAGGACATGTTGCGTGTGGTTGGCCTCATACCTGTTTTAGCCCACATGGATAGCCTGGAGTGTTCACATGATAAGGGCGAGTGGTCTTCTCAGTTTCCTTGCTTTGCCCTTGTTACCGAGCCCTGAGCCCTTCAGGCTGCCTTTCAACACAAAAACATGCTCACACTAGGTAACTCATCCTGAAACGTTAAACACAGCTTGGTGAACACTGGCACTTGGACAAGCAGCCGCACACCTTCCTGTAGTGCACCTATCCAGAGAGACACGTGCTACAAACATGCCCAGCACAGATTGCCCTCCCTTGTTTTCTCGTCTGCCACCTTTCTGCATAACCTCTCGGGACGATCTCCTCCCCAGGAACCAGGCTGGGTGGTCCAGGAGAACAAGGGCACTTCTCTACTATCACAGCATCCCTTCAGAAAAAGCAGGCACAAGCAAAGAACCGCAGACGGAGGGGTGGGGGAAGGAGGGCAGGAAGCAGCCGTAGAAGAGCCTCTTTGTTAGAAGATTTGATGGTAGGCACCGGGGTTTCCCCCAGAGCTGCAGACCTACCTTTGAAACCTGCTGCCGCCTGTGAGGCCTGGCCCACACCCCCTACGCAAGCCAGCTCACACACACATGGAAAGGGAGGGAGAGGAGGCCATCTATTTACCTGGGCTCAAGGTCTCCTCAATGATCAATAATCTGATGCCATGTCCCTTCAGCTTGGCCTTTGTCCTGCACCGTCCTGCTGCAATGAGTCAGAACACCCCATGCAATCGCTTTTTTCTTTTCTGAAATTGAGGTTTTGGAGGCTTGCAGAGGGACAAAATCTGTAGGCTGAGCAGGGGGAGCCTGGAAAAAGTCAGGGTAGGAGCACCTTCAGCTGTGCAGAGAAGAACAACACAGGAGGCTGGTGCAGATAACTTACGATGTCCTCCTCAGGGGACAAGAAGTTGCTGAGCAACTGACGTATTTCTTAGATACCGTCCTTGGTCCCATTGGAGGGAGAGGCAAAACGCAGGGTGTCTGCTCCCTGACACAGAGATGGAGCAGACACTGGCTGGCAGGTGTAGGTTGCTTGAAGGAGGGAAGATGACAGTAGACAGCGGGCCCAGTTACCACAGTGATCATGCAGATTAAAGCAAAGCACAGTGTCTCTCAGTCCTCACCTGCAAGACTCCCTCTGGTCTTCTTGTGCTTCTTGCTGCCCTGTCTCCTGACACTGGGCTCCCTGCACTCCGTGGCACCACAACTCACTCCTTCCTGCAGCATCTGCTTTTCTTCCAGCCCCAGGTCCTCACCTACCTTGTCTGTACCACCTTCTGCTTACAGCCCTGCAGCTCTGTACGTGCCCCTTTGTTTATCATTAAAAGCAACCACTCCCCAGCTAGAGCAGAGTAAATAGAGTTAGTCTGTCAATAAACGGGGGCAGGGATGAGGACATGGACAACTATTGACCTGGGGCTGTGCTCCAGCCAGTGTCATTGACCTGGGGCTGAGCTCATTCGTGCCAGGGCTCATTTGGGCTTATTTTGGCAGCTGGGCAGGGATAGCTGTTTTCATCTCTGCCCCTGGTTCCAGTTTAGTCTCGGACTGCATGAGGACCAAAAGCTATTGCTGTAGTTGCCTTATGGTGGATTCTAGCAGATAAACATTACATGTAGGTTAAAAGCTTCAGTATTTGACTGGGAATGGGTCAGTGTGGTTTTCACGACTAACTCATTGCTCTATATATGGGAAACTGAGGTATGCAATGACAATAAATGCTTTCAGAATTGCTTGAGAGATTCAGGAGACCAGATTTCACTTTAAAAAGTTGCTTTCAGCCAAAATTTCCCAAGATAACTGGGGTCTAGCTGCATCTTTTGCATAGATGTATGTGTATACGGCTTTCAGAAACTTACATTATGAGGGCTTGCCACAGTGGGTCAGAACCCAGATGAGGGTATTTTGCAATGCCAGAGACCTCACTTTTTCTATCCACCTTTCCTGGAAAGAAGCACCCTTCTTCTCTGGTGTTTTCAGCAGAAAAAAAAATACAGAATCTCAATCTGATCTATCTAAGCAAGATACCACATCTATCACTGCAGGCTTTTGAATCAACCAAGGACCCAAAACCTTGATCAGATTTGACTTCAGAGGAATTCCTTTGCTGCAAGTACCTTTTACTTTCTGCTTCTCCACAGGAAAAAAAAAGGGAAGGGATGTGGGAGGAGGCTGAGAGTGATGTTGCCTGTTTACAAACAAGGTATATTGAAAAGAGGGAGATGAGAGCTGTGACAGCTATCTTTGCTGTCTCTGGGCTTAAGATAAAGAGAGGACTTGTGTCTGTGGTGGTTAGCTCAATATTTTCCACACAGTGCTGGCGTTCAGCTTTGGTTTGTCTCTGGTACTGATGGGCACCATTGCAGCATCTTTCTGTGGTTTTGTGAATCACACACTCTGCGTTCACATCAGCTTGAAAGGGGACCACTCCCCCTGTGACATTTCCAAAAGAGGTCTTGGGCACCCAGCAGAGAAAGGTCCCCGTATCTCTGAGAGTGTTATGCCTCTGGTATTCACGACCCAGGTTACTCACATATCAGACCACATGACCTTGTCTTCCTGGAAGAAAAGTCCGGTTATCACCAGATCTGATGTTGAGCGCTTCCTGCCACGGTGTGTCACACATTCACACCCAGCATGCCTGTGAAGGCAGTGCTAACAGCTTGCCAGCTCGAAAGCTGTCAGCACTTTCACAAGGTGAGGAGAAGTACCCAGCCAGCAGGATGGTCCTCGGGGGCTTGCAGCAGGATCACTTCCAACTCTGCTTTCTGGTTGAGGTGGTTGAATCCCTTGGAGAAGGGAGAGGGAAGGAGGGCTAAACATATATGGGTCTGAGCAAAGCTTTGTCTAGTACCCTATTTAGGAAAGCTGTTAATTCCTTCCCCCAACCCCAAAGGACAGAAGAACACTATAGATTCCTTAATACTTATTTTATTAACAAAGAGGCAAAGTTTTTCTTTCCTAGTCATCTTAGCAGCACGAATAATTGAGAAGCTTACGAAGGTCTACATTGGGACTGGATAACTATCAGTACAGCTAGGATCCTTGGCCCAGGTGATATAGCAAATTGCCCATCAGGGGCAAGGGATTCAGTGTCTCTTTTTGAAGGCCATCTGGGAAGGTACTCAAAGTACAGCAAACAGCTGAGCAAGCCTTGTACTTCCTTATCAGGGAAGCTGTGGGGTCTTCTTCACCTGCCGTCTCCTGGAGACAACAGAGCAGTCCATATCTTGATGCAGGTAGTGAAGAAGATGATATACCTCCCCCAGCCTCTCAGCTGCAGGCAGGCTCAACTCCTTGGAGTAGCTCTTCTGAGGTGAAATCCAAGCCAGTGGTTCACCCCATAGCTGGGACTCATACTGACAATCATGCTGCACAATGCAAGGTCAGGTAAGTGTGGGACCAGGACAAAGGGGAAGCTCCACACTTGTACAAGCAGAGGTAGGGAATAATTAGTTCTGAGTGATACTCACAGGGGTGACGGAAGTACCAACAACAAGTTTGAAATCCTTGACCTTTTTGATATAAAAACTCTAAGAATAAATATCTTTAGCACAGGGCTGGTATTTTCCTGCTGCTGAATAGTCCAGGAATGTGGCAAGAAAGTGGACAGAGAGTAGAGATGTTGAATGCAGGGATTTATGTAACTAGAAGTGTGTCTTCCCTTGCCTTGCTACTTTTCTTCAGTGGTGTGCTGCTTTTTCTCAACCAAGATCAGCAAATGCAGAGGAAAAAATTAAAATATCTGCCTTTGCTATCCTCATTCTTTGTGAGTGGATTGAGGTTTCTTTTTCAGCAAAGGTGCTGATTTGTGTGTTAGTTTTCTGGGCTCATTCACCACATCTTTGCCGCTAATTAGGCAACGGTTTCCCTTGAGCAATGGAAGGAATGGGCAGCACGGTTGCGATGTTTTCCACTAATACAGGATGTGGGATGAACTATTCTGCAATCAGCTTATCGTAGTCAAACAACCGTATTTTGCCAGCAGGGTAAGAGAGGCTTTCGATTTCATGAAAAATATTGCAGCAAGAATGGGAAAATGTGTGCGTTCTTTTTACTGCCATCATCAGACCCGGGGTAAAGAAGGAGGGGGAAGGGGATTTCCCCAGTATTTTTAACCCAATAATGGGGATTTCTTTTACATTGCACTGCTTAGACAGCTGACACAGTTGTGGCTCTGAGATGACCTTAGAGATTTGTGTCTAAAACTGGACTGAGTAGCTCAGAAGGTAATCTCCGATTAAAACCTGAAGTGCGGACATCACATTAAAAATTAGACCTTTGGTCGATCAGGAGATGTATTCACCCATTTCATCATCAGCCTCAGCACTGTGCTACTGTTCCTTGTATAAAATTTCATATCCACCTCTTCAGGCATTTCTCCCTCCCATTAGAAGGTTTTAGGCTGGGATGAGGTAAATGGACCGTGTGCCTGCTCAGCCTCAAAGCTAAGTGCTATTTTAGACCAAGATGCAGAGTGTGGATACACTGGCACAGCCTCCTGCCGGGAGCTGGGAGGGAAGAAACAAGCTGGTGAGGTTTGGGATGACACTTGAGCAGTGTGGGAAAGGGTTTCTATGCCATTATATCCAGTAATAGCTGAGAAACAAGTTCCGTTGTGAAGGTGAGTCCTTGTTGGCCTGTATGCCTAAGAATCAGACTTCTACATCTCCGTTAGCTATGTAGCCACTGAACAGCCTTAATGTGCCTTTATCATTCTCCATGTGTTGCTTCACTGTCCACTAGCCCAGTTCTCCAGGCAAAATGTCCTCTAATTTCCAGTGGTCTATTTCACTAACACTTTACCTTGAGAACTAATTTTACCTATGTAGCCATCCATGAATTTACACCTTGTCCATCCTATCCCTTTACTGGTTTTGCAGCCCTGGAGTAACTTTGTTCTCCAGCCTCATTAAAGAACAGTCTCAATGGGTTTGATGCTGAAATTACATTCATTTCTTGAATAGAAAAACTGTCCATCTAGCCTTCCCTGAAGAGAAGGCCTTTCCCACCTGTGGGTTTCCTCCAGGCAGATCCTAGACAGAGCAATGGCTGTACTGGCTTTGGAGGTCCCTCAGAGAAAGGTAGGCACCAGTGTTTGGGTCCTGGCTGGAGAAGGCTGTTCTGCACAAATCCTCATTCTGAGTTTGCCTTAAAGGTGGAGACTGAGAGAAAGAGGAGGTAGCACATGCTGCTAGTGTACAGGGGTCATTCGAAGTGCCTGCCTTTCCACTCCCCTCCATTATATCGATAGTATTGCTGTCATGCAGGTCTGGTGGGTCAGGAAAGTAAGTGTCCAGCTGGCATGGGGCCTCAGCAGGTTGTAAAGCTGCTTCGTCCATCACCTTCTCATTCTGTTTCAGAACTGGTGTTGGCGAGGTGTCTTCCCTTGACTGGAGAGCCTCAGAAATAACCATGTCCGCCTGGGCTTCACCTTCTGTCTCTCCCATGAAAGAGCTGTTTTGGAAGCCTCGGGTTGCCTTGATACAGTGAAGGAAGTTGTGGGACAACACGGGCATGTCCTCTGCCAGTGTGCAGAGGTCTGGGGAGGAGAGAGCATGGTAAGACTCGCCATCCTCACCGCTACTGCCCTCCTGCGTGAAAGGCTCATACGTGAAGTAGACCTGACAGGACTCGATCTCAAAGGAGTTGGGAAGGTGGAAGAAGAAGTAGCCTTGGTTGGTGAAGCAGCTGGATACTGAGTGCCCACTGGTTTCTAAGGGAGGATCAGGAGTCGGCGTTCCCTTGGAAAGTAGGAACTGGGATTCCTGGTCGTTCTTCTGCATCACCTCCAGCATGGAGATCTCCGGAGTTGTGCTGTTCACACAGTAGGAAGATGTGGAGAATGGAGAGGAAAGCCATTTCTGATAGGGAAGAAACACAGGAGAGCGACTGTTACACCCAAAGTATAACACTCAGTGAAGAACCAAGGTTTTCCTCTCCTGAGCACCCACAGCAATCAAGTAAGATTTTCTCTGTCCAAGCAAGAGCTGCCGGAGGTGGTGGGGAGGGAAATTCACATTCATGGTGTCTCATCTGCAGGATTTTCAGAGACAGTATATCTGTGACTTCAAAATCAAGACCAGATCTTGCAAGTCTATGTTTCAAGATTTCTGAAGGGGGGAATGGAGAATGAAAGATTAAAGTGATAGGAAGGAAAAAGATTGCAAGATGATAAGATGAAATGAAGGTGGAAACATGAAAAGCAGTACTGGGACACATCTCATGTGATCTATTCATAGGTGCTGAACCAGTTTCTGATACATCTGCAGGGCCCTATGCAGATTTCTTGCCTAAAGTGCTCTTCCAAGACCCTTGTGCCTAGATTTCCACACTCACCATGAGTGACATCCTGTGGTGCATCATTATCCTTAAAAATGAACTGGTTTTGATAACATCCAAGTTCATTGCCTTCATGGCCAGTAAAGCCAATTCTTCTAGTTCTTTCTGCACTGAGAAAGTGCCGGTGCCAGCTGAACACCCCTGCCCCCTACCCGCTTCCCTGTACTCTTCCCCTCTAGTTTAAGCTTGCTAAGGCTTTTTGCACTTAGGTTTTTCCAAAGCTTTGCTGTCCTCTGGACCCTCTGCAGTTTGTTTCCACCCTTCTTAAAGCAAGATGCCTCTTGGGATCACCTGCCAAAATGTCTCGCATCTGACACATCCTTTAATACTGCACAGAATGGTAGTTGCCTACTTGCAGCTGCCCATACTCAGATTATAGGAAAGGAGAAAGTGGGGGTGGAGAAAGAAGAGAAAAAAAAGACAACAGGAATGCAGAAAACAGCTAAGTGCCATCCAGCATGATGGCAATTATATTAGGAGCAGAGGAAAGGCTCACATCCAGGAGGTGGGGATCACAGCAGGAAAACTGCAGAAGAGCTGGGCAGCCTGGGACAGGCAGGAAAGGACTGAAGTGGGGTGCAAGGGTATCTGAGAGGCCAAGCTCCCTCATGCAGGTCCCTTGTTGTCTCTTAGGCTCCCTGTTAGGGGAGCAGGGTGATGAAGTTCGTGTGGTTTGCCGTTTCTCAGTTCTGTAATTAGAGACGCTTCAGTTGAGTGTCAGGTTTTAGAAGGTCAGAAAACAAAACTCGAGGGGAGAACCTAGCAGCTGGTGCTACAGGCATATGTGTTGTGTATGCACATGTAGATCCGACAAGGGAGTGTCTGTCTTGGGCATGTGCAGCTGGACCCTCCTTTCCCTCACTTCTCCCTCAGAATACCTTGTCTCCATTCCCGGTCCCATACCTGAATGTCACCTCCATGAACTGAAACGAGTGGGGGAAAGAATTTCTCGGGGTCTGGGATGTGAATCTTCAGGATCTTCTTAAACCTTGAGAAAAGAAAATGAGAAGGAAGAATGAAGCAGGGCCTTATTCTGACCAATCTGGCATTGCGGTGGGGGTAGGAGAGAGCATCACAGCTCATGGCTACTACCCTGGTGTGAGGGAGATGTAAAGTCAGAATAAGTCTGAGGGCTCGCCTTGCTCTTGAGCTGCCTAAAACACAGTAGCTGAAGGATGAGAGATAGGGAGACGAGGCAGTTAAACCTGGCATTGGAAAATACATTCCTCTCAGCCTTTTCCCTGGGGAAGCACAACCAACAAACAGCACACTGGTTTCTTCCCTGCCTTGGCTGGCCACCTTGACCTCTCCACCTGCCCCCCTCCCCACCTGCCCTGATGACAAGATAGGAAGGTATCCCTTGTTTCCAAAGTTCAGCTACTGTGAGTTGCCCCCTCTTTGCTTTGCTGTCACCAAAATGACTTAGAGGACCACATGGCCTGAATGCGACCATCACTAGCAAAGCTGTGTCACAACTGTCCATTCTGTTAGTAGAACACCGCATGGTATAGCTATTATAGGACAAACTGCCTGCGCAATCCATCTGAGCATGCCTTGTGTCCACCCAGTGGCCTCTACTTTACTGGATCCAATGTGTTGTCATCCTGAGGCAGTATGAATCGATCTAATCTGCTCCTCAGTCTCTCAGAGATGCTGGCTCTTTGCTGAAGCTTTGCTGTGAGATGCTCTGAGGAAAGACCCTCCTGACCTCTGGAGGCAATTCGTGTGCTCTCTGAAGCATCATTTGCTATTTCTTGCATATAAACTACCTTACATCACTGCAGAAACTATTTTTATTCATGCATGTCTAATCCTTGCTTGGATCTTACCTCAGCATTATCCTCTATACAATTCTCCCATGTTAATTATACTCTGTGGAGGAAGGAGGCACTTTTATCTCTCTCTGTGCTATACAGCTAATATTTCCTCACCTTCATGTTATGACTCAAGCTAAAACACAGTGACCAGTGACTTTCTCAGTATCCGTCTTCCTTCAACGTGCTTCTCCTTCTGTTCTTATAGAGATGCCATCCAGCCTCTGCTGCCTCATCCCTGAGAACTCTTCTCCCTGCTCCCTGCCATGAACATCAGCACCCTGCTTCTCTGTCCCTGTCCCAAGATGAGAAAACCTGAGGCCATTTCTAACTTCATCATGTTGACAGGTCACCCTCCGTATTATTGCATGGGGTAACCTTGTGATATACTTTCAGTCCCGAATAAAAGCAGTGTCTGGCTAGAAACAAGGGCAAAAAGATCTTTAAAGCATCGTGTAGATGTTTACCAACATGTGATAAGATGCTCCAGGACTGGACAGACCAGGGAGAGGAAGACTTGTACTCCTCGCTCAGGAGTTTTGTCTACAGACCAAAAGTCCCTACGTCCTGTCTGAGCTCTTGCTGGAGTGTTTAAGTATGTGAGAAGGTAGCAGTACCTAGGCTTGCTTGGTCCTCTCCACTAAAGAGTGCTCAGCCCACTGACCTGATTTTTAAGAGGCAATTTTGTGTGTCCCTGCCAGGGAACAGCACTTTAACCCATGGGCAACAGAAGTGCTGAGACATCTGTTTTTAATTTAGCCAGGGCACGGCACCAGGTCACAGGAGTGTGGCACAATACAATGATGGTGGTGAAACCACATCGTCTTGGATGGTGATGTATCTCCCCAGACAAATGTCAGCCTCAAAAGGTTGGGATGTAAACCATATTTTAAATTCACTCCCTATCCTGAGTAATGCCAAGTGAAAAATAACCCTGGTTTTGAGAAGACACAAGATACAGAAGAGGAACAGAGAGTAAAACTTGGTTCTCATTTACCATTTCAGGGTCCGTAGGTTAATAAGGAAAACAGTCCCAATGATCACAAAGATGCAAGTGCTCACTATAAGAGCTGGCAAGACCGGTCGGGATGTTTCTGCAAGACGAGAGAGAACGAGAGAGTTGCTGTAAACATTTAGGCAGAATTCTGGAGGTAGGACCTGCATCTGTTCTATGCCTGTTCAAGCTGATCAAAGTGGGCCTTTATTATAATAATGTATAATATATAATATATAATATCATATAAAATTATAATATACAAGTCATATAAATGAGTTCTGCTGTGTTGTGTAGGATACCTTTGAGCTGAGATGGGTTTCAGAGTCTACTTGGCATGGCTTAGAAAATTTGTGCTGAGCAGCTTGAAATCCCTGTTCATAACAGCACCACAGCTGGGGGTTTCCACAGGCAAGGTGCCACAGTATACTGGTTGAAGTGTCCATCTATCTGTCTGGTTTGTTGCAAAGGAATGCTGGGAGTCCTAAAATCGGCATGGCACTTGAAACACCATTGTCGGTCCATGGTGGAAATAGAGTCATGGGGTTCATGGGTCTTTGAGAAGGCAGGAGGACCAAGGATGGAGAAAGTTAGAGGTCAGGGAGCTGACTTATTTCTTTGGAGACATGTAGAAAAGATTTAGGAGGCTAGGAATGTTGCAGCTTTCCACCACATAATGATTTTGGTACTTGGACTGTGGGGTTAGGAGAAAGAGACTGAGTTCCCACATTGCCAGAGCTGCCAGCACTCCTCAGGCTTGTCTGGCATTATCTCAAACTTTTCTGAATCTGTCTCTTTCACACACATTTCCCCAATGAACTTTTCCTTGGTTTTACTATTCTAGTGCCTGTCTCCTCTGCCTGCCACCCACGTTTCCCTCCATCCCTACTACCCCTTGGTCTGGGCCTGCAGAGCTCCTCTAGGGTAGTTGTGGGGGAGCAGAGAAAAATAAAATAAGGAGGAGACATTTTTAGGACATTCTTTCTTTGCCTGTCCTTGACATGCTACTCAGATCGCTTTGTCTCCTCTGCCTCTGGTACCCTGGTTATCTTTGGGTCTTGGTTGCTATGACAACTGGTTGCGGCTGTATCCTATTCATTGACATCACACACTGTCAAAATTTGATCGCCACAGCAACACGGTGCCCTTTCTAAACATAGCTTCTCTGTTTATACCAGCACCAGGCACAACAGGGCGGGGGGCTGAGCAGGGGCAGAGTGGGGGCGAGATTAGAAGGAATAACCTCTATCTGCTTATTTTTCGGAAAAGAAATGACAGAGACCACAGCCAGTGACTCACCAAAGAGACTTGCTTAGGGCACTGTCTTTCAAGGCTGGAGGTGTCCTCCGTGCTGTCATTCATGGAAATGACTGATGCAAGTCTCAGCAGATATTTTTGCAAGGGACTTACATGCATGTAAGTCTCTTTCATTCTCTGTGAGACTTTGCTTCCTAGGCTCAGGTCTCCTTTTCTTCAAGAACTGGGTGCTCTGTTTCACTGCATTTCAGTGATCAATGGCTCCAATGAAGTGGATCATTTTAGAAAGCTGGATTTATGTTCCTAGGTCACAGGAGCACCTGGGAAAATGCCAGTCCTGGCCACTGCTTCTGCAGGTCAGACATCTGGTCTTACTGCTCTGGGGAAGCAGTCCCTGATTTATGTCTTGTGGATTTTGACTGTCTTCTGGAAGTCAGAGGGGCTCTTTTGGGGTCAGGGGGTCTTTGCCCTTAAGCCCTGTTGAGCCAGTCTGACCTAACAGATTAGGAGAGACGGATCATTTCTGACCTTTCTATTGCTCTTTGATCAACACAATCCTCCCTATCCATCTTCATCCAGCTTCTCAGCCAGTTTGGCTCTTCTACTTCCTTTTCCTGAGTCCCCTTTTCCCTCTCCAAGCCAGACTGCCTGACTCTGATCCTTACGGTCAGCGTGTGTCCTCCACAGTATCGTCTCGCTCCAATCGCTCCACACGCCTTTGGAGGTACTTGAGGCACCTGGCCTTGCACGGACAGCTGCCTCGTATTTCAGGTCAGGGGAGAGGCTCTCAAACACCACCCACATCTGGTCCTGCACAATGGTGAAGTTCCTGGCCTCCTGCAAGCAGGGCAAAATTAGAGCATCATCAACACCCTGGCTTAGAGCCTCATGTACTCATCTCTTCCAAGGCCCTCAAAGAGGACCTGTCTCAGATCCCTACACTTTGTGCACTGCTTGTTCACTCTGGAGGACAAGTCTTCTTCGCTTTGCTTTTTTCATCCCTTTCAGGTCTGTCCTGGACCTATCTGTATGTCTGAGACAGCACTAAGTAACACAGGATTCCTGTCTGCCTCTGTGTCATCACCAAACACTGGCAGCAGGTGACACAGATAAGAGGGTAGGAGGTGTCATCCGCTCTCCAGCTTCACCAAAACCAGCTTTGGCCTGAGGGGAGGCCCAGGAACAAGCACTGGGTGATATAAAGAAGACCAAGATTCATATGGTAACAGGTCCAAGTGCCTCACTCCGTACTCACCTCCCAGGACTGACTCGTGGTTCGGTACCGCACTTGGTATTCCCGCTCCCCATCCAAATAGTGGGAGGAAATATTCAGGCTCCACGTTAAGTTGTAGGTGTTTTCAGCTTTTCTAACCAGCTGAAGATTTCCCGGAGGCCTCAGCTTTACTGGAAAGAAAGAAGGAGCAGGGCTGATGCCGCTGCATTGTCTGTCCATGGCAGGGCTCCACTGCAAACCCCATTGCAGCAGGGCTGGTGTCTTGGCTGTGCTCACAGACTCCAGCCAGCCACGGCCACGTGAGATGGTTAGTGAGTTCCCCCCTCTCTGTTCCTCCTTCTTCCCCACTGTCAATGCAGGCAAAAGGCCTGTTGTCTCTGGACTATGTTAAAGGCAGCTCCTCCTGTGAGACTGTGACAGTGGCCCTTGCAGTCAGAGCAATCAATCCCACACAGCCACGCACCCTGTCTTGTAGGGGTGACCCACAAGGCAGTTGTGCAGACAGGAATGGAGTGTGGTTGGGGTGATAGCTGCTTCCCAGCTGCTCTTTCAGAGAGCTACAGCCACAGAGGATGGAGTTACATAGACTGTCTGGGCTGACCCTTCCCAAATCCTGACTCCAGCCATGCCTTCGTATGCCTCACCTTCCAGCAGCCCTATTGGACCTCTCCTTGAGCAAGGCACACGCAGCCATCCAGCAAAAAAAAATTACCCAAGCAGATGTTTTTCTGCTGGTTTAGTGAATTGAATCCTTTCAGCAAAGACTGATGCATGGCAAAGCTGGCTTAAAGGAGTGTAGCAGCATGTAACTGGTAAGAAGGGCAAGGGAAGAGCAGTAAGACTTCCCCTCCTTGTTGCAGCATGTATTTTTCAGGAAGTCACCTGAGATGTCATTGCCAGTTTGAAGCCAGAACTCCTAGTGCAAAGCACTCTCATTCAACAGTGTCCCAGACACAGGACAGGGCACGAAGGCTGTCATGACATTGCACGTTAGAGGTGCAAATGGTTCATCTGTGCTAGGTGTAGTAGGTGACAAGGAAAAGAGACAAGTCTAAAATCAGCTATGGGTGTTGCATAGGGGTGGATGGGGAAGAGAAATTAGCTATTGTGGGGAAGCTTCAGAGACTGAAAGACAAATGAGTACTCACTATTTGCAAGTGGACTGAAATCTTCTATTTGCACAGGTATAGACTTATTTTCTCCAACCTGGCAATGGACAGACATGGTAAGACGGTCTGCAGTGGTGAAGCATTGAGTCTGCAAGGAAAATTTACCATTAGTAACACTGAAGCCTCATCAATAAGCATTTGTATTTCTAAGCATTGCCTATGTATAAGAGGTTTAGGAATACTTGATGATAAATATGGATTATATTTGTGGCTGAAAGGCATAAGCCTCAGTGATCAGTGCATAACCAAAGACTTATACTTCCTGTAGCTGGATTTTTTTGTTCATTGGTGAGAAGGGCACAAAATGTTGCGATATGCTAGCTTGCTAGGCTTGCTGTATGTGCTAAGCAGGAAAAAAGTTATTTTCTATGAGTGACACTTATTGGGAAAAAAAATTTTTACTAAAACATTTTGTGTTCATTAGTAAGATTGCGCCAAGATTAGTATTAAATATTACTCTTGGAATGCAATGATACTAAAGGGCCACATACATCATGTAGTATTCAATTAACAAATGGAAAATAACTTGATTAGAAAGAGAAGATTTTTGAGCTAACAACTCCGCAATTTGTCTTTGCACATGATGTACAAATGTAGGACAGTTTGTCATTAGAACTGGTTGTGACTATCAATAGGAGAATTAGCCCATATTTGGGTGAATTTTTTTCTGAAAACACAAGGATACAGTAATTCTGGATATCACTGAAGGAAGTACATATGAGTCTAAAAAAGTCTGATTTAAATAAAGAATAACAGCCAGAGGATTTGCATCACCATTAGCTCCAGTGATATACTGCTGTTGCACCTTGTGTTTGACACATCTAATCAGACTTCACTGTAGTTAATGATCTGTAAGATGGTACTGACCTCTTCAAGGAAAATGAGGTCAAGAGGTGCCCTCAGAGCTGGTGGTGGTGTCCATCCCTCCTCACAGGATGGGATTAGGGCCAAACCCAAGTAACTGAGACATGAGACACTTTACGGGATCTGTCTGTCCTGCATCTCTTCTGCATGTGTCAGGACAGCATGGCCCAGCTCACAAGGAAGCCAGTCCCTCCTGCAGCGGAACCCACAGGGACTATGCATATCAGCAACACACAACAGCAAGCCCAAAACCAGAACTGGCGTCAGGGATTAGGTTTGGGTTTTTCATGTCGCTTCTGGGTGTAACACTCTTTATACACCCAAAATCCACATACAAATCCTTTCCACCTTGTCATTCGCCAGGACATCCCAGGTGAATTACTCACATTACTGTTTTTGCTGAAGTTCTTGATGCACCTCCTCAGTCCTGTCATGTGTTCTGCCTTGGGTAATTCACAGTGCTCCTTGAATTTTTCAGGTAAGGGAAATGACCTGGGGTTTAAGCAGGAGAACTTCAGTGAGCCAAGGAGTCTGTTTTGTATTTACTCAAACTTTATGTAATGCTAAAGGCCTTTCAAAGCATTTTGCATCCTACCATATTTGCTGAACAGGTTACAGGAAGGATGTAATCCCACTCTCTCTCCCCACTGCATCGTTCATCCAAATTTTATGTGCTGGCACGTGGAGAGTCAATGCATCTCAGTTATTTTAAGCCAAAGACAACAGTAGGTTTCCAGTTTCTAAGTCTTCACAAAAACCTCTGGTTACCTGCTCTGCTTCCTGTTGATATCAGAGGGCATGCAAAGCCCAAACACACCTGCTGCCCACAACTGCACCAACGTGGCCCTGGAAGACAGGTGCCTGTTTCAGCCTGTCTAGAGTTCACAGGTCTCCTTCAAGCCACTGGCAGTCCTGTAGGATCTCAGATACCAACTGAGATACCAATCTTCTGAACCAGGTCACATCCCAGTCAGCCGGGACTGTACATCACACTTGGCAGCACTACACCATGACCTCTTTTCTGCTCTGACAAGCATGGCTGGGCAGCCTGAGCTGAGCTATGGCACAGGGGGTGAGAGGGCAGAGAATATCCAGGGGGTTGCAGCTGAGAGGGTATCAGACTGACATGCCTGCTCCATCTGTAAGGTCAGATCAAGCCCGGGACTTGCTGACTGTGGGGAGAGGTGATGTCCTATGGCTGTGGTCAAGCAACAGCACAATTCCAAATCCAGCCCAAATTCCATCCCGCTTCTCTGTGATTCACACCCATGGAGCAACATAAATGTTTTGTCTTTCTAGGTCCATTCACCAGACCGCAGAATATATTTTCCCATCTCCCTGCATTGGAAGTGTTTCTATGACAGTCACAAACAATGCAGCCACTGCAAGAATCACACTGAGCTCTCCTTATGATGGGAACACAGGGAAGCCCTGGGGTAAGCTGGTAAGTCTCTTGGCTGGAGATGTTGTACTTGAAGAACTCAGAGATTCAGTCAGCCCCCACTGTGGTACTGGCCACACACCGACTCCTCTGCTGGGAGACGTGTGGGAGAGGAAAACATCATGAACTGAGAGAAATAAAAGGGCCAAGGGAGGTAAGTGGAACAATATTTTCCTTCATTTATTGTTACTCAGGGTGCAACATCTCAGTTCATACTGACAATGGCAAATGGCCCCTGTATAACTTTAATTCAAAGCTCCTCTGTCACCATCTCTATACATCCTCCTTTTCCATTGAAAATGCCTCTCTAGAGGGTGGCTACCAAGGAAGAGGGATTTTTTGGACAATGAAGCACAGAAAGAACCATGGATCTGAAAGATGGGCTATGCTAGACAGTTTGGGACTGTGAGATGACAAACACTGAGCCATGGCCAGCTCCTCAGCCAACACAGGGTTAGAGACAGAGTTCAAGACAAAGCCCCTCAGCTCTGTGACTCCACTACACCTGGCCTGGGGAAGCGGAACCTACATTTTTGTTAAGTGCTAAACTTTCCAGGACACTTTTCATTCTAAGCATTGGCTTTCCTCAGCCTCTCCAATCACTCACCTGTCACAAAAAGCTAACTTGGATAGAATCTCCAGCTGGCATGGTGCTTCAACCAGGTCCCTGCCTGGGTTCCAGTCACAGAAGAGAGCTGCCCGTGAGTCATACCAACAGGTTAGGCTGGAGGCACCTGCCAGCAGAGAAGAGATCGACAGCAACATGGCTGAATTAGCAATGATGTTTGGCATTAGCCGTCACCCCAGATAGTTCTGCCTCATCCCAAAATACAGACTGGCTCCTCTGCTGGATAACAATCTCCAAGTAACAAAGGCAGAGCCACTCACTTTGCAATGTCCTTAGAGGTTATGTTCTCATAAGAGACCTGTAACTATTGCAACCTGCTCTGGCTGTGTGTTACAAAACAAGCATTGCACAGCAACACACCATGGCAAACAAGCTCCTCCGCTTGATCCGTCTCCCTATTCGCCCATCTGCCACAAGTTAAGGGAATCACTTCCTACCTTGTGCCGAGTCTGATGCCCATGAGAGACGTGTTAGGCTGAACAGCCAGAGGTGACACAGAAGCAGAAAAGAGGGCTTCATCTGTACTGGTGACACACTGAAAGAGAGAAGACGCCCCCCCAATATAGCTCAGCAATGCAAATTAGGAAGATGTCATCTCACGGGAGGCATCCACTGTCCCAAGGCAGAACTCAAAGCCAGTGCCAATCTTCCAGGCTCAAACTCATACCCTTTCCACTCCAGAGTCTGTGCTTTTCCCTCAGCACCTCGTCGTTTTCCTGCCTTGGGTGCTTTGCCCAGCACTGAAACTGTTTGTAGTGCAACACAGATGGGCTGTTTGCAGGAGTAAAGCCTTCTGGAAATGTGTGTGTGTGCGCAGCCGTCCGCCTGTATTGTTTCAGGCTGCTTGCTGACTCAGGTAGAGAGTGCTGCCTTGGTTGCGCACGGCTTGCGTTTTGAAGAGCTGCTTTTTTTGGTAAGCCCAGGGGCTGAAATAACTAGGTACTTGCTGAGTAAGAGGGGTCCCTGGCTGCAAATGACAAAAGTTAGTTGCAGAACTTGTGGCTTAAGAGGTAGATTTTGAATGGCTTGTTTGGAACAGGAGAGGAAATCAGGCAGAAGAAGGAGTTTACCAAGTTCTGGAAAGTCAAGGTTTTACCATATCAGAAAATATTACGTAGTCACGCACAAACCATGCACCATCCTCACCATGTACACCCCACACTTCCTTGGAAGGAGCAGCGCTTTTAGGGGTAGCAGAAAATTTGGGCTTTGTAATTAGGAAACTCAGCAGCATCCCTCATCTACTCGTGGCACCCAGGGAGACTCCTTGTCTTACAAAGCCTGTACAGCCACGCTCCATATTAGACAGACTGGGCTTACGGGCTTCTCATCTAAGCGCCCCCCTCTCCCCATACACCTGGAAACCCAGAGCTCAAGATCTGCCTCTACCCACAGAAGAAGCGACCACCCTCACCTCTCGGCAAGCCTGGAGCCCAGGCAGAGCTGGGCAAAACGAGACATAGTCCCTCTGGAGCCTGCTGGGACTACCACAGCAGTGGGAAGAGAGGGTTTATAAAGGGCTGGCATGAGGCATAACGTCAATTCCCAT
This sequence comes from Caloenas nicobarica, assembly GCF_036013445.1. Lineage (NCBI taxonomy): Eukaryota > Metazoa > Chordata > Aves > Columbiformes > Columbidae > Caloenas > Caloenas nicobarica. The sequence goes on from NC_088245.1 coordinate 39,392,814, forward strand.
TGCGATAAAAGATTAGGTTCAGAGGAAGAAAAACATGACGACAATGATTAACAGACAAAGGAGAGAGAAAGAGAGAGAAAGCAAGCAGGCGGTGTGGTTGTGAGATGTGGGGTATGATTTGAGAGGACTATGGAGAGACAGAGAGATAAATAAGTGTTCAGCCCTCCCCAACATCGAGATTCAGTTTGTCAGACCGAAACTCCTTCCAAGACGCTTTTCAGATCAGCCGCCCCTGTGTGGAACAGAGCTGGCATCGTCCCCTTTACCTTCCAGCTCCAGGCGCCTGGCGGTCCAGACGCAGGGAGTCCCCAGAGACCGGGTTGCGGGGCTGGATGGACGCAGGTGCTGGACGTCAAACTGTGAAGGGAACGGGTAGGGAGGAAAGGGAGAGGGATGGAGGAGGATATCCTATCTCAGTGCATGTCCAGGTGTCAGCCAGCGCTGCTGGCATGAGAGGAGAGGTGCCTCCAGCCCAGCAGTTCTGCTGCAGGACTGTTCTTCTCATACATGCACAGTTTCTCTGTCTTCTTGTCTCACCTTTTCACAGGAAGCTGCCGCTTGCTTGCCTTGTCAGACTGAGACAAGGCCCTGAAGTATCGAAAAGGATAGCGAGGCCGAGAATAAAAAGCCCCAAACCACGTCCTACTTCCTGCTGGTAAAGCAATAGGTGCAGAAACAAGGGTGGAGGGATCAGGTGTTAGCTTGCTGTGCTCAGATATACTGGGACCAGTTTGTAACTATTGCTGGGAAGAAAAAGAGAGAGAGAAGGACCTGTCCTCTTGGGACACTGGCAAGAGACCCATAGTTTCCTCTTTCAGACACCCAAACACATCACTCATACCGCTCTCAGGGTCTGCACACGTGCACAGATCACTTTGAAACTGAGGATAGGAGTCAATCGGCAGTAGAAATACCGTGGACTACTTTGTGAAAAATGACTTGAGTCATTGACATAAGCAACACCAGAACAAAACCAGCCTCCCCACCAATGCCCCAGTTTCAGAGGACCCATCCTGGGTCAGAGCGGGAGTGGAACGAGGGCAGTGCAGAGTGTGAGCAAGCTTGAGGCACAGCCCTCACGCGTGCAGATGGTGTGACACCACAGGAGCACCCATCCCGTGGCCTCCCTACCCAGCTGAGCACCCCACTCACTCCACAGAAGGAAGAATCATCCCCTCTGACCTGAGCCTTGCAGCTGGTCCAGACAGGTAACACCACCTTGCAGTACCTGCAATAACTGTTTGGCATGGCTTGTCCATTCAACAGGCCAGGCAGTGATGCAAAAACTATGTCCACCTTCTTCCAAAGCTTCACGTGCCTTTACCTTCACAGACAGGTAAGACTTCAGAGGCCCTGCAAGGCATGTTTAGTTTTAGAAGATCCTTTTGCAACAGGCAGGTTACTTCCCCAGCACACTTTGTCTTCACATCCCAAGCCAAGACAGACACAAATGGAAACCCACAGTGTGATGGTATATACATGCACACGCGTCCCCACACACCTCTCTTTTTCCATACACAAATATAATTCTCTGAAGTGCAGCACATCACATTTCCTGTCTGGTCCGGGCTGCATGAAGATGGCCGCTGATGTGGGGCCAGATGATGAGAACCTGCTTTTACACACACACTGGTCATCACGCTCTGCACTTCTTACCTTTCTCTCCTAGAGCAGCTGAAGGCCAAGTTCAGGTCCGGCAAGCACATTTTGCTGACAAAAAGTTGCCAGAGGCTAACCTCAAGTCTCCAGGCAGTTCCTTTTTGAGGACTATACAAACCTGGAGGATTAAGCCTCTTTTAGCAACAAAGGCATCTTGGTTTCAGGTAGTGGAAAACACGTGTGGGAGGAGGATGAGTTTTTAGTCAGAGGCAGCACAGCCCAGAGGCTGGATCTCAGAAGATAGTAGACTCCAAAGAGAAAGAGTGCTGGACCAAAACAGTGATTTGGTGGCATGGGTAGAGCCATTCTGAAGGAGTTCGTAACAGTGGATCCCCATGGCCATTTCTGAGAGAACATTGCAGTTTGAACTCCACTCAGACATCAAGCACTCAGCCAGCAGTCTGGCAATACCTCCTTCCTCACCATGCATGACATGGATCAAGAGTGTGAGAGGTGCCATTTGGATGTTCTTGCCAGTCATCTGAAGGCTCCTGTTATGGCCAACCTTTGTGAGGGCGACTGGGGAACCTGACCAGCCAGCCTCTGCTGAAGAGCAGCAGGGGAGAGGATGGGCTGCGTGCTTTCCCGTTCTGCAATCGCTGACTGTGGCAGCTGCAGCTTGGAGGCTCCTAGCAGGGTGGATCTGTAATGGCACGTACCTTCAAGGCACAGCCCACCTTTCTCAGGAGATCCTAAAATGAATGCAGCATACTCAGGCACAGAAGTCCTCAGCTGAAGCAATGAAGTGCTCTGTGAGTAACATCTTGGTATTGCCAGCTCTGTGACTGCAAGGCAGTTTTTATTTTAAGCATAATTTTTCCTGGTTGTCCTTCAAACTGAGAAATCTGCACCTTCCTTCAGACCAAAGATCACTTTGGAAAAGTAAGAACACAAAGCATCCATTTATTGTTTAGCTTATCACACAGAAAAAAAAAAAAAAGCACCGATTATTTTTTTTTTTCTTTTTTTTAATGTAGTAAGAATTAGATGAGGTTGGTTGCACACTGTGGTACCTGAAATAGTGGAAGAGGAAAAATTAACATGTGGTTAGTCCCTGGAGGAGATGAGCAGCTGCTACAGTTGAAAACAAGGATTTATCTGGTCAGCCAGTTCACTGGAGAGAGTTTTTTCTAGAACTGGGTCTCTGTGATAGATTTTCATATAGATTTTTGATACCTGGTAAGGACTGTTGTCACATTGAAGACTTTCCCAATGAAGGTCCTAACAGAGAGACAGGTCTCCGTTATTCAGCCACCTTTGCTTAACAGTAGCAAGCAATATACATCTTTGTCAAGTGTGACTGGAATTGACTTACTTTTCCAAAACTGTGGAGGGCGGGGTAATGGTCTGACAGATCAGCCAACAGACAGTCAAATACCGATGCATGGAGACACAGACTGCCTCAACATGTTTAATTTCCATTGGAAACACAGTTTAAAATGTGCTAAAAACAACAACTGCATGGCACTAGTAAGAAAACGTTTCCTACGCAGGCACAATGCCATGGCTGTGTCCAGACTCCATCTGATACAGATAAATACACTTGCTGTCAGCACGGTGTACAGACTCAATTGCCCAGGATGTTGTGCTACTGACAATTCGGCACTTTTAATCTCCTTTATACCAAGATTGTTGGGAATGGTGCCATTTGTAATGTGAGAAGCCAAACAAAACCACATTGTCAGCAACACACGTGAGGTGTTCTTGCGATTACCTTCCTGTCCCCATAATGGTGACTGAGGCGGGTGAACTCAGTTGTTAGCAATGTTGTTCAGTGTTAAAGCAGCAGGTAAAAGTGTGGTGTTGGAGGTTTGGTTAAAGGTGTTGTTTGGGCCAGATCGTTGTTTTAGAAGTAATTTAAGTTTTAAAAATCCTCTTGGCTGGGGCAGGTGCTTATGTGCAGGCTCATCTTTCCCGCCTCCCCGCACTCTGTTTCTATCAGAGAAGAGCGGTGCTGCTGAAACTTCTCATTTTCAATTGCGCGTCCACTGAGAGTCTCCGCAGAACAGCAGAGGTGAACAGGAGAACAGAGAATGTGAAGAACTGTGAAGGGCAAAAGTCTCGTGTGGTGTCAAATTATCCCGTGATTCATCAACTCATTAGCTGTCGTTAGGCTGGGCACATCCCTTCCCTGTCCTGGACTGGAGTCCCAGGCTAACTGGGATGCCTTGCCTGTGGTTTACAAATCTCCCAGCTCACCAGGGGTGAACCCAGTGGAGGGCTCAGTAGATCCACCTCGGTGTCCTGTCCTCATGGGACTCTGAGTCCAGCAGCGGGAAGGCTGCAGTGCCAGCAGGAGGTGAGGGGATGAGTGCAGAGATGCCCTGATGGCCACCCAAGTTCGCTTCCTGACAGGATACACTCTGAAGATCTCTAGACACTCTGTAGGTTATTTTTGGTACTTTCCAAATAATGTTATTTCAACTATAACCTTTACATTGAATTTCCTGCCATTCGTGTATGCGCACTTCTCAAAACTAAGACGTTGTTCTACATCTGTCGTTATTTTCCTCTTAAATTGTAGTTCTGCTCCGAAAAAAAAGCCTGCAAAAATGGCCCTGCAGGGGAACCACTGTTTAGTGTGTTGGTGAGCTCTTTATTTAATTTGTTCACATTACCAATTTAATAGAGGTTCTGCTTTGTATCAAAATGGCAACCTTGGGCCAATGTTAAAGAGGTTTTTTTCCTTCCTGCTCCACCATCCCTGGGGATATTGCTGCTATAGGCTAAATGCTGCCCTCAGGTTGATTGTCATCACCATATTTAAGTGGAAAGACACTTAAACAATGGAGTTTGAGTTCTGGGATCAGGTACTGCAATGGGGTAACCATTCCAGGCAGTAAGGGTTAAGCCCACCTACACAGCAGATGATGTTCCTTGCATTTCTTCCTTTCCAGCTTCTGTCCCACAGAGAGCGTCCTGCTAGATCTGCCTGATAAAAGTAGAAAACATCAAATATACACATGAATACACAACATTTTCAAAAGTAGGGATTCCCTAGCCCTGCAAGCTATGGAAGAACATGGATAAAAGTGGTAGGAAGCTGAGGCATTTATTTGCAGGCACTCTCACCTCGCGGCAAGTCTGGGGCCACAGGTGGGAGGGGATGGAGGAGGTGTTCACTTTCACTCCCTGATGGTGATGGTCACAGGCCCAGAGAAGTGGGGAAACAAGGGTGGGAGGGGAAAGCGTGCTACTTTTGAGCAGTTTCACTCTTAGCCTGCTGGCTATGAACACGCAGCTATGAACTCATGAGCACGGGACAATCACGAGATGTCCCTACTCAGCACCTGAACCCCGGTTCCTTGGTATGTTTGGGTAGAACTAGACGGTCTCAGGACTTCGGTCCGAAGCCCATGCAGCAGACTCAAGGCTTCAGAGAGCTCCCAAGTGAGGTTGCATACCTCCTCAATGGGTGCTTGTGGTGCCACAAGGGCTGCTCAGACCCAGCGTCCCTCCCTAGAGGCATTCATTGAAGACTTGGGCTGTCACCCTGGGCTTGGCACTCTGTGTCCCTTGGGCTCAGCAAGATGAAGGAAGACCAATACGTATGCCCTTGTCTGAGCGTGTGGACATAGTGTGTGAGGAACAGCAGGCATTTGAGCCACCACAGCTTGGCAAGTGACCTCTGTCAGTTGAATTGTGGTGTCTGTGTGTGCAGCTGGCTTTAGCCTGGCACAGCTGCAATGGAAAACTCACCAGTGTGAACTGGAAGGAAGGTGGCGTACCCGTGGGACTGTCAATGTATTTGTACGGCTCTCACATCCTCTCTGTGTCTCAGTTTCCACAGCAGAAAAAAAAAAAAAAAAAAAAAAAAGGCATAAAGGACATCTTCCCATCTTTAAGAACTGAGATTCACAGACCAGGCACCTGATCCTGCATCACACATGGATGTCCGCTGCCCAGGTCTGTGGGGACGTTATTGACTTCTAGTATTAAAACATGCTTATACATATCCTTGAGGGTTTCCCTTGCATTGAATGCTGCAGAGGGATGGCCAGAGTGCCTCGTGAACCTGGTCACAGATCTGTATTGAAGAGGGGGTGCCTATGCGAATTATATGATTTACAGAGGGGCAGCACCAGATTCAGAGACCAACCTTATACCAAATCTGTGCCCGAGCAAGTTAATAACCTGAATGCTGGCCAATTTGCTATTCAGCACCAGCGTCTGTTCTTGTCCTTGAGGGAGATTATTATCTTGTTACTCTGGGCAGTCTTGGAAAGATAAAGCCCTGCTCTGTTTTGCAACCTGCCAATGTATTACATCTCTCTCTATTTAAAGTTAGAGGGGCTTGTATGAAAATGCTTGACAAGCCTAATATGAAGCAATGATGGCTTCTGAACCTAATAAATTGGGAAGAATTTTGATATTTACTGTACATTCAGAACTGCTTGAAGGCAAGACATGATACTAGAAGCAGATTCTTGGGAATAAACCCTCAGGTGCTCTGATTAGCGAAGCCTGCTCCCAATTTAATCACATTTACCTTCTCCTGAGGAAAAAATCATTACAACCACCACTCCCACTCTGCTCAGAGCTCTCCTTGCTCCTCTGTTTTCTTCATTTCTATGCCTGAGCAGTTTCTAGAAGGGGAGTTAATTAGATTGTTGATTTTGTTTTAAAATATGCTTGATGATGTCGTACTTATCCAAAGGCCAATCCCCTGCTCTCCCTTAAGCTCTTCTGGGGGTTACTTATTTGCGACTATGGCAATTATTATTTTTCATGTCATTAAAATGACTGAACAGAAATGACTTGTTTCAAGGCAGATGCCTCTCTTCCTACAGATTGATGTTCAGGAATTGCAGTCCTGTCTCTCCCCTGGGCTCAGTCAGGAGAGAAAATTTTTCCCCTCCTCTGTAGTTTCTCAGGTTCAGCCATTTGCCCCTTTAACCTCACTGCTCATAAGCACTTTGCTCTTTCTTCCCCACTCTTGGAAGGCAAAAAATATGATGAGAAAGGCAATGGCCCCAATCAGTGTGCCTGGATAGAAGGAATGGCAGGGAAGGGTGAAGTCCAGGTCCACAACCTGACCCAAGGACTTGAGGGCACTTCAATCCCTCAAGTGATGTACTGCCTTACGAAATAGGTCAGCCCAAAGGGCTTTCTTGAGAGCCCACCTCTAGCAGAGTTTCAGCTGTGGGCTTGCTCCTCTGAGTGCTTTTCTTCCTAGGGAGCCCTACAGGTGAACTGCCTGTAGCAGAGTGGCTCTGTGGCTTGATGAGGCTTTTGGGTATGGCTGCACGCAATTGAAGAGCCGATTTTCTGGCTACAGCAACTAGAGTAGGAAAGGCTGCTTGTTACTGGAGACTACTAATCAGATCCTGGTAAACACCGCAAGACTAAGACTTGGAGGAAAAACAAACAGTGTGGAAATTACTGTTTTCCCCGCTATGGTCTCTGAGGAGCCTGAAGATGCTCCTTGACAGATGTGACACAGAGCCCTTTACATACATTTCAGGTTAGTTGCTATAACACAAAGCCGAAGCTCACCACATCTGTCCCATTGACTGTGCCTGTATTTGGGAAATGGGATGTGGAGGTCTTGGAGAAAATGGGATTTGGTTCCCTGAGAGTAAGACAATACCAGTGTGTAACTTTCCTCCTCATCTGTTCTTGAGAGCAGCATGCATGGACAGGAGGAGAATGCCCTTTTGAATATCTCCGTTCCTTGTTGCTCCCTCATAAGAAGCAGGAAAGGGCACAGAGCACTGAAGCATTTCATAATTTCATGCTCCCTGTCCCTGCAGCTCAAAAGAACGATTGCAGCGGGGCAGGGAGGGCTATTTTAGGAGGGTGCCATGCCACACAATTGGGAGCAGGTTGTAGAGAAGGTCGGGGGGGAATGCCCTCTCTCTGCACCTGTGCACACATTGGCACACACAAATATACACGCACACACAGCTGCAGCCCAGTGGGGAAACACGGAGGGGATCAAGCACTTGGCTCCACTTGAATGCTTACCTTGGGAATAGGCCAAGGACATGTGTCCGCAGGCACCAGGGTCCATTCCCTTAGCCATGATCTACGCAGGTGAGACCTTATTTCTAAGGGGAAATGAGCACAGTTGCTTTTATGTTTCAAGGACAAGGGTGTCAGTACAGTTCTCCAGTGCTGACATTCCCTGCACCCCAAGAGAAAGGATCCCCCCCTTTCTTCCTGTTCTCCCCAACTCCTTTGCAGCTCGCAGGTTCCTTCATCAGAGATGCTCAGTGCCCAAAGGGAAGGTGGCTGTTGAAAAGGACCGCTTATTTGTTTTTGGGTTTGGTTTTTTTCCCTTTGGTCTTGGAAATGGTGCTGGCAGCCTGGTGCAGTATCTCTCCCTCCTTCCCCCTCCCCTGCCTCAGCCCCCGTGAGTGCGGAGGAAGAGCGTGGGCGGTGGAAGGAGTTGTGGTCCCCAGATGTGTGAATTGTTGCCGAATAGAAATAGCGCACCGTGGACGGACAAAGAGCAGAGCAGCTCAGCTGAGAGCCATCGCTTTGGGCTTGCGTCACTGACCTTTTCCTCTCGCCCTTCTCGGTCCTCACCTGACCCTCCCACCGCTTCCCCTGCACTTTGCACTCAGACAGCTCTCTGCACAGCCCTTCGCAATGCTGAGCAGGGTTGTCACGGGAGTTTAAAGGGGTGGGGGTGGGGGGAGTGGAAAAAGGAAAAAAAAGCACTGCAGCAAAGACAAGGCAATGCAGTGATCCTGTGTCCATTTCCCCAGAGCTCAGGTTGCCACCCTGCAGGACAAGAGAGCCATGGGCTGAGCCATCACACCATGGTCCCTGCATGGTCTAGCCATTGCAATGAAGCCATGGCTGTCCTGCCTCCACAGCTGGCAGGGCTGGGGATGGGGGTGGAGAAGTGAGCCTGTTCTAAGGTGAGTGGAGGGCTTCAAACTGACATATCATAAATAAATGGAATTTAAAACAAACAAACAAACAAAAAACCCCCAAACATTTCAAAGCCTTGTGGGACCAAGCTTCAAACATGACACAATTGTAAAAACCTGCATAAGTCGTCTAGAGAGTCAAAAAATGCCACCAGCATACCACATGGAGAGAAGTGGCAGTCAGGCAAAGTAAGGGTTTGGGAGGTGTTTTGAACTGAGGCAATGGTAATTCTATGAGCCCTTGGCCCAAAAGATCTGCTGAATTCCTGCCTGTGGCTGCAGGGGACAGGCTTGGTTGCCTGGAATGTCCTTTCTAGTACTCTGCTCCATTCCACTACTTCAGGGCACGTGATGGGGGAAAAAAGTGTGTGTAGGGGCAAATAAGAGAATGCCAGGAGCCCAGAAAAGCATGTGTGGGGCAAGCAGGAAAATGCAGTGAGCCTCAGATACCCCATGGAAGATGTTTGCGCAAGTCTCGCATTAGGACATTGTTATGTCAGGCACCTTGAGAGTGGTCAGGACATTAGAGCAAGGGACCAGAGCAGTGAAAATGATGTCTACAGGCTGAGTGTCTGTTAGACAAGAGACCTGCTGTCCTCCTTAGGTTGTCCAACCCAAGAGTTCTCCATTCTGCTCCTTCCCTTTTAGTCATTGTACGCAGAGACTGTGAAAGATGTGAGATTTTTGCAATAATTCCCTGGTCATTTGTGAGTTACGTGGCACAAACTCAAGATATGGGACTGGTCTGTGGGTTGAGAAACTGTCAGAAGCCTTTGATTTAAATCTTCTGCCCTGGCACTCACCGTGGTATAACTGTGGGGAGAGAGATCACAGAGGACTTGTGAGAGAAGGAGGGAGGCATGTCATGACATGAGGGAGCTGTGCTTGTACTGAAGAGGCCTGGAGCCTCAGCCCTCCTCTACCCACCTCCTGATAGCATCTTCAGAGAGAGCCAGGCTTGCAAAGGGCAATAGTTTCCGTTGGCAGGAAGGTGAGAGATGTCCATATGGGGCTGGTACGCGTGTGTGTACGTGTGTGGGTGTCATAGCAAGAGCGCGGCACCGAGCTGGCCTCTGAAGCCCGGCATGGCTCAGCAAATGCCTGTTCTCCCACTGTGGTCAGAGGAGGGCCATGTCACACGAGGTGGTGGAACGATGGCTCTCGGCAATGCAGCTGTGTCCCATAACCCACGCAGCCATGGGCAGAGTGTGCATCCAGCCCTTTGGGCCCAATGGCAGCTCCCAGCCAGCAATGGGAAAGCAAAGGTGAGCAACAGAAGATCTGGGATAGATTCAGCCCATTGATGGCATCCAGTTGTGATGCACAGGATGGAGCAAGGTGGGGGCTCTGCTGGCATCTGCCAGGCCCACCCTTGATAAAGAGTCAGTGGAGATGCAACGCCAGGTCCTGCCATGCTGCACCACCTGCACTCCATGCAGGTCTGGGTGCAGGCACATGCACCTGTGTCCAAGTGCCCACAGTAGGGTCAAAGGTCTCTTTTTATACCCCTTTTCTTGCTCTGCTTCTCTCTTCCCTTTCCCACAGCTATCACAGGGAAGGGAACTATCTCAAGGCCTTCAGCTTCTTCTGAGTTGGCCCCAACACATGCTTCTTTCCCCAGAGACAGCACCATATCCTGCCCTTTACCTCCTCTCCCACTCCCCCATTTTCATACCTGCAAGACCACAAACTCGCAGGAAGCCAGCTTAAAGGGCCAGCCCCTTAGCACATACCTTGAACAAGCTGAGATGCAGCTGCAGAGCCTTTTGCAGCAGAGCTTGGACCCATCTTTCAGGGGAAAAGAGAGGCACGGCCCTCAAGGTAGTTGCTGCATCTGCCAACTCCAGGGCATGCTTCTTGCTTTGCCCAAGAGAGAGGTTCTGGCTGTCACCAGCCCCAGACTCACATAACACAGGGCAGCCCCACTGCATGGAAAAGGACCCAGCCCTGGGGTGAATTAGGTGACTTGAGTTCTTGTGGCCGTCAGAGCATGGCTGCACCCACTGGCTGGGCAGCAGGGCTGGTCTGACCCAGTCTAGCCCTCATTTCTTCAACAGCATCGCAGGGTCCACCTTGCCTGAGCTGAGCCTCACCTGTGGTAACTCCCCAGCTGGGCATCCATGGTGTGATGGGTGGCACTGGCTACACACTCCATTCGTCACACATGCATCTTAGCCCCAAGAAATTTGGCTGAAGACACTCTTCAGATGGCACTTTACTCTCCAAGTGGGCATGCTGAAGGATTGTATCACAGAAAACTCTTCTAGAAGATCCGGGCTACACATTTCCGCTCCTCCCTCACTCCTCACCTTTTGCAAGTGTGACAAAAGTACCTCCAATCTACCAGCATCTCACCTCAACGGGCCAGGAACATGCACAAGCGCAACCCCTGCACTTCCTGAGGACACATTTCTATCTGGTTCCTCAGAAGTAAATAAAAAACCTAAAGAAGGCTGCGGTCCGACGTGTCAGAGTATCGCATTTAGTGGGATATATATAGCCCTAGCTCTGGGCCCAACACAAAGTGGCCTGTAAGGATGTTGTATGATTATGTTTTCCACTCCTTGCCAAATGTAGTGCCTGGTACACATCAAAACACAGGAGAAGCTGTGTGAAGATAATTAAATTCAAAACAGAAGGTCCTATATGGGCATCTACTCTTGTTTTCCACCTCTGACCTGAACCTCAAACCTTTCCCATCACACACAGGTCTTCCAAAAATTTGTGGCCAGCTAAACTCTGGAACTGCCACCCATCCCCTTGTTAGCAAACACAAGTGTCTAGTCAACAGTTTAATGCCCCTTTACATTCGTACTTGCTGGCTTTTACATCTTGGCAGAGAAAATAGAAACACCACAGGGAAAACACACATGCTTACTAACTACATGATACAAGGATGTACTCAAATTTTCACAAGATAAAGGGTCAGATCCCTCTTAAAAGAAGTCCAGCATTAGCCCAGCCTTCTCAATAGACTTAGTGAAGTACTTGAAAACTAATCCTACAAGGTACTGTTTTGCCTTCTTTTGTTTTGATAATTTCCAAAGAATCCTTCTTTGAATTTGTGTAAAATTTTCCCTGCAGGGAGAAGAGGGTTGTCATAATTAGAAGTGTCAAAGTAGTACATAGATTTAAGGTTATGGCTCTCCATGAAGGAAACAGACAGAAGATTGCCAAGGATTGCCCAGGGAAGTTTCAGAGCTGAGTTAGACCTTGTACCTGTCTCTTTCAGGTCAGTGTCTTCTCCATGACACTATTTGATGATAACCACAGCCAGAAGGAACAGGTTGGAGGGAAAAGCAGACTTAAGTGCAAAACAACCAGGGAAAAAAGTTTAATACCACTGGAAAAAATAATATATATATACACAAAAGTTTTTGGAGTTTGGTTTTGTAACATAAAGCACCATTAATTCCACAGTACATTACAACTCAGCCTACTACACCTTCCAGAAAGCATCCAATACTCCTGAAATCTGACTTAGCACCAAGGGATTGACATCTTGTTTAGCACCAAGAAGCCTGTTAAACATACCCTTTGGTCTCCCCTACCCTCCCCTTTCATGTGCATCAGGCACCATCTGGCTGCTCATGGGTTGCACATGATATCTATCACTGGCATTCAAACACCAAATAGAAAAGGAGGAAGAAGGGAGCTTGTTTCTGGAGATATTCAGTGTAAAGAGAGGCTTGCTTCTCATCAGGGAGACACAGGGGTGCTACACATTGTAAAGAGACAATATCTGAGTTTGCAACCTGTTGAGAAAAGGAGAAAGGGGTTCTGTCCTGAGCATCGCCTCTACTGCCTGAAATCCTCTCTGAGCAATTCCACACACTTGATCTGCTAATTGAGGGGATAAAACTCAAGTCTCCTTTAGTTCTCATGATCCCATCATCACATTTCCCAGGAAAAAATCCAGCTTTGCCTCAGTGAAACCTTGTTTTTATACTCATTGCCTCAGTGACCATGGTGGGGAGGATCCAGGGCAGAAAGTGCCTGAAACTCATTCCAGTCTGTACAGCTTCATTAGCAAAGCAGGGAGGGTAAGTAAACAGGGCAAGAGAGAAAATGTCCTGCAGTTCTCTCAAGCTCATATTTAGTATCTAGCCTGAATCCCTGTGCCTTCACCATCCTGGGCTGAGTGTACCAGACCTAGTCTCATATAATAATCTGATGTGTATCTCCTATGGGAGAGTTCTGGTAGTCCCAGGTGCTATAGGCAGAGACCATGGCTAATCATGAGACTGCAGAAGCTAGGTAAGGCAGAAGACTTCATCATCAGTGATGGGCAGAGGAGAAACACAGTTTCCCCTACTTGTCCTGCCCTGAGACTCAAAAAAGGGACAACTCTTGGCACTGCTGTTTACAGGAGCATCACAACATGTGGAAGTAGGTTTCCCAAAGTACTGAGTCAGCCTCATCTGCTCTCCCCAGGACCGCAGCAACCCCAGAGGGATGTGAGTGAGAGCAATGTGAGGCCAGTACAAATCCTACCCCTGGCATTCCTTTCCCACTGCGACATCTCCAGCCTGACAAGAAGAGCAAGGGTTTGTTTTAGCCACATGCCTTTCTCAGCTGCTCTGATGAGATTGCCAGAAAAGGGCACGGAGCATGTGGCAGGGAAGCTTTTAACCCTGTGCCATGGTGCTGTAATCTCACCTCTCTGTCTTTTCCATCACAGAGGTAGGAAGGAGCCAACCTGCCCAGGTTTGGAACAGATTTAACTGCAACTGCCCTTGCAGCCTCTGGCTCAGGTCCTGCAACAGCAGTCGCTCAATACCAGCATGGGAGAACCACCTTCAGGAAGACCAGCGTAATGGCACACGGGAGCCAGGGCCCAGCCCTGGCTCTCCCCTCACATCAGTGAGTGTTAGGGATGGCTGCTGACACCAATGGACAGGTGCACCCCTGCCAAAGACAGCAGATTTGGGTTCACTGTCTGGACTAGCTTCCCAGAGCCGGGGAGCCACGACCAAGTAGCACTGCATGGGAGGTTTGGGAGGGAGGTTTTGTAGAGTTGTTGCTCTCTCTCTCATTCTGTACTTATGGTCCACAGTGGGAACAGAGTGGTGGGCTCTACTGATTCAATGATGGATGCCTCTGAAGGGTCTGGCTGAGTGTCTGGCCTTAATCTTGTTGAAGAACTAGAGCTGGCACAGCAGACAACCCCACCAGGCCCAGATTTTACAGCCAAACAGAAGGGTGTCTAAGGAAAGTCAATGAACACACTTCAGAAGGCCGACAGTCTGCTTTTTGGGAAGACAGTATCATCTCTCACTGCTCCTACACCTTCCTTGTGCTACAGGAGGCCATCAGACCCCAGTCTGCTCTCCAGACTACAGGTGTGAGAGGTGACATTAGGGCCATGTTGTGGGCTGCAAAACTGGCATGTCTAGTTGGAACAGAGAGGAGCCAGGATGCACCTGGGTGGCAGGGACTTTTTAACCCTTTCTCCAGGAGTCCCTTGTGTATGAAACCCCAAGAAGGGATGCATCCCCAGGAAAGCATTTTAGCTTTCCTTCTCCTCTAGGACCCTAAATGCCAGGCACAGTTTTTTGGCAGATTTAGAAGAAGCCAACAACCTAAGTTGGGGTCATCAGGTGAGGGGGCGAGAGATGGTAGTGTCACGCTGTAAGTGGACAGATATAGGCCTGGCTACAAGAGAGCATGAGGTGGGAGCCAGTGTGGCAAGTTTCACACTCAGTGCCTGAGACTTGACAGGCCCATTTCCAAGTGATTTGCAGTGGTTGCGGGCAGTAAAGAGAGAGAGAGGAAGAAGGAAAAGGCCAAAGAGGCCCGAAGGAGGAAGAGAGGCAGTTAGTCAAGGCTGGGCTTGACCAGGTACCCGTTGAAGGTGATGTACACATCAACATCATCACTGTAAATGGCATTCTCCCGCTCCCGCTTGTAGAGCCTCACCCAGATCTCATCATTTTCCTGGAGCTCCAGCATGAGGCTCTGGCTCTGCATAATGCTGCGGTCACTGGGTTGGGCATACAAGATGACTGCCTCTTCTTCGTTGTGCATGATGTGCATGTAGGTCTCCTTGAAGTTCCAGGTGTGGACGTTGAGGCTGAAATAGTAAAGTCCACCTACATAGCAGTAGAATTTGCCGTTGAACATGTCGAAGTGGCTGTAGAGGTTGACAAACACAGTGTCGAAGATCAAGACCTGGTAGCCCTCACTGCTATGCAGCGCTTTCTTGCGACCAACGGAGAACGCAGCGTACTGGTGCTTGCAGGGGTCTCCTGCTGTACCCATCTGTCCTTTACTGCCTTTCGGGCCCTGGGCACCCCGCTCGCCTCGTGGTCCTTCTTTGCCCCATTTTCCTGGCATCCCAGGCTCTCCTCGGTCTCCTTTCTCTCCTAAAAGAGGAAGCAGAGGACAGAATTCCTGTGTGATACCAGAGACACGGAAGTGGCTGAGAGAAAGGCCAATGAGGAGGCAGAGGATTGCTCAAGGATGGAGCAATGCCAGAAGAAGGAACATTCCTGAGGGTCACAATATCATTGTGCTTCATGGGACAGGAGCTAGCACAGCTCTGGGTGCAACTGGGGTCTCTTATAAACACCCTGCTCACCACCTGATACGGTCTTGCTGGAGGCACTAGGACCTGTCCCTAGGAGACTTCAGCCTGAGATGGAGCCCAGCAGTGCAAAGTACCACTGGGGGTCTTGACCTCTTCTTCTTCCACCACACTCCTTTACCTCCACCACAGTCCCTGCCCTCCTACACACCTCTCCCACGACCCAAATATCCACATAGTATGAACCATGTTCTTGCTGTAGGCTGGAGAAGGACAAGAAGTGCTAATGGCCATGGGATAATATGACTAGAGAGGGACAATGAGGTGGGTCAGAGGGGAAAGATCCAACTTGGTCTTGGCAGATGGTGCAGTCCAAGTTAGAGGGCTGGTACTTTGACAACACTGGCATAATTTGGGCTGAATGCACACCAGGATGTACTTTGTATATATAGAGAAAATGGGGGTCAGAGCAGTCTCCAGCACAAGTGAGAACATCCCAAATTTGGGCCTTGTTCATTTCCTCCAGTCCTTTCCCTGTGTGGTTTTGAAAAATTACTGGTGCACATGTCTGCACTATCTGCAACTCCCTGCCTCTGTCTGCCCTGGACACACTTCTGAGCTTTTATGGATTGCAGATATTTTCAGGCTGGGCAAGGAAGGGGCAACATCTGCCCAGCTAGTCCAGAGGAACCAAAGTGCAACAATAAGTGAGTGGGAGCAGGATCCAGCTGGGAACAGGCTTTTGCCCACAGCAAAGGCTAAAAGTGGAGCCCTGAAGGGAGGAGCTGGTCTAAAATAAGGAACCTTTTGCCATTAGCCAAGCCAGCCACAGCAGGGTGGAACAAGCTGGCGGTCACTGCCAGTTAGCCTGGAGGTGCTTGCAAATAGATGCTGCTTCCCCTTGCCCTCCTCTGAAATACATGTGACCCATGGAGCTGGAGAAGGTTCCCCGAGTGCCAATGTCCACCCTCTGAACCTGCTTATTTTGCAGCTGGGTAGAGACTGCTCCTTCCCTCACACACTACAGGACTCTGGAAGTTTGAGGCATGGAAGGTGTCCTCCCAGCTTGGTGAGAGGCTGACACGGCCACTCCTGTGCTAGCAGGGAGGAAGAGCTGGTAGCAGGCGACATCCTGAGACACAGAGGTCACAGCATGGGTATGCACTGGGCTCCCTCCTCCCCAGGCTACTCATGATCACAGCACAAAACACCTAGACCCTGGGCACAGTGTGTGTGGGCACACACTCTTCAGGATGGCATCTAGCAGTCTGTTAGCTTAACCAGCATGCCAGCGGTACAACTGTCACCTCCACCACAGTGCCACCTGTTCCCAAGCAGACCTTTGCATCCCAGGACCAAGACGGGCACTTACCCTTCAGTATGGTGATGTTGATATAGGGACGGACCTCCGGCATTGGGTAGGGCAAGTGGTGGTGGCTGGGAGGGAGTGGTCGGTCATCTGTGGAAGAGTCCAGTGGGTCACAACACCGCTTGCAAGCACCAGGGGCTGGTTCTGTGACGTTGGGTTCATCAGTGGGCGCCCCGAGCGCAACAAGAGGGAGAAGAAGGAAGGCCACGGGTGTGCGCAGGTAGATTATGTCCATGGTGACCTGGGAAGATATGAGGAAGCATCAGAGTGAGGTATAAGAAGGGGAGCACACAGAGGATGGAGCGGAGATCACCACAGAATATCTTTCTGTGGCTGGAGCCGAGGGTGGGACAAAATGGCATTGTCCTGTGTAGGGAGTTTACATGTTTGCAGTCTCTGGAGGTTCAAGGCCGCAATCTGAGTAGCAACCGCATGACCCAAGAGGATGCCTCACGCCCTTCTGCCCAGACCAATGGAGACTAGTGCCAACCCTGGAAGAAGATCTGACCGTCAAACCCTGTCACCAGGCAAACCACTGGAGCCACTAGAAGATTCAGTCCCCAAGCTGGGATAGAGGAAGGAGACACAGCAAACCACACTGTCCCTTTAGCAAAAGCATGCTCTGGTAGGCTGCTGAATCTGACGGGAGGGCTGAAGAAGCTTCTCCAGTCCTCCAGTCACTCGGTATCAACTCTTCACAGGAGTCTAACCCAACAACTCCCCTGTCCCAGCCAGAGTCTGACCCGCATCTCTCTGCAGAGGGCCCTTCACAGAATCATAGAATCACAGAATGTCAGGGATTGGAAGGGACCTCAAAAGATCATCCAGTCCAATCCCCCTGCCGGAGCAGGAACACCCAGATGAGGTTACACAGGAAGGCGTCCAGGCGGGTTTTGAATGTCTCCAGAGAAGGAGACTCCACAACCTCCCTGGGCAGCCTGTTCCAGTGTTCCGTCACCCTCACTGAGAAGAAGTTTCTTCTCATATTTAAGTGGAATCTCTTTTGTTCCAGCTTGAACCCATTACCCCTTGCCTCACTGTTGGTTGTCACGGAGAAGAGCCTGGCTCCATCCTCGTGACACCCACTCTTTATATATTTATAAACATTAATGAGTCTCCTGTGGGCTGGGAACTTCAGCCCTCTCCTTCCCCCCACCAAACCCCATCCATCCCTGTGCCTCAGCCCCCCTCCCACCAGCGCTCAGTCGTGGTCTCAGCCAAACCCCAGCACCTTCCCGAAGGGACGGTGGGCTCCTCTGAGAGCAGCAGCAGTGCCAGGCCCTTGCAGACAGACTGGAGGGGAGCTGCTCCGCCGCACAGGGTGTAGGAAGCAAAGCTCGGAGCAGGCAGCCTGCAGAGAAGTGCGCTTACGAAAGACAGACACGCAAACAAGCTAAGAAAGCCCCTTTCCCAGCCTCTGCCCCCCTTCCTTCTGCCTGCACCCCAGCACAGCGTGGCAGCTCACCCTGGAGGCTGAGGGCTCCCCTCTGCGCTTCCCAGCCCCTGTTCGAGGGCTCCCCTCCGCCTGCAAAGCCGGCCCCCGGGCCCATGGCTTTAAGAAAGCTGGTTCTTGGCACAGGCACTGCTGCTGCTGGCTGGGAGGCAAGCTGGGCTTGGACCTGCTCCCTCCTCGCTCCTCTCCCTCCCTTTCCCTCCCTGGCCTTGGGCGCTCTCCATTGCAAACCGGCTTGGGCTTCAGCACCTTTAACTCTTTCCTGGGTAGTGCCTTTTCCTTATTTTTTTTTCCCCACTGCCTTTTCGCTTGCAAACAGCCTAACCCTGGTCAGCAAAATGCAGGCAGCACAGATTGCTGCACCCTGTGCAAAAGGTGGGTAGGTAGCAGGGCAGTGTCCCACGCTGAGATGCTCAGGTGGGATGCATCGGTGCAAGAGACAGACTTTCCTTCAGGTGAGATGGTGCAGCACTCTGCCCTCACTCCCTGGCATTAGTCCCTTCTCCCATGCATTAGCCTTCAACCCATCTGGCGCTCCTCTCTCTCCAGCTGTGCCCGTCCCACTCTTAGTCCTCAAACTTCTTCATCTTCCATTCTTTCCTGCATAGTTTCTTTTGCACGTCACTGCAGCCTGTCACCCCAGGCAGGAGATTTCTAGCAGGCTCATCTGCCAATTGGGAGAAGCATCATTTTTTTCCCTCTCTGGTCATCCCCTCTCCCTGGGCAGAGCCCCAAGCCTTGCACTCCGTGTGTGTCATCCTCTGGTCACGTCCCTGGTCGGGTCCCCGGCCGAGCAGATCGCATGTGAGGAATGTGCCTGGCCTGAAGCACAGCCCCGCTGCAGGGAGCTGCCTGCCAGCAAAGCTGAGGATCAGGAGCAAACCCTGGCCCTGATCTTTGCCCTCAGCCTGACACCAAGCAGACACACTTGTGCTGTAGGTGTGAGCACTAAGTGGCTGCACCAGAACCTGGGAATGAGGGTGTTTTGGTGGGGAGAAGGAGTGTGAGGACACACAGAGGAGACTTTCCTTATGCCGCAGAAGGAGAGGGGATGGGAGAGGATTTTGGGGGTCTTACCCTGCAGCAAACCTGATTTGGGAACTTGTACCTGGTGGGGGTGCACATATGTATCTTTGAGAGGCTGAAGGAAGGATGGGCA
Source organism: Caloenas nicobarica (assembly GCF_036013445.1). Lineage (NCBI taxonomy): Eukaryota > Metazoa > Chordata > Aves > Columbiformes > Columbidae > Caloenas > Caloenas nicobarica. The sequence goes on from NC_088245.1 coordinate 39,411,861, forward strand.
ATAACTTTCTCCTTTGGGGTCCAAAGTGCCAAGTCAGCACTGTGCCTCCTGCAGTTTCTGAGAGAAGCTGAAGGCTCCAAGGTTTCTGAAGGGGGAAGGGTTTTATGTGTGTCTACGTGTGCTTGGACTTGTTTTTTTTTGTTTTCTTTCTCCCATTTGTTTGGTTTGGGAATGGGAGGCCCTGCTTCCCAGAGAGTGGCTGGCGTTTGGCAGGACCCCAGAACCACTGGAGAAGCAAGCGGAAAGCTCTGGGAAAATACGTGCTGCAAGCTGGGGGGAAGGGAGGAAAGGGGGAAGGGAGGCCTGGAGATATTCTCAGGCTGTCTGTCAGCCTGGAGCTCAATGAACATGGAGCGAAGATGCCTCCCAGCCGGGGCGGGAAGAGGACCAAGAAATTCGTTGCTGTGCTCATGAGTTCCTAGATGGGCTCCAACACTGACATGCAATGAGACTCATTGCAAGTCTCCTGTGTCTGGCCCGTGCCTCGGTTTCCCCTTTTGGAAAATGAGGGGTGAAAGGTTAGGGCAACACTCCTTGCTAATGGAGCCTTGCCAGCTGACAGAAGTGGCTTTTTGTGATCAGTTGTGTTGTCTATTCCTGCCTGCTGCCTACTGTAAGCATTTCAGCAGCTGACAGTAGTATTGAAAGCCAATAAATTTTCTGGGGTGCATGAAAACTCAGAGGCTGACATTGAAGAAAAAGTTCCTCCCTGTCCCATCAACACTGTTACAGTGCCTCACTCTCTCAGGTTTTCCTGCCTGGCTTATTCCCAAGCATGACATTACCCCCTTTGGCAGCTCTCACCCTCATGTCTGCCCTCCTCTACCTTTGCAAGGGGAACAGGTATCAGGGAGGCTGTTGTCCTCATTTCCATCTCACATTTCCATCTGCACTCCTGAGTTGCTTACAACCAAGCAATCACTCTTCATGGAGGATCTCATCAGCTGGGGGCTTTGCCTTTGTCTCATCTGAATGCAAGAACAGCTCACAGTGGACAGCGAGCAGGACTTCATATTTAATGTCTTGTCTGAGCTGAATAGGGACCCACAGGGAGCCAGCAGGCAAAGATTGGTGGCATTGTCCAGCTGGGCAGCAGTTTATGCCAGAAAAGACACTTTTGCCAGTTCCCTGAATGGAACTGGCCGTACCAGCAACATTTTGCCAGGGCAGCCACATTTGCAGGAGGTTTTGGCTTGTATGGCCGAGTGCTCAAAGACCGGAGTTTTGAGAATGCTATCCAATAACCCTGTGTCAGTCATGCTTTTAAGTGCAACCCAATCCTGAAGGCACCTTGTGTGCTCAACAGTCTTCCCTCTCCCTCATTGCACACTGCCTTGGAGGGAGCCCAGGGAAGCTCTGGCCAGATTGGACTGCAACAATCCCTGCTCAAAAGCAGCTGCTTTATCCTCCTTCTACACTTCCAACCCTTCTCCTGCAAACACCTCCACAGGGCAAAGTAGGAGGATAAAGCCTGGCTGTCCCCCAGTGACTGCCTCCATCTTATTAACCCTCTCTACCATGGGTACAGAAGGAAGGAAACGACTTTGATATTTCCTCCCCTTTCCACCCCTGTGTACAGCTCAGCTCCCCTGCTGCACATGTGGACCCCCTGTCACGCTACACATCCACACATACGCGCTTCACCCACAAACACCCACACACTCACCTGCCAGGGCTCCTCTCTCACCAAAACCTCCAGAGCAAAGGTATTGTCTGCTACAAAAGGCAGAGAAACAGCCACTTCTCTTCCCCTTCCTGGCTGCTTTTCCTCCACCACAGCTGCCTTCCCTTTCCCCTCTTCCCCACCCCTCTGCCCCCACTCTCCAAGAACATGGCAAGCCGGGAGGGGAAGCAGAGGACCTCTTACCTCCGCTCCCCTCCGGAGGGGTCCCACGCTGGGTTATCCGTATCCTCAGCTGCTCCTGGGTAGCAGCGCGGGGAGGGAGGGCCAGCAGGGTCCAGCTGACTCCAGCCAGATGTTCGCCAAGTGCTCTTATGTAATTACTGTCTTTTCCATCCTGCCTCCAAGGCCTTCGTGAGTGCCTCCCCCCGCTGCTCTGGCCCGTGTCAAGCTTGGCTCTCTCTCCCGCCTTCCATCCGCCCCACACAGCATCATGATTTGCTCAACTAAACAGCTGATTCCTTCTGGAAGCAAAGTTCAGGCTTTTGGCTACTGCCTTCGCTACCCTTGGAAAGAGAGCTCACATGTTTCGAGAGCCGGGAAGTGATAGGCAGCACTGCTCTGCGCTTTCTTCGTCTCCATCACTGCGCAAACGCAGCCGAGTCCCTTCAGCTTGCTCTTCCGTAGTACCTGCAAGTGGGAAGGGGGACACCTGAGACACGGAAAGGTGTCAGTGAGCTTTTATGCTTCAGGTGCCCCCAGGTTACCCTGTAATAGCAGTGGGTCCTCAGCCATATTTGGATCGCTGATCATCTCCAACCAGGCTGCAGAAGGGGTTGGCAAGACAAATATTTTCCAGCCTGTGGGCTCCATGGCCGTGCATGAGGCTTGTGTAACAGCCAGCCCTTGTTACCCAAGAGCACCAACACAGTATGAAATTGCTGGCTTAGAATATCTTGTACGTCTCTGAGGACAGGCAGGCCTGTTGGACATCAGCTGCGTGGCTACATTTCTCTCATAACTTGTGCCCATGTGGGGCCTGAATCAACCAGGAACAACACATTCCCTGGCTTTATGCAGGCTGCTGCTGAGTTTGAGGGCACTTTTGCCAGCAGGGATTTCTGCTGTGGGCTGCTCGGCAGCCTGGACTGTCTCACACGGAGATCAAGGCCTGGCAAAGACATTACATTTTTTTGCTTTGCATTGCTGAAATGCCACGTGGCTGAGGAGCAGCTGGAAGAGCTGTTCACCTGTACTCATTGCTGGAGCAAAGCTGTTGCTAGACCTGGCAGTCTCCAGCACTGAGAATGAAAGCATGAACCTGTCCTACTTCCCACTGCCCCCACAGCTAGTCCGAGACACCACACGTCTGCCAGACACAGCTGAACAGTCTATCAGAGACTGACTGACGAGCTGTGTCAGTTGGAGATACCCTGCGGCTAAGGGCACATCACCCAGGCTGCCCCTCTCCCCAGAGGATGCTTTGCCACCTTGAGTGTCCCATCTCCTACCCCACCTTGTGAGCCTGCCTGCAAGACCACTGAGACAAGAAGCTGCTCCAGTATCCATCCCAAACTCTGCCAAGTGACTACGAGCGCTAATCCTACTGCAACCAGCAAGACTTCGCTGCCTTGTGAGCATCTAGGCCCAACAGCTTGGCTGGGTGGGAGATACCAGGTGACATCGCAGCCTGTTTGAACCAGTTCTTAAAAATAACCTTCAGCTGAGCCTTCTGCTTCTCTGCATCTGAATGCATCTGAATGCCTTCTTGTCCCATCCACTTCTATGGAGACCCAGGAGTTTTTACCCCTGTGCTGCCATCTCCTACACATACTCCTAGCCCTGCCCTGAGCAGTTATCAGCAGTAGGTCACTACTGGAGGCATCTCAACTCTCACAAGTAATGCTGAGAAAGGTGGACAGTGGTTAAGGAAAGAAAATTCTCTTCAGAGGTGTCCATGAGCTTTCTCACCAAAGAAACAAGCACTTCGTGGCAAGAAGGAGGGGAAGCTGGTGTTTAAGAGCTCACAGAAGCTCTTGGATCTGTGACAGGTACTTCCCACTGAGGGAACCACCCTGACACCAAGGCAGTTTGAAGCAGAGAGGTTCCACTGTCACTTGGTTGCACTGTCCTGAGTCTGGTCCTAAAACCAGCCAGCAGGGCAAGAGTCTTGCCACGTTCTATGGCCATTTGATTCAGTACAATCGTGTCCATCACTCTACCTTCAAGGCACGGGGCACAGGCATTGTTCAATATCTGTGCAGCAAAGCTCGGTGCTTTTCACAGCAACAGATCTCTGCTGAAACTGTATGATGCCTTGTTGTTATGCCTGAGGGTCCAACGGAGGGCTCTGCATGGATCTCCACACCCACGCACCTGCATGGTGAATGTGAGATTTCCAAGAAGATAGTGGTGTTGGAGAGAGGGGCCCCGACTAAAGTCCCGACAATATCCCTTTTTCCTGCAGTCAGCACACCGTGGGGTGTGCAGAGGTGGCTGGGACCACTGGTGCAACATCCCCTCCGGGCACGGCGCTGCCTCAAACCCGAGACACTTCCAAGCGGGAAAAGCGGAGGTGTGCGACAAGCCGGCACGGCGCTGCAGCAGCCCGCCCGGCTGCCCGCCCCCCCAGCTCCCCGCCCGCCCGGTTTCCCCGCCGGATGCCCCCCCGTCTCGGCTCCCCGCCCGGCTCCCCGCACCCCCCGCCCGCCGGCCCGGCGGCTGCCGACTGCCCCCTGCAGGACCTGCCGCGCAGCGCCCCGCTCCCCGCTCCGCCTCCTCCCGGCCCCGGCGCCGCCCGGCTGCCTGCAAAGGGCGGGCGGCCCGCTTGTCCCGCCGACGGGTCGCACTTGTGGCCGAGGGCGGGTTGCTGACTTGGGTGGGCTCACCTTCTTCTGTCCTCTCTGCAAACCCCCGCTCACAACTTGGCAGCTTCTCTGGTTAAAGACCGCCGAAGGAAAAGGTGATGGGGCACCGTCTGTGCGTGCACAGTTCACAGAATCACAGAATAGTTTGGGTTGGAAGGGACCTTCAAAGGTCATCTAGTCCAATCCCCCTGCAATGAGCAGGGACATCTTCAACTAGATCAGGTTGCTCAGAGCCCTGTCCAGCCTGGCCTTGAATGTTTCCAGGGATTTAGCATCTACCACCTATCTGGGCAATCTGAGACATGCCATCAGTCAAAGCATATGTATTTCACAGAATCACAGAATCACAGAATGTTAGGGATTGGAAGGGACCTCGAAAGATCATCTAGTCCAATCCCCCTGCCAGAGCAGGAACACCTAGGTGAGGTTACACAGGAAGGCGTCCAGGCGGGTTTTGAATGTCTCCAGAGAAGGAGAATCCACAACCTCCCTGGGCAGCCTGTTCCAGTGTTCTGTCACCCTCACTGAGAAGAAGTTTCTTCTCAAATTTAAGTGGAACCTCTTGTGTTCCAGCTTGAACCCATTACCCCTTGTCTTACTGTTGGTTGTTCCTTCCCATACAGTCCTGTTTGTCATATATAGAAGGACATACTGCAGCCCAGGCACATCTCTTTAGCTGGCTGCATTGATGTGCTGGGTGTGTGTGAGTGTGTGTGTTTGTGCATGATGTGGTAAGAGTGAGAGCTGAGTGAGCCGGCTGCGTTGTGTGTGGCGTTTGCATATTTTATGCTTGGGAAGGCAAAGAACACTAAGTTTTCATGAGCAAATATTTGCATATTTTCCACTTGTTCGAGCAGATAAAGCATTTCAATTCTCTGTTGCATCCTCAAGAGAGTCAGGAACATCATCTTCTCAGCAGTATTTCCCTTTCTTGTATCTCTCTGCCTCTTTTTCCTAGCAGCTCCCCAATTTCAACAACTGATTAAGTGCTTCCTGCCCCCTCCCCACATGCCCTTGTTCCATCCTCCTGTAGCAGCTGAAGCAGAATGTGTCCTGGACAGTTTTGCTGTTGCCTGAGCTGAGCTGCTGTGTTTCCCTGCTGATGACAAATACAGCAGCTCCCTAACAACGGCTTCAAATGACATTAAGTGTGGGCTGTGTTAGTAACAGCCAGGAATCGTACCCTCGCCTCTCTACCCTGAAACCCCTCCCCAGTCGCCACTCAGTGCCCTTCCAGTTTCTCTCCTGAGGATCCATCACAGAGCAGAAGGGTCACACTGAGTGGGTCCAAAGCTCCCCCAGGCCACTGTTGGGCTGGCGGGAACATGCTTGGGTGTGTGTGTATGGTGGGTCTGTGTGTGGGCAGGGTCATTTGCAAGGTCAATTTGTCATCTCCCAGTTTTAGCTTACGTGTGGGCTGTGTGTGGTATGTTCCTGCATTCATGTTTAGGCCAAGAGGTACAGGCATGTCTAGGTGTGCATGCATCTGTGTGGGTGGCCACATATGGTCTCACGCACACATAGATATACTCGAATCAAAGCACCCACAGACATGAATATGTATATATATTTATACACATTCACACGGTCACGTGTACCCACACATACACAAATGAAATCACATAAAGACTCATTTATATGCATGCGTACACATCACATACATATGCCTCTCTATATCTGCTGTTGTGCGCTCTGACATGTGCATACAAACTCTCTGAGCAGCTGGCAGAATGGGCTCTCCGTGCCTCTAACACTCTGTCTGTGATCAAACATTTGCTGGAAAGAGGCATTGCACAATGCTGCTGAAACCATTGCGGCCTTTTCTAGTCCTGCAGCTCTGATCTCTACGTGATGAGAATAAAACCTTTTATGCAGCACAGGGCTTGATGGAGCCCTTATCTCTGTTTCTGCACCCAGAATAGAAAAATCCATTTCCACATACGACTGGAACAAATCCCACTGAACACCAGCCAGAATTTCACTTAGCCACTGTGCATAATCCCGGTGGCCTCTAGGTTGCCCAGAGTCATCCACACCATCAATAGGAGAGGGATCCCAAGGGCAGTCAGAGTAATGCTATTACCACAGAGAAAGCTGGGGATGCACCAGGAGGGAGACAGAGCTGAGGACAGCGGCAGGGGTCAGAGGTGGTGAGGTACTGTCCGTGATTCCAAACGTCTGTTCCTATGAAAAACAGCCTTTTAATCAATGATGATACTTTCCAGAATTTTGTAGCGCTTATTTTCTCCTCAGTAGTTTCAGACAAAAAAAAAATAACAACCTTTTTCTTTTCCCTCCTCCAGTCTTATTCACCTGCATTTTTTCCCCCAATTTATTACTGAAGAATAGGGTGCAGCGTAGGGCGGGAGAAGAAAACACAAGACAGAAAAATATTATACTTCTGATGCTTTTGTTTTAAACTCCTATTTAAACGAAAGGTCTTCAGTATTCTGCAGGTCTCCCCAGAAAACATTTTGGTTTTTCCCAGCAAGGTCCCCTGCAGAGCTGCCTTGCTAGTGGGCTCAGACTCCATGTATCACACTGACGTCTCCTTGGCGCGTTTGCTCAGCACTGGCATTGCAGTGCTTGGGCTCTTCAGAGATGTAGGTATTTTAAGAAGCCAACCAGTCAGTGGAGTTTCTTGAGTGGTGACGTGCAGCAGATGGAGCTGCAAAGGGCTGCGAAGTGAAGCCTCAGCTCAATTCTTTGGTGAAGGAGAACATCTCTGGTGAGTGTGTTGGCAGCCAGGGAACTCCCCCACCTCCCCAAGGCTGCTGGGCAGCCCCTCTGGAGAACAAAACCCTTTTGATATCTGGCCCCCACCCATCTGATCCGCCTCCTGCAAGGTACTCATTCACTGTCACATACCTTCTTCAGCACCTGGTCATCAGCCATGACCATGCTGCCCAGCTAGTACCATCTCTCCTTTGCCCTGCAGTGATTGCTCTGCCAGTGGTGCCCAGCATTCACCTTGCCCTGTTCCTCACTGCAAGAGGAGCAAAACAGATCCCCATGTAAAGTACTGTCTTGTCCATCTAGCTGACCACTCGGTAACCAGACCTTTTAATCTTCCTAGTGTTTGTTGCCCCATATAGAGGCAGGAACTTTGGCAGTTCATTTTTCTGGGATCTCTTGACTGTGCTTTGTCCACTGGATGCGGTAGCTCCCCAAGTGAAAAAAAAAAAAAAAAAAGATACTTCTTTAGTCCAACAGACTGTGTATCCCACATCCGTGAATATTTTGGCTGTTTTTCTCACTGAGGCCCACGGTGTGGGCAGCTGGTGCAGGGATCGAAGGAGGAGATGTGAAGAGGTAGCAGAGGTTAGAAACTGACTACCAAGTGCTTTCTTTTGCCCATGTGTTGAGCCAGCACTCCTGGATGTCTGATTGCTCACACTCGGAGGAGCAAACACACTCTGTAAGAGGAGCAAAGCAGTAGCTGTGTGGTATTGCTGGTAGCTCAGATCATAAGTCTACAGGCAAGGATGGCTTGGCACCAGCATCCCAGGCTCAAAGACCAACCAAGAGGATGGAGGATTCATAGGGACAATCATCACCTCTGTCAGGGAGGTGATGGCTGTACCAGTGGCTGAGAGCACAGCTGAATGTCTTTTGCTTGGTCATGTTTGTAGTCCCTCCTCACACCCTCTCTGCTCTGTGGCCTGGCTAGAACATGTCTCCTCACCTGATGCTCTGCTACAGTCTTTTTCCAAACTCCGGTGTCGTGCTCTCTAGTTCCCGATGGCTACCAGGCCTTCACTTCTTCTCAGATCACCTTTGGGTGACCTTGTCTCTTGCTTCCTCATATAGTGATTCTGTCCCTATCATCCTCAGCTGCTGCAGCTTGTTCTGCTTCCCAGTCCAGGGCTTTTGTCTTCTGTCCCAGCACACCTGGCCCCATGCCATCCCTTCCTACCTTATACTTTCTCTCAAGTTACCTGTGAGATACCTTTCCATCACCCAGCCAGCTCTTGTCACTGACCCTCCATGGACTGCCTCCTCCAACATCTCCTGACCTCAGGGAGGCATGGATTCTCCTGGTGGATGCTGCCTTCCCATTTGTCAAAACTATTTGTGGAGAAAAGTGCCCAGATATAGCCAAGGGCTCTGGTATGACAGTCTTCTTGGTGGCTGTAGCTTAGCAACAGCATTCATGGAGAAGTTCAAGGTGCGGGGACAGACATTTAGTAGATCCTGCAGGAATGAAGCCAAAGTACAAATGTATGTGGCTGCTCCTCTAGCCTGCACACTCAGACAGGCCCACCTACAACTTCCCTCCAACAACCAATGCACACAAGCAACACTCATCTACCACTCGCAGCAACACACATCCTCACCCAAGCACTCACACGTGCGCACACATTCCCATATGTACTTGTGTGCTGCCACAACCATATCTACACTTAGACATCCCACAATTACACAAACACACTCCCTCATCTGTGTTCGTATATGCTTATACACACACAGACCCCCTTGTCTACATTTGTACACATTATATGAACACCCCACAGCCACACACAGATTGGCATCAGTGCCCAACCCCCACACAACTCCCACCAGCACTGGCTCCTCCACCTCTGACCATGTTCAGCCATTCCTACAGTCTAGTGATCAAACTTCACATACAGCCACCTTTGTACACATGCAGACACATCATTTCTTCTCCATCCTGAGCCAAGTACCGTATTATTTCCCATAAGACAAATTAATTCACGCACTGGAGATCCCACAACCTCCCTCTGCTCTCTGCCCCCATCCTTGATCTCCTGTACCAGCTAAACATTACTCCGTCCAAAGACCAACTCATCTCAAAGACATTGTGTCTTCTCAGGAGAGCCAAATCTATAGCACCCTCCCTCCCCTAAACACACAGAATGGTTCTGGCCAGCTGACCTTTTAAGTGCAAAGGCTTTTTGTTTATTCACAGTAAGGCTTAGGGAGAGGAAAAGGGGAAGGGCATTTCAGCTTGTAAGAAACCCTACCTCCAACCCATGCCTCATTGTCATCTTCTCTATCCTTGTTACACCTTCCACCAGGGTGCAGAGGCACCAGGAGAACCCTGGAGAGTGCGAGGTTCAGGAAAGAATTGTCCCATTTGTTCTCCCAGGCAAGTCTCATCAGCCTGTCCAGAGTCCATGAAAGCCCTGGAAAGAAACAGGAGACTTTGAGCAGTCAGAGTGGTCTCCAACCAGGACCAGCATGGGTAGGGAAGGTGTCCCCAAGACTTATTGGAGAGAAGCTGGTATGTCTTAGCTCCAGACATTTTTCTTCCTGTTCTTCCTTTAGGGTAAACTGCTTCTCATGTTTATAAGGAAGATAACCAAAGCACTGGGATGCCTATTTGAGATCTTCAATGGCACATGTTGTGTATGCCATTTTAAGGACTTCCTTGAGGTGCCACAGTCAGATGGCGGCTGATGCCCTTCGCAGCTGGATGATTTAAGGATGAATCCTGCAGTCTAGGGCTGACCTTGCTCTCTTCATACTGTCAGTGCCCATTATTTCTTCATCTCTCCCTGGATCCCGTCCTTCCTTTACCTGGTATCACACAAACTGCAGGTGTCCCTTCAGAAGCCAAGAACAGTGCCTTGCTTATTTCCCAAGCTCATGGAGCCCTATTGGTCTTTAAGCAGAGTCTTGGCCTTAAATATTCTCTTGTATCAACCTCTCCCTTCGCCTTTGAGTTGGTAAATCACAGAAGGTGAAGAGGATCCCAATATCTCTTTCCCCTGCACCATCCTTTTCATCATAAATAACTGACATGCAAGTTGTTGCTCTTTTCACATCCCACAGGCTCCTCGGGGAGTGTTTTTTGCTCGTTGCTTTCTCTTTCCCTACTGCTTAGAGGGTGTTCCTGCCTGTCATTACCATTCTGAGTGATCTTGCTGATCTCACCCTCTTCCCCTTCATCATCAGTCTTCTCTGGGGGACATGGTGGTACCTCCTGGCTCTGGACTCGGCGGGACGGCCTGAAGATGGCCCTGCGGAAGCCCTGCTTGAAGCGGTAGGAGAGGAAGCCATAGATGATAGGATTGGCACAGCTGTTGGCGTACGGCAGCACCACCACGAGGAAGTAGACACCAAAGAGGGACGGCTCCTCCGGCAGTGGGCAGACGACATTGATTATGTTGAGGACGTAGAAGGGGAGCCAGCAAAGGACAAAGACAGCCACAACAGCCACCACCATGCGAGTCACCCTGCGCTCTGAAAGCTTGTGCTTGGAGGACAGAGCCCTCACCCGCCTGCCAGAGGAACGTACCTTCACTACAATAAGAAGGTAGCAGAGACAAATCACCAGCAGTGGCCCAAAGAACCCCAGGGTGGCAGTGTAGACGATGAAGCCAGCTCTCCACACTGAGGCAGGCTCTGGCCACTGAATGTGGCATGTGCTCATCCCTAAGGGGACATTTGAGAAAACCACCACTGGCAGCACCACCACGGAAGAGAGCACCCACACAGTTGCACTCACAGCCTTGGCCACCCGTGCAGTCCGCCATTTGGAGGACTTCCCTGGGTGGACCACAGCCAGGTAGCGATCCACACTCATCACTGTCAGGCAGAAGATGCTCGTGAACTGGTTGATGGCATCCACAGCCATCACCAAGCGGCACATGAAAGACCCAAATGGCCAGTAGGACAGGGCATTTTGTGCGGCCAGAAAAGGCAGGCCCAGCATGAAGAGCTCATCAGCTAGAGCCAGATTCAAGATGTAGACGTTGGTCACCGACTCGCTGACAGAGTGACGCAGGACCACATAAATGACCAGAGAATTCCCAACCAGCCCCACCACGCAGACAATGAGGTAGACCAGGGGGATGAGGACACCGCTGACAACCACACCAGGGCTGGTGGTGGTGGAGCCATTGGGGGTGGTGAAGCCTGCCCAGCTGCCAGAGACATTCTTCTCCTCTGACACTGCTGGTGTGGGGAGACTGAAAGCAGAAGTGTCCATAGCAAAGGCAGGGAAGACGGTGGGAGATAGTGTCCTTGCAGGGTCAGTTACCAATCTGGAGGTGAGAAGAAGAGACAAAAAAAGTCATAGATACTGGGGACATATCAGCTGGGCAAGTCACAGGTAAAATCTCCACATTAACTGTGTGTAGGTATGGACAGGCATGGGAAGTCAAGGTGAGTTTGTGGATGCTGGCAGCCACTGAAAGATGTAGGACAATATTGACTCCATCTAGACCTGGAAGGCACAGTGAGCATGGATGTGTCTCAATGTGGGCCAGTGGATCCTCTCCCGTAGGGAAAGATTCTCTGGGAAAAGAACCACAGACTACGATAGGGACAGGGAAATTTTTCATTTTCTGCTAATGGCTCCAATACTGAGGACATAGTCACCAGGGGGCTGATTCTTATTTATGAATGGCAGGTGCCTTACAAACGAAAGAGGGAAGAGCATCCAGTGACAAAATGCTATTTCAACTCTGGCTCCCCCATTCACTGAGTATCCTCCTGACTGCTGAAGCTCTTTTTTGACTGGGCAGGTTATGGGGTTGTTAGCCCCACCAGCAGAAACGAAAGCATCTCCACTCTCAACCCAAACCCAGAGGCTGAGCTCAACATCTGAGCTGGAAGGTAGCTGGTTTGTGTTATGTCAGTTTGAGAGTAAAGGAAGAGCCAGATTATTCTGGGTACACAAAAAGAGATCCATCCAGATCTCTCTCTTGTCTCTTTCTCTTGTTTTCTCTCTCCTTCTGCACCTTGCAACATATTGCTAATGGAAGAGGCTTTGCCTGCTCCAGCTGTTTGCAACACCAAAACAGTGTCCCAGCCCTCCTAATCTGAGGTGCCCAATTGCCCATCACGTCAGGGTTTGGCATGGAAACAGTGCTCAGCTCACTCAGAGAAAGCCTTGAACAAACAAGCTTTCCACTCTCCACCAGCTCACTGCTGACACTGGGTGAGAAGCTGCAGGGAGAGAAGAGACAGAAAAGGGAAGGACGTGCCTTTTGTTTTTTGTCAGGGCTCCAGATATGTGCGTGACAGAGTCCAGCATATACTGCAGACCAGAGACACTCTGGCAAAGCTTATGCAGGGGAGATTTGTGATGCTTTCAGGATCAGCTGGGCTATGGCAAAATTTTCTGGAATTGTGGACTGGCAGGGTCACTCTTTTGATGAACTAGCTCCTTGGAAGTGAGGATGACTTGGTGGAAGAGAACAGGGACCCTGAGGCTCTCTTTCACCCATCCTAAAAAATCTCTTAGGGCTCTGAAGCTTCTGTGTTATTGAAATAAAACCTGAGAATCTCAAAGGAAAGGACTCCCAATATTAACTACTTTCACTTAACACTCCAGAGACTTTTCTCCCAGGTGCAATTCTCTGTAGCACCACAACTTTGTTCACACATGTCTTGATATTACAGCATTTATTCTTTTTTGTAGATGTCACTCCAGCTTCTGAAAACCTTGGGGGAGGTCTGAGCTTTGGATGGATTCCTTGAACATCAGATAGGTAAATCCAACAGATTCCACAGGTGTATCAAATCTTATGCTGAAAGAACCTCATCTGATAGACCCCCAAAAACCACAATTGGGCAACTATGTCTTAAGGCCATTTCTACAGGTTATTGCATAACTGTTTCCTGTTATAGTCAAATATACTTTGAAGGACTGGAATTGTTTAGACTCTCTTTATTTTCAGATGCCTAGGGCTGTGACACACTGTACTGATAGAAGCCCATCTCTTGGGGCTGTGATGAATGGTCAGAGTAGGAAGTTATTTGAAACTCTGTTTCTAAACTCCAGGATCTTTTCTCTGACATATTTTTCCAGTGTTGTTCCGGTGACACATGTCACTTGTTGGAGGAAAGGGGAGGGCAGTGGCTGCTCTGGGGACAAAGATGGCTGCAAAGGGTGGCAGAGACCAGAACAGTATGTTCACAAAGTGATGATCTTCTATAAGGTGGGGACATAGTTAGGAATCACTTTGGATGTTCCTCCTGCATGCAAACAAATTTCCAAAAAAGAAGCATTTGGACACAGAGCCCCACAAAAGTCAAATATGGATGGGGACATTCATGCTGGGACTGAAGAGCATTTGAAGAAGTATCTGGGGTCTAGACCTCAAAGATGATTGCTCAGGCTGTGGCTTAGCAATACAGTAAACCCAGCTCCAGGGCTCCAAAAGCCCTATAAAAAATGCCAAGGCACGCAACAGAGTACTGTTTTGCTATAAACTCATTCTCCTGCTCAGAGACCTGCAGTGAAGAAACTTCATCTTTAAGCAAGCATGGTCTGCTTGTACCATTTTAACTTTGTCAAGTACCACCTACCAACTCAAACACCGTATCACATATTTTGGCTAGTTTGACAGAGCGACCACTGGACACCAGTGCTTTATCTGGGTTGGATCCACTCTGATGGCTGCTTCGGCAGCACGTGCATAGGCAGGAGTTGATTTGCCTCAGACTTAAAATGTGTTGGCATCTGCTTGGGGGGTCTGTCACCACTGATGAGGAGAACACCTGTTGCAAGATGCTTGGGATCCCGTAATAGGTGCTGCCAGAATATACCTGGTCCATATATGTGGAGAGCAGAGGGAAGGAGGTAAATTGGTGCCTCCGTTTTCTTTAGGGAAAAAAAGAAAAAGTGTATGTTTCTGCATTGAATGGGAGGAGGAGGTGGATGCTAAGAGCTGAGCTGCTTACAAATCAGGAATAAAAGCTGCAAGGGACCAGAGAGTCCAGTAACCCACAACCCTCTTGCCACCCTCCCCTCCTGTCCGCCTTGTTTCCCATGGCCCTGTCCCAGCTCAGGACTGCCCCTGCAGATTTCCTTCTCTGGGACTGCAGAGTTAACTTCTGCATGGACTCAAGCACGCGGGAGACATCTGGGAAGAGCAGGCAGAGCCGCCTGGTACTTACGTGTCGTTGGGATGTACATTTTCCTCTGATTCACCAGGAGAATCCGTGTCATATTTTTCCCCTTCCCCTTTCTTTAAAAGCAATTGAGCAAAGCAGTCTCAGGAGGGAGCAGGTCCCACCACGCACTACCGGGGACGCAAGTCCTTCTTCCTTGACCTGCCCATCGCCCCCTTCTCCGTGACTGGCGTGGGACGGGGGCCCACTCCCGTGCCCCGCAGGTGGCCGGCGGCCGGGCTGGCGTCCGCCCGGGGCTGCGCGGTCCCTCAGCCTCGGGCCGGCGGGTCCCTGCCCCGCGGTCCCCTCGCCATCTGAGGGAGAGGGGGCGCGTCCGCCGGGCCGGGGCAGCCGGAGCAGAGCGGCGGCTACCGGGGGGACGGATACCGGCAGCCAATCGCCGCCACGCACGGAAACACCGGCAGGAGAGGCAGAAGCGGGGGATGGACGATAGGGCAGGAAAAGGGAGAGGAGCGGGGGGAGCGACGGGATGGAAGATAAAAGAGGTGGGGGGGAGTGCAGGAGAGGGGCAATGGGAGAGGGGGAGCGTAGAGGAACGGAGGATGGAGGGATGGGGAGTGCGGTAGAAGAGGCTGGGGACAGTGGAGAGGGAGAGAAGAGAGGGTTGCAGAGAGCAGCCGTGCGGTGGGAGAGCGGCGTGGCGGGGCGGGGGATGGTGCTCCCCTCGGCTCACCGGCTCCTTGTTTCGAGGATCCTGCGTGCAGTACCGGTGCTGCTCAGAGCTGCAGGGACACGGCAAAGCCTTCTGGCTGTCAAGATGCTCAGAAACAGGGATGGATGCTGAGCACACAAACCCTTCTCCCTTCTGTTCTTCCCTATGAGCATCTCCACATGGATGGAGCTGAGGGCAGATGGGCAAATAGGGGGTCTGTCTGTCTCAACTCCCTCTCCGGGCTCCACACACAACCTCATGTCTTTTGCACCATCTTTACGAAAAAAGCTCCAGTTCAACAGCCCCCAACTCTCCTACCAAATTTATTGTCTGCTGCAAGGACTGGATCCAGAAGAAATGGGCAGGGCAAGAAATGAAGCTCCTTCGTGTGAGCAGTTTTCCCAGGAAGGAAATTAGGATTTCCCCATCCCATTCCCTGCACAAAGGGCTTTTCTGCGGTCCTCATCCCCTTCCCTGCCCTGCAGCCAGCATCAGTGACTCCTTGTGCTGTGCAGTCACCCAGATCTTGACATTTAGCACTGCTGCTATGAGCATTTGAGTTCCCAGGACCAGTTCCAGACTTAACAGAAGTAGGGAGTATCTCTGTGAGCAGAACATAGCCAGGGTCTAAAACCTGGCCTTCCAAATCTGTGTCAGGAATTTTATGTGCAGCCAGTGCTGCCAAAAGGTGAACAGGTGAAGGCAGTATGGGGCTTCAAAGCTGTCAGAATACCTTAGCCTAGATCTTGGTCACAGCAATGTCTGAAGAAATGCAGGAGAGATGAGGCCTCAGTGGAGAAGGAATGGCATGGGCAGCACCCAGTGGCTATCTTTGTCACAGCAGGACAGGTATCTGCAGCAGCATATAAGGAGCCCCCGAGCTCATATCTTAGAAGTAACAGAGCCATGCAACAGCAGAGCTCTACCTGGGCCATCTGCACCTTGCAGGACTTGTTGGTGTAAGCTCAGTTATAGGGTCACAACTTCCAGGTCTGCAGCTCGCTTCCTCAGTGCTCAGAGTCCAGGTCCATTCTCTGCCTCAGCTCCAACAGGGTTGCACGACCTGTTTGAATGGTGTTGGAAGGAGAGCTCAGCCTGTGCACCTCCACAGGTAGCAGATATATGAATTTTCTTCTATGCAAGTGGCGAGCTTCTCTCTGCATTGCTGTATGTGACACAGGACAGGGCAGACTGAGAAAGAAAAAGCCGAGGCTTGAAAACTGGAAAGGAAGTAATAATGCACTGGGAATTAATTGGTTTGAGTAATGTTTAGTATGTTTAAGGGAGGCTAGATCCCTGTCTTAAGGGCTTTGTGTCCCTTGCCCTTCCACAGGTATATGCTCACATATGCTATTCTGGACTTAGGTTGACACAATTTACGTTATGTTTGAATGGGGCTTGGGCAATTCATCCGGCAGCAGTGCAGACATTTGTGGAGCTTGCTGCCACAGGATGTCCTCCAGGGTAGCTCTGGATGTTATCAGTGGGTAATGTGTCACTTCACTGAATTAACTGTCTTACTCAGATCCTACCATGAACTGAATTTTCAGAAATTTCCCTGGCAGCAGGATATGAGAGGGGCTTCACTGTTGTGGGTTGTTGCTGATGCTAGCCATGCACTTCCTCAGTGCAGGAAGCAGCCTTTGAAACTCAGAAGTGGTGCTGCATCAGGGAGTGGCAAGCTGGCTCAACTTCACAGTTTCTTTATGCCCTCCTAGGACTGCAGGATTTTTTGGTGCCAATCATTACACCCTGAGCCCTCCTCCCACCCACAAGCTGTGTCAGTAGCAGCCACCCTGTAACACTTCTTCCTCTCAAGTCCCTGCAATGCATCAGGAAGGCAGGTGCTCACAGCTGCCAGATCCATAGTACCACTGGGACCACTCTCTTCTGCTTAATTTTAGTGACTTAGAGGCAATTTGTCTGGACTGGTGACTCATTCCTCGCTCTTTTATTTTTTTTCCTCACCCTCCCCCTTCCTATTCTTGCTCTGCCTGTGCCTGGCAGTGTGAGTGCTGGTACCGCTATGACTGCCTGTGACGTGAGCTTAAGAGAGTTAATGCAGAAATGTTTTGGTGAAAAGGTGTCCCCAGCAATCTGCAGGGGCAGCCCCCACAGAGAGAAGTCTGGGCCTGTGTGTCCCCTCCCAAAGCCTGCATCTCATCCTCTTTGTGTCCTCCAGGGGAGACAACTTCTCCTTCTAACATATGGAGGCTGAGAGGAAGAAGGGCAAAAGTTGAGGTGTAATCACCCCACTGCCTTTGGCTGGCACATGATATTTGCACCTTTCTGAGGACTTCAGGGGACTCAGCTGAGAACATAGCAACTCAGTGCATGAATCAGGCCTCATGTCTTCATCTTATAGTGGTTGGGGCTTCCTGGTACCAAGCTCTGCCTGGGTTGTCACAGCTGGCAGGTGCCTCCAACCCAGCTGTCCTGTTGCTCACTGTTCAGGGCTGTGTCTCCCCAAGGCACAACACATCACAGGCATGGCAAGAACGTATGGTCTCTTTATTGGGTCTTATTCACTACGTTGTAACCTGGGGGGTTGGTGGGGAAGGGAAGGGGCAGCTGGGGTGGGGAGAGTGTGGGGAAGTTGTGCAAACAGACAAACCAGTGCTACAGACCCATAAGAGTCTTTCAAGCCAGACGAAGTAAAAAGCGCAGTGACTGCCACAAAGTACTGATCTCTGCGATGCTGGAGCCATCACTCTCCTGTGTGCTGGGCAGAGCCTGGCATCAGGATGGGGCTGGAATCTGTAGCCAAAAACATGACAGACCTCATGAAAACATCTCGGCTATTTCCTTTCTCTCCCTCCCTCTGTCCTGGTGGTAGTGGGAGAACAAAGGGGCAGGATCCCAGCAAGAAAGCTCTCACTTCTCTCTCATCAGGTTCTGGACAGCTTTGCCTCTCATCCTGAAGCCTCTCTCCTCCCTCTCCTGCCTTGAGTTAAAGGGGAAGGGCAGGTTAGGAAAATAGGAGGAATAAAGGAGACCTGGGGGAGAAGCTGCTGCCTGCCAATGAACAGCAACATAAAACCCCCCATGGAGGTGAGCAGGGCCTGGTAAGAGGAAGGGTCATTGGGCAACTACTATGAATAAGGAACAGCTTTTTTTGCCTTCTTTTTTTTTTTTTTTTTTTTCTTTTTCTATAGACAAGAGCCGTGGCTTCACAGCTCTCATAGCAAGTCATTCCCAGGGTAGCCTGGACACAGTTCCCTCTGTGGCAGAAGGTGACAGACAGTTGTCCTCTGTGAGGACAGAGGTGGAAAACCCTGGGCGACCATGCACCAGGAGGCCAGGGGAAAACCTGCCCACGGGCAGGCAGCAAGGACGGGGGACGTGGTTCAGGGATCCATGTGCTCCACCATACCATGTCCTGTCCTTTCCCCAGGCAGGACTGCTGTCTCTCAGTCTCTGAGGCTGACCCATCCCACCAGGAACAGCAGGTCATAGGAACCCAGTGGCTGTGACGTTTCGGGAGCAGGAAAGCGCCGCTGGTGTCACTCCCCAGGATCCTTTCAGACTTACTTGCTTAGAGGAGGCTGCACACTCGTTTCTTTGTCCGGGTGGGCTGCGGACAGAGGACTGCTCGGATGGCCTCGTCAAACACTGTCTTGAGGCCACGCTGGGTCAAAGCCGAGCATTCGAGGTATTTCACAGAGTCTGTTGGGAGGAAAGCAGGTGCTGTAATAGGGAGGAAGAGAACTGGGGTAGGCAGTGGGGGTACCCATGAGTCTGCTGCAGAGGGTCCTCAGAAGAGAAACATGCAGGAGGAATACTACAGATCACATCAAGCAGGAAGGGATGCATGTGCCTGTACCACTGGTAGGTTTCTGGCTCATATCATCTTACAGCCACAACACCCTCCTTCCTCAGTGCCCATTTTACAGTGTCCTGAAGCATATACACACCACCTAAACACTCCCTCAGTCTCATCTTGAGATGAGGTCTCAAGTCTCCTCAGGGTTTGAGTGTCAAGCATATTTGGTGGCATCTCAAATCATGTGGCACCTCCCTTTTGGGACTCTGCACCTCTAAATTCTCAGAAACCTTGTGCTGAAGAGCAAGGCACCTGGATCTTGCCTGAATTGAATAAACACAGCTCAGGTGTTGAGCATTGTCAGGACACACTTCACTCACCCAGGCAGTCTTGACTTCAGGGCAAAGCTTGCCAGCTGTATGAGACCAGAGTTTACCTGTTCTCCACCCTTGTAGCCAGAGCAGAGCCATCGTGTGAGGCTAGCTTTGTTCCCTGGTCAGACACCCTCTCCTCTGAATTCTTGATTGAAAACTTTTCCCTCGAGCTGTGTTTCCCACCCTCTCTGCTGCCTCTGCATGCTACATCTGAGAAGACAGATTACCTGGAACGGGCATTTGTGCTTGTTTCACAATACAGAAGGGAGCTGATGCCTCTGAGGTGAATAGTGGGATGAGACATGAGTTCCGGGGTTGCATGTACAAGCCCTGGTAGTCGAAGGCCGGGATGGGAAGCTGCAGTTGCAGTTCTTCCTGAGAGATGTTAGAAAACTCAGTCTTCCGCCTCTTTCCGGATGTGGAGGAGAGGCCTCTGCCCACAGAGCAGCTGCGGCTTTCACAGAAGAATATTGGCCCAGATAGAAAGAGCAGAGTAAAAGGGGAGGGGAATATACAAATGTATATTTGTGTGTGTGTATGTGGTGGATGGTGGCCAAAGAAAGGCAGAAAACAGAGGCTTGAGGGGTTGAGGCTTTCTCAAGGGGCAGGTCTCCCTCCTGAAGTGCACTTTGTTCCATGAATATTGAAGTGTCTCCGTGTGTCCCTCACTGTGAGATACCTCTAAGGAAGCCTCATTAGGTTGAGGGGAAGACCATATCTTACGCTTCTTGCCCTTCACTAGGTCCAAGATGCTGTCCCAAGCACATACCAATTTCCTTGGCCAGAGCAAGGCCCTGAGGATATGTAATGGGGGATAGCTTCTTCTCCTTCAGCTTCTCAATGGTGTCCTTGTCATCACGAAGATCCAGCTTTGTGCCCACAAGGATGATGGGTGTGCTAGGGCAGTGGTGCCGCACCTCGGGGAACCACTAGCAAGGGAGCAAAATGGCAAAGATATGAGAAAAAGTCACACATATGGGCATGCACGAGAGAAACAAAGAGGCATCCCTGAAAAAATGTCAGCGAGATAGCTAACACCTTGTCCTTCCTCACTTTCTTTGCAAGACCACCCTCCTCAACCTTTAAGGACCAGGATACTTCTGTCTCACCTTAGCACGGACGTTTTCATAAGAAGCCGGGCTGACAAGGGAGAAGCAGATCAGGAAGACGTCCTGTAGGCATACAACCATGGTGCAGAGTTAGGATGAGAGCGTGGGATTGCATGACAGGAGGCAGGGAAGGGAGAGAAGAGCTGGCTGGGCAGCATCTTCCCTCTGCAGCAGAGGGTCATGCTGGGGAAAGCTGTCTGTCACTGTATAACACAGTCCTGACTGCTGCTAATTGCCTCTAGAGGAAAGAAGGATGTTTGCTCCCCTGACTCATGGTAACCATAGCCACCATTATCAGAAGAGCCAAATGTTTAACTATGAGGATGGGGTTTTTGTGGTAGGCACACTCATCCTCATGGGAAATGGCCTGACAGCATCCTGCTCATTTCTCACAGAACACCAGGGAGCTATCAGGCCAGAATAATTTTGCCTGCTGTTGAGACAGTGCTTGGCTCAGCCCAAAAAGTGCACATGCAGGATGCAAATGAGGTGGAGTTCTGGTTATCCACGTAAGCAATTCTCCTGAACATGGTAGAATTTAGACTTCCATTAAAAACCAAACCAGCTCTTCAGCATTATATTTATTTCATCTGACTTCACCTAGCTAAAACAAGGGTGTCGGGCCCAACCTATACATTTCTATACTTCTACAACTGTCAGAGGCAAGTACCTTGGAGTACATCCAAGTACCTTGGAAACAGTTCCCCCACCTATCCTTGGGATGTGTCCCAGGGTGGGTGTAAGCATGCTGCTGAGAAATGCAACTGCTTGTACAAAGAGCAGAAGGAGCCTAGGCAAGCACCTTACACCAAGCATCTGACTCTTAGGTGGCTGAACCTAGCTGAAATGAGTAGTGCCCTCAGTTCCAGCCCTTTTGCTTGCAATGGCAACCTTCAGACCAACACCTGAGACAGCAGAGTCTTTCTGAGCTTGCCAAGAGCCTGCTTAGAACAGCATCCACTAGGAAAGGTGATTCTGAAACCTTGAAATCACTTTGTCAACATGGTGGAAAAGTGGTAAATACAGTACCTGAGGAGAGGTATCCACTTGTTCTGTTAGAGGTGTGGGCTCAGTTGAAGCATCAGCAGATCAAATATGTGTCTACACATCAGATCTCTTTTAATGGCAGCAGCCAGAATAGTGGGGTTCACAGGAATGTGAGAAGCTCCTGCCTCGGGTCCTAAATTCCCTGAGCCACTTCAGCTTCGCGAGACTTGGGGGGGTTGTTTGGTTGTTTTTTTGTTTGGTTGGTTTTTTTGTTTGGTTGTTTTTTTCATTTGGTAGGTTGTTGGTGGTGTGTGTGTGTGTTTGGTTTGGGGTTTTGGTTGGTTGGTTGGTTTTTTGGTGTGTGGGTTGTTTTGATTGTTTGTTTGTTGTTTTTTGGGTTTTTTGCCAGGACTGGGTAAGGCATCTGTCCCACACTGAAATCAGCGTCAGCTGGGCTCATAAGTATCTTCAAAGATCTCAATTTTCTTGCTAAGTTACCCCCATAATAAAGTTTAGATAGAGGTCAAAAATACCCTTAGATGTCTTTTACTTTTCGGGTTTCAACACACTGGTATACCAACAAAAGTATTCTCAGTAAACTAAAGAGAATGGAGGGAACAGTCCTATCACTGTGTTATGACAAATGTTAATTTTGCAGTGGGGGAAGGAGGCATATCTTAGAGAGGAACAGTGACCCACCGTCTGCGGGTAAGAGAGTGGCCTCAGCCTGTCGTAGTCCTCTTGTCCAGCAGTATCCCACAGCCCCAGGTTCACAGGCTTGCTGTCAACCATCACGTTGGCAGAATAGTTATCAAACCTGAAATGCAGAGACAAGCTATGGCTCAAAATGGAGAAGAGGGACCCTTTCCAGTAGTGTAGGGGACATTCACTAGGTACACTCCAGAGCAAAGGGTAGTGATTCCTTTTCTCAGCCCACCTGGGTGATGCTGGTTTCCTGTGAACCTCCACCTTACAGAGTTCCCACTCAGCACCTCCTCCCCATCACCCAGCTGTCTTGGACAGGTGCCTGGCTGCAGGTCCACCTTTACCACCTTGTGTGCAGATTCATAAATCCTTCAGTTTCTCACTTCTTTCCACAGTATCCTTCCCACAACTGTGTCTGCTCTATCGCAGCCCCTCTTACTTTTGTGCTCTAAACCCCATCTTTCTTCTTAAAAGTGAAGAAACTATGTCTCTGTATCTCCCTCAGAGCCTTGCAACACCCCTCCTCAACACCCCTGCTGAAACAGAGGCCAATATGCCAAGGTATGTCCCCTTAATCTTTGGCAACCAGCACGAAATATTTGAGAACAGCTGTCAGGATTGCATGCATGGGAGCAAAGACTTAAAGGAAAACAAGGATATTAAATCAATAGAGATGTTCTTCCTCTCATCCTAGAAAATTTCCTTTCCTGTTCCTTTTGTATTTTATTTTCAGGCTAAGGCGAGGGAAACCAGTGATAGAAGGAACCACTGCAAAGACCCTGTGGATGTGCTCATGGCATACACTGCCATTGTAAGATAAGCCATGCAGAACAGGACCGCAAAATGGCCTCCCTTTCACATGTCTGGACACAAGCCTCAAACAGGAGAAATGGTGTGTGACACACAAAATGGGTGGCCATTTTACTGCTAGGAAGGGATGCTAGGAAGGGATGGTGCCCTTCCACAAACCAGCTTCTGAGAAGAGGTGGGTTACTGCTGCTGGAACCATTTTTTTGCAACATCCATTGCAAATGGGTTTGGAGAACAAAGTGAGGCTCTGAGGTTTTCCTGTACCTGTCCTTCTCAGGGAATCTGAACCTGAGCTGGCAGTCTGACACACTGCGCTTAGCTCATTTTCCCGCCTTAGGGAGCATGTAGTTATATTCCACAGCGCAGTGATGTGGTATGAGTTCGCATGGTGTGCATCCCCAAACATATCCCCATGCACTGTGGGGAGACAAGTGCATCTGACCACTCAAACTAAAGCAGCTCTAAGCTTGCTCCTTATTCCAACAGTTTGCAGGTCTGTCCCAGCCTCACGCATACATGTTCTGGATTCCATAGTGCTTCTACTGTGGCATTGAACTGAATCTTGCACTCTTACCATCAGGGTTATTGGTACCCAGTCCAATGACAGTGGGGTGCCTTGGATAAGGAAGGAAGTCGGAACCCCTGTCCAGCCAATGGCCTTCTCTAGGGTCTGGCCCAATTTTTGTAGCCTGGTGCTTGGTTGTTTTGCCTAGCAGGAGCCCATCTACTGCTTGCAAACTTAGCCGGCAGATAGACACTTGGGCTGTTTTCTATCTCCCAAATATCCCGTTTTTACCAGGATTTTATAAGGCCACTTGTGCTTCTGATGAAAGATGACAGATCTAAAGTGTAGAGGCACCTTTGCTGGTTTGGCAGCCCTTCCTCTGCTGGCATGGAGATTGAGACCCTGTCTTCAGAGTGCACAACAAGGGGTTTCTGCACCCCTTTGCATGCTGCTTTCCATGCCTCCCACCCACCCCAGGACCTGTTTACTTGTCACTCACACAGTGGGAATGTATTCTCCTGGGAAGGCATTGGTGGTGTAGCTGATAAGGAGACAGGTTTTCCCCACAGCTCTGGAAGAGAAATAAAAAACAACAGGACGTCATGGTAGTGCAGGTAGGCTTGCTAGGGTGAGATGGGGATGGGGCAATTCTTCCACACCTCTAATCTAGCCCTGTCAGGAGACCCCTGGAAGCAGAAACACATTTGCAGGACCAGACAGCACATAACCGTAAGTTAGGCAACTGGCAGGAAGAAAGACAGGATGTCACCCAGAAATGTTTGTTATTGTTGAGCACAAAGGCTTGTTTTGACAGTCTGGTACAGAGATCACTCAGCTAAAACACATCCACTCCAAGATGGAGGTGAGGACCTATTTTTCAGTGTGTGCATGGTGCTGTAGGCTCGCAGCTGGGGTAGGTGTATTGATTCAGGTGCTATGACAAAGCAGCCCAGCCAGATACAGCCCCTGAACACCAGCGCTTCTGTGGCCGGGGGCTGGGAGCACCTCTTCTGGACTTAGCCACAATGCCTTCCAGTCTTGCTTGTCTGTGGAGAGCTGCAGCAGCATCCGCAGAGAGAGCCATATGCAACCAGCAAGCTGCCTCTCCCTGTGGCTGCTGGAGGCTGCTGGTGAGGTTTCTGAGCTAGAAGCTGGTGTTTCTCTTCTCCTCAGCCTTCCCCACACCCATACTGCAGCTGGGGTGAGCAAAAATAAGCCAGGGTAGCAGCACAGTCCAGACTGGGGGGGAGCATTGGTGTGAGGGAGGTGGGAAAGGGAGTAGTCAGGCTATCAAGGGGAGGAGAAGGTGTTGTGGGCAAGGTAAAGGCTGTGATGAGGGAAAGAAGAAGAAAAGAGAAACTGGAAGAAGACAAAGCAGCCAGGACAGGTGTGGAAAGGAGAAACCTTCTCCTGCCGGGCTGCTGTTTCTCAGGTCTGTGTGGCCTGGAAGGGTCTGGCCATGCTTCTGTTATAGCATGTGTGTAACGGAGGTGGCGAAAGCAACCTGCCGCCTCAGCCTATGAGCACAGCTGCAGGACGAAGGAGACACCTCTCCTGGGGGGAAGGCTGGAGTCCTGCTGCTGGGGATACTGACCATCTCAGCCATACCTGCAAAGTCTGATGTTGCAGAGCTGAAGCCCTGCCTTTTAGTGTGCCCTTGACAGGCAAAGTTGATGTCTTCACCCTGGTCACAAGGCACCTGCCTCAGTCACTGCACTGTGGAGCAGCTGAGGAGGAAACTGAGCTCTTCACTGTGCTCTGACACTTGTTTCTTCCTTCTGCCACCTCTTTGTCTTAGATCCTCCTCTCTCAGTCCCTTCTCTTTCCCCAGCTCTCTTGCTTCCCTCTTATCATAGAGATGTTGAGGGATGGCCATGGAGGCCCCCTGAAGTTCTACGGGAGATCTATGGGGCTGCGGGGTGGCCAGTCATGGAAGTGAGGATGGTTCTGAATAAGTGTGGTTAATAGAGAGGAGCACTAAGGGTCAGTGAAGGAGTGAAGGTTATGGCAAAGCTATTGAAAGATGCGGTGAGGCTAGCGACACCCGGAGTTTCCTGGGACTGAACCCAGGGAGTGTTAAGAGGTCAGCGATGCATGGTGGGAAGGGCTATGGGACCAGAAGGGGGCTATGGGGGAACACAAGGGGCTTAGCAGAGCAATAACAGAAGGTCCTGTAGTCAGTAAGGTTGAGCAGAGGGAGGGTGACATGGCTGGTATGGCTGGGAGCGTTGTGAAGGGGGTAAATCGAGAGCTTGGAGCGATAGGGGAATGACTGGACCACTGTTGTGTTGCAAGGTGGTGAGAGGGGAGGCTCAGTGTACAGAGAAGCAAAATGACAGGACAGACAACATTTAACAGGAGTTGCAGTCAGAGGAGTTGAGAGCAGGACGTGTCGTGGGGTAAGCCACAATATGAGGGGAATGCTGCCTTAAGGGGGGTTACAGAGTTGGTGCAATGTGTGAGGGGAAAACTGGGGGAGTTAACAAGGCAACAGATAAATGCCCAGTGAAGTTGTCCATCCAGCTCTAGCTTGCAGCCTCCAGGGGACTTTTCTTACAGGTAACAGTGGTATTTTGGGGCTCTGTCCTTCCTTGTCCCTTTCGCCGTCCCTGAGAATTTGTCTGACATATACTGTTGTGTTTGCAGACATCTTCTTCCCCAGGCGAGTTTTGAAGGAGGAAGTGACTGTGGGGAGCAGGGCTGCTGCAAATGTCTCTTCATCTGCTACCTGATAGGTGCCCCAGATAACATTCTGGCCAGATCCCAGCTGGGAAATGAATTAACCTACTCCATGCCAAATGTGGACTCTCCTTCCCTCCCTTCCCTACATCTGCTCATCCCATAGGACAAGAAGAGGCCCTGTCTACCCCATCCCTCCTGCCCAGCAGTAGACTCCATTGTTGATGGTTTAGATCAGGCCATTTCCAGGGATCATGGGACACGGGCAGTGATGCCATCATGCTGTGAAAACAAGGTTGTGTTACCCCCTGCTCCCAAAGTGGCATATACTTGTGCCTATCTCAGTGGAAAGAGCTCCTCCTCCTTGTGCCCACAGAAAACCCTTGCCAAACAGTGTCCCCCACACTCCAGTACAGAGAAAATGTGCCGAGAAAAGCTGAACACAGAGATACTGGAGGACATCTCGTCAGGATCACAGTGCTGTGCCCTCTCTCAGTCAGCTCCAGTGAGCAGATGGCTTTCAAGGAGCCATTCAACTGCAGGAGAGTGCTCACATCTCTTGTGTTTTAAATCTAACTCCTGCCTACAGGTTGCATGGTTGAGTCTGGCAGCAACACCACCACCTCCTGTGCACGGGACAGATCTGGTCCACTTTCCATGCCCCTTTTGCAGATGCCCTTCAAAATACCCTCTTCCCCACCCTCCCCAGAGGAAGGTCCCTTCCCCGGGGAGGGAAGAGCAAGCGAGGAAAGGAACACAGGCCGTGGAAGGTTAGAAGCAAAGCTGGGGAAGTTCCATGAAGCAGCCACCTTCTTTCTCATCCCTTGTCAACACCCATCCCTCCCCGCATCCACAGCAAAGCAGCGGGGTACCTACCCATCTCCCACCACGACACACTTGATGGCTTGCATGTCTCTGGACCCGTGGCGGAGGACAGTGCCCGGGGCAAAGGAAAGTCAGGCCAAGGCAAACAGCGGGGAGAGACGGGCAAATTGGGGTATCAGTCCTCGTGCTGCCGTGAGCGGCAGGTTGCAGGGAGGGAGGAAGTGGAAGAGGGAACTTCAGTCACACAACCACCCTCCGGTCCCTCCTCCCCTCCCACCGCAGCAGCAGCTCTGCGGCCAGGCCGTTAGCTGAAGGCGGGGCGTGCATGACTTCATGGTTGGGATAATGACTGCTGTGATTATTTTCTTTTTCTCTCTGCATGTGTTTCACCCACTCCCTTCCCACCCCATCCCAGTGAATGGCTGGGGGCACCAAACTGCATTTACAAGAAGCTGAACGAGGGTTAGAAGAGGGGGGTGAGGAAGTGGAGGGGTAGGTTCCTCCCTCCCTTCTTTATCATCCAAACTTTGGAGGAGGTGTAAACAGGCAGGCGCATCTGAAGCAGGATTAGGGGGGTGATGAAGGGCAATGAAGATTTTTCAAGTCTCCCCAGTGTCCCTGAGCATCAATGACAAAATGTCACAAGGAACAACGTGGAGGCTGAACAAGGAAGTTAAGCAGCCTCTGGGAAGCAGCAGCCACCCCATGGCCCATTCTGTCCCTCCTCTCCTGTGGTGATAACGTCCTGCCACACTTCCTCACCTGCTCAGATTACTAGTATTATACAAAGAAGCATTGTGGGAATCTGTGTGTTCACCATGAAGTGGAGCAAATGCATCGAGGGATGCAAGGAACTGTTTTCTCTCCACTATAAGAGCCAAGGCTGGTGGATGAGGGGAGACCCTGCAAACCATCTTCTCCCTGTCCACTCTCTCCCTTACCTCTATGCAAAAGTAGCCACTGAGAGCTGCTGCCAGACCTCTTCCATCTTGTCCTCAGAAGATAAGAGTTTTAGAGCTAAGTAGCAAGGAGAAGGAAGCAATGACCCTAAGAAAGAAGAAAAACAAGGAGCAGAAAGATCCCAGGAGGCTCCACTCCTTCCTTTCCCTACTCAAAACGAGGGTTCGCCTCCTCTTCCTTCTCCTCCCATGCAACGCTAAGCCTGTAAAAGAGCATATATGTGTGCACATCTGTGTGCTCCAGCCTGAACTGACAAGTGGATGGGCAAGAGAGGCATTTTATAGAAGGGATGTGGTGACACAGAATTAACTGGAATTTCCAGGCTTTGTCAGGAGGCCAGTTAGACCAAGAACAGTGGTTTTTCAGCTGGGATGTTCCTGAAGGAAGGAACTCTGAGGGAAAGTGTTTCTCCAAAGGTTGGTGACCTCTGCACTGCTGCAGCCATGGGAGGCTGTTGCAGCTGACCTGCTCAGGAGGATGCTCTCCCATCCGTCACTCAGCACTGGCCACAACCCAGAAACCTTCAGCTGTGGAATGTTTCCAAGTCTTGCAGCTATTTCAGAAGCACAAAGGGACCAGCTGTACTAGGTGTTCCCTCTGTGGGTGGTAGGGAAGGGGGAGGAAGGAAACCCACTGGCTCCTCTGCAAGCAAGAGCAGGAATGGGCCATAGGAATACAGGTCAGAGAAGGACAGAAGGGGAGTGAACAAGGCTGCTACCAGAGGAGCAGCAGCAGCAGCTGGAAAGCACAGGCAGGTGCAAAATACAGTGGACCAGAAGGTAGGGACTCACTCGGAAGAGAAGGCAGGTTTATCTGGCTCTAGAGAATGCTACTGGTGGATGGAGAAGAAACATTACGGCTCCCTGGGCAACTGTGCACATTGAGAGCTCTCTGGGGTAGACATCGGGGTGATGAATGAGGGCTGTGGGAGCTGGAGCTGGTAGAGCCCTGAGGGATTCAGGGAGCTCTAGGTTGGGCAGCCAGCCTGGCACAGGCAAGCAGGAAACTAACCCCTTTCTGGGCATTGGTAAAACTGCATTTGGAATCAGCTTGTCCAAAGGAACTTTTCTGTTTTTACCAGAGCTTTTCTCTGAAGGTTTCCAATAACCCTTATGTGCCTGAGGAGATGCAGGGCGGGAAGAACCAGAGAGTGAACACCCAGGGTGGGAAGGATGAGGATGAGAGGAAAAGACCTGGAGAGAGCTGGAGAATACATTGGGTCTTACCTGGGACAAAGTAACAGTCATGTGAGGATACTGGGGCTGCGGATGGGATTTGGACTAAGGGACGCTGGTTGGAAAGTTGGCTGGTGGCTTGGTGGGAAATGGTGGCAGGGATGAACAAGAACCACTGACCTGCTGAATGCCAGTGTGTGCTTTTGTCCTTGTAGTCTGTCATATGGTCTTGTGGGACTGGCAGCATGGAAGAGCATGGGGAAGAAGACAACAAGTTAAAATCAGTCGGGGAGGAGTTACTGTTGTTGAGACCCCATGTCCAGGTGAACTCCATGTCAAAGCCGTTGTAGTTCTGTATGGCCAACAATGAGCTGTGGAAGTCCTGGCAAGGAGGTATGTATCTCCATCCCCCTTCTGGGCAAGTTACTTTTGAAAGATAATTGCCTGTTAGTGCTATGAGTAGTCAGTTCTTGTCCAAGTCAGTGGGCTGTGCTGTGAATCCATAAACATTTCTTCTCTGCCAGTACCTCTGTAGAAGGAAGATAGGGATCTATAGAAAGGCCTTTAGGGGTTTTCTTTCCATCATATTTAAATTATTAAAAATGGTATATTACATTCTAATAACACATACTGTAATCACTTTGAGAACTGGCACCTGCTACATTAAAACCTCTTGGTTGTGCACGCTGCAGGAAAAGGAAGGAAACTGCAGGAAATAGGCCCATAACCCTTAACTGAGCAAATACTGAACTGTGGCTGCTTTGATATCCTCTCACACCACCAAGAGGTGCTCTTGACATGAATTTCCTTCTGCATGTGCAGCGGGGCTGGAGGAAGGCAGGCACCCATCTGGGTGGCGTTTCTTGTTCCCTTTGCTGAATTTAAGGAAGATACTAATGAGAAATAATTGCTCGGTGAGGCAGTTTTGCTCTGAGAGACTTCCAGGGCCCTGGGCTGGGTCACCTCCGAGTGACCCATCTGTGCTGGGTTTGCACAGCACTCATGTGGGACAGTGGGCAAGAGTGGAAACATGATACCGTTTTTCCCCCTACAAGAATCCAAAGCAGTGAAGAATTTGAGTAACTCCATCTCTTCCCCTCTTTCTGTGGGGTTCTGCTCCCTTAGGGAGGGTGGGAAAACTGTGAGGGGACTCTTTCAGAAATGGTATTTGCACTTCACAGCCCTGCACAGGGGGGTAGGAGCTGCGCAGGAGCTGAGCAGGAGGCTTACCCTTCAGCATGCTCAGGTAGCAGGGGGAATCCTTCCCTGGAGGGAACATGAGGTTCATTTCTTTGCATACTCAGCGCATGGCAACAGCAGGTATTCTCATTACGCTGGGCCCTGCCAGGATTTATTATATGTGAGCTATTGCTCAGGCAATCCTGAGTGGCCTTGAGAACTTCTCTGTGTGTGCTGGGCCCCCAGCAGGGAAGAGAGTAATTTGCTTCTGCCTGGCTGGGCTGCAAACTGTCCCCGTTTGCTATATTCCCCTTTTGTTTCTTTCCACTTCCCCATTCACACAGCTTCGTCCCATCGGCCTCCTGCTTTTAGTTCTTACTTTGCTGCTTCTCTTCTCAAAAACTCCCACCCCTCCCTGTTACTGTCCTCCTCTCCCCTCACTGCTGTTGTTTCTTGCTGGCTGCCACCCTTGGCTGAAAATCTCACCCTGAATTCAGACCTCAGATCACAACTGAAGTGGGGCAACACACCTCAAGCCATGGTGTTCTGCAGTCCCTGTTAGAGACGTTGTGGAGTTGCTTCATACAGGGTCTTTTTTCCAACATGGCCATACGTAGGGCTTCTCTAGCCTAAATTTACCCTGTCAAGCAAAAGCTGGGAAAAAAATGAAGTTTCCAAACCAGCCTCGCTGAACAGAAACTACCTACATTTGCAACATGACTCAAAAGCAACTCAAATTGCAAATGGTATTTACTTAGTCTTGGACCTGTCTGGCTCATGGGTTTACCTAGAGACGAGCCCTGGTGCAATCAGGGGCAAGTGGTCCATTCCTAATACATTGTATCATGGAGGCTCATCTGTTTTCAAGCTGTAATTGCTCTGAGCCTTTCCAGTTTGGGGCAAAACAACGGGTCCACTGTCATCCTCCTATCTGGAGCACTGAAAAGGGTTTACCTCTTGCACCTCTCTTCGCTATGTACCCAAATAAGCAGAAGACCATGGCATAGGCCTTTGGGCATCAAGTTCTTTGTGATGGCTGATTCACACTTGAACTTCCCTCAGATGAGAAGTTACTCACAGGCTCTAAATCATACTGGGTTTTTATGGCTTGGTCTTATCTCTTCTCTGTACTTCTGCAAATCCCCGGTGATTCTGATATCGGTTTCCATTCTTACAGACATTTTGTTCTCGGTTAGTGACAATCCCCATCTTGTGGATACCAGTCAGTTACTTCATGGTGATAAATACAAATCAATATCTGACTGTGCATTCTTTCCTGCTAGGTTCTCAGATGGTTCAACAAGATTTTTCACCTGCCTGTTGTAGAATGGAGGTAACAGGGACTAAAGATTACATGTGCAAATTCTAGATTGAGTATCAACTGCTTGACTTGGCACTTATACATGCCAGCAGCCTTCATACATTATCGGATGTTAGATATACTAAGTTTTGTAAAAGCAGATCTAATACATATCTTTGCCTGGTAAACTGTGGTATCTTCTAGGAAGGCTGCAGCAGGGAAGTGAAAAGAGCTGTTTAGAGTACTGAGGAAATAATCTATAGTTACTTTATTTCACAAGCCTAATATTTCCTGAACTACCAAGGTAAAATCTTTTACGACTTCTATTTTTTTTTTTTTTTCAAAAGCATAAAGTTTCAATCTTGCTGCACTTCTGAGTCCAACAAAAAAATCCCTCTGGCTCTTCATTCAAGTTTATCAGACACTAAGTGGCCCTTCTGTAATCTTTATAACAGCAGAGTATTTTGTTTGTTTTGTTGTTGTTTGTTTTGTTGTTGTTTCTGGCCTTTTATAATCACCATCTTTCTACATTTAAAATAGACTCCAGTTCCCTGAATTAGTAAAAGCAGCTGCAGATGGTCTATTCCAGGTACTCTGCACCAGTAGCTTTACTTACTGCCTGCATGTTTGCACCCTGAGCTATTGCTTTGGCTGTCACAGTCTGTATTTCTCCTCGCACTGGACAAGGATTATTTTATTCCAATTGTTACATGAAAAATTCTGTTATTGTATTTGCTCTACTGCTGTTCTGCCTTGCATCAAAATACTGTCTGTGCAGCTCATAATCCCCACAATATTGCGCAAGAAGTGTTACGCTCTCTCCGGACATATTGCAATCCCTAAACCAACATGAATGGCAGCTGAAACCTGAACGAGCTATTGAATTTGTACAAACCTGAACTTTGTCTCTCTGTAGATAGTTATAGGAACACAGTTGACATGATCAGCACTGAGAAATAATTTGGCACTGGTTTTGTCCCTTCGAAAGCAGTAGGAAATATTTATATTTCCTTTGTATTTACACAATCATTTTAAGCCCATATCAAGTACCAGAAAAGTGCACCCACGCTGTTGGTTTGATATTTTCCTTTGTGACCAGCAGAATCAGAGATATTTTCAGCTCCAATTTAAGTCTCTGTGTACAGACAGGGAGCATCCTTGGAGAAAAAAAAGAAAAAGGTTCATGGCAGAGGAGTCACAGGGAGCAGTCTGGAGTACTGATCTGCAGCAATCTGCCCAATCTGGCCACGCTTGATGAGATGAGGACTGGTGGTCCAGCCTGGGTGCCCCCACTACACACACTCCCACCACTTGCCC
Organism: Caloenas nicobarica; assembly: GCF_036013445.1. Classification (NCBI taxonomy): domain Eukaryota; kingdom Metazoa; phylum Chordata; class Aves; order Columbiformes; family Columbidae; genus Caloenas; species Caloenas nicobarica. The sequence goes on from NC_088245.1 coordinate 39,444,577, forward strand.
AGCCTGAGCTACCCACAGCTGGGAAGAACGTGCAGTGGCAGCAGCAATTACAGGATCTAACTCCAGTCCTGTATCAGAAATGCTGATTTCCAGGAATCTGGTTCTTCCTGTCCCAACAGTTCTGGAGGTACAGGAGAATTGCTGTACCTATGGGGTGGTGGATATGAAGAGGAGTGCTGTGGGGGACAAAAAGAGCCAAATCCCACCCCAATCCAACCCAAGACATATATGACCTGTCACAGCCTGCTTCACTTACCCTGATATTACGTAGGCCTCTCAATACCCCCTCCAACCCAGTCATCTTGTTCCGTTGCTGACACTTCTTCTTGCACAGCTCAGAGAACTTCGTTTGCACCTCTGAGCCAGGTATGTCTTGGAGCAAGGATTGGCCATTCCCATCTTTACTCTTTGCCTGTTGAAATAACCTCTGTCACCTAGAAAATGTTCTTCCTCCAGTCTCCTGCTTTTCCAAGGAGTGCATTGCTTGATGAGACATGCCCTTGATCTGCGTTGTTCTTTTCCGAGATGTCGCTGCAGTCATCATAGTGGGTTTTTTAATATATAGACCACGTTTCTCTAGAAGAAGGAAGATGCCAGAACCAGTGCCTAATACAAGAGTCAGTCTCCTGAATGTGAGCATCTTCCAGCAGAAGTTGACTTTTGCTGCATGTCGAATTCTGCTTACTTAGTTTGTATTTGACCTAAAATGTATCCACGCTGGCCTTGTTGACAACAATTTTCATGCCCTGACCACAGAACATGTGTTACTTACCTTAAAGGCATTTCCAGAGCCATTGCTGGCTGGGGTAGTGTTGATATCCACCTGAGTTCATGACAACTCTATATTGTCTGTCTGGGATGCTCAAGCAAACTCATGTCTCATAATGGTCTAGGTTTCTTCAAGAGAGGAACTGGTTGTTTTGCTCCAGGGTAAGCCTGGAACCAAACTAGTATGTGTGCCATGTGAATGAATGAGGGACTAGGGACTTGGAGAGGGAGATATACTTACGCTATACTTTGGAAAGCATGGGAGATGCTCAAGGCTTAGTTTAGTCATACGATCCTGTCTCACTTCTTGTGTACCCTCATGAAAAAATATCTCACAGGTGTTTCATTTTTACATGAAATAGACTTATGCAGTTTTTTAATGCTGCATTTCCTATTCAGACTCCTCTGGCTGAAATAACTGAAAGTAAAGTTCATCAAGGCCAACCGCTGTTAAAACTAAGGCTACCAGAACTGGGAGAATGCAACTAGAGGAGTTATTTGTTAAGCTGAATTAGTAGGTAAGGTCTCAAAACAGGACAGTCAGGGATTCCAAAAGAGAGGCTGTGGGAAGAAGGAAGCATCAAGAAGTTAAGAGATCAAGCAAGTATGGATTAGAGACACAGGTACAGGTTTTGCATTGCTCCTTGTTGAGGTGGCTGAGAGTACTCCTGCAGTGCACAGAAACATCCATTTTGGTGTCTGCAGGGTGCTTGCGGTTTGACCTGCCCACAGATACATGTATAAGGAGAGCCCTGATGAAGCTGCCTATATATGTCACCTATCCTCGAGGCAGGCAAGATCAGGTCTTTCAAGGACGTGTTTTAGGTTGACGTGTCTGCTTGATGTCAGCTGCAATACTGCTGAAACCACTTTTTTTCTTTTTTTTTTTTTTGTGGAAAGCAATGGTGGAAGGACTGGAGGTGATAGGCTGGACCCAGTCCCAGTGCAGGAACTGGGAGACTGGGCCAGCCTGAGGCAGTGAATTCTCCTCTGGTGTGGCCCAGAATCTGAAGACAGAAATTGAGTTTACAAAGGGTGAGTGCTTGGCAAGTTGTGACCCAAAGGCAGGCCTCCAATAAATTTTAAGAATGGACATTGGGTGTGCTGAAGGTCAGGGCAGATGTGGGTGTGATGGTTAGGAATCAGTTTGCATTAATAAATCTTGCCGTCTTCTCCTTCCTTTTATCCCTCACAAATAAGCTCCTAGCTTCTTTGAAAATGTTGACCCTGACCATGGAAAGAGAGTGCTGAATCTTTACCACTGACTCTTCCTAAAGATCACAGGCGATTTGTGACCCTGCCCACAGCTGTCTGTGTAGATCCATTCTGGATTTCTGCCACACCTTGACACAATGCCTTTAACGTCGGGATATCTCCCACTCTTCATTGGAGGTTCATTGGAGTGCTTGTTGCCTCCAAAGCCAGCAATGAACCTATAGCATAATCACAGCTAACAGCAAGTGTGAGAGCCTGAGAGGAAGCAAGGACAATCTGTCTTTCTCTCTGAGGCTGAATGGCCCTAGAGCAATGGACCTTAGCCAGAGTATTCAGGTAGATCCTACCTTACATGTCAAGCCTTTAAAGGGCCAGTTGTTCATAGAATCATAGAATACCAGGTTGGAAGGGACCACAAGGATCATCTGGTCCTACCTTTCTTGGCAAAAGCATGGTTTAGACAAGATGTCCCAGCACCCTGTCCAGCTGAATCTTAAAAGTGTCCAATGTTGGAGAAACCACCACTTGCCTCGGGAGATTATTCTAATGACTGATTGTTCTCATAATGAAAAATTTCCCTCTCGTGTCCAACTGGAATATTCCAGGAGTAACTTGTGCCCATTAACCCTCGTCTTTACCATGTGCCTCCTTGTAAAAAGGGAGTCTCCATCTTCTTTGTAGCCACCCTTTAAAGACTGGAACATGGTGATGAAGTCTCCCCTAAGCCTTCTTTTCTTGAGGCTGAACAAGCCCAGTTATCTCAACCTTTTCTCATATGGCAGCTTCTCAGTCCTTGGATCATCTTTGTGGCCCTTTTCTGGACCCTCTCCAGCCTGTCCACAACTCTTTTTGTACAGTGAGGACCAAAACTGAACACAGTATTGAGTAGAGTAGAATAATGACTTCTTTGTCTCTGCTGGTGATGCCCTTGTTGATGCAGCCCAGCATCCTGTTGGCTGCCTTTGCCACAGCAGCAGTCACACTGGTCACTCATATTGAGCTTCTTGTACACCAGCACCCCCAGGTCCCTTTCCTCAGAGCCGCTCTCCAGCAGGTTAGATCCAAGCCTGTGCTGCACTCCTGGATTATGTTTTCCCAGGTGCAAGACCTTATACTTGTCCTTGTTGAACTTCATAAGGTTCTTGTTAGCCTACTCTTCCAGCCTATCCAGGTGGGTTGCTCTCTCCAGAGGATCTCAGACCAGACTGAGTTAATGGGAATGTGGGAAGGTAATACCTCTTCCTTTCCTAGTGAGTCAAGAACCTTCAGCCACACAGGAGCCTGTTCTAAACAGTGCTAAGTGTACATAGGTGCTAGCTCTGACATGTTACACAGATGCTAGCTCGGACTGTGTAACAAGTCAGAGGGTCATTTATTTTTCTACACATGCAATGTCCTTGCAAACTCTACCTTGCTGTCTCAGGAAAAGATGGTAGATAGAAGTCTGGATCTGTGTTGTTTTCCTGTTCAAGGCCTGCTGTGAATACAGCAACAGGTGGGGGAGCTAAGCATGTAGGGTGCTTCAGAGGTAGGTGTTCATGCACGGAGAGGAGCCATCCCCCTATAGCTTCAGTCCTGCTAGAGGAGGCAAAAGCCCTGTTTTGGCATCACACCTGGTTTGAATTTTACCTTGAACTATTTATTCACCGTCAACAGTTCTTCTGTCTCTGACTTGGTGCTCTCCTGCACACTCCTTTTTTCCCCACATTGCCTACATCAGGGATCTACCGCATAAATCACATGGCAACCAAATACAACTAACTCAAGGGGAAGTGTACAGCCTTCTGGGGCTGTGTGGAGCAGATGGAGGAAAAAGAGCACCTTTCTGCCTCGCAAATGAGCAGAGCAGCACGTGTTCCTTCAAATCTGTCCTGCTACAGCCAGCTCTCCCACTGGCAGGAGTTTCACTAAGCCTCGAGAGAGCACTTTTTTCCTCCTCAGATTTCGGAGGTTTCCCAAGAAAAACAGTTTGTTAGTGGGGAAAAAAAGGAGTACTTAGAGTACAAGTCAGTTAGTGGTCAGTGGGGGAGGGAAAAGATGAAAAAGACTGTCTTCTCATCTCCGTTAACCACCTTCCAGTTTTGGAGTGCTCATCCCCCCACCACTTAAAGGAAGAATCTTTCCTTTAAAATGAAACCACTTCCCGAATCGGATGGGTTTTCTGAATCAAGAAGTTCCTTTCCCTCCGCCCTCCCCCCTGGATCTCAGAGTATCTCAGACGAAAGCCCGAGGAACAATCAGCCTCTCACTGCACATTTCAGCCCCCTCAGACACGTGTGTGCTCAAAAGCTGCCGGCATGGGAAGGCATTTGTGGATTCGCCTTTCAGAAGCAGCCAAGGAGCCCGTGTTAGCTGACAGCAGTATGCACACACGGTTTCCTTCACTGATGCGAGCTGATGAGATGTGGTCGGAGGGACGAGGAGAGGAAGGGCGGAGTCACAGGGCAACCCGCCCCCCAGTGCTGCTGCGATCTTGGTCACTGGCTCCCAGTCGTTTCAGTTCTGCGAAGCATCTGAGCAAGCAGAAGGCAAGGAGGAGCACCACTTCTGTTGAAAATACATCGCGCTCTTCAGGATGGATTTTTGTGCTGCTGGTAAGCCTTGACCTTCTTGTGCCTTGTTTTCTGCGAGGGCTGTGCGCTCAGTTTGACCGGGCAGAGCACACCATGGAATCCCAGCAGCAAGAGTGGACGCTGCAGCTGGTGGCTGGAAGAATGAGATGGTGGAAGATCCCTGGTGGCGCAGTTAATTCCTGTCAGTCTTGAGCATTAGGCATGGTTTCCTTTTTACTTACTCTCTCGTAAGCAAACTTCTTTCACATCGGGAGAAATTTTCCCACTGATTTGAATGGCCTTTGTGCTGAGAGTTTCTATTGCTGGTGATCCTGAGCTGAGCTGGAAGCTGACTCAGGGGTATCAAGGGTATATGTGACACTTGGGTTGAGCACCTATAAGCTTTGGCTTCTCTCCATGCAGCTCTGCCATGGCTTGCAAGCTTCTCAGTGATGTTTCCCTGCAGCACCCGGGAGATGGTTTGCTTTTGTTTGCCTCTCATGCAGTTGGGTATCTCAGTGCAACATGCTTGCAAGGCTTTTGGTACTGGGGGCTCCTTTGCTTATGTCCGTGTTAAAGGTAAATTACTATATTAGGGTTCTACCAACTCCAAGTGACCTGCAGGTGGGCCTGCCTGGTTCTGAAATAATCTCAAGAGGCAGATGTGGGTGGGGGGAGATAAGCCACATCTGAGGAACTGAAAGAGATCTCAGGTTTTATTTCCTACTTTGGCAGGTGGTGGATAAAGAGGTTGGGATTCAGCAGGGAAAGGCATACTGCCAGACCAAACATTCCTAGCCTCTGGCTGAGGAAGTATTGAGCGTGTGTCTGAGCAAAGGTGGTAAACAGGGAGATCTGAACAGAAATGGGCTGAACAAGGGCCAGGAAGAAAATAGATCATTTTGCAATGGCCCTGCTGTGTCTGACTCTGTCCTCTCAGGCTTTTGCGTTAGAGGATGTAGAGCACAGAGTGAAGGGAAAAATCAGTGCCCAGTTTCAACAACTATTCCGCACTTTTTAGCTCCTTAGGTGGGTAGACAAGGAAAGGTCATGCTCAAACTGCACACCAGCCCTGCTTGTCAGCAAAACTGGTGGAAACTATGGGAGCTGAGCTCAGCTCTCACCAGCATCTGGCTATGCATGTTGGTGAAGGCAGACCTCTCCAGATCACCCAGCCCTCAGCACCTGAAAGCAACTGTGAATAGAGCATCTGCAGGACAAGCTGGGCTGGAGAAGGGGGTATCTCATGTTTTGCTGCTTATTTTGGGGTGTCCATTCCACAGAAACTGAGGCTTTCAGAACTGATGGTCTGACGCAGTCATTCACTCAAGCTACGTGTTACTGAGTTAATTATGTCTTAAAAGTTACACGCTGCAGTAGCATAATGAGATCCTGCTAAAGGACAATGTGGGTTTGCTCAGCTCTGCCTAGAGGCAGAGCCTGAAGGCAGGCAATGCCTAGAGAGATACACTGGTTCTGGCCCATGTCTTTGCTCAGTTCCAACCTGTCACTTCACACTTGGATGGGAAAGTGGGCTTGTTTGATCCTGCTCTAGGGTGGGAGCCAAGGCTTCCCTCAGAACACAGAATCACAGAATGGTTGGGGTTGGAAGGTATCTCTGGAGATCACAGAATCATTTTGGTTGGAATAGACCCTCAAGATCATCTACTCCAATCCAATGCAGCTTTCCAGTGAGCTTTGGAGCCCTGGATGTGTTTCAAGTCTTGCAGTTGTTGCATGATTTTCCTGAAGGTCAAAGGTGTACATGCACCTTTTCCTGGAGCTGCTGCTTCCTGGAGACGCAGTGGTCCTGTTCGATACCTGTCTGACACAACAGTGTCTGTGGGGAGGCTGCTCTCCCTGCAGTAGATATCCTTTTCCAGCTTCCTTCAGGACTCTAGCAACTGTCCGGCTAAGGCCACAGAGCCAGTAAGCCAAATCCTTGAGCTCGGTGTGTGAGACATGGGAGAGCAGACTGGTTCCGTGGTATCACGTGCTAGAATGCGTGGGGTGAGAGCCAGAGGCAAAAGTGGCTGGAAGCTATCCTGATTGCTGTAAGCTGTCATGTGGGATAAGAGGACCAGGACACAACATAAATTCTTCTTCACACCTTTCCCTCCATGGCTGGAATGTGCAAATTAAACCTGTGCAAGGTCCATGTTGAATTTCTTCTGACACAAGCTGGAAGAGAACTGTGGAGTGGCTGGAGGAGGGAGACAGATTGGGCTGGAGGGAACTCAGGAGATGAAGGTGTTCTGTTTTCTGCCTGGTACCAGCCCGGTACCTGCCTGGGGAGGTGATGGTCTGTGCTAGAGATTACACAGAAGCCATATTAAAAAAAAAAAAGTAATTTCAGGTGAATTCTTCCATCAGAGAGCCTCATCCAGGCAGAAGGTGCCTATCAGGCTGCTCTGATTGTGTGTTGTCGTGGGTGGAGTTGGCCAAACCCTTTAGCAGCCACACTCGGAGCCCTACATTGCCTTGCAAATGGGTCAGCTGAACTTCTGCTGTTATTCTGTGGGTGAGTAGCATGTGGATGGTCCGTGACAGTGCTACTGAAGCAGTCGTTCTTCATAACCTTCCCATGCTGTTTCAGCAGTCTGCCTCTGCAGCTCTACTGGGTACTCACTTCCCACTTACCTCTGTGCACCAAAAGCTTCACTTGGCACCTGGATGGCTCTGCACAGCCATTTGCAATGGGAAATGAGACCAGCAAACACGGTGCCCTTTGCTGGCCACGTGAGTACCCAGACTTTCGGGTAACTCCGACCTGCCCTCCAGATGGGCAGGCTGAGGGCATAAGTCACCACAACTGCAATTGAACTCTGTGTTCTGTTTTGAGTGACAGCACTATAAATACAAGCCTCATGAAGAACTGGCAGGTCTTTCCATCTGGGTCTGCCCTGAGGGTGGGGAAACAACCTCAAAAGCAGGTGTGAGCCCCAGAAGTGTGATGCTGATGTGCTTTCCTTTCAACTTTTGGTCTCTGAAAATAAATTCCAAGCAGCAACTTAATGTCAGGCACTGGAACAGGCTTCCCAGGGAAGTGGTGGAGTCACTATCCCTGGAGGGGTTTAAAGGCATATAGACGCGGTTCTTAGGGACACGGTTTAGTGCTAGAGTTAGGTTATGTTTGGACTCGATGATCCTGAGGGTTTCTTCCAACCAAAATGATTCTATGATTCTATGTTTTTATAATTCTATGTTCTCTTTTGAAAAGATGCTAACCATTTTTTGTGTCATGTGTGTGAACTGGAAGACTTCAGTGCTGGTTTGGCTGACAGCATCCCCCTGAAACCTGCTGGTGTTTTCATCAGGGTGAAATTTTCCCCTGTGCAGAGAACCTTGACCAGGGCTATGCTTCATCTGTGTCCTGACCTCGCCCTAGAGGGAAGTGGAACTTGGTGGCACTGAGGACTTTGGCAAGGCTGAAGCTGTTCCTCAGTCACCTGCTGCAGGGTTGAATTCAGTTGGCCATTGCAAGCATCTGGAGTGAGCCAGGCTGTGTGTCACTCGGAGTGTCCCTCTCCTGCTGGCTGGGCTCATTCTCATCATGGAGAGGGATGGAAGGGCAGAGCAGCCACCTCTCGCTATCTCATCCACTGCTTGCTCAGCTACCTCTGCTGCCTTCTCTGCCTTTCTGTGGATGGTTCCTCAAACAAACCTTTTGTGTTCACTGTCCCTAACTGCAGACCCCAATGTGTGCAATAACATTGGTGAGCAGCTTCAAAAGAGCCTTGAGCAGAGCATTAGGCCTTCTGGTAGGGAAGCAGAGTAACATGCAGGCACTGACCTCAGAATTATTTTCCAAGGCAATCAGGGACTTAATCTGTTTAGGAAACCTTGGAAACCTTGCAAGGACCCTCTCTGCAGCTCAAACTGAATTGCTCTGAAAGTTTGATCCATCCATTTTTTCCTCCCAATTCCACCCTTTCTTTGTTTTTCATCCCCTGATTCCCTTCCTGTCTCCATGACCTGTATGCTCTTTCTCCCCCACCCTCCCCACACACAGTCCTTCCCACACTTTTCTCATTCTGACAAACTGGAGAGGTAAACCACTTGGGAGCTGAGGTTATCAGATATTCAGGAGGAAGGCATACTGAGTTATTTACGGACTTATTTGGGGTCGTGTGGGTGAGATGGTGTCCTCTGGGAGCCTCATGTCTCTTTGAGATGCTTTAGGCTGCTTCAATAGACACAGAACAACTGAAGCAAAGCAACCAGCCACACCACAGACTTCACTAATGGAGGGGTGGAAAGGGCGGTTCGTCAGATATGTCCTGCTACGGTGCTTTTGTGGAAAGAAATACAGGACAAAAGGTCTTAGTGATAATTTGTCGAGGAATCATGCTAGTGATTCCACAATTACCAGCTCCCATAGGGGTGAGGGAGATAAATCTGGGGAGACCAAGAGGCTGGCCTCATATCCTGCAGATGCCAAAACCACAGGAGAGATGAAATAAGCTACAGGACTCAGGCAGCACTCACAGACGCAGGGCTGACATTCAAGGGGAAGTCCGCAACCTGCCTAGCAAGCCACAAAGCAACTACACAGGGGTTTATTGTTGTTTCTGTTTGTTTGTTTGCTTGCTTGTTTGTTTGTGTGTTTTGGCCTGACATACAGATTTGGCTGTTGCGAATTGCTGGATGCCGCAGGTTTTCCTCCTCTGTTGACTGGCTTCAGCTGTCAGTCAGCTTCTTTCAGCTCTTCACAAGGGCTGCTTGCAGAGCTGGGTCGGGGGGGACATAGGTCCTTTCCAGCCCAGGCTTCATGCTGGCTCTTTGCCTAGTGCTTTCCTCCCAGAGGCTCAGCAGCCTCTCCCCAGGGAATGCAATGCTTGAGAACAGCAGGAGGAGTGATGGGGAGAGGCTGCAGCCTGAGAATCACAGAATCGTAGAATAGTTTGGGTTGGAAGGGACCTTCAGAGGTCATCTAGTCCAAACCCCCGGCAATGAGCAGGGACATCTTCAATAGATCAGGTTGCTTGGAGCAGTAATAGGACAGACTTAGCACATTGAAACCCAACCAGCTGGGAGGATGGGGGAAAAATTTGGACTGGAGAAGGCAGGTCTCTCTGAGTTGTTGTGGTCATAACAGGAAAGAAGCACATGGACTCTGAGATGACTGTCCTTGTCCCCTTTTCCTTCTGTCTGTCTTAGCTGGTTCCTTCCCCTTTTTCCCCATTCATATTTATAGCAGTTGTTTTGCATGTGAGATCCACACTAAGAGAATTTCCAAGGCAGCTGGTGCCACTTCCCCTTTTTCCGGGAAGACGGGACACCCAGGGAATTTTGGCTTATGAAACAGTGGAGCAGGACATCCAGTGACCTGACCTGGCTTCCCAAAGAAGCTTTGTCTCATAGTGTTTAGGTGCAGCAAGTATCCTGACTGCAAGCTCTGCAGTGACCTCCCAGGAGCTCCAGTCCTCTCAGCTCGCACACCTCCTGATTTTTTTCCTGGAGCTTACTATCTACTTTGTCTCCCTAGGGCTGCAGCATCCTCTTTCTCCTTGCTGAAGAGGCTGTGCCTCACCTGGATTATATTTAGCACCACTGCTGTCACCCTAACTCTTCTAGGTCTTTTATGAATCATTCTGTGGTCGCTTTGGCTCTGCTGGTATCTGTTTGAGTTCCTGTACATTACAAGGAAGCCTACTCATATTTCTTCATTGTCTGTAGTCCACATAACAACAGCCACCCACAGATGCTCCTTCTTCAGCAAGGCTTTCATCCCCCCTGATCTTGCCTTCAGACTTGAAAAACCTTGATTCTCTCTCTTAATCCATTTCTGACTCTAGCTGCAGTGAATCAATCCATGAAGCCAATGGCTCTTCATGGGAGCTTTAAATGCAAATGAAGTATTTATGTCACAGCTTTGCAGAGGTAAAGGTCTTGTCCATAAAGATCCCTGACATTGAAACTACCACAGATCATTTGGTTAGATCTCTTCATTGTGCTCGTAGCAAGCAAAATTGGTTGAGTAGGCAGGGTGGGATGCTACAGAGTTAGATCAGAGGCTACCAGCACAGCATCTGGCTGCTAAGAGGGCTATCTGGGTCTGTGCTGCTTGCTCTGGACTGAGAACCATCTGCAGGGCAAGATTGAGGTGCAGTGGTTGCAACAGCAGGGAACATAGATGCTGGAACACAGAAATCAGAGTTGCTGTGGCCTGACCCTAGGAGAGTGTCTGAGGCAGATTTTCCTGCGATATGTTGGCCCCAGTACTATTCTCACAGGCATCTCTTCATTCTTCCAGGGTCATCTGGCTTGAATGAGGCTGAAGAGGCTGAAATAGAGACAATCAGGCAGCACAGACAGGAGCTTTTGGAGGACATTAAGGTAAGGACCATCCTGTTTCTCCTGTCTGCCTAGCCTTCTCAAAAATATTTTCACCAATGAGTGTCTTCACTTAACAGTCCAGGCCATGTAGAAATGCTCCTGCACAGGAGACACTTGCTCTGGCATGATCCAACTTGAATTCTGACCTTCAGGCTGCCCTGGCACATTTGCCAGCAGTGTGCATCCAGCCTGTGGTACTCTCTGCTGCGGGAGTCATCAGCTACTGTAATGGGATATTTGAGAAAGGCTGGTCAGCTCATTAGCAGGGATGAGCTGGGATTGCATGTTTAGGATTAAGGAAATGAGTATGAGTAACCCATACTGGCAGGGATCTGGCTCAGCATATATGATTATTTTTAATTACCGATTACTCACTAATGACTTATCAATCCTAGTTACCTGCTGCATCCTCCTGTGTTTTTCAATATTTTGTTTTGTTTGTGGATGTCCAACAAGTCCTCCATGAAGCATCCTGTCTCTTTAGAGAGGTTTCATGGCAGGACCTTCCACATACATTTCCATGATTGAACTTGCTTTTCTTCTTTCCTTTTAGCAAGCTCAAACATTTCTCCACTGACTCCTAAAATTTCTGAAAGTGGCAGATTCAAAATCAGTCAGTAATACCACATCACAGTCATGCATAGTGCTGTACACTTTCTATTCTGTTCTGCCTTCACTGCCATGGAATGTGGGTTCCCACTTGAGGGAGCTTGTTGCACTGAATCATTGGTCCTGCACTGATTTTCCCACAACATGAAGATGTCCGGATGTCTGGAGAATAGGTGCAGTATTTTCTTGTGTAAAGGTTTAAGCCAAATTACCTATCACTTCTCAGGCTCCCAGATACACCATCTCTGCTGCAAAATCAGAATGGTGTCTTGTCCTTCCTTGCAAAAAAGGTACATGCAATGTGTATGTACATGAGAAGCTGTGGATGCCCCCTCCCTGGAAGTGTTCAAGGCCAAGTCAGATGGGGCTTTGAGCAACCTGGTCTAGTGGAAGGTGTCTAGTGGAAGGCAGAGGGGTTGGAACTAGATAATGTTTAATGTCCTTTCCAACCCAAACCATTCTATGATTCTGTGTGGTTTGCCTGCGTGTGGTTCTTATTTCTTCAGTTTTCAGAACAGGCAATGGGCACTGTAGAAGGCAGAATATTTGAAGGGAAATACTACATTTTTTTACCCACAATAGACAGAGAAAAGCTGCCAGACTACACAGGCCCATTCTCTAAATCTCAAAGCCATTAACCAATAGGGTATGCATTGTCCAGCGGAGCAGAATGAGTTTAGGTGAAAGAGTACCTATAACTAAAGATATTCTCCCAGGCAAATTTCATCAGAAAGTATCTAGCAATGCCCTTTAACACAAAGACTTGGGGGGATGTCTGCTGGGGGGAGAGGGAGGAGGGGAGAGGATGGGTCTAGACTTGCCTGTTATACTGCCTGAAGACAGCAGCGAATAAAATAACAAAACTGATGAACATTTGGAATTCAAGGCTAAGATCATGGCTTTGTTACATTTGTGCAATACCTAAAGCTTAGTGATGAACACTCCCAGCTTTGACAGGCTGATGAAGCACAACAGAATGAAGGCCAGAGAAAAAGTGAAATCCAAAAGCTGTATTAGATCATGAGATATTGACAAACTTCACAGTTTCGCTATCTGGGTGCATATCATGGCCACACTCTCACTCCTTGTTGAGGCAATATCTGTCATAAAACAACCCTTCTTCCCCTGCCTGTTCTGGTTTTCATGGGGAAAAATTTGGGTGATTCCTGGAAGAAAGCGGTGATACAGTTTGGCTCTGAGGGGGCCATAACTGCAGGATGGAAACATGGAGGTACAGGCATCTTGATTTCCTCGATAATGCAGAATATCCAGCCAAGAAGGCCATGGCCTGTCATGGGCCTAAAGGAAACTGAATTCTACGATAGTTTTGGTTTTATTTTTGTTTTTAATTTGACAATGATTACTCCTCTTTTATTCCTCCTCTCTTCTTTCTTCACCTAAAGGCAGGTATCTGCTTACTGGTATTTGAATGATAGATATGTTAAAAACTCTCGTGTTTCACACCATAGCCACTTCAGGTTCATGTTGACCTCACAGTCACTGGTTCCACTTCCCTTTTCCTGGATGTGTGGCAGGGCTATGCAAAGTAAAAGCTGGAAGGAAATGGGCACGATGGAAGGAGCCTCACATCTGGCATTGTTTGAGGAACTGAAATCAACACTGGGGTAGAGTTATCTGACTCTCCACACTGGCTAAGCTTGATTGACAACAGACATGACAATATCCTTCTGCCCTTCTCTCCCATTGTTTTCAGCTGTAATCCATCAGGGTCACCCCAGAGCAGTGCCCATTTCACAGACATCCTTGATCGATTGTGACCATCTGACCTATCCTTTTCCTTTGATCGAGGGAAGAAGTAAGACACAGTCTGTATGTGTCTGCTGTTTTTCCCTCCATCGCCTTCATCCTCCTGCTATTTCTTTTGCAGAGGCTGAAGGAAGAGATTGCTGAAGTGTTTGCAGAGATTGAGTGCTTCCAAAATGCAGCGGAGAGGCAAGAGGCAGACAATAATCCTGGGGAGCAGACCAGGCAAGTGGGACGAGATGGATATTCCTTTATTTACAAAGCCTCTGTCTTGATCTTGAGAAAACAAAAGCACTGATGGGATTTGGATCGCAACAAGGACATGGAAAAGAGGCCAGGAATACCCTTCTCTCCTCTGGGATTTCCCTTTATTCCTGGATAGAAATTCCTGTTCTGGAAGACATCTGTCCTTGACATACCTGAGTTACCTTGTGAGGTAACTGAAACATGGCCCTTTATTCTAAGCTTGACTTTCCTTCTTCTTCTTGTTTGCAGCAAACTATCACAGAGGGATAAACTTCTGTCCCTGGGCCGGAAGAAATTCAACATGGACCCTGCAAAGGTAGGATTTGCTCATTTCACCTATGAGGAGAAATCTGGAAGAACTTCTGTTGGCTACTGGTCCACTTGCAGCTACCCATGCCAATGAAATTATGGCATGGGACTGTGGGGATGGTTTCCTACTCCACTAAGGCTCCAGTTAGTAGCACCCTCCTTCCTATCCCTGAATAAAGTCTTCTGATATGATCAAGCTGTGTTGCCTCCCACCATCATGTGCCTATAGGCCATCCCAAAAGATGCAATCCAAAACTAAAAGAAAAAAAGGGAGGATGGTTTAATACTGCCAATGCATCAAGAGAGCCAAATCCCCTTCAGCCCAGCTCTTTTTGCCTGTGAGAGGCTAAGAATTTGCCATAGTGTGATAGAGGAGAACGAAGTAAAAAGAAGTTGAGATGTTCAAGAGTGTGTCAGGTTCCTTGGCTCATTTAGAACTGAAGAGGACAAGCTGCCTTTGTCATTTTGGATATAGTTTTTGTTTTGGTAGTACTGGTGGGATTGTGGAGTGAATCCAGGTTTTCCACTTTCTGGGACTCTGCCCAGCGAGGTCCAGCCTTCATAGCTTTCAGCTCTCTGCAAAAAGCTCTAAAATTGTCATGATTATGTAGAGAAGATGTGAGAAAGACAGTTCCCTCTTCCTTCCTCTTCTCTGGTGGGCCATTTTTTTGAGCTCTGTAAGGAAAACCACAAGCTGCGATTGAATGATTGCTCATCGTCAGCTAACCACTACAGCTAGCATCTGAGGTGGCTGCTGGTCTGAGCGACAACTTTTCATGCCTCCTCCTCTGCCCCACTGAGACCCTCAAGGTGCCTTTTCCCCAGTGTCCACACCACAGCTGGAGTGCTTGCCAGTCCCCTGGGTGTCCCTCTGACACCGAGAGCTGTCTCACAGCAGTGATATCAGCACTTCCAGCCCGCGTGAGAGCAGGTTTCATTCTGTCTTTCCGTCTGACCTTGGTTTGAGGCCTCAAAGGCATCTGGCTGCGGCACCGAGCCGTGCTGTGCAGAAATACCTGAACTAGTTCTGACCTCAAACTAGTTTAGCTTTGTTAGTTCAATGCTGATCAGCCTGGTCGAAATGTCATCCTATGTGCCTATATTATTTTTACTTTAGGATAAGCATATGCATATCTCTGTTTATTGCTTCCCTTTTGCTACATGCTACATAGGCTGACAGGTGCTGCAATGCAAGAAACTTTCTTTGCCCCTCCTTGCTAAGGTTACACTTCATCTATGCAATGCCGATACTTTAAATGAGTTCCTATCTCCAAGATCTCAGAGCAAGTTCCTGAGGCTAGAGGAGGTAAGCGTTAGGAATCTGGCTGAACAAAACCTTTTAGGAGAAACATTTTCTTCTGGAAAATGGAGCCACATCATCACTGCGATGCTTTACAAAATTAAATTGATCTTACTGAAATTCTGTCTGGGGAAAAAGAAAGGAAAATAGTGTGGAAAAATCTCACAAACATTTCAATTTCTTCTTTTGAAACTGCTTTTTCTTTGGGGCATTTTAGAAATAGTTTCTTATATATTACAAGGCAAAGTGAATTGATTCTGTTGAAGTAGAACATTTTGATGGATCTAAACCAATTTTCATTCCTGTATTGTATTTTGTGAGGAGAATTGCAATGTGGTCTGGAGATATGCAGTGGTTTTAGATATTGCTAAGAATCAGAACAAAAGCTGTGACTTCGAAATTCATGAAATTCCCTTTAAAATAGAGTATCAACTCTTTTCACAGCCCAGCTCAGACCCTCTGTATTCCATAAAAACATACTCCATCCTTATTGGCTGGGCAGGATGGCGCTGAAAAGATTGCAGACTTCTCTGTTCTGTGGCATAGAAGAAAATTTAGGAAAAATAATTTTGAATTGTCTCAAGCCCATAGTTTTGGCTGAGTACATTTTTATTGTCATATTTTTCAAACAATTGGGTTTTTTTGTTAATTCAGAAAAAAAAAGACATTTAGGAAGAGAACACTGAGATATTTTGATTGAAAATGTTAAAATGAACTATTTTGACTTTGCCTTAAATCTACCTGCCTTTTGGACTTTTAACCTACATTGCCGTTTTTTGTTTGCTTGAGTTTCCATCCCAGTGAAACATTTATCCAAATCTAGGAATGAAACGGAAGTGGGACTGATGCACCATGGTAGGTTAAAAGGGATGGACTAAGGGTGGGAACATGGCTGTGGTCTCCCATTAAGGTGCTGGGGAGTAACAGAGGAGGTAGCATCATCAAAGCCAAGGAAGGCTGACATAAGGGTGTTAGGGTCCTACTTTCTTATCAACCCACAGAGATGTCTTACTTTACTGTCTTGCTTCTCCTTCCCCAGGGGATCCAGTACCTGATTGAGCATGAAGTGTTGTCCCCAGACTTGCAGGAGATCGCCAAATTCCTCCACAAGGGTGAAGGCCTGAACAAGACCGCCATTGGAGATTACCTGGGTGGTAGGTGAGCAACCCAGCCAGGATGAGGAGGCCCTTTGGAGTCCTGGTCCTACCTGACCCATTTCAACTACTATTTTAGATGACCCCTGGCAGACCTCAGTCAGGTGCCAAGACTAAATATACCTCAAACTGCAGTGGGCTGGGTGGGCAGGACACTCCGTCGTGAGGGGGGCTTTGGAGTGTGACTAAGGCTGGCTGTATGGGATACCTGTCCTCCTGCCTGTAATGGGGTCAGTCTTCCCAGACAAGAGTATGCATCTTGGCTTCTTGTTGGTCAGAGGGAAGTGAAGGCTTAGATGGAGCCAGATGCATATCATCACACCAAGGGGCATCCAAACTGAGCAGGGTCAGAGCTCTCTTCTGACCTTTTCTCTGTATCCTCTCCCAGGGACCCCACAAACATTCAGATCCTCCAAGCCTTTGTGGCATGTCACCAGTTTGCCAACCTCAACCTGGTGCAGGCGCTGAGGTGAGTCAGTGTGCAGGATGCAGGGGATGGAGCAGGAGCCTGCTCAGCCACTGGGTCTTACCACCCAGGTAGGTTGTGAAGCCCTGCTGGGTGGAAATGGATCTTCCCAAGGCCCTGCTGTATGTGTTTGCTCCAAGACTCTTGCTCTGTGAGGTGTTAACAGCTTTTCCTTGGGAAACTCTTTCATGGCCCCTTGACTGGACGTGCCATAGAGAAGATGGGGAAAGCAAGGTGGATCATCATGGATTTGATGCTTGGGGGGACAGGGCAAGTTATTTTTTGCACCAGGAAACGTGTCTGTCCACAGAGCCCATTATGTCAGTGACAAAATGACTCTGGTTTAGGGCATCTTGGTTTTTTATACACCAGCCTCTTGGCAGGACCCTTTCTCTTGAGGACTCTGCTGCCTTGCAGAGCACTCATTAGGAAAGAGTAGCTGTGATTTCCAGGATGCTTAGTTCTGCTTCCTCCTTTGAGTGTGTTTGAGGCTGATAAGCCCACGTAATTTCTAGCAAGAGGAAACCTCCTGCTTCATGCACTGTGTTCTCCCCAGTATGATGGGACGACTTCTTTTATTTTCATGGTGCCCCATGGGCTGAGGGAAGGGATAAAATTCCCTTGCACACAATCTGACTAACTCTCTGTCATGCTGCTCCTGATAGACAGTTCCTATGGAGCTTCCGGCTGCCTGGAGAGGCGCAGAAGATTGACCGGATGATGGAGGCCTTTGCAAACTGGTACTGCAAGTGTAACCCAGGAGTATTCCAGTCAACAGGTAGTTATGGGCACAAGAAGACCTGTAAAGCTGAACGCCACTCTTTGCTAGAGAGAGGAACTTTCCTTTTACATTCACAAAGCACAGAGGGCATCACTTGGAAGTGTGGATGTTTCCCTTTAAGCTGAATGAGGCAGCCCAGTTCCTGTGAAGCTTTTCAATAGACTGATGGTCTCCAGTCCTCCTTCTGCTACTATGCTCCAACCCATCTCCATGGGCAGTAGTCTTGAGAAGCTCTCCCAGCCCCACATGAGGTATACCTCATCACAGCAAGGATAGCACTGACAGACATAGGTCTGTAGAAACTTTCCTGCTGGCAAAGCCATTATCAGGCCAGATCTACCCAATTTGCCTCATTACCTTGAGAGGATGGAATCACCTCCACCATAGGAGATCAACTCTCCTGTAGCCCTGTCTGTCCCTCTTACTCCTAGCAGAGGGGACATGTCCCTTTTACTTCTACAGTGGAGGGAATGAGGCTGTGCTCCAGTGACTGGAAACCAAGCTTCCTGTTAGGGTCCAGATTGATCTGCCCTCTAAGATAAGTACCACCCATCCTGGTTTTCTTTCTCATTGTCAGATACCTGTTATATACTCTCCTTCTCTATCATCATGCTTAATACCAGCCTGCACAACCCCAATGTGAAAGACAAACCCCCCTTTGAAAGGTTTGTATCCATCAACAGAGGCATTGACAATGGAGGGGACCTGCCAGAGGAGCTCTTAAAGGTAAGAAGACCTCCTATTTTCTCTTAAGTCCCTCTTTTCACTCTGGCTTGGAGGCCACTGAGAAGCAAAGGTCCTCAGGTCTCAGCGTAATACAGGCCTACTGACCTTCTGCCATACAAGGGGAAGAGCTGTGTGAGGGAAGAGAGCAGTATGTATAAAAGCAAAGCTGGAAAATGTGGAAACTGCTTGGAGAGGGGCTGTGCAAATGCTTGTTGGTGAGGACATGGAGCAAGAGAGAGGGGCTGGAGACATTCGGGGAATAGCAGTATCGGTTTAATAAAATTTGTGCTTTTAAGTGTGTCTGTGTGAGAGAGGATCAATACTGTGACTATGTGAGAGAGGTGGACATGAGCTGCGGGTGCCTGTGTGTTATGTAGGTATGAGGCTGTGTGAATGGGGCACGCACCTCTGTGGGAGCTAGCTGGGCACCTGAATCTTTTGGCCGTCTTTGGGAGTCCTAGCCCCTTAGGGGACTGTGTGTTTCTTGTGTGTCTGTGAGACAATGTCACTGTGGCCCAGATTACAAATCCTTTTTCCTTGCTCGTGCCTAAATGTCTCAGCTGGCTGTAGTGTTCACGTCAGTCAGGACACAGGTGCCTGATCTCTCTTACACCAGGATATATCTTTGAGTGAGTAGAACCAACAAGCCCCAATTGAGTACCAGGGTCTCTTCCAGCATCTGTAAAGCTCTCAGCCAGTCCATGGTGTCTCTGATCCCAGAAGATGAAGATGCAGAATTGGGGAGACAGAGACAGGGAAGGCATCCATTAGCAAAGCTGGAGCTACCATTTTCCCAAAGGCTCATCAGGCATGGGATCTGCCCTGTGAGGCAAGGTAGACGTGGACATACTGCCTACATGTATCTAGCTTCACCCAGCCATGCTGGGGAGAATTTACTTGTGTCTTGTGTCAAAGAGACTGCCTACATCCCACACTTGGGTTTTCTGAGCAGCATCCCCTCAGGGTACAGGCTTTAGATTTTTCTCCAGAGTGTCATTTCTTTCAAGCAATTTCAAGGATGTTGCATGAGCCTGTGATTTCTTCTTTTTTTTTTTTTTTTTTTCTCGTGGCTTGGGACTTGTATAATAAATGTTGGCAAATCCAATGATGTGAGCAACATTTTTGTATCCCTTGAAAGCTAGTAACCTGCCTCCCTGTCACTCTGCTGTTATGAATGTCACCCTTTATGCCCCTCAGTGCAAAAGCCTTGGTTCTACGAAATGTGCCTCCCTGTGGTCATATAGATGTGTGCGTTGCTCTCTACATATCAAGTTCTCAGCAGAGCATTTGGTACCACCAGCCCAGGGCCTAAATGGGGCTGCGGTCCTGCTGTGTTGTGTCCCCCCCAGTGCCTTAGTACTACCCCCAGTGGCACTTTGTGACATGCTGGCTTTGGTCACTGCAGCCCCTGTTGATATGGGTGCACGCTTTTGTGTCTGTGGCTTTCCAAATTGGGTCTCTTTTTTTGACACAGGATGCAGAGAAGAGCTGGTGATCCCCCGTGAGACCCTGTGAGGTGTAGACTGAGGGCTGTTGTACCCCCCAGTGCTCACTGCCCGTCCCCCTCCCTGTTCAGCCCCCCACCCCTGTGGAAACAGAGTGATGAAGCAGATGGACCTAGGAGGGTTGTGTACAAGCTTTGTCATAAATCTGTCTTTCTTTCTCTCTTTCCATCACCAATGCTCTGGGGCAGAATCTGTTTGAAAGCATCAAGAACGAGCCATTCTCCATACCAGAGGATGATGGGAATGATCTCACACATACTTTCTTTAACCCTAGCCGTGAGGGCTGGCTCCTGAAACTAGGTAAGGGGGGGGGGATTCCCCTAGCTCCTCTGAATTCTGTGCCCGCCCCTCTCCCATCACAAACATCCCCCAAGAACCCACCAGCATCTCCGCTGTCCTTCCCTCCCGTCTGCTGCGGTGGGGTGAGGCTGACACCTGCTGTTGAAACCAGCTCTCTCCTCCCAGCCCGCTCCTGCAGGCTCTGACTGCTCAAAAAGGGACCCAGAAAGAGAATCCCTCACCCCTCCCTGTTCCCAGCCCCATCAGAGCAAAACTGGCTGCCTGCATGTGTGTGTCCACCATATGGCATCACATCAGTGGTGAGCACCACGGGTGCCACCTTGGGGCTGACATCCGGGGAGAGCTGGGAGGGTTTGCCTGTGTGTGCATGTCTGGAGCTTGTGGGGGGAAGGGAAGGATGACAGAGAATGTGACTAATGGCTTTTCAACCTCTCTGCCTTTAGGAGGACGTGTGAAAACCTGGAAACGCCGTTGGTTCATTCTGACCGATAACTGCCTGTACTACTTTGAATATACCACGGTAAAGGCTTAAGACCCATTTGAGAAACTGTGTTCTGGGTGGTTATGAGCCTCTGAGGGGCCAGGGAGGAGCAGAGGGTAGGGGGCAACTTTTCCTTACATCCCTATGCTCCCAGGCTGAAGTCAGACCTCCCTTCTCTCCCATGGTGTTTCCTTGCCTCCAGTCTTGAGGGGGAGAGAGGCCGGACACTGCAGATATTGCTGTGATCTCCTGTTAACTTAGCTCTCCATTGTGTAAATGGAGATGGTCTCCCCAGGCGTGCACTGCTCTTGTCAGCTCCCCAAAGGTTCACATCAGAGAGGCCACAAGTAGTGGCATAGATTGGGGGAGCGTGCTGGGTGTTAATTCACATTTCCTTGTCTTCAGGACAAAGAACCTCTGGGCATTATCCCCCTGGAGAACCTATCAGTCCGGAAGGTGGATGATCCCAAAAAGCCAGTAAGTCTCCATTGCTTGGTTCTCTGCCAACACAGGCAGTCGGAGGGTAGACAGGGTGCACACACTCTATTTTTGCCATGCTTCTCAGAGGGAAGGTGCCATTCCAAACTGTCTTGTCACCCATCTAAACATGATGGTATCTAAACATGATTGTATTTTACCAGGGAAGATCTGGTGAAGGGAGAGCTATCGTTTGGCTGGCTCATTGTATGTGTGCACATGTGTGTGTGTATGGGGGGGCAGAGATGAGTGCACACAGCTGACTCCCCACTCATTTTGCACCAGGAGATGTGGGTTCAATTTCTCTCCCTGGGACTCTACATAATGAGTTACAGCACGTGTACAGCAGACAATGCTGTGGTGTTAGGAAACTTGCCCAGGAAGTGACACTCTCTATCTGTACATCTTCTATGGACACTCATTCTTTGATGTGGCAGAAGTGCCTTCTGTCTGTGTGGTGGCAGGCAGAAGAGAGAAAGTTGCATCTACTTAAAAGCGGAAGAGATCTTCATGAGTGGAGCAGAGTGACAGATCCCAGAAGGTGTTTTCTGGTAACTGTTGATGCTCCATCTCTCCATAAAGCTTGTTTTAGTGTTTAGACCTTCACAGGGGGAGTGTGTTTACATGACAGGTGTGGCCTGGAGATCTAACTCATCAGGGATATCTTGGGGTGGGGAATGAAAGGCTCTGTTGCATTTCAGAGACAGAATGCTCTCTTCCCCTTTGGAAACTCTCTGAGCCTGTCATCCATGGTTGAAGGCAGCATGGTTTCCTTGGTCCACCCTATCCTCCCCTACTGCTCCATTTTATTCCCTTTCTGACAGAACTGCTTTGAGCTTTTCAATCCCAACTGCAAAGGGCAGAAGATCAAAGCCTGCAAAACAGATGGGGATGGGAAGGTGGTTGAAGGCAAGCATCAGTCCTACAAGATCTCAGCAGCCACACCAGCAGAACGTGACGGGTGGATTGAGGCAATACGGTGAGGAGACCAGAACTGGAGGCCTGAGCTTGCCTTTGTTCAGTCTCAGGGACAAATGGTCATTGGGTGTATTTGGCTATCAGAACATGAAAAAGGGGTTGGAAATAAATGTTTGCAGTCTAGTAACTGCGGTACCTCTTGACTTCAAAGAGTTTGGAGGTCCCTTCTGGAGAATCTCTAGCCACAGCTAAATCCTCTTCTGTGGGCCTGCAGACCTCCAGTCCTACCTTTTGTTGAGTGGTCTCTCTGTACAAGTTCAGTTAGGCTGCCTGTGCTGCTGTCCAGTATTTACTTACTTTTGCTCCCATTTCCTCTTATTTCCAGGACCAGCATCACACAGGATCCTTTCTATGACCTGGTGTCTGCGCGTAAGAAAAAGATTGCCAGCAAAAACTGAGCCCTGACGTGGTCACCGACAGCAGGAGGATGTAATTGTTGGACAGCTTCCCTCCCATGCTGGGCTCTTCCAGTCAAGAAATTTGGGAGGACTGGTTCCCTCTGCCTCCCACTTGGCAGGAAGATGACTGACAGGACAACTTGCCAGATTTGATTCTTCCTTTTCCAAACTGAAGGCAGAGGCGCAGGGTGCAATCCACTGAGGACTGTCAGAAATATGAGCATGGCACTTGCCATGTCTGAATGCAAAGGCTCAACAGCAACTGGTCTTTGGGTTCTCCCATATAGCCCCAGGCATGTAGGACAGGATCTGAGGGGAGAAAAGAATGTCTCCAGAATGTCTCCAGCCTCTCTTGCCATCAAACCAGGCCTGAGTATTTTTCTGTGAGGAACCATATAGATGCTCTCGGAGCAGCTGAGCGTGGTCCAGTCAGCTGCAGAGCAGAAAAGCCCCAGTGGTTTATCTTCCATGAAGAGATGTGTTGTGGAGTTGGGGACACTGACATTTAACACCTCACTGTGAAACCAGAGGCCAAGAGAAGATAAGAAGCCCTCTGCTCAGAACAGAACCCTCTCTACCTCTTCCTACTGCTGTCAGGGCTGTAATCCTGGGAAGTCCCTGCTCTGTAACTGGGTTATAGGTTTTAGAAAGTTAAAGATGTTGGATAGGGAAATAAGGGGTAACTGAGTGTAGAGAGGCCATGGGACCAGGGAAGCAGCTCTGGCTCTTTCATCTCTCTGTTTTGAGACTCAGGGACCACCACAGGTCTCCCTAGGGAAGAAACCCAAACACTAGCTCTCCTCCTGGCTGATGGTCCCCCAACAAAAGTTTCTTCCTTCTACCATCCCAGAGGCCTGGGCTTTGTATCTGGAAGGCCTGCAGCCAGAAGGCATGAAAAATTGGAGGTGCGTACACACCACATGGACAAGCACACACACACAAAGGCATTCCCATCTTCAGACATTGGTTTCATCTGGAGTCTTTTTTTTTTTTTTGTCTCTTGTGTCAAGAAAGAAATAAAAGTGCTTGAAACAAGCCCCAAACTCAGGGTAACGTGATCATTTTAGTGATAAAGGCAGAGGATGCAAGATAGAAGCGTTGTTTTGCTGTGACTGGCGCAGCAGCCTGAGCACCACTGCAGCTCTGCACTGCACCTAGAATGCAGGCAGCTGAGCACCGGGCATGCAGGCAGCATGGGAAGGAGCAGAAGTTAATGGGACAGTAGGAAAGGCGCAGGGAGCTGTGACCCTGTGAGCTGGCAGCAGCATGGAGGCAAATACCAGGGACTCGCTAGAGACAATTAGACCTGCAGGGTCAGAGGACATGATAAGGTATTGCTATTTCATCTGTTACCTTTCGGGTCTCTTCTAGTAAACACTGGTGCTGTCTCAGTCTCCTGCCTTTTTCCTTCCTGCAGAGGGCTCTACCTACCAGGCAATCTGCAGCAGAGCCAGCGCAGCCCAATTATTCATTCTAGTTATTTTTGCCCAAGCCACAGGAATGTTGAATTAATTTCAAGAGGCAGGGAGTGTATCTCGGAGTTGAAGCACGCGCTCACCCCGAAGAAGGAACGTGAAGGTTTTCTTCTGCTTGCGCCTGCAAATGTCTCCTGCATTGAATCTCTTTGTCACTGATGTGATATGGAGCGAATTTGCTGCCCACTGCTCTAGAGCACGTGTTCTTACACACATATTCACTCTTGCTTGGGGCTCAATGCAGGGAGGCAGGGTTGTGTCCAGGGGTGGGAAGATAAGTCAGAATATGATCCCTTATCTTGGCAATATCTCCAATATATGTAAGAGAAATATAAGTATGCACTTGGTTGGTGAAGGATTTGGGTGAGAAATTTCTGTCCTGGTGCCTCTCAGGCTCATGTTCTGTGTGACAAAAGCCATCAAAATGTAGCCTGGAGTCTCTCTTCTATCCGCAATCTGGTCTTGGGTGAGGAAATCCAGGCTAAGCCCTCCCCAGGGTTTACCTCTATCATTCCTATGACAGCAGGGTCTATCCAAGCTCTTCCCAGTCCCTCATCACCCCAAATCCTTGCAATTCTCTTCAGGTTGCCTATGTTCTTTCCCCTCCCTTCTTCTCCCAAATACCTATGCACTGCAGAGCTGAATTATTGCTAGTGGGGACAGGGTGGGAAGGACAACTTGTGAGAGGCAAAACAATGCAGAGAGACAGGAAATCATGTGATTTCCAGCCATCCAACTAGCCACAAGAGTCAGTAGGAGATGGACCATTTTTTTTTTCTCCTAGAGACTGAGGTAAGTTTGAATTTCCATTGCCTTTCCTCAGCTCCAGCACAGAAAATTCACTTCCAAACTCCTTGTTATACCATGTCTCAGTCTCCTCAGTACTGTGAACACAATGGTACCTGATGTTGCCCACCAGCAATGCAACATACCGACTCTCCAAGTGGTATCCCTGACCTCATGCCTGCTGAATACCAATGTGTTTGGTATTGGCCAGAGTGTCTCAGGACAGGTCTGTAAAACTTGACCATCCACTCATACCTATGTGCTTTGACAGCCATGCTTGGAGGCCTTGCAAATTTATGATGGGAAACAACTCGTGCAACTACAGTTGTACCACCATGGCATGTGCTGCTGGCCACCATCGCATACTTCCTTTGCTGAGGGCAACTGCAGTACCACATGAATGCAGACGCACAGACACACAGACACACACAAAGCCCTTCAGGTGCTAAATCTGACAGACTGCGATCTGGTAGATGTGTTTCTCTTTCTCATCATAGGCAACGAATGTGGCTCACACAGAATACAGGCAGAAGACTGACACTTATTCCCTGCCTGCCTAAGGACTCCTGCGCGCACCCAATAATTCATTTTCATAATAAATGTCTATCCATTTTAATAAACGTGCTGGGAGGAGGATACTGCAGATGTGTGGAATAAACCACATCACTGTATCCTGCCTCCTCCCCACTTCTTCCCTTCCTCCTGTCCCATGTTTATCAGTGCCTTTTTGGAAGGCTAATGCATTTTAAAAAGGCTTTCTAGAAATTGTTTGCAGTGACAGAGATGGAGCAGCTGTGAGGAGAGCCAGCAGGCTCATTCAGTGCAGCTTAGGTATCTAGCAAAGGGTAGAGGAAAACTCTGGGAGGTGGAGGGGAAGTGTGCGAATGGAGACAGACTGGACTGAATTACACATTCAGAGCCGATGAAAGGGCTTGAGTTGAACCTGTCTTTTTCCAGGAGGTGAATGACCTTGGCGACGGGAGCTCCTGAGCAAATGGAAGCCTGTGGGAAGGCAAGACTCTGCAAGCACAGTAGCCAGGAGTTCTGCTCAGTGGTGAGGTGGGAGAACCATTTGTGATACAGTCTATTCCTGGCAGGCCTGAAGCTGCTCAGCTGTGTGTCACACACCCTTCAGCACAAAGGGAAAATCAAGCATCTCTTTTCTGCTAGCAAAACAGGGTTACCTGGAATGGGACTGCCAGCCTTTCAGCTCCCTTTTTGATATGCCATGTCAGCTCCCACACCTCACCCCTCCACAGCAGTGCAGGGATTGCCACCAAGAGAGGTCAACAGGTTTGCCAGCTTATCCCATAAACCTGGAGGAAGAGAAGGCTATTACAAAGGTCTCAGAGACATGGGAGCCAGCTGTCATATCCTCTGGGATCAGTCACTGGCATGGAAAGGAGCACAGCCCTGCTGTATTGGAGCTGGTTTGAATGGTGCAGTCAGACTTGTGGGGTCAACATGAGCAGTTCTTCCTGTCTCCCATCCCTTTTGTACGGTGGCTGGAAAGCAACTTGTTACCTGAGGGTGGGGGGCCCCTTGCTGCACTTCCTCCCTCTTAAAACTCTTAGAAAATGTGTTTCACACAGGAAGTCCAGAGCACAAAGCCAAAGGGCAGGATGGCTCTCAAAGACACCATGGCCTCTCTGCTGTACCTCATTGTGGCTCACTTTCAGTTTCCAGCCTGATGAAGGGCCAGTCTAGGCGGCTGGAGGAAGCCCAGGCAGACCAGGGTTGAGACCTGATCAGGGTTCCCAGGAACATCATTGCTGTCACATCTGCAGTGGCTCTGCTCTAAGTGCCCGCGACAGAGGCACGCAGCAGTCTGATCTCACCACGCCATTTCCAATCCTGCTGCAGCCCTGTGATGAAGATGAATGTGTCCTGTCCCAGGTTATCACATTCCTGTGTGTGTGAGCCGGTGTACAGACATCAGTTTGCTCCTGGAGGCTGGTGCTTTTGGGCTATCTGCAAGGAGGCTGTGCGTGGTGGGACAGAGGGCACTACAAGGAAAGAGTCAGGGAAAGTGGAGGAGTCTGGGTCTTGTGTGGGTAGTTGATGAAGAAGGGCTTGCAGTGACAAGTAGATGGCTTTCACTTCAGCTCCAGAGCAGGGGTGGTGCAAATGTCAGGAACAGGGTTTGACATCCCTCGAGCAGCGTTCAACCTTTATCGCAGCCACTGTGTCACACCACCAAGGGGCACTCCATATCTCAACAGCTCTCCGCTTTCCATGGGGTTGAAGAGCAATGTTGCTTAGACCTGCCAGCCCAACACTTCGGGGAAAGAGCGGAGATGGTGCTAGGCAGCCACCAAATCTGGGCCCTCAAGGGCACAGCATGTGCAAGGAGAGGGCCATATGCCCTACTAGAACTCCTCTACCTTGCTGAATAAGTGGGGTTACATGTCCCTTTCTGCATGTGAGTACAAACACAGGTGCAGATGTGCGTATGAGCATGCTGTGTCCTGCCCACTCATGGTCGCACATACCCAAGCACATCTGCGCATACACAGGTACACACACAGTCTACACACATCCCAGCCCAGTGCCTCTTCTTGCAGAAGTGCTCTGGTAAAACAGTTTGTAAGGGAAGAAAAGAGATCACAGGGGAACAGGGAAGGGCAGTCCTTGTGAGGATGGACAGCAACCAGTAAGTGTGGAGAGCGAGGCAGGACAGACTGCAGTGAGGTCTACAGAGACCACAGGACTCCTGCCTCATGGGGGCTACACTAATAGGAGCACAGCCCTTCCCCTGAGACAGAATCTAGGGAAGGACTGTGGTGGCTATGTTAAGGGACATTGCAAGGTGAGGCATTTAACAGTCCCCTCTTCCTTCTGAGGTACTAGGCTGACCTTAAGGCACCTACTGAAAAGACATTTTCTGCTGCCTCATTAACTATGGTGGGTGGCAACAAGACTCCTGGGGTTGGCTGAAGAGGTGGTGATTTGTGCAATTAATGTCTAATCAATTCTATGAATATTTATTGCTAGTCAGCAAGCTCCTGAGTGACAGTGAAGCCCCATCTGAGTGGCATCACATTCATAGTTAAACCAGAGCCTCCTTTGGGGTTCACAGGCCTCCCACTGGGGCAAAAATTCCAAAAGGTATAAGCATCCTGCTGCACATGGGATGCGTAGGAACCACTGAAAAAAACATTATTGTATCTCTTTTCAGAGGAGGAAAAACTGAGGTTTTAAAATTGACAGAATGGGGATAGACCCCTTGAAATAGTCTGATATATTAAAAAACTTAACCCATGACTGAGTTTGAGATTGTTCTTGTTCTTCATTTGTGCTCTCTCACGTATCTTTTGTTACAACATGGGAGAGAAAATAAAAGGGAGAGAAATACAAACTCCTGCAACTGTTTGAAGAATCATGTAATAGGAATTTCTTGGAGCTTGTAGTTGACCTGTCCTCCAACACGGCATAAAGCATACAGAACACTATTATTTTGTTTCCTCAATAAATACTGCTATTTAGACTTTGTGTCATCATCAGTATTGTGATGCTTCTCAACTTTGTTCATATTTATGCTCTTTTCCAGAATCTCCCATTCTCCACCTTTACTTCCCCCCTGCTCTAATCCCTTCACCTCACCTCTGTCCCTGACCTCTCTTTCCCACGGTACTTCTGCCCTCTGTGCTTCACAGAATCAGAATGGTTGGGGTTGGAAGGGACCTCTGGAGATCATCTAGTCCAACTTGCCTGCTAAGGCAGGTTCATCCAGAGCAGATTGCACAGGAATGTGTCCAGGCGGGTCTTGAATGTCTCCAGAGAAGGAGACTCCACAGCCTCTCTGGGCAGCCTGTTCCAGTGCTCTGGCACCCTTAAAGTAAAGAAGTTTCTCCTCATATTCAGATGGAACCTCCTGTGCTTCAGTCTGTGCCCATTACTCCTCATCCTATTGTTGGGCACCACTGAGAAGAGTCTAGTGCCATCCTCTTGACACCCACCCTGGAGATATTTATAAGCATAAATAAGATCCCCTCTCAGCCTTCTCTTCTCCAGGCTGAACAGACCCAGCTCTCTCAGTGTTTCCTCATAAGAAAGATGCTCCAGACCCCTGATCATCTTTGTACCTCTCCACTGGACTTCCTTATCCTTAAACTGTGGAGCCCAGAATTGGACACAGTACTCCAGATGTGGCCTCACCAGGGCAGAGTAGAGGCGGAGGAGAACCTCCCTCCACCTGCTGGTCATACTTTTTCTGATGCACACCAGGATACCATTGGCCTTCACTCATCGCTTTCTATAAACTCACCCCTGTCCTACTATCCTCAAAAAATCTTCCTCTTCCCTTCTCCTGACAAGCAATGCCATCTCTCCTGCTCCCCAGACGGTCTCTGTTCTGGGAGCTCAGTCTGCCTTGGCAAAGCTCTGGGAAAACCCCCTATTCTCAGTGGAAAGTGAGTTGCTAAATCTGAGCCAAACTCCTTAGCTCCTGCTGCTCACCTGCAGCTTGGGTTTGTGCTGGAGGCACTGCCAAAAGACTGTTATTACCTAAATGAAAAGATTCACAGCCCTCCCTGAGAAGGAAAAGACACAGATAACAGTGATTTGCCCATTGCCTGCTGCCTTCTGACTGGGAAAAACACCCCAGATTCCAGCAGGGCTTCCAGGACCAGACCTCCATGGAGAGAAAGGGACAGAGACAGCTCTGCACAACAAAGGCAACGCTTCCACTTTCTGCACAGATAGGATCTGTGGCTTTTGGTGGCAGGGTGAGAGAAGGTCCTCTAAATTTTCACCACAGACATCCCCTTCCTCTTGCATGACTATGCTTGGCCTTGAGCCAACACAGGACCAGGAAAATACAAAAATGAGAACCAATAATAGACCCTGAATAAACAACAAGGTATCAGGGGAAGTAAGAGAAGAGAGGGTTGGCAAGCCCGAAATCATTATATAGTATACAAGGGCTCTGTTCTGCAGAGCTGTTTTCCTTGCTGCCGCCCTTGACTTTCCTCACCAGCTGCACTGCTGTTCTCTGGAGCTGTGATTTCAATATCCAGGAGCTAAAGGGTTGCTTGGCCTCCTCTCCAGAGGTCATTTAGCAGGAGAAAGTGTCCTTCATACACAGAGAGGCTGGAGGGACTTCGAGGGAGGCAGTGGGAAAGGGCAAGGGGAGCAAGCAGCTCAGAGGCGCATGCTGCGGGGAAGAAATGCACCCAGAGGTCCCTGGAAATTTCAGCTGACCCTAAACCCCAGGCATGCGCAGCTTCACCTTGCACAGCTTGGTGCTCATACAGTGATGCCTTTGCTGTGATACAGTTAGAGTTCGTGTAATGGCAGACAACACATTGGTGTGTGTAGACAACCAGTAGTCAAACAATGGTAGACTGCCCTGTCCTTATTGTACCCTTTCAATACTTGAAGGGGGTTGCCAGGATTTGTAGTGACAGGACAAGGGGCAACTATTTTAAATTAAAAGAGAGCAGATTTAGCCTGGACATAGGGAAGAAATTTTTAATTATGAGAGTGGTGAGACATTGGAACTGGTTGCCCAGAGAAGTTGTGGATGCCCCACAAGGAAGTGTCCAAGGTCAAGCTGGATGGAGCTTTGAGCAACCTGGTCTGGTGGAAGATGTCTCTGCCCATGGCATGGGGCTGAACTAGACGATCTTTGAAAGTGCCTTCCAACCCAAACCATTCTATGATTCTATGAATACATGCACATACACACACATTTATTTTCCCCTATAGGACCTTCTTATACTCATTTATTATGTGACCACATCTCATCTTTGCCAAACTAGACCAAAATATCACAACTTCCCCAAACATAAAACTGGACTTCAAAAGAATAACAAGGTTGTATTTCAGTGTCCAAGGGACACTTGCCTAGTTATATTTTGATGATATTTTGTCCCTCTGGAGAAGAGAAAGAAATGTGCTTCCCTCCTTCCTTTTTTGTATTTGGTGTGAAAATTAAAATTGTCATTTGATTCCACTGACTCCACGTACTGGGTTTTTAAGGAAAATAGTAAATATAATCATGCTTAGGACAAAATGGTGAGTTTGCCTCATTTCCACGGACTCCATCAGACACCTCTACTCCTGCTGCAAGGCATGCTCTTACACTCGGTTCTTCTTGTAACTGCTTGCTCTCCTGTATTCCTCAGCACCTGACAGAAACCTCTGTGTAGCTATGGAGCTCTGCTTAGTCCTTTGAAATCACACGCAGAAATATTTTTTTTTTTTTTACAGAACGGCCAATATTTATCTTGCCACAGGGCAAGATACAGAGTCTCTTCCCAGCTTTCCCACAGACACCTCCATGATTCCCAGCTTTGCAACAGACTCCTCTGTGATACCTCCTCACGCCTGTTTCCTAAATTCACCAAGGAAGCAGCTATAGCATGTACTCTGAGGACAATCAGGAGCTCAGAAAGTGCGAGAAAGCATTCAGCGTGCTGCTGAAAGATCACACGTCATTCAGTCTTATTAGGAGAAAGCAAGGCTACCATTTTCATGTCAAATCCCTACACTTGCACAGCCCACAGCTCAACTCACTTCTGAAAAACGTCCAGCCCTTTAGCTGCAGGACACTGCCCAGCTACACTGTTGTGCTCTGGGCAACTCTCCCACCTCCAGAACCTGGATTGTTGGCCTGAGCAGCCAACATCCAGAGCTGGAGGTGAAACCATGGGGCTCTGGTAACTCTGAGCAAAACCATGGGGTCTTTGCTGCGGGGGAGGAAGGAGAAGACAAAAGCCTCTGTCTTTTAGGCAGGTTTGGGAGCTGCTGCATATTTCCTCTCCCCTCCCTTGAGCAGGCAGCCTGCTCCTGTGAGCTGGGAACTGCTGAGAGATTGAAAACCTGTTGCTGTGAATTTCAGAGATGCCTGACAGGGGCAGCTGGAGTGACGAAGGGTTCAGTGTATTAAACTCAGCATAGTAAAGCCATAATGGGATTTTGCATGCTGCTGCAACCAGAATACCCAAACCAGCTCAGCATCTCACCTCATCAGGCACGCTTTCAATACCTCATTCTTGCTGCAGTCTCTCTCTCCTGACCTGCAATGCGTGTCCCAACCCTAAGGCTTCAGGAGGATGTCAATTTGTACAGGAGGAATGGGGGCTTTACCCCTTGGGTCCACCTAAGTCCCACAGGCTTGTTGGCTTCTTCCTCTGCTCATTTTAGGAATGTGATAAGCATCACTGATAGGTGGGAATATGTCAGCGGCGAAGGGGACAGGGCAGAACTGCTCTCTAGGAAGAAGGAGCAAGAAAGTGAGTTTCTGGGGAGATGGGTCAGATGTATGTGGAAAGGAGGCTTGGGAAGAGACAGGTCAAATGACAAATGGGACATGAAGGAATGGCATGGAGCAAAACTGGGAGGAGGGAAAGAGATGGGAATGTCCTGGGGGGGAAGGATGCTTTCAGAATAAGGAGGGTGTGGACAGGGGTCTGGGAGGAGTGGTACCCAGAGGATGGGGCTGTGAAAGGGCCAGGCACTGGGTCTGAACGAGGGTTTGCAGTCTGTGGTGAGGGGAGCACGGGGAAGGGGGGGTGGTGCATGTAGGGGGGATATCTGCAAACAGGAAGCTGGGATTTGCTCTACTGGATCTGTCTCTCCTCTGCAAACCATTTAAGAGAGTTCATCTTGGTAAATCCTCTTCACTGGGGAAGGTGAGAAGGTCAAATGCTTTCTGGGGGATAGACACTTAGCAAAGCTGTTTCCCTACCGTTGCAGAGACCCTACACCACCACCATACCCTGCCACCCTCCATCCAGTTCAGGCTGCAATACATGAAAGGAAGAAAACAAGATGAGAAATAAGGGTGGATGTGAGAGTGAACCCTCCTTCCATCTTGCATGGGATTCCAAGGCTGCGTGCTATCACCCGAAGCTGATGGTGCTACCTGCCCAGCTCTGCAGCCGCTCAGAAGAGGTGAGGGCAGGGAAGGCCTGGGGGTCCCTCCCAAACCCCATGGCCTGGTTAACTCAGAAACACCCAAATCTGCTAGTGAGGTCCAGACTTTGAAGCAGGAGGAATATATAAAGGGCAAGTGCCTGAGGCGCCAGTGCATCTGGGAGGTGAGAAGTGGTGGCAGTGCTTGCACAACTGAGAAGACTGGCTAGTACATCTGGTCCTGCCTGACTCTCTTGGTGTGTTTTGGATCGGGAGTTCTTCGTCTCAGGCACTTGAGTGGTCTCTGTCCCACAGAGCTGACTTTGGGGTGCAGCTCAAGGGTTGGGGAACCTGCTTAGACCTGGAGTATGGGTCTACTGGGAGCCCAGGATGGAAAGTAGGAGTATGGACAAGATTAGGGCTGAAAGAGAAGATTAGCGAGGAAGAACAGATGAAGGAAAAAGTGAGAAGAAAGCAGGCAGATTCACAGAGGGAGGCACCAGGGCAGCCTGTGTTTACATTTATTCGGTGATGTTGCTGTGGACTCTCCCTTTGCCTGATCGTTTTAGCCCAAACATGTATTGGCCACTCATCAGAGTACAGAATATGAGGCAGGAGGAAACCGCCTCATCATCCCAAGAGGTTTTGACTGCCAGGAGGAACTAAGACCTAACAACCCCTTCAGAAACTCTCTTAAAATCAAGAAGGCTTTTTTACTGCCTTACCTCTTGAGCACCTGAAGGCCAAGACTTCACCGTGAATCAGAAGGTGATAAATTCACCTGTGCAGAGCTGAAGCTCAGACCTCCCAGTGTTGCTGGGGGTTAGCTATTTTATCTTTACCTTTTCCTTATGCTGCCTCTACAAAATGGGATGTTTTACTGGAGTAAACCTTTTGCTTCTCCAGGGGTTGCCTCATCTACTGAGCTGCAAGTTCTTTGGGGTAATATAGTTGCTACAGCTGCACAGTGCCTGCATGCAATGACACTGTTATTCTTGTTGGGGCTACTGGAAATATCCCTAACATATATAGCTGAGAGGATGGATTACAGACTCACAGATGTCTTCTTCATCATAAGCACAATCACAATTTGAATCACTTTCTGGAGAATCTGACCCCTACCTATGCATATTTTCCTTCCTATTTCCCCCTTGTTTTTCAACTCTTGTAAGGTTTTGCCCACTCCCTCTTTCCATGATTACTCCTTACCTCTCTCCTGAGCTCCTCAGTGGGATTGTGCTTGGCTGTTTCTTGACCAATATGTCTTTTCCTTCACTGCAATGAGGAGGTAGGCAGGGAGAATAGAACTGCCACACTGGTTTGGGTTATCTGCTATCAAGATGCATGCCCCAAAGCCCATCTGAGCCCAGGGCTTGGCCATCATGACAGAGTTGGAGCTAGACTCCCTCCCTCTCCAGCCCTGTCAACCCAAAATATAAACATGAGTGGGAGTGAAAGAGATGTGAGTTAAAGTAATGGAAGATTTGTCAGCATCAATAATTTAGTAATTTGGAGTATTTGGGGTGGCTACCTCTGACACAGTAGGCAATAGCACAAGGAAGGTGTGAGACGTTTCTGTGCACACTGCTCATTTCCAGCCCAGAGGAAGCCAGGAAGGTACCTGAAGGTTTGCTCTTCAGGTTGCAAGGAAAACCGCATTGCTTGGGTCACTGACAACTAGACTGGCCAGAGCCCCAGGGGCCATGCTCCCCAGCTGGCTGGGTAACAAGAGCATCCGTCTCCAGTGCTGGCAGTGTGGCAGTCAGCCACTTGGCGAAAATATGGATCAAATCATAATACAGCTAAGGAAGACCTGGGAGGGAGATGGAGTCCAACTCTGCCAGGCCAGGCTGTGGCTGCTTAGCAGCAGAAGGACAAAACTCAGTTGTGTCTTTTCTTTGGCACCCTGAAGGGTGAGGCCTAGGTGTGGATAGATAGGAGTGAATCCTAGAGTCACTGTGAGCAGGAGAGGGTTGGGGCATCATACTTACCCCTCATTAGCCTTCTCTCCCAGCCCCCAAATCAGACAGCAATCATCACTCCTGTTTTGCCAAAAAAAATGCAATACAAATACAAGGAGAGGGCAGAGCAGATTGAGGGGAGTGAGTGGAACTAGCAAAGGGTACCTCACTCTACCTCTCCCTAAATGTTTCCCATTTTCCTTTTGACATCTCACAGGCAGTGATCTCCCGTCTGCCCAGTGAGGAAAGGCAGGCGAATCCCTTCCTTTCACCACTTTTCCACAGAGGCTTTCCAAGGGCTGGGGAATGGAAATATCTCATTTGCCAGTGCTCTGCCACAGAGCAGAGAGGCAAGTCATACCTGACTGAGAATGGTACTGCCTCCAGGACAGGCTGGAAAGACCCGACTCACAGGGCTCCAGCCGGCAGACAGCCACTTCTGCCATGTCTCCACCTCACTCCACTCCATGGGGCACTGGGAGATGGCTCCATGCTCAAGATTTCTCCTTCCCTTTGAGGGATGGACATGTCTCCCTTTGTTCTTCTCAAAGACTATCCTTGGGCATAGAGGAGGAGAGCAGATCTGTGCATGTGTTGGAGAATGGCTTCCCACCTAGAAACAGGCATGCTGTTAGCCAGCAGCACTGCACACGATTGTCATCGTGAGATGCGAAGTCACTGGAGTAAGCTCCCTGACAAGAGGAAAGGGCAAACCCCTACTCAGCACGTACAGTCTGCTGGCCCTAATTTCTCCTCTGCTCTGGGCTCTGTGTGCCAGGATGAGATGCATCAGGAGAGGTACCATTTTGCTAAATCTTGAAGCTGACACTTTTAATATCCATTAGTGTTGCTACTCTGCCAGAGAGCATTATCTGAGATACATGGACTGTTTCCTCCCTGATCTCTAGTTCCAGCCCCTATTATCCATTTTTTGTCCCTCCAACCCAGCCTAATAGCTGTTCCCAGTACCAACAACAT
Organism: Caloenas nicobarica; assembly: GCF_036013445.1. Lineage (NCBI taxonomy): Eukaryota > Metazoa > Chordata > Aves > Columbiformes > Columbidae > Caloenas > Caloenas nicobarica. The sequence continues at coordinate 39,480,005 of NC_088245.1, forward strand.
CAGTTATCTCAGGCTCCACCCCTCTCTTCAACAAATCTGTTATTGCCATCTTTCACTCTACTCCTTTTCAAGGATTTTTGTATCTTAAGGAAGGTGACTTTCTATGCAATTGCATGTGGACTCACACCCAGACACATACCTAGCAAAGGATGGAAGGTGAGGCTTTCTTCTGCCTCCAAGAAACAAATATGAAGTTACAAAGTGGAGCAAAGGAAGGAGAAAGTTTGAAATACAGATTCTGGCATTCCCTCTTGGCTGCGTTGCAAGGGTCAGCAGAATCCCCTGCCAAGATTTGTTTTTGAGGCACTGTTCAAATGAGTTGTCAAAACCAACCCTGTCATCCCTCCACTAGCTTGGACTACTGAGCATCCAAAAGCAGAATGGTTGATGCTCCTCTGCAGAGGTGAGGAAAGTGAATAGGATTTGCGCTGGATGTCTGTGACCAGGTTAAAAGATGGAGCTGGCCATCTGTGCACTGGTAAAGCTGCCATAGACTCAGTGTGCTACTTGCCAAATCCAAGTGACCTGAAACAGCTTATACTCAAGTAGTTAAACTCTACCCAAACAGGAGGCCATATAATGACGCTTGGCATTGGCCCTCTCTCAAACCAGGCATGAACTTCATATAGCAGACTGCTGATATCTGCAAGCCACAACCATGCTCAGGAGTGGGCCAACAACTGCAGTGTAGACAGCCTGAGAACTGCACTCAAACTGCCCTGGATGGGTTCAGTATAGATGTAACCTCAAAGAGCTGTGCCCATTGGCCTTCAGAGTCTTCTGGGCATCGAAAAGTCTTTGAGAAAATGGAAGAGGAGAACAAGTAAGAGAAGGGCTTTTTGGTGAGGTGGTTTTAAGTGACTCAGGTAAAGAAAGGGAATGACTGAAAGGGGGTATCTTGGCCTGACCTTAAATAGACCTCTGGGGCCATTGGTAGAGGATGTGTGGGTGGAATCCCCAGGTGAGATTGGTCAGGGCAGTTAAGGCTCATTAGTGCACTCAGGACCCTGACACTAATTAATACCACTGAGTGCTATGCTTTGAATATGTTGGTTACTGCAGTTGTGACTAAGGAGGAGGGGGAGTGCTGGCAGTGGTTATGCAGTTATATCATAGTGTGTGTCTATGATGAAGAAGTTTGTGTATGCACAATCTATCAGCATACTGGTATGAAGCTGTAGGGCTGCTGAACCCAGAGGGGAAAAAAAAAGTAGCTGATAAAGCTGCTTCCATCTATTCATCCAGTGACCTGGTCTGGTCTCAAAAGCATAGGTGAGTTGTTTTTTACCTTTGCTATTGCTTCCAGTTTAGATAAATTAACGATGGGAAAATCTTTTCAGAAAGACAAACCTTAGTCTGAAGTTTGTTTAATTTCTTGGTCTCTGGACTGTTATGTTTGACTGAGTTCGAATCAAAGTGTCTGTCAATTGCTGTACCTGGAGAAGTAATCGAACACCCAAATGTGCTTGAATGATTCCTGTCTACAAAGATTCTGGATAGTTTGTTAAAGAGTTTGTAGCTACACTAGAAAGTGGGGAAAAAACAAATCCAAACAAACCAAAACACAGATTGGGTTTTCTTGAAGGTGGGGAGATACTTTCTGGGATCCACCTTAGTAGGATATACTAAGGAGACTCTCACAATGAAAAAAAGAGGAAATAAAAGTTTCCTCCCTGCAGGTAGACGATATTGTCACATTGTCCCTATGCAGAGTAAAGGAAAGAAGGGCGGTGAAAGAAAATAAGGCACAGTGGCATGAGCAGACATCTGAAAGGACCATAGGTACAGAAAAAAAAGTATTGATTGGAAGCTCAAATAAAGGAGATAAGCGTTAATCAAAACACCTAGAAAGACAAAGTCTTTAAAAGGTGTTACTATGTAAAAATAATTCCGTAGCAAAGCATAGGTGTGAGAAGTCGTCATCTCACGTAGTATGTTCTGCCAAGAGATCTCTGTGCTTTGGTAGCTCCATCCCAGCCCCAATACAATGGCAGTTCTGGGCTATCTCTTGTGGTGCACCCTGACCCTGCTTTCTGGTACAGGCTGGGACTAAGACCCCACCTCTGGCCCACACACAAACTTCCTCTTCAGTTTGGATCTCTTGGCAGTGTGCATTTTGTTTTGGCTTTCCTGTTTTAGTCCCACTCCAACTATACTTCCAGTCCGTATCTTTTATCCTTTTTACAGAATGTAGTGGATTCTCATAGACTGGACTCTTAGCCATGGTGTTTGCAATGCTAAGTTCATCTTCAGTCCTCAGATAGTTTTCTTAAAACATCTGAAATTGCAATATGATGTTTTCATTTTACTCTGTCTGTTGTTTTTCAAGGAAGAATCCAGCTATTTGTCTTAGGACAATGAACTGGTATTTGCTATGTCTCCTGTCAACATAGTGTGCAGGCACCAAGCAGAAGAATCCCTGGGAATGAAAAAAGACTGGAACTGCTTCTTCTGGAGATGGGTATGCTCAAGTCCCCTGAGCCATGGCCTGCTCAAGAGCAACATGTAAGATCAGACCTAGAGGACAGAGAAGGATGGAGGGTAGAGTGAGGACTGTTGCTGTCTGACCTCTTTGTCCTCTTGTTTTGTCCTCAGTACTGAGATATTGTTGTGAAACCATCTCCTTGTCTTTGATTGTTCTCTTCCATCACTCCATCGCTTATAACGGCACTCTTCTGACAGCTTTGAATGGTGAGGCTGGGAGTAAGGATGGCTGGGTCTGGATTGCTGGAGGTTACTTGAGACTGGCAGGATTTCATGCCCTATTGTCTACAAGCCAAGATCAGTGTGGAGGTACAAGGTGAGGCTGATGGGTGAGAGAGGTCTGAATACAGCAACACAAAGAGTGTGAGCAAATGATGCAAGAAAGGAGGAGGCAGAAAGATTTGTGGAGCCCTGTCAGACCCCTATGATGATACCAGGTCAGGAGTTCACAACAGAGCCAGGAGAAAACGGGCAGGAAGTGATCTAGGCCTTTTTCTGAGAAAACCAAAGAACAGCAAATACAACAGCCTGCAAGGCCTTTTTAGTGGGCATGGCAGGCAAATCCTGGGACAAGGAAGAGCTCCATAACCAGGCACACCACCAGGTGCGTAATTCCTACATAGGTACCTAAATTCCTCTTGATTGGATGGGACTGCAAGTGTGAATACAAGTTCTTTGTCATTCCCTCACTGTGGTTTGTAAGGGCCAGATTAACACACCGACAGACAGAATGAATGAATGAAGCAGCTCTGAATTAATCTCCAGTTTAGCAACATGTTCCTTTTGTCCTCAGGAATTATTAGACAGACAGCACCTCAGTGCTGACCTCTAAGCTCTACCTCCGGCTACTCCAGGCAGCCCAAGGTTGATTTGCCTTGCATCTGAAGCAATTGCTGTCAATAATATAAACTTTGAGAGGTAACAAGCCTCCTCATGAGATCTTATTTGTTTTCCCCCAGCCACCCTGTCTGCTCCTGCAGCTTTAAACCCAATGAAGGAATGAGTAATTTTTTTTTCTAATGATTGAAAGAAGGCAGATAAGAGGTAGGTCTTCAAATTAAGAATCCAAGACTTGATTGCAGCTCTTATCATATTTTTCCATTTTTCCCTCTTCTTCCCAACAGAAAATAAATTGCTTCAATAAATTACATCTTTAATCTGCATAGGGGACCAGCAGGTTGGTCTCTTCTTTCAATATGTTCTATTGCAAGATAATCAGCCCCTTCCTCTCACTGCATGGAGCAAACTAATAGATTTCAAACAATTCCATTATTTGATGATTTCTACCATTATTAATACAAATTGCATCCACTCACTTTCAATTAAAGCATTTTTATTTTCTAATAAATCCCAATCAGGTTCTCTCAAACACCACCTAAATGTGGGGAGATTACCACACTTTCCATTTAAATGAAGAATCCATCACATTCACATGCCTCACCTCCTTCTGCTCCTCATGGCTTTCCTTCTTCCAAAATCTTCTTCCATTTTCTCCTCCTCCCTCTGTCAGCAGAACCCCCTTATTTTCTTCCCCTTCTGCTTTCTCATAAATCTAATTCTATGTTCCCATCTCTGGTAGTGAAGTCAGCAAGGCCACCTATTAACATTATCGATTTGTGTTCTCCCTTATTATTCTGCCTGCATTCCCAAGAGTGACATAGCTCACAACTGGTACGGATCTCCTCCCCAGGGCCTCCTTTCTCTGTCCTGACACATCAAAATAAGAAACTCCGCTAACCTTCAAGTGAGGGTTGCCCCTGTCCCAGTGGCAGCCCTGCTTGCAACACCAGCTGCAGTTCCATGCCCAGATGTTTGTGATGCAGCTGTGCAAAGGTACCTCCACTCTGAAAGCAGAACTTCTGTGGCCATTCAAAGTGGAGAGAATACCTCATCTGGGGGCAGCTGTAGAAAGGGCTGCAGGAGATTCTGTGGTTGCTGTTACCATTACTGTGTTGATTGTACCAAACTGCCTGCTGTCCTGCATGGACTCTTGGCCAGATACCAGGTTTTCATTCACCTTTTTGGGTCACTAACCACTGAGGTTAGCCCGGCCTTGAGCACCAATATGCTGTCACTACACACTACGCTTGTTTCTTGGTTGTCTATCTCCAGAAGCACCAAGAGACTGCTCTTCAAATGAGGCAGAGAGGAGATGAGTGCATGCAATAATACCCCATCCAGAAGCTGAGGGCAGCAGATGGAGAGGCAACATTGCCAGCACTGACTTAAAGCTGAAGGAGAAGGGTGTGATTTGCCTCACAGGTCTACAACAAAGCTAAGATCTCCAAATCCCACAGGGCTGTGATGCTACTTAATCTGAAGGCCTTTGGGGTTTATATTATTTTGTTGGGGTTGAGGGGTTGTAGTGTTTGGGGTCTCTGGGGGAGGAGCACGCTGTGTAAAGCCCCTAAATCATACAAATGAAGCCCATTGAAATGTTCATGTGAAAGAGGTTTGAGAAGTTACACCAGGACATGATGACACAGTAAAAATATATGAATGGCTGTCAGGGTGGTTCAAAGATCTAGAGTCTTGTCCTAAGGAAGGAATGCTTAAAAACATATAAATACAAAATATTGTTCCTGAAATGGTGCACCATGTTTCCAGAGGATATCAACTGTTATACACACAACACCAGCTCTCTTACTGCTACCTGTCAAGTGCATTCCCTAAATGGTACTGCTTAGAGCAGGCAGGGTAGCATTCATCTCACCTTTTAAAGCAGGTACTTCTGGGGTGGAACCTGTTTCCCTGTTTGCTTCTACAGCACAGCACCTTGTCTATGTGACAGAGAGAGGAATGAAGATTCCTGGAGAAGTGTGATTCAGCACAGAGGATGTCTGCACTGCTAGGAGTGGTCCGGAGACCCCTTCTTTATTTAATGCTGTCATAGCATGGTTTAGCTTTCAGAAAGGTGTACCACTGAATCCAGCCCAGCAGCTGAATAAGATTGGGTACAGGTGAGGAGCACCATGCATGCCCACTACACTTGCAGCTCTCCCTCAGCAGGACACCTGGATGCTCTGAGGTGATCACCACAAGCCTCAGAAGGTTACCAAAGGAGTCCCAGCTGCTGCTCCTTGGAGACAAGGACACAAACAGGCCATAGGTTTCTTCCTATAACCCATCTATTTTACTGCTGCTGCCTGTCCTCCCGAGAGGTACCTTGCCAGCTGCTATGGAAACCCTGTCTTGTCTGGCAAGGAGTGAGGAAGGATGAGAGTGAGGGAAGGGATGGGAAAGGGTGTGAGGATAGATCGTCTCCATGGCCTGTTTCAAGGTAATCAATATGCAGAGGTCATTAGCCTTCACCATCATTGCAGTGTGATTTAGCCTTGTCCTGATTTCAGCTGGGATGGAGTTAATTTTCTTCCTAGTAGCTGGTATAGTGGTGTGGTTTGGATTTAAAATGAGAATAATGTTGATAATACACTGATGTTTTGGTCGTTTCTAAGTAGTCAAGGACTTTTCAGCTTCTCACCGCATGTCAGATGCACAAAGAGCTGGGAGGGGACACAGCCAGGACAGCTGACCCAAACTGGCCAAAGAGATATTTGATATCATGTGATGTCATTCTCAGTATAAAAACTGGAGCAAGAAGGAAGAGGAAGGTGATTGAAATTATTGCATTTGTCTTTCCAAGTAACCATTATGTGTGATGGAGCCCTGCTTTCCTGAGGATGGCTGAACACCTGCCTGCCAATGGGAAGCAGTGAATTAATTCCTTGTTTTGTTTTGCTTGTGCATGCACAGCTTTTGCTTTACCTGTGAAACTGTCTTTATCTCAACCCATTAATTTTCTCACTTTTCTGCTTCTCTCCTCCACCCAGCCAGGGATGTGTTGAGTGAGCGGCTGCGTGGTGCTTAGTTGCCAGCTGGGGTTAAACCACAACAGGGATGCAGGGGTTGCATGGCTGAAGATCAGGAGGAGGACACTGCTGTAGGATGGACAGGCATAAGGACAGGAAAGCTGGGTTACTGCACATTGATGGGCTAAACATAAACTCCCCATGCGTGGCCTTCAGCTCCCTCTGCACTTGAGCCACAGCATGTTACATGCAGTGCTCCTCTCCCACCAGCTTTCACCTCCACCTCACCCATCTCAGCCTGGTGGGTGGCACATTGCTGCTCCCCACCTACATACGGTCTCCACAAGTGTCATTTCACTGTTCCTCCTTGATGTGCATAAACATCTTTGTCCTCAACTGCAGGCAGGTTTGCAATGCACCGACCAGCCCTGCTGCACACAATTCTGCAGCTGTGGAGCTGTGGTCCCTTATCCTGATGTAAATCCCATTCTGCATGTGTGATCCTAGACCCCTAGACACATGCACACAAAACAGCACAGCCCCCCATCCACACACTCCCAGGCTTGGCCTCTGCCACATATGTTTGCACACACTGCCACAGCCAACTTTACTCCTCCCCTTCCAGGCAAATTTGCTCAAAGTGATTGAGTTCCCCAGCATAAATACATTCTCCCCTCCACCCCAACACTCCCTCCTGCCATGCCAGCCAGCGCCAGCCACCCACGCAAAAACACATGCATGCAGATCGAGAGTGACGGCGGAGCCCTCAGCGAGCTGCTGGAGCAGAACAGATGGCTTAGCAACCAAAAAAGCAGTCATTGGCTCCACAAGTTTCTTCCTCAATGTTCTGTTTGTTTTCAGAACACGTTCACCACCAGAATAAAATCCAGGCGAGATGGGATGATACAAACGCCCCAGCCTTGATCCCATGAGGTGTGAAGTCCCACCTGCTTTTTGCACCCTTTTTTTTTCACAGATCCCTACTAACTCTTCCTGAGGCATCCCCCCCCCTACACTTTCCCATTTGCAACACCCCCCTCCTTGGCATACAGATTAACTTCATCTTCTCTGGGAGACAATACCCCCCACAACTTGTCTCCTTGTCCTCAGCTGGCGGGCATCCTCCATACTTCACAATGCTCTTTTTTTTCTGTTTCAGGTGTGTACCTGACACAAAAGAGCACTTTGTCTCTTATCGCGTGCTGGAGTCACCTCGCCGAAAAGCATTTGCTAAAGGTTTGAGGAAACTGCATGGTGGATGGGGAAACTGCCAGGCTTCTGGCAGCGGAGACAGTACCCATCAGGTAGCAAGTGCTGCTAAAAGGAAAGGTTGAGGGTATGTTGCAGCTTCTTTGCTCCTACAGTGAATTCCTGACTGGGATTCAAGATAGCAGATAAGGAGGGGGATGCATATGAGTGAGGAAACTCTGTCTCACGCAGGCAGGAAGGAAGCTGTCATAATCTTCTGATGCCCCACATCACAGACAAGTGGGAGCTATATCTATTCCCAAACACACAGGTCAATTATCAGGGCTGGTGTTATCCAGGACCTATGGCAAGGGGACAGTGTTTAATCCTGCCCTTTCACAGGTCTCTGCCTGCTGTGGGTGCTGGGGGCTCCCCATACCTGCCACACATCAGCAGCTGAGCCCTCCTGTCCGTCACCAGAGCCTTCTGGGTCATGCTGAGCAGCAGCAGAAGGCAGGTCTTTGATTCCTTCTAGTGATGTATCTGGAATAGGGCCTCACAGACCCACTGCCCCCACAACTTCACCAAAAGTCAGTGCTGGGCGCTCAAGATGCAGGATCCAAAGTGCCCTCCCAGGTCAAACCAGGCTGTTTATACAAGCAAGCCAATTAGTGGCTCTTATGTTCATTCCCACATCGCAACTTAATGATGATGCCTCCTGGGAGAGCTCACCAGATGTGTGGGATGGGAGGGAGGAAGCCGCGGGAAGGCAAACAGCTGGCTCCAGCGCAGTAGGAGGGCAGGGGAGCTGGGTTTGGTTGGGGCCACTCTGTGCATTCTAGATAAATTGTCTCAAACCTTCCATCCTCCCCTTAAATGGGAATCTCTGCCCTTGCAATGTTCTCCACTGTGAGGGAACTGCACATCTCTGTTTCATCGCCGAGGATGGGCCCCGAAGTCCCAGAGTGCGGCCAATTAAGAGCCGTGCCCGTGCACAAGCTGCCTTTGTATTTCTAGCAGCAGCTGAGGTAGTGCCCTCCCCACATGCCAGCTCTCCCTGCTCCCCTTCCCAGGAAGAAAACATAAAATGCTTCTGCAAGATGAAAAAGAATTTTTGAAAAGAAAAGCTAGATGAAGAGGTAAATGACAAACACAGCTAGCATGAGGAGAGGCTGGGAGAAAGTGAGGAGTTGATGGATATGGAAAGGCAAAGGGTTGTGTCAATATTTCATGAGAAGGAAGTGCTCCTGTGCTCTGGAGACTGGCATCCTCAGCCAGTGATGAAGGGCTATCCAGGCCAGGGCAGCGGGAACAGGAGGGTGTCAGAGCATAGATTGCTTCTTGTCGAAAAACGTGGTCCAGACAGGCAGACAGTGGGATGAGATGGGGACCCAGGCAAGGGAAGGAGGGAAAGGTTGAAAAGAGAAACTGATCCTTTCTGGGAGATGAATGGGGGCTAAGGAGTGCAAAGGACACAGGGCAGGGTCTCTTAACCCTAAAGAGGATTTGTGCTCCCACATAATAATGCTAGGTCATGCTTAGCTCTGACTAAGCCACCTTTGTTGTACTTAAGGAATCATACTTACAGTCCCACTTGCATTAAATGGAGTAATCCATGCTGTGTCCAGCTTATAGGACAGAAAGCTTTAATATTAAGGCAGGGACAGGGACCCTCCTGCCTCCAAACATGCTGTAAGTATCTGTGCATCACCAGCTACTGCTGAAGGCTTGAGGTCTCCTCTGTGAGACCTCAGCTGTGCTCCTGCAAAGGCAAGTGGGCTGCAAGGACGGGCTGCAGCATACCTCAGTTTTCTCATCCTACGTTGATGAAGCCAGGGAGGCTGTAGCATGTCACAGCTCCCTGCCCACATGCAACCCTGCCCTGCCACATCAGGCAGGCACAGGTGATGTGGTATCACTGCACACAGGCTGAACACAGGACAGGGGTATATTGCAGAGCAGTGAGCATAGCCGAGAAGTGTCCTGGAGTGCTGAAGCTCAAATGTAGCCTAAAAGAGCTTTTTGTTTGTTGCCAAGGGCCCTTCCAGGGGAGGAGGACATGAACGCCAGCATTGCCACCACCGTGAAATTGCAAGCAGTTGTGCTATGCAGCACAGCAACAACTGTGAAATCCTGAGGGGAGTCACAGATTCGTTATACTGTAATGTATCTGGGTCAAAACAGGGCAAGGCAAGGGGAAGTGACAGGAAAAGGAGGGCTGAAATCCTTCCTCCCAGACTGCCTCCCTGGTGAGCAAGAACAAGCACCCACAATATCGTGCAGACTGTTGTCAGAACCTGCTGCTGGAGCTGTCTGTGGCGTTTGACAAAGACGGGGAGAGGCGCTGGCCTTGCCCCAGCGCTTGCCAAGTAGGCAGGGTCTTCCTGGGCTGCCCCAGGCACCATGGTCACTCTGCCTGTCTCCTCCTTTGGGCTGCAGCAGTCTTGGGAGGTCTGCGGCTGGGGCCAGGGCAGGGAGGGACGGCCACAGCCCAGGGAGCCCCATGTGGGTCACTGCCGGCTCTGCTGTGCCAAGTCAGGGCAGGGCAGCCAGAGACCATGGAATTACACAGCAATAGATAGTCTTGGCCCAGGTACCAGCAGAACCAGAGAAGGGGGAAAGAAAGCCTTATTTCATCTGCAAGACATTTCTTCCCTCCCTTTGACTCACACACTTTTAGCCGACAGGCTTTGAAACCTCTCTCCCTCCTTCCTCTCTAGTTCCTGCATCCCTTCTCACAGTTCCAGGAGCTGGTTGTCTCCTCTGTTTTTCTCAGCCTCTTCTTTCTCCCAAAACACTGATGAGGGGCTGTTTCTCCATATTGAATAATCCTTTCCCCAAAAAATTGTGCTGGCCATGCGTTGTTGCGTCTACTGTCCCCGGACACTAACCACAATGTCATCCAGTTGCTGAGTATCCTCACCAGCTGCCAGGTTGAAAGACCAGGGAGAAGTAGGAGTTCCCTTACAAAGATGCCAGGAAAGTCTCCTGATCCTTTCATGTCTGTTCCCACACACAACCCTCCATATGTCCCTCTCATCTAGTGATGACCAGAATTTCCCTTGCCTCCTACTTACACTGGTTCTCCCCCCACCTCCCAGCCCTGCTCCCTTCTCCGGTAGAGCATGGTTGCCTCCCTCCTCCATCATCGTGGAAGATGCCAGCAGGCTCTGAGAGTAGATTTTGGGGGAAGAAGGCTGCATTTCCTGGCAAATTCAGCCAAGGTTTGGCACAGCAGATCAACCCTTGGGCCTTCCGTGTGTCTCACCCACCCATACTTTCAAGCTCTTTCCCCTAACAGGCTTCCCTACAGACGTCACCCAATGTGGTATACAGCTGGTATTTCTACCACCACAGGGCCACCTTCATTTTTGTTGCCTTTTCCTCCTTGATGCCCCCATAACCAAAAATTTCTTACCACAGAGGGCCATCATGGATAAATTATCTCCTGACAGCTCTGACTACCAGCGGTTGGGGAGGAAGCAGGAGCCTGTGTGTGTGGAGGTGGGGGAGGCTGGAGCTATGCTCCAGCTGACAGCAGCATTCATCCACAGAACCACGCAGGACCTAATTAACGTGCAGCGATGCTGCCCGTGGCAGGCAGTGCCACGGCAGGACATCAGCAGGGAGGCAAACAGACCGGGAAGGAAAAGAGGAGAGGGTAGAGAGACAAGTGGAAGAAAAGGGAGGGCAGGAGAGAAGGGGACAGAGGAGGGAAGGCAAGGAGATAAGGGCATCCCACTGCTTCTCCATCACCCTACGGGCGCTGCCTCCCCCTGGCTTCCCTAACAAATTCCTAATTGCAGCGACTTCTTGTTTTTCACCTGGCTGCTGTGAAGTGACAGCCCTTTTTGTAATGTTAATAATGTCTTTAAAGCCCAGAGCAGCAGCCAGACCCCATGAGGTGTGGTGAGAGATGCAGGGGCGTGGGGAGGGGAGGGGAGTGGAGTACACAAGTGTTCTTTACTCTTTCAGATGAATTCAGGAATTGGGCATTTAGCTGACAGAGAGTGAACAAGCCTGCTCCAGGTCTGGGGAGCCAGGTCTTGGCATCCGTGGCACACACCTGGCTGAAGGCAAGAGGATAGGAAACAGGGAGCATGGAAGGGGAATGGAGCCATGTGCATGGGCACACAGAGGTGGCAGGAGGTTTTTGGTGTGAGAAAGCCAAATCAGCCAATTTCATATAGTTGAATGAGTGGGTGATAAAAACCATGATGTGGCAGGGGGAGACGCAATGTCACACAACAGAAAACAAGCTGTACTTAGAGCGACTGGATGAGAGGGTTGGGAAAGATACTTTGTGATGAGCCAATACACCTTTGTCCACTGTGCACACACAGCTTTGTGCCCAAGTACCCCTATACATACAAACCTCTCATTGCCCATGTGCCCAGGGTGTGTGTGTGTGTGTGTCTATGTCCACCCACCCTGTGTGCTCAGTTCCTCAATGTGAGCCTGTGAAAGTTTAAGTTGCCGCTTGGATTTGTGCCTGCAAGGTGCAAGCCTTGCATAGCTGTGCAGCTAAGTGTGTGTGCGTGTGTGCGCACGCGTGCGTGCAACTATGTGCTGCTTCCCTTCTGTACCAGCTGAGTGCCCAAGGAGCCGCAGGGCACCCGATGTCCGGACAGCAGCTCAGTGCTCGTGGATGCTGTGAATGATACAGGCTAGCTGTGGCAGTTCTCAGCAGCTCAGGAGAAGGCTCTTAACTCACACAGACAGCCGGTGCTGGGGGCAGCTGGCAAGGGGCTGGAAGGCGATCCGTTGTGACAGCTGCTCTGCCAGGGGTGGTTGGGGGCTCCTCTCTTCCTGTTTTCACCACAAACTGGTTACCCAGTGCGAGGCTAACAGGGCCGCTGCTAAATCTGACAGAAATGAGATCTAAGAGGACAAGCACAAAGTGCATTAAGCAGAAGAGCGTCAGGAAAGCAAAGCACTCAAGAGCTGCATGCTTCTTGGTTCACGCGCTACTGATACACACTCCTCACATGCTCGCTTCTTTTCTGAGAGTCTGTCTTTCCTCCTGTCTTCCATTGCTCCTCCTCTTCCTCCCCACCTCTACCACATCCTTCTTGCCTTTTCACAAGTACCTTCCCCCCATGGCCCCACTGAGCATCCAATCAGGATACTGTGAAAGCTGATATATCCAGTGTGGCTGGGACTGGCTCTTTGGACATCTTTTGGCAAAGAAATCTGAGACAGAACTACAGTCATTCCCGACTGTTGCCACACTTTCTTCAGCATTCCTGGCCTTAGTCACTCCGGGAGCCCCAGAGCCAGGCAGGTTGCCAGATACCACAGAAAACTGCTTGGTTTCTCCTTCCCAATAGGCTCTTGACAGCACTGGTGAGCCACATGCTATGAATAAGGAAGAAAATAGTAATAGTTATGAGCCTACTGAGGAGATCCAAAGGGATCAGCATCAGCATATGCATCAGGATATGCATCAGCATAAAGTTCATCCTTGCAGATAGGTACAGGTAACAGGCAAGAGGGCTTGAGAGCAAGTACAGAACTCCTAACGCTCTAGATTACTCTTAAAAAAACCATCCTGAGGCTGCTCTGAGTCTTTCTAGGTCCCTCATGCCCCACGCTGACCCCTTCTCTGCAGCTACTTCTTTTCCTTTGGTCCAGTGCAGGAATGCTGGTCCTTTCTCCAGTCTCACAAACCAGTTGGAGGAACCAGTGAGGACCCAATTTTCTAGCTCCACAAATATTGGGAAAGAAAGAAAGAAAAAGAGCACAATGCGTGACTTGGCAGAGGAAGCAGCTTTGTCGCACATCATCCCATAAATCTCACACCTGACAGAGTTTCTAACACTGGAGTCACTTAAAATCATGACATTGTATTGGGTTAAATTGATGAATGGCATCAAGAGAGGGGACAGTCTAAAGTGCTGAACGGGGACTCTGCCGATGGCAGGCTCCCACTCTCACATTCTGCTTCCTCTCTCCACTAATGGAGCCTCATCTCTTTAATCAGAAAGTAAGTGCTCTCCAGGTTACTGACTGAAATGTTCAGACACGCTCTTTAGGGAGACCTAGAAGCAGCAATGCTTGGCCTGGAGCCTCTTCAATTGGAAGAGGACAAAAGAAGGGAAAGGACAAGGAGGCTCAGAGGTTTCATATGTGAATGGTTGTGCCTCCTCACTTGTCAGTGGTGCCAACAACAGCCCATCAAGCTGTTGGAGAAGCTCAATGCCAAGCTGGAGTTGGCCAGAAGAGTAATGAGTATAGCAGTTCTCAGAAAAGGCCACCACTAAAATAAGAGAAAATCCAGGGTGATAACCTTCTCTCCTCCAGGAGAGAGGAGGGGACTCCTGGGGCATCACAGTGCAGATGGCAGGAGATCATTCCAAAGCAGGACTCTGACCTCGCTGCAGCCAGTGTTGGAGGTCGCAGTGCGGAGATCAGGTGAGCTCTTTCTCAGAGCCTTTCTGCAACTCCCTGGTTTCATCCCTTCTCAGCCTAGTTTGCTAATGTAAAGGAGAAAGGGTTTCTAAAGATATCTGCCCCGTTTGGTGTTCTTTCCTATCCTGTGGTGATCTAAGTGCTAAACAATGGCAGAATACCCGACAACCCTTTGAAAATCCATTTTTTACTTCCATTCTGGGATCAGACCTTTTGACATTCAGACTCTACCCTGTTACCTGTGTCTGCACAGCACCAAGTGTGAAAACTCTGAGTTACCTCACCCTCACTGTTACTCTGAACCCTTCTCTTCCATTCCTCCCCTTTGCCCCATCCTTCTTTCCTTGCAATCCCACAACCCCACCCCCTGCTCTGCCACTGCTCCTCAATGGTGGCCTTCTGCCTTTACGTTCCGTTCCCAACCTCCTCAGGTTCCCCTGCCAGGCACAATATTCTCTCCAGTTTGCTCCCACTGCATTTTTCCTCCTGATGTTCCCCAGGGAAATCCCCTTCAGTTCTTCACATCATTTTTCCTGCAGGCACAGGGCTTAGTAAGTGCCCAGTTTACTTATGAAGTGTCAAGTTTTCTTCCTCACCTCTTATGGGCATGTGCTGGTTGGGGACACAAGCTCCTTGGGGGCAACCCAGCAATGGGGTGAGTATAGCCACCCACTGCAGATCTCAGCCCAGGCAGCCAGGAAGATCACAGGGATCTCAACCAAGCCAAGCTTTAATTGAGGACTGAGCCAAAGTAAATCCACCCAAGAATTGCTAGAAAAGCAGCATACCTAGTTTAGACAGCTGTGACCTCTGTGCCTGAGCACGCCTTTGGCTTTGCTGTACTTCTGCAGTGGGTGGGTGCAAGTTTCCTTGTACAAGAGTAGCCTTGGAGCATGGGAGAACAGGGAATCTAGAGGTTCAGGAGCCCTGCTTGATAGCTGCATGCCTTTTGAGTTAATGGTGGTTCACTATGTTTTGGTGTCTGCAGATAGGATCCATCATCCCCACTTCAGCCTCCAGTGCCCAGTGTATGTGACCAGTCACCTACTCTCCAATTTGCATCACAAGAACACCCTCTGCATCTTTGGCATTTTTCAAGGTTACCCTTCTCTCAAGTATCAGGGAGTTGGGGATAAGGATGCGGGATGACAGGTGAACTCTGCATGTGGAACAGCAGGAATTTTGTGTTACTACCATATAAAATCTTCAGAAACAAAGTGATCATGGAGAGGTCTGTAAATCCCCTGTCCCTTTCAGAGTTACAGAGATGTTCTGGCTGAGGCTTTCAAAACAAAGCCCACTGTGATTTAGGTATTCAGCTGCCAACATGACCACTAGTCCTCTCTCCTTTAACTTCCAGCCTCTGACTCAGGCTTGTCCTGTGCAACAGAAGCTCTGGGTGGCCATTCCTGCTCCCTCTTCTGCTCTCTTGGGACAATGCAGAGGCAGAGTTCACAACCTCTGCCACATAGCTCCCAGAGTCACTGCCCTCCACTGCCCCTGGGATGCAAACAGGAGGATGATAGGGAGACTCCTAATATGTTGGTAAGGGAGAGGCATTGGAATAAAACTTTCATTGCAGGTGTTTCAAGGGAGGTCTGCTGAAATAAAGGCCTCTCGTGTACCACTGTGTGTGGGAGCTCTGTGTCCTTCCAACTCGGTGCCTCCCCATCCCCTTTGGCCATGTATATCAGTGCTGCGCTCAGATGGCACAGCCTGATTTACTCCTCTTCATCTCAAGGCTCTGCCTGACTGTGCCATTTGCTGCTCTAATCCTGATAAAGAGAGAGGCAGGGCAGGAAGACCCCACCCCTTCCCAAAACCAAGATAATTTTCCCTATCAACAGTGAGAACATTTGGCTTCCACCTCCCTTCCCATTTCTCTCCTCCTGCCTTTTTCTGTGCGCTACATTTTTTCTTCTAATGAGGGCAACACCTGCTTCCCAGCCTTATTTAAATCCCTGAGCATCCTTCCCCAGCAAGTGAAACAGGAGCTCTGTGAAAGGATGGAAGAGCAGGGAGCCACCACTGGAGGATGGCTTGCCCATCCAAACGTTGGGTGCAGAATGTGAACCACTGCAACAGCTCTCTTGGCAACAGGAGCAGGGCTTGTTTGTGCAGGAGACTTGCAGAACTCTGGCCCCCAGTCTCTGGGTGTTAGGAATCTAATGGTCATACTAATCCTCCGGGGGTTATTTTATAGCCTGTGCACTTAAAGAGCCCACACTTCAAGTCTGCCCAGCCTATTTAATCTGGGCGAACACAGATTTAGTACACATGCCACATCTACAATTCTTAACGCTCTCTATGGGATCCTCTGCTCCTCCAATTATGCAGCCAGCCCAAGCGAGGGATGCCCAACGCGTCGGCTTCTCACTGCCTAGGAGAGCTGGGGGGAGCTGTGAACAGGGAGGTGGAGAGTCACTCTGCCTGTTGGTGATCCCTGGGAACCTGGGTCACGACTTGTTCACTGCAAGGCAAGACCAAAGGCTGAGTACGTGTGAGAGCAGCCCCAGGTACTGGAGAGCCTGTATGCAGCTTTTCTCTGAAGCAGAAGCCCTCATCTTTTCAGTGTGCAGACTTCGATGTGCCAGCTGCCTGGCTAAAACTGGCGACTGTGCTAATTGGGAGCACAGGGAGAGGGGCCGAGATGTGTCAGGGAAAGATGGAGTGACTGAGAGCACAGACGAGAGTGGCAGCATGGGGGGGACTGTCAGAGGGAGAGGATAGCATGGGGGTGGGTGAGGAATGGCAAAGAGGCTGAGGAGAAGGAGGGGCTGAGGGAAGTAGAGCATTTGGGAGAGCAGGCAAGCATGCGTGAGAGCTGCAGGGACTCAGGGACGGTGTCGCAGGCAAGGTTGAAATACAAATGGAAATTCTCACTGAGCCAGATCAATACCATATTGGTGAATGAAAAAGGGAGGCTGGAGGAGCAAAGGAAAGCAACACAGCCAGGGCAGCCCATCCAGCACCTGCCCAGGCACCCTCAGTAGCAGGGCTCCAGCAGTGGAGGCTGCCAAGCAGAGGGCAAGGCAGTCAGCAAACTGGGGAGGGGAACTAGGCTAGTAGCTTGTTATTTATAAACTAAAAAAGAGAATGAACAAAGGCACACAGCCTTTTTTTTGTTTCTTTCTTGCCTTTTCCCCTATCCCACTCCCCTCCTTCCTCCCTGATCCCTGCCTGGACAGCTCTGGTACCTGTGCAATCAGCTAGCCCTCCTTTCCACCCCTGTCTCCCCAGCCTCTGCCTCCTACAGCGTCTGGTTTGTGCTCTGGTATTTCTCATTAGGGCTCCAGGGATCCATCAAACATGGGGCTCTTACAGCCCCAGTTGCTAATGCACACATGTATTCCTTAACAATGCAGTTACTCCTGCCCTTAGTCTGGTCCTAGAGAGGCTGGAGAGGTTTGGCCTGATTAAGTGTGCTGCTCTTGGAAGAGTTGGGCAGCACCTGTCCAGCAGCTATAGGCAGCCTGGTTAAGGTGAGAGGGAGGTAGGGGAGCCAAGGGCATGATCTCTTCAGTCAAGGGAACTGTGGTCTCCCTTGCAGGATGAGCTGTTCTCTCACCCCCCTAGCTTTTGCTCCCGTTGCTTCGTCATGGCCATGTTTCATTTAGTTCTGTATTCTGCTTGGCCATGGCTCCCTGTACCTACTAGCCCAAGTCCTACAGTCACCTCCAGCCCCCATCAGATGTTGTGTGATTTTGTATAGTAATATAGAACTTGCTTAGCAGAATTTGCTCAGCATTAGTAGCTAAATTTGCTGAAGCCTTGGGCTGCAAGCTGTGAACTGTCACGTAGATATGTTGAACTTTTACCTAGTTAAGTGGAAGAAGGTCTCAAAGCTGGTTCAAGCCAGAGAGAAGATACATTCATCAACAGAAGCTGCAACCTTAGAGATAAGAAAAGAAAGGGGCTGTCTAGAGACAAGGAAAGGACCAAGTGAAGAATGGGAAGACTCCAGATCTGAATATCACTTCTGGTCTGAACTGTCACATGAGGGATGGAGGATTTAGATTGTAAGGGTATAATTGCCCAGGGACTTATTTGTTCGAGGTCCCTCTTTGGAGGCACCCAGCTGCAGCTGTGGCACTATTAATAAAAAGGACTTTATAGAAAAATCTCTTTTTGGCTTATTGATTCAGCAGAAACGTAGAGTTCAACCCTGTTACGGTGGCTGGCATGCGTAATTTCCCTAACAGATCTGTCTTCATCTACCTCATTTAGCCATGCTGCTTTCTCTTCCCAAATTCTTTCTCTTTATCTAACACTTTTCTTCTTCTCCCATCTCTCTATACACTGAATTTCATGGCACTGGAGAGGAGCCTTAGAAAAGTCAAGGTGGAACAGTGCAAATTAGCCCCAAGGTCTGCCCTTTCCTACCATCTGTCTTTCCCCACTGCTTGTTCCCCTGTGTCCCAGGAAGAAAGATTTCTCAAGAGCATAGGGGAACATCTTCTCAGACAGAAATATAAGTGCTGAGCATATAAGCATTGCCATGCCATTGGGGCCTCCAAGTTGGAGACTGCAAGGACTGAGCTGCCGAGAACAAAAAGACACATCGGTGGATCAGTGTCCCCTTTCAATGTGTATCTGCTGTGTCTCCTAATGCCACAGTCCTTACCCTTCCTGTTCACCAAGAGAAAGATGGTGAACCTCTGTCTTCGAAAGCCTCAGAGCCTAAAAGCAAAAGAGATGCCTCTATGGGAGAAACAAGACCACTTTACTGCAGCAGATTTATTCACATTGAGAACTTTCTGGCTTTCTGGTGACTCCACATAGGCTACATGTATAGAGAACAAAGCAGAAGTATTTCCATTTGATGTTGCTGAGGCACTCTGTGCTATTCCACCAAACCTAGATCATCTGTCTGACACTGATGCCTGACAGAAGTTCTCCCTGGGGAGCAGGGAGCATCGGAGAGTGCCTGTGTCATCGCCATGACTCTGCTTTTGTGAGCACCACCGTGCCAGGAGACACAGAGAGTTCCCCCTTTGTGTAAACAGCACTGACTAAGCTCCTGCAAGGTAGAAGGAAGGCTCATACTATGTACAGCTATTTCCTTAGAAAGCACAAACACGAGCTCTGTGGAAGTGTAACCCTGCCAAAGTCAGTCCTATGAACACTAACCAGACTTGATTACTGTCCCCATCAGAACCACTCATGCAGTTACTAGCAGGTTGCTGGTGCTCTGTGAAAGAGATGTCACCTGCATGGGGACACTTAGCAGGCCCATGGAGCAGGGTGGATGGATGGAGCAGGGCCTGTTCAAATGCTTGCTTCAACATTGTGGACCAGCAACACCAAAGTGGGCCTCTATCTAAGCACATGGCAAGTATATTAAATCAGGCTAGGGCCAGCAATATGGGCAAACATGGACTGCTCCACACCTCGCAGTGCGGTCAAACCTCTATATGGCTCTACTAGTATAACATCTTTCCCCCTCGATCTGAAGGTCAAGCTCCAGAACTCCAGTTTTCCCTGGGAGGCCAGAGCTCAGGAAATGCATCCACTTTGCTCACTTGTATCAAAACTGCCTGAGGAAGAGGTTTCCCATTTGCCCCAAATCTGTTCAGCGCCTTCGACACCCCCTCTCCACCCTCCCATGCAGAGGAATGAAACAAGAACATCTCCCTGCCCAGCACAGCACCCTCCCACCCCTCACCCTGCCTGCCATCGGTCCTCATGAACATCACAGCCAGCTTCTGTGCCACTGGAGCTGTTTGTTTCTCTCTTGATTTTTCACAAGTGATTATTGAAGTCAGAATTCGTCACCCACAGAATGAAAGGGAAATGAACCTTCAATCACAGATGCAGATCTACCTGCTGAGAAAGGAGGCAGGTGGGGGGGTGCAGAGAGAGAGGGAGATGGGCAAGAGAAAGGAAAAGCAAGAAGAGCATGTGAAACAGAAGGAAGAAACCAGGAACAAAGCGAGTGTGACTGGAGACAGGAACACAGAAACAAGTCAGGGAAGGTGAAGAGGCTGAAATGGAGAGGCTAAGTGAGGCAGAACAACTAAACCCAAAAGGGTAAAAGATAACATGCAAAATGGAGGAGCAGGGTAAGACAGATCACTGTATCCAGAGATAGAGCAGTGAGATTTCCTTATTCTGCATTCCATCCCGTCTCTCACCTGATCCAAACCCATGACCCTTATCTCCTCTGACTCCCAGCAGAACTGGTCTCTCTTTGGTGCTGCGAGGTGACTCTGCCTGCCCTTGAGCCTGTGCAGGGGCAAGGTAACCACGGGGTCTGGCTCTTCAGCAATGCCTTGTCCCCATCACTGCCCTAAAGCATGTCCACACACACACACACAGACACGCACAGTTATGCATGCCTCTCAGATGGAAAGGTGGTTATCAAGCATCCTCTTAGTCATCACTTAGCAAAGCTAAACACATTTAGTGCTTAATCTTCCCTCATCAGTCAGGCCTTCCTTCACCCCTCTATCTGCTGCTGTGCCCTGAATCTTCTCCATTTTCTCTCCATTTCAGTTAATAAAGTGCCCAGCCAAGCATAGCCCTCACAGAGAGGGGCCAGCAGCTCCCTGTTCCATGACTTGATGCTTCTTTAATGACAAGCTTTTTCCTCTCTACCCCCCTCCCTACTCCACTCCATCTCCTCCAAATAGCAGCTATGGATATTGTTTTGCAATCTCCTCTACCCTTCCCTTCTCTAGCATCCTTGCTAAGCTTAGCAATTTGCTTCCAGGTCTCTCAATGGCTATTCTCCTTTAAAGGATCAATTACTGGTGTCAGATGAAGAGGGAACAACTCTGAGCTCTTGAGAATTATGTTTACAAGTATATGTGTGTTGTGGTCTGACCTGGCAGGCAGCTAAACACCACACACAGCTGTTCACTCACCCCCACCCCTGGTGGGATGTGGGAAAGAATCTGAAAAAAAAAAGGTTAAACCTTGTGGGTTAAGATAAAGACAGTTTAATAGTTTAGTGCTACAGTTAGGTTAGGTTACAGTTGGACTTGACGATCCTGAGGGTCTCTTCTAACTGAAATGATTCTACGATTCTATAATAGGTCAGAGAGGGAGGAAATATATATATATATACACATATATGAACAAGTGATGCACAATACACCCGACAACTGATACCCATCCAGTTCCTGAGGAGCAGTCCACCAGCTAGCTCTTCTCTAGTTTATATACTGAGCATGATGCCCTATAGTGTGGAATATTCCTTTGGCCAGTTTGGATCAGCTGTCCTGACTGTGCCCCATCCCAGCTTCTTGTGCATCTCCAGCCTCCTGGCTGAAAAGTCCTTGACTTGACATAAATATAGTTTAACAACAACCAAAACATCAGTGTATTATCAACATTCTTCTAAAACTAAATTCAAAACACAGCACCATACCAGCTACTAGGAAGAAAATTAACTCTACCCAATTGAAACCAGGACAATGTGTTTCTCTAAAATAAAGTTGTGGCTGATGAAAGTTTGACAATAAGAAGCCCATATACAAACAAAGCTCAAAGGCAAAAGCCACCAAGTATTCCAATTATCATTTCAAATTCATTATGCTAACCATATCTCAGTTGAATGAACCCAAAGACCTTCCATTATACCGTGTATTTGTGATGTTACATGCTTCACAAGATGTTTACCCATCTGTGCCTTCCGGTAGCTTCTAGAAAAATGGGGTTTTTATAGAGCAGTGCTACCAAAGCCCTCCAGCGGTCCAGATTGCAGCCCTGAAATACCCACAGCAGCCCAGCAGTACCCAAAACAGAGTCAGATTTGGCCTTTTTGCAGCCTGTATGTGCTCAAAGTGACCTGACAGACAAGGCAGCAGGGTGAGGCAGCCCATTGTACCTCACCTCAAAAGCTGTAAAGGGACCAAGATCTGTCATTTATCCCAGAGAAATCAGAGTGAGAGCCGTGGAAAGATAATACTTATTCATTGTGCTGCATTAGCAATATAACGATCACTTCAAAGGGCTCCAGCACACAAGCACAGAGACACGCTGGACTGTATAGTCACACGTGCATCCCCACGGGGACAGCAGGGGGGAATCCAGGACAGGGCTGTGCATGTCTGGCAGGGATGAATAAAAAAGACGCTGCAGGTTTAATGATTGCTAGGGAGCCTGCATTTGCTCGTGGATAAGGATGGAGGATCTGACTGGATTTTGAATAAGTTCTGCTACAAACTGATCGAATGTCCTTTAATCAGGTGGATATAGCTGCTGCCTTTCTTTAAGATGGTTCCAGGACACAATTAACCTCCTGTATGCAGCATTAGTGGTCACTGCCTCCACATTGACATACACCACTTCCCAAAACAAAAACGTATGTGAGAGAAGAGCTGAGTTTGAGAGAGGACTAATGAAAGCAATGTAGTCCAACAAAAGGATGAAATAACAGATAGGAAGTAAAAAAGCACTAAGAACAGCCTGAAGAAAGATTTTTGGTCAGCAAAGAAATTGTCTCCTAGTTTTTGACTTATCAAGGCAGCACTTTATACTTCCTTGGGAAACAGAGGATGTCCCCGGAGAACTTCCTAGATCTGTAATTAATTTGCCTCCTAAAGGAAAACAAAAACAGGAGCTTGAACTTCAGCCAACAACTAGAATGAAAAAAGATGCAAGACAGTCCCTGGGCATAAGTCTAGAGCAGGGATCCCGTAATTTACGTCTTCTCACCCTACAGTACATCTCCCATTAGTTTCACCACTTCTCCATACTTATCTCTGCGCAAGTGAGCAGCCTGGAGGGGGACCTCTGCTCTTTCTCTCTCCCCCACAAGCAGCCCGTCTGTGCACAACAGGTCAGGAGTAGCCAGGGAGCAGAGATAGAGTTGCTACACATCCATCTCTGTCTTTGCATGAGCAGAGGGAAGAGAGGAGACGACAGTAATATTTAGAGAGGATGGGAAGGAGCTCACTCAGACACTTGCCGTTTATCTTTACACTGACTTTCCCATCCCCTACCTCCTGCTCCACTGCAGCCAGAGGGATATTTTCCCCGTTGGCTTCAGAGGCAGTGGGAGGCAGCCACTAATTAGGACCCGGTATGACAAGGCACAGAGTGGCCTGACACTGCTGGACCACAGGTGCCTAGAGGCAAAGGAGACAGTGCCTGCCCGAGGATCAGTTTCATTAAGATGAAGAACATGAAACAGCTCTCCCTGAACTGACATCCGTCTGTCAAAGGAGCCTGCGAAGAAAGGCAGAGCTGACAGGGGCCCTAAGGAGAACCTCATTAGGGTGGTTTTAGAGGGGCCTCTTGATGAGAGAGCTGTGGGGACTATCTTCTCCCTTGCATCAGGAATGGCTTGTGCCTGTCAGTTTGTGTCTCCATTCTCAGAGGCTGATGGGGATGGACAGGTAAGACTGATGGAGGGCATGGGCATGGGAATGTGACCAAGGAGGAAGCATTGGACCGAGGGAGAAGTAGTGGAGGAGGGCACCACAGAGCAAGTGCACAGGGAGAACATTCAAGGCATGCCTCGCTTTTTGGTTCGAGGAGAGGAAGCTGCTGTAAGGGCAGACTACTACAGCAAGAACCCTGGGCAGTGCTGGGCTGCTCGAGGGGAGCCTGGTGGGAGTGAGAGTAGCACCTCACCTCCTTGTGCACACGTGCATGCTGTGCAAAATTGAATATAGACAGCTAGCCTGCTTTTTGTTCACCTGATTCAGGCATAGCTTTCACTCCAGACACATCTGCACATCCCTAGAGGCTCATCAAGATCTCAACCGAGCTGAATTAAACCCACAGCCCAGCCTGACAGGTAGGGATATGCTTTCTCTCTCGTGGGAGCAGTGATGAGGAAAGACTCCTTCACTCCACAGACAATGGCAACATGCACACTTGGATGGAAGAGGTATAATTCCAGAGAGGTATGGCTTTCTGGGTCTGAGCAATAGCCACGTGGCTCTAACACAAACCAACTATTTCTGGAAGGCTTGGAATCAGGCATTTATCTAGCATTGTAACTCTCTCCTGAGGCACTCCTGCTGGTAACTGCATTCAGACACTTGCCCTGCAGTACAATGAGAAGGCATGTGCTGAAATTCCCCAGCCAGCTCTGATTCAGTAATCACAAGTGTTCATTAGTGCCTGCAGGGACATGCTACTTATTAGGAGTGGTCAGATGGGCATTGCACTGTGCTCAAGTGGTTTACCAGTCTTTAGCCTCTAGAACTGACCTTGCAATTGACTGCTACACAAGTTGGTGACATCGTTCAGTGTCTCTAGAGGCTCACATGGTGATATTATTGCCTTTTATTAAAAGTTGCTACTTATGGTCTCTTGATGTAGAATGAAAGCATGTTTTCATTTCCTTAGAAAACTCATACTGATGGTCTGTCTTTGCGGTCATCCTTAGGGCTGTCACACATTACCTCATTGTTTTGTCTAAAGTAAGGGTGAGAGACCTAAAGCCCATGGGCTGGATATAGCCTGCAAGACCTCAGGGGCCTGGGACATATCACAGATAGTTGTTATGCTTGAAAGACTTGCACTTGGCCAACACAAGAGTTGCCCCTGGCACAGGCCAGGGTCTCTGCATATGTCATCACAATCTCAAATCAAAGATACAGCTCACAAACCATATTCCCAACCAACACTGAAATCCACATGATATTCTCACTTTGTGTTATTGCTGTGCAGTGCTAAGGTATGTGTGAATTTCTGATCAGCTAAAAGGTATTGCAAAGACCTGCTCTCTCCCCAGGAAAGAAGAGGTTCATCAGCCCTGCACCAGGACTTAGCGGTGATGACAACACCCAGGCTTTGAAGAGATCTGCTGGATGATGTCACATGGTACCTTTGAAAACATGCAGTGCTGATGCTGTCCCTGGTTTTAAGGGTTAGCACTGATGATGTCAATGTGTGAGTCAGAGGCCCAAACACTGCTCTTCAGTGCAAGGTCACCCACCTGTCCTCAGCTTCTCCTGCAGAATATCTCCAACTAGTCCTGTGTGGTATTTGCCAGCACTGAGTAAATGTTTTAGATAATCCGGCATACCAAAAATGGCTCTGGGAACCAGAATCTCGCCCATCTCCAGAGCCTTTCTGGGATACTTTCTTCCAGCCTTTCCTCCCTGCTCAGGGCAGCCATTTGAATGCAGAGGGCTGTTCGCAGCACCTGGCTCATGCTGCTGTCCCTCCAGATGGCAGAGAGCTGAGCTGCATTTCACAGAGCACGAGCACTGCAGAAACCTTTGTGTTGCCACCACACCTCTGTTTCCTTCACCCTGGCAGGGCTTGGAAACGATCTGTCATTGAGCTCTGACCAAAACTAAGGGGTCTCTGAGCATCAGATGGTAGACGATCCTCTCTGCAGAGGCAGCAGGAGCAGGATAGCTAATGTATTCAGGTGCCTGGAAGGGACATGATGTTCCCATCTCCCTGATACTAGGAGTTTGTGGTGAGACGGTACTGGGTCTGGCCAGCTGCAGGACCCGGCTATGTTGTGCTGGCCATTTGGCTATGTAGAGCAGCCTCCTGCAAGCAAGAGGAAGGCCATCTGCTTCCTGCTGTGGTCACAAACATTGTGAACACAGAGGCAGCAGGACTAGCTGTTTGAGCAGGAGAGCAGCTGCTGTCCATCAGGGCCTTTGGACAAGCTCTC